>NC_137176.1:33189601-33789601 GCF_951804945.1 Podarcis cretensis
AAGCTACGTGGGTGACTTAGGAATGGTTGGAATTGTTTATCCTAGTCTACCTCACAGGGTTATTGTGAAGATAAATGGGGTTGTGGAAGAGAACCACATACATTGCCAAATGCTCCTTAGTACCTATCATCTGAGTTGTAGCATCCTTGTGTGGGGTTTGTATATGGGTAGTGGTGTACTGGGGCTTGCGACATATCCCATAATGTGTCATGGTCATTGTATTCCTTTGCAAAGCCTTCCATCATTTAGGGTATCTTAGGGACCTCTTGAACCCTTTCATCCCAGTGCAATCATTGAGATCATCTGCAGGAGCAGTTGGGCATACCCTGAGCTGGTGAGACTCATCTGACAGTAACAAGAAATTGAGCCTTTAGTGTCATCGGCCCGGTCAGTGGTGTGTGGTGAAATTTTTGTAGGGGAACAGATAGGGCCAGAGGCTCCCGCTTATGAGGGCAATGTTGTATGTCTGAGCATTGCGCCTTCCTCCCTAAGCTGGGCAGAAGCTTCCTAGGCTTTGGGAAGGAGTCGCCAGGGGAACATTTAGGGGACTAGGATAGTCCCCCTAGTCCATTGTCTGCAGACCACTGGCCCCAGTCCAGTGGGATGCTGTGCCAATAGAGATTTAGCAGCACCTTCTGTGTTAACCTTTGAACACATGCTGAAAACTTTGCTGCTAAGCTTATGCAGGCAAATAAGAAAACATCTTTCTGTAACAGTTGATGATCTCTAATTTAAATTGGACTTTGATGTCTTCTGTGATATAGCCATATACAGTGCTTTTTTCTGGGGGGGGAGGGCGCAGGGGTATGCATACCCCTAAACCTTTGGTGAATCTTTGTACTTTTGTCCATCTACTGTATTTATTTCCTCATTTTGAACTATAAAATGGTGGTTTTCTTGAGTCAAAATGAGAGTACCTCTAAACATATATAAATTTGTTTATAAATAAATGCTGATACAAGTACCACAGAGCAGCTATCCCCCCCCCCCCATTCCTCTCTGTTGAACAAAATGGGAAGGAATTTCCCTCTGCTGGTTCTGATGTCAGTGTAAAGTTGCACCATCAACAGGGTGTCGCCTGAGTGAGGACAGGGCATTAAATGTGTCCTATGCTGGGACCCTCGGGATGTGGGTGGCGCTGTGGGTTAAACCACAGAGCCTAGGACTTGCCAATCAGAAGGTCGGCAGTTCAAATCCCCGCGACGGGGTGAGCTCCCGTTCCTCGGTCCCTGCTCCTGCCAACCTAGCAGTTTGAAAGCACGGCAGGAAGGTAAACGGCATTTCCGTGCGCTGGTCTGGTTCGCCAGAAGCAGCTTAGTCATGCTGGCCACATGACCCGGAAGCTGTACGTTGGCTCCCTCGGCCAATAAAGCGAGGCAAAGGTGAAGGTAAAGGATGACTGGATGGTTAAGTCCATTTAAAGGTGACTATGGGGTGTGGCTCCGGGTGCAAGTAGATAAATAGGGACCGCTTACCAGCGGGAAGGTAAACGGCGTTTCCGTGTGTGGCTCTGGCTCTGGCTCTGGCCAGAGCAGCGATGTCACGCTGGCCACGTGACCCGGAAGTGTCTCCGGACAGCGCTGGCCCCTGGCCTCTTAAGTGAGATGGGCGCACAACCCCAGAGTCTGTCAAGACTGGCCCGTACGGGCAGGGGTACCTTTACCTTTACCTTTTATGGGGTGTGGCGCTCATCTCGCTTTCAGACTGAGGGAGCCGCTGTTTGCCCACAGATAGCTTTCCAGGTCATGTGACCAGCATGACTAAAATGGTTCTAGTGCAATGGGACACCGTGACGAGTGCCAGAGTAATGGAAAAGAGGTTTACCTTCCCGCTGCCTATTTACCTATTTGCACTGGTGTGCTTTCAAACTGTTAGGTTGGCAGAAGCTGGGACAGAGCAACGGGAGCTCCCTCCCGGATTTGAACCACCAACCTTCTGATCAGCAAGCCCAAGAGGCTCAGTGGTTTAGACCACGGCGCCACCCGCATCCCTTGCCGCAGCCAATAGTGCATATCTTCAATATAGGAACACATCCTTATTTGTAAGTCAATGTGGTTTCCTAATTAGATTTGAACAACTGTTTATGAACTACAAAGAGGCATCAATGGGAAATTTGATTTAGCTCAATAATTTAAATAGGCCTTTGTTCCCTCGCTGATTTCAGTTGTCTTGATTTAAATCAACCCACTTTGCTTTCAGTATGTATTGTTTTCAGTTTCTTATAAGCTACACTGGAGAAGTTAAGTCAAAAAGTAAATCACCAATATTTCAATTAAATAAATGTGGCAAACTTTTCAATTTCAAGAAATACGCCCAAAGTTGCACAAGCGAAATCTATTTGCAAAAGCTAAAGAAATAGTTAGCTGATAAAAGTCTTACCAGAAACAGGAAGTCAATAGCCCTTCCACTTTCAAGGAGAAAAGAGTAAAAATTGAAAGGGAATAACCCACTTTTATAGTAACAGATGGACTAGTGCCTTTGCCAAAAGTAGGATTGAGGGGGTTTTTCTTAATCCCAGTTTAATTTGCTACATACATTCCAGTTAACCTATATTCCATTTGTTAGATAGGAAGCTGCAAATTTGCTTTAGTGACATCCTATACACAGTTTCTTTCTGCAGAAACTAGCAAAAAGGAGAATTCAAAATGAGCTCTATTATTTATTTCACATGTTCAATGCCTTATAGAAAAATCTTAAGGTGATTTACAGTAAAAAAAGAAAGAAAGATACAGTGTGGATATCAAAAATTACAAAAGGAAATTAAGATTACAACAAGGCCTTATGGAACAATAAAAACAAACCCCAGCCTCCCCAACACTTCAGTATAATCACCATTAATCATTCTGGCTGCTTCTGTTCTTGATAGATAATATCTTGAGGAAATGCTGTTGACCGGTGCTCTTAAAATACATTCTTTGCTGCTTTAAAAGACATTGTTTAGGCTACAAATGTGCTATGGATATACATCACACACAATGCCTGAAGAAGAGTTCTGTGAAATTCTCTAAGATTTTCTTAAGATTATTATTTATAAAATACCTCAACGTACATCTTACAAAGAAACATAAGTAAACAAGGCAGGTCACAAGGAGCTTACAGTGTGAGAGCCAGTGTGGTGTAGTGGTTAAGAGTGGTAATCTCGTAACCTGGGGAACCGGGTTCGCGTCTCCGCTCCTCCACATGCAGCTGCTGGGTGACCTTGGGCCAGTCACACTTCTCTGAAGTCTCTCAGCCCCACTTACCTCACAGGGTGTTTGTTGTGGGGGAGGAAGGGAAAGGAGAATGTTAGCTGCTTTGAGACTCCTTAAAGGGAGTGAAAGGCGGGATATCAAATCCAAACTCTTCTCTCTCCTTCTTCTAAATGAGAATCATGGAAGTAATAACAGGGGGAATAAAAGGCAACAAATTCCCAAAAGAAGGGAAGACTGGAAGCTGAGTAAAGGTAGCATAGAATTAATGTGACAAACAAAATTACACTTATTTGAGCTAAGTGTGAGTGGTAGAGCAACATATGGTGAGCAGGCATCTACTTGTACAACAGGGCTTCTCCTTCTTTTCCTACCTCCTTCAGCCTCCCATGTGCCCCCGAAATCAGCTCTAGGGGGTTGAGGAACCCTCCAGAGCAGACTTTCTGGGCATGTCAGGGGCCCCACTGCACACATGGATTTAGGAAGAAAGGGTGCTTCTTTATGCTGAGTCAGACCATTGGTCCACCTAGCTCACTAATGCCCACCTTCATTGGTTCCAGCTTTCCAGGATTTTAGACCAAAGACTCTCCAAGCCCTACCCAGAGATGCCAGGGATTAAATCTGGGACCTGAACACATAGCAGATGGTCTATTATCCCTGAGTCATGGCATTCCCCTTTTCCACTGAGCAACACTGGATGTTGACCTATGGCTTTGATCAAATGTTTTGAAGAGATCTGAAGGCTGAGAGAGAGAGAGATTGAAATAATGAAGACTTTTATCCAAGGGGCAGAGAGGAAGAGGTGCATTTTCATATTGTACAGGGAGAAGCTGTGATCTGGTGGCAGGTTGGGTGGGAGAAGCAGAGGGGAAAATCAAAGCCAGAGTTTCATGGCTGGTCAAAAGGAGGGGTGGCAATGCTGTCATTTCATAAGGTAAAGGTAACCATTAGGTCCAGTCGTGGCCGACTCTGGGGTTGCGGTGCTCATCTTGCTTTATTGGCCAAGGGAGCCGGCGTACAGCTTCCGGCTCATGTGGCCAACATGATTAAGCCGCTTCTAGCAAACCAGAGCAGCGCACGGAAACACTGTTTACCTTCCCGCCGGAGCAGTACCTATTTATCTACTTGCACTTTGACATGCTTTTGAACTGCTAGGTTGGCAGGAGCAGGGACTGAGCAACGGGAGCTCACCCTGTCACGGGGATTCGAACCGCCGACCTTCTGATCGGCAAGTCCTAGGCTCTGTGGTTTAACCCACAGCGCCACCCGCGTCCCTCATTTCTCTCTCATTTTGTCTCTCATTTCATAGAGAGTCTAATAAAGGAGAGGACAGTTGCTTAGGAAAGATATGTAGTTCAGTTTTAGACATGCGAGTTAGGATAGTGATCTAGGGTTTCTAGACTTCAAGCTGAGTCCCAGGCCTATGGTTGGTTTGAGCAATCTGAAAAGCCTTAGCAGGAGATGGAGAAGTTAAGCAAGCAAAATCAAAAGGGATTAATAAATTAGCAATAGTTCTAATTACTATTCAACATGACCTGTTCAGTGCAGTATTCTCCAGACTACCAAATTCAATGCAAGGGAACACTTTTTCTCTGTACAAAATGCCTATGGAAGAACATTTGGGATAAAATGAAAATAACTTATATTACAATGGACAGAAAAGAAGAGGTTCACATCATCTGGGGAAGTAGATTCTGGAATGTAAAAGGGTATGTTCAAACAATATTTGTTTATAATTTTAACAACAACAGCTGTCATTTGGATCACTTCTTGTCTTGGGTAAATAATTGCATATCTGTTTCAAAGGATCATAGAATTGTAGAGTTGGAAGGCACACACCAAGGGTCATCTAGACCAACCCCCTCGCAATGCAGCAGTGGAAACAAGAGTTACTAGGCTACATTCATTTTCATAACACCTGGCAAGTCTATACAAGACTTATTTACAGCACTGTCATATACATATAATGTTAAGATCCCAGAATTCAATGGGACTCAGTCTCAGATACTTGCTAATACCGCCGATCAAACTTATTCGAAGTACTGTATGTCTCATTGAAATCAGTGCTTACTTCTGCAAACAGGTCTAAGACCGCGCTATGAAATGTAATATCTGACGAGTTCTGAGTTCTCTCATTCACTCACTTGTGAAACCAATTTCGCTGGCCTTCAGCCAGGCACCTGCGGGCTTTCCCTGCCTTTTCCAAGCTCGGGAACGCGCGCAGCTCAGCGCCAGGAGGAGGAGGAGGAGGGAAAGCAGTCAGCCCGGCGTACGGAATCCCAGCCGCTCAGAAGGGAATCCCCCGAAGCCGCAGCCAATGGACAAGCACTATGCAAAACAGGGCAACCCCGCGCCTTCGCAGCCCAATGAGGAGCTGGCAAAGTCCCGAAGCCCCTCGCGATTGGAAGGCCCGGCCGAAAGAGCAAACCAATGAGACGGCGCTGCAGGTTCGGCGTGGCGAGGGGGCCTGGCTATGCAAATCCGATTTGAAAAGCGGGCGGGAAATCTGAGTTTCGCGGGAGGCTCTTGGCGCGTAACCCTTCTCCCTTCCCTTCATTCATTGTCAGCGGCAGCCGCCGCCGCTGCTTCCTGGAGCCATTTTCCAGGCAGCCCCAGCGCGCGGCAGCGGCCGGGCTCCATCCGTGGCATCTGCCCGCCGCGCGGGCTCGCTCGCTCTCGCGACGACGCCTCCGGCAGCCGCAGACCCCCCGCTACCCCCGGCCCGGACCATTTCGAGTCCGGCGCGGGCATCGAGCGGCGAAAGAGCCCGGCAGGCCGGGCGGGGGGCGGCGGCGGCGGCGGAGCAGCGCCAAGGGTGGGAGGAGACTCCGCTCGGGGCGCAGGCAGACCCACAAGGGGAAGGATGCGGAGGAGAGCACTGCAGCCGCACGCCCTCGCTGCTCGCCCGCCCTCGGCTCCCATGGACTCCGCGGCGGCGGCCTCCGCCGTCGCCGTCAGCTTCCCTGCTCGCTTCGCTCCCGCCGCTGCTTTCCTCCAGATCCGCAGCAGTTCCGGGGCATCCGCGCTGGGGGCGCCTTGGGTCTCCTCCTGCTTTCCCGGGGCGGCGGGCGGCGGGGCGGAGGGCCCCCGGCCCAGTCTCGTGGGCAGCGGCAGCGCCTTGTGCTGCACCCCGCACGGGCCCGCCGGACGGACGGTGTTGCTGCAGCCCGCCCTGGAAAGTGCAGGCCGACCCTCGGTAAATGCCTCCCTCCCTCCCCAATCTTGTGCATGTCTGGCGGGGCTCAGCCCTCCTCCCACACCGGGGTGTGGGGGGTGGGGTGGGAGAGGAAGCCCGCCTGCCTTGGATCGCTCTGTTTTGCTAGAAACTTTATTACTGTATTATGATGATTATTATTTCCTGGCCCCTCTTGGCGCAGGGTGGGTTCTTGCGGGCCGGGATTGTGGGGGGAGGGAAGCGACGAGAGTCTCCCCCACCCGGTGCAAAAAACACGCAGGGGGGCCGCGGGTGCCGTTCCCTTAAGGAAGAGGGTCGGGGGGGGGGAAGTGTCTCTTGCGCCCGTCTCCCCCCTCAATTTCTGCTGGCTGGAACAAAGAGAGTGTAGCAGAGGCCGGTGCTGCAAGTGGCGTGCTTGCCGGACTGGGACACCCGTGACATCGGAGCGGGGTGCGCGGGGCACGGGACCTCGGCTCTTGTGTGCGGCTGCACTGGAGGGGGCGCGCGATCCGGCTGTTCCCCCCCCTTCCCTGGGGGCGGCGGGTGGGGTTCAGGGTCTGCCTCGGCAGCATGGCCGTGGGGGAAGGGGGAGGCTCTCTGTCCCGCTGGTCTCCTTTTCGCTTCACCCCCGGACTCGGCGGCGGTGACGTTTCGCACACGTGCGCCGAGGCCGCGTCTGTGACTGGGAGCCGGGCGAAGGAGGGAGAGGGAAGGAGGGGGGCGCGGAGCCGAGCGGGGGGAGGGGGACACACAAACGCGCGCACACACACGCTCCTTCTTCCTCTGGCCTGGGCAACCGCGCAGCGCAGCGCACCCCCGGACACACAACAGCGCGCGTGTGCCCGGGTCTCTGCCTTCCTCCCTCTCTCGCACACGCGGCCCTTCCTGCTTCTCAACTCTGGGAGCTGCCGGGGGGCACCGCTAGGCTTGGAAATGCCCCTGCAGCAGGTAGGCTGGGGGAGGGGGGCGTGTGGGCTCTTTGGGGGTGCGGTGCGGGGGGGGGGGGTCGGGCACTTTCAGAACTGGCCGCCCACTGAAGGAACTGTGTTTCGTTTTCCCGGCAGAGTTTCTCAAAATTCAAGCACTGTCCTTTTCCGGGGGGGGGCATTAAAGTTGGGGTGCTAGGTTATATTTAAAAAGTACCCCCTCACCTCCCCCCCCATCTTGCCGCTCGACTGGAATGACCGTGGGGTCACCCTCCCCGCCCCTGAATGCGGTGTTTTCCTTCCTGTGGCTGAGCTGAGTTGGGCCTCTGCCTGTCACTGGAGATGACTCCCTGAAAGTTGGGACGGTTCAAGTAACTGCTTCAGGCCACCGTTGCCTGTGTGCCGCTTCATGTTTGAAATGACTTCAGGGCTTGGGTGTGGGGTCAGGGTGTGGGGGGTGAGCTTGGGTCAGTGCGGGGTTTCAAACTGAAACTTCCACTTGTCTTGTTTCCAACTCTTCTTCTCTCCCCCCCTTCCTGTTAAGTATAATTCGATTATAATTTCTTTACTGATAAAGTGGTGGAAGGGTGATCTCTGTGAGGAATGGAATGTTTTTTCCCCCTTTAAGTTGGAAAAACCCTGTTGTGTTAGGCTTATAAACTGTGGGAATGTGGTTTGTAGGCTACAGAATAATTAAGTTACTGCACCCTCTCGACTTCTCCTCTGAAGCTGTTCCTGGAGGCCTTTTTGTACCTGTGTGTTATAACCTATAAACTTTCCACAGGAGTTGGTAGTTTAGAAACAAAATGAAGTTTGGATATACAAGTGGCAGTGGGGAGATAAGAGGCAGGAACAGAGCCCCATTTTTCTTCTTGCTGTGTAAGGAAATGTAGGCCTGCAAAATAGGACACAGCCATAAAATGGGGAAGCTGCTAGGTGTGGTCTTCAACTTTGGGGCAGCCCTATTTTGGACCTTTCTGGACCAGAAGGCCTTTTCTGTTTGTTGAATTTTGAGCCTTTCTATGGGTATTGTCAGGTAGCTAAGTAGGCTTACACTGATAGGTTTGAAAAGAGTGCTTGACAGTATGTATGCATGCTTGTGGGAATGACCTTTCTTGCCCCAATCACCATGACATTGTTTTGATGATGTAGGATACCACACCACTTATTTTGTATGATCTAACATTTGAACCTTTCTTTTTTAGGCTGAGGCTTATACCCACAACATGACTGTTGCCTTGATCATCTCTGTTTTGTTTTTTGTCTTGGCTGTTCGCTCAGTTGAGAGAAGGCCTATAGCCAACTGACAGGATTGGAGGGTAGGGGAAGAGAAAGAGAAAGACAACCCAAATTTCAACTCCTTTTAAATAAAGTGAATGGTTCCATCTTTCTTCCCATTATCAGCCTTCAAATCAGATTATTAAAATAAACAAATGCCATCTCACCACTATGGCAATTCAGGGTTAAATGTGCAGTAAGAATTAAAATGTATGTATGAATCACATTAAAATGGCCTAATGGACACTTTCTGTAAATTGGAGAGTGTTAATATAAGCTTTTGTCATATGAAGCATGCTCTAAGGGATTTGGGATGGTGAGATAAGGCTTTAAATCTTGATGACATCAAGCCAGGCATCTGCCATAGTGCAGATATATTTCATGTACTACCAAATGGTATTGAATCTGGAAAACTGATCGCCCAATTGTCTTTCATAGTATTGGTCCCATAGAAACTCTGTCTGTCTGTCAAGTAGCAGATGATTACTTGTGTTGTGAAGAAAGCCTATTTGTAACATGATGGTTGTGTGGTTTTCAATGAGAAGAACAGTCTGTTCTTATTCCAGTGGTAGTGTCTACAAGTATAGATATTAGAATGATTTAACACATGTGCAAATCCTTGTTCTACCACTAATTCTGCTCACAAATGGGTTGTCTGTTGCTGAGAGCAGATTCTGTGATCTAGGCCCTTGCCAGTGGTGACTGGGCACTCCAGTACATCACACTAATTTAGGTGACATTTTAGAGAAGTAATTTAACAAAAACTTTACTTTCAACGACCCTTTTCTATGTCATCTGTTGGGGCATCTGCATGGCAGACGTTCTGGGGTCTCATATAGCTAATGTAGTGAAGGTTAATGATTTATCAACTAATATGAACTAATTATTTTTTCTGCCTTTTCTATATTGTGGTGGGCATTAACGTCCACAATGTATACCGGGGGGGGGGGGGAGCACACCATAGTGTTTCTAGTGACAGTTTATAGTTGATTTCGTGCTCTACAAACACACAGACTTTGGAAAGTAAAAGTCTGAAACAAACTATGGGCAAGTAGATGGTTGTATTCATATCACTTCCTGGATACGGAAGTGCAGTACTTGTACAAATTGGACATGTATTGGAATACACATTGAAAGAGGATACTATCTAACTGCATTGCTTTCACTGGGATGCTTATTTGTACCCGTGTTTCGGGTGCAAGTAGTCATGCCTATGTATCTTTCTTTTCTTTTCTTTTTTTTTAGAATCTGATTAGAGTTGGATCAGGGGAAGGAACTACTATGATCCTGTGACAATTTCAGATTTTAAACTCTGAATAAACTAAATACAGGCATAGTTTATATTCTCTTAAATCGAGGTACACATTTAGAGCTGTGCCAGCAGTTTGTATTCCTCTATAACTTGAAGCTTGCTGTGTAGTGGAAAAATGAATATTTGAGCGCTATCTGCAAATACAGCTTAGGATGTTAAAAATCAGCTTTGCTAGACAGTTTCACACAATGTTACTAGTTTGTGGCATATCAACTGGCATATCATGGGGGTGGGGGCAGAAGAATTAAATCCCAAATTCTGCAAAGCCTACTTTGCCTTGTTGCATAGTGAAAATGCTTGTAGCCCATCATGGAAGTGGCTAAGGCTTGAATTAAACTAATACATAACTCGTAAGAACCTGGAGAAAAGGGACCTTTGGTTATATCCTGGCCTCTTACAGAATCTTTTAAGTAGGATTTCTGATCATCTCGGATAATTTCAATATAATTTTGATATAAATGGAAAAGTTAGATATAAGATCTGTGCCTAAGTGATTAAGATCTGAGAGCTGTGAAAGTTAATGATTAACAGTGCAATCCTAACAAATTCTTCTTAAAAGTACTACAGTATTTACTTCATTTGGGCTACTTCCAGGTAAGTGAGGTAAGATTGTGGCCTTTTATTCTTTAGGGCAGTTCAACCTAACCATAACCTCCCACATAAAAGTTTTCTGTGAGCAAGTAGGTCTCTCTTAGGTCTGATGCCAGAGATTATTGTTTCCAATAGTGGTTTGATCCTCTGGCAGAATTTGAGTTGTGGATTCCTAAGAATGGCAAGATATGTTACGGCTTCTTAACTGGATGAGCACTCATATGTTAGTAGGTGTACTAGGATTGTGAAGTAGCCTGTTTTAGAAAAACAACCCAAGCAAGGTATCTGGGTAAGATGGGGATGAGACATAATCCATTCAAAGAAATAGAAACAAAATTCTGATAGTGATGGAAGGTGCATTTGCTCTACAATGGACAAGAAAACAAACAAGGGTTGAGAGAAATGGTTATAAAATACTGGCCCCAGTTCAGAGAAAGCTAGTTGTGCCTTGTTTAAATTGATGTGACTTGTTAGACTGAAGTCCTGTACACACTTGTCTGGGTGTAAGCCCTGTCTGAGTCGACAGGCATAGGATTGCACTGTTCACTACTCAGTGGGGGGATGAGCTTGTGTATTGGGGTACACTGCCTGTGCAGCTTGCTGTCTTATCCTGCTCATGTTAACAAAAAGTAAAATTAGTGGTGCTTCATTTGAATTAAATTTTCCTTAAGACTGGACCATTCGTATTTCTTAAGTAGCGTCTTAAAGTGAAGTAGCTTTGAACTGATTTGGGGAATTGGACACTGAGATAATTAGTGCTTTGAATGCTTTACTTTAAATTAGGGCTCTCTTTTTGGTCCAGATGAGGTGATTCTATGATTCAGATACCATCTATCTAATTGGCCTCCCTGCCAATTTAGATACAATGACTGAACTGGAGGCCCCTCGACTGACTTCAGGTCCAGTGTTGGACCATTTCCATCGGATATTCCCTACTGATGTGGATAGATTCCTCCAAGTTGGTAGGCCCACCATTTGCCTCCTTGATCCGTGCCCGTCTTGGCTGATTAGGGAGTGTCCAGATGTTGCGCGGACCCCCCTGGTTGAAATTATCAATTTGTCCCTTGACACGGGGACATTCCCAGGGGAACTGAAGGAAGCAGTGGTGTGTCCACGCTTAAAGAAAACTTCATTAGATCCCTTAGACCTATCCAATTACCGCCCAGTTTCAAATCTTCCATACCTGGGTAAGGTAATTGAGAGAGCAGTTGCTGAACAGCTTGGTAGGTTTCTGGAGGAAACATCGGCATTAGATCCATTTCAGTCCGGTTTCCGTCCTGGTTTTGGGACGGAGACGACTCTGGTTGCCCTAACAGATGATCTCCGTAGACAACTGGATCGAGGCGGGTCAGGACTGCTGATCCTTTTAGATTTGTCAGCAGCCTTTGACATGGTCGATCATGATCTTCTGGATCACCTCCTCGCAGACGTGGGGATACAGTGCATAGCCCGTAACTGGTTGTGCTCTTTTATCTCTGGTCGGGGACAGAGGGTGGCACTAGGGAGGGAAATGTCGTAGCGCCACTCCATGGTGTGTGGAGTGCCGCAGGGCGCAATTCTCTCCCTGATGCTTTTTAACATCTTTATGCGCCCCCTTGCCCAGATTATCCGGAGCTTTGGGCTGGGCTGTCACCAATATGCTGATGACACTCAGCTCTATCTGCTGATGGATGGCCACACCGACTCGGCCCCTTACACACTCACCAGATGCTTGGAAGCTGTGGCTGGATGGTTTCGTGGGAGCCGATTGAAACTAAATCCTTCAAAGACAGAGGTCCTATGGCTAGGTCGGGATGGCATGGGGATGAGGGACCAACTCCCTTCTCTTGCGGGGGCCCAATTAGTGCCATTGCCTTCCGTTAAGAGTTTGGGTGTAATCCTTGACGCCTCCCTTTCCATGGAGGCGCAAGTTACAGCAACAGCCAAGGCGACATTTTTCCACCTTTGCCGCATCAAGCAGTTGGTCCCTTACCTTTCCCACCCCCACCTGGCCACAGTGATCCATGCGACGGTCATCTCCAGGCTTGACTACTGTAATTCGCTCTACGCGTGGCTGCCCTTGAAGCTGTCCCAGAAACTCCAGCGGGTACAGAATGCTGCAGCGAGGCTCCTCACAGGGTCTCTGCCATGGGAGCATATTCACCCAGTGCTTTTCAAGCTGCACTGGCTCCCGGTGGAATACATGGTCAGATTTAAGGTGCTGCTTTTGACCTTTAAAGCCCTTCACGGCCTAGGACCCTAGTACCTACGGGACCGCTTCTCCTGGTATGCCCCACGGAGAGCTTCAAGGTCCATAAATAACAACACCCTAGTGGTCCCAGGCCCTAAGGAAGTTAGATTGGCTTCAACCAGAGCCAGGGCCTTTTCAACTCTGGCTCCGGCCTGGTGGAACGCACTGCCTCATGAGACCAGGGCCCTGCAGGATCTGATTTCTTTCCGCAGGGCCTGTAAGACAGAGTTGTTCCGCCTGGCCTTTGGCTTGGAGCCAATTTGATTCCCTCCCTCCCTCTCTTTCTTTTTTCTTTTCCTTCTCCTCTTGCGATGAGGCTACATTTTAATATTTTAATGTTCCATTATTTTAATGTTGTATTTTATTTTTGTTTTTAAGTTGTAATCATTCATCTTGTTTTTATTATTGCTTGTAAGCTGCTCTGAGCCCGGCCTTGGCTGGGGAGGGCGGGCTATAAATAAAAAATTATTATTATTATTATTATTATTATTATTATTATTATCTACAGCAGGGCTAGCTGACACAGTGCCATCCAGATGTTGCTGAACTCCCATCAACTCTAACCATTGCCTACGAGGACAGGGGACAATTGATTTGGAGTTTGACAACATCTGGAAGGCACTGCATTGACTACCCTTCATTAGCAGGATGGTAAGTATTCCAGTCTTTTTAAAGGCAGCTAATTGCTTTTAACAGAAACATACTCCTGAGTCCTGTGGCCCATTGACGTTAGCTACAGGGAGTGTGGCTTAGTGCATGTCTAAAGTGACACACTGGGTTTGTTTTCAAATGGAAATGCATATCTCCCTCTACTCCTAAAATGTGTCTGGATTTCGAGGAAACTGGATATTACAAGTGAAATGATGGTGAAAAAGAGCAGTTAATGAGAGTATGTTTAAAAGATAAGCAGCTCACCAAGGAATGGCAGTGAATCCATTAGTAATTTTGGATTGTGAGAGGGATAGAAGCAGCATACAAATTGATCATTTTCATTATCTTCCTACCTGAACATTTAATACAATCTTGCAAAAAAAAGATGAATTTTTCTCTTGGGTAGGGGTTTGCATGTCATAGAGCTGTTCTACCGCCTGCATTTCAGGAGAGTTTGAAACACACACACAGTGTGAGAGTGTGTTTTTCATTCTTTCAGAGTATAGCTGTCTGCAACAGCAAAAATGAAGCTTTTGGTGAATCACTTAGAACAGGCTTCCTCAGCCTTGGTCGTCCAGATGTTTTTGGCCTACAACTCCCATGATCCCTAGCTAGCAGGACCAGTGGTGAGGGATGATGGGAATTGTAGTCTCAAAACATCTGGAGGGCCGAGGTTGAGGAAGCCTGACTTTAAAAATCACCTTTTCCGACCTGATCGGCAAAGGTGATCTCTCTTTTTCTGTTTAAAATGCTGTTTATATGATCTGCTCTTTGAAATATTTAGGAGTGTCTCAAAGCACAATCTTACATCTTTAAAATGAAGGCTGCTTTTGCAAAGGACTTCGGCATTTAAAAAACAACAACCCACATGCTCTTCAATTGTAAAGCCATTATCAAGATAGTACTTTGGAGATTATTGCTGAGGGGAGGGTGACAGTAAAGTTCTTGTTTCTGAAATATTCTCCACATTCAGTAACTCCACACCTGGATTGCTATGTTCTACCTTGGCTGTCGGAGGCAGCTGCTGGGAATCACAAGTGGCCAAAATGCTATTGCGCTCAGATCCTATTTGGCAGACCACTGTGAGAACAGGATGCTGGACTGGATCAGGCCCACTGACCTGTCCTAGCAGGGCTCTAATTAACATTCTTTTAAAAGGTTTATTGAAAGCATGAGACCATAATTTTTAACATTTATGCTTATTAGTATTGGAGTAGTTTTCATGTAAGTCAGTCATTCAAGCTATGCTCTTAAATGTTTGGGGGGAAATGATGAAATCAGGAGTTTAGGAACATTTGTGTTTCTGGAAAGGAATATTCTGCTTTGATTGCTTTATATGGAAATAACTTGTCATTTGCAAAAGGGGTATGCCATTATGAACATATTTAGCCTATGTCTGCTTCTCATGTTAGGTTTTGCACTCTAAGCGGACTCCCAAATACAAAATACATGCATGCTGAATTACTGGTAGTTGTAAAGGCGTGTCTATGTATAATTCCTTTTTTAAATCTTGACAGCACACAGAAGCAAAATCTCCCATTAACTCTGGTTTCCCATTTAGTTCAGACCAAGAAACTATGGTTAAAAGCTTCAGAACAATGCAGGGTATGGAGCAATGCTGTGAAGTTGGCTTCATACCCAGGCTTGTCAAAAAGCCATTAACCATGGTTTCCTGCTCCAGAAGGGCACCATGGTCAATGGTGCCAAAAGCTGCTGAGAAACCAATGGAAACCAACAGCTCACACTTAAATAAAACCAAATTCCCATCTCCTTGCTATTTTTCTCCCCATATTTTACCCTCCCCTTTGCTGGTATGCAATTTATGATAAGGGGAGCTAAAGCTTCAAGCAAACACTGTTAACTACGTTTTATTCATGAATTATGTTGGTGGCTGAAAAACATAGATGGAGTTCTGTGTGATTTTCAAATGACTTGATTTGCAGAAAGTGCCTAAGCCTGCAATCCTATGCAAACTTATTTCTCAGTAGATGGGCATAAGATTATGATATAAAACTGTGAAACTTGCAATTTAGAACAAGGGTTTCCATATGAGTCATGCTAGTGCAGCTGCAAAGGTTAGGTTACATGTTCTTGGAAGTCACTGGTAACCATTCTGTACTTAAAATGGTTTCTGTGATATTTCAGAAGCCATTTCAGGTTGTTTTTTTGGGTTGCCACCTTATGGAAGATATCAGCATCCAGCTGTCTTTTCCAAACTTCAGGTTAGCTTGTAATGACTGAAGTAGAAAAGTCAACAGGCTTAATACCCTTATTTATATGTTTACACGTTAACCGTAAGACCAGGATCCAAAGAGCTCACTGGCCACCTTCAGATATCTGCCAAACTATAGTTTAGTGTGACTAGAACAAGCCTCAGCTGGCCTTGGGGACTTCTTTTTGACCAAGGAGAAACTTGGGTGCTTTTGATTATGTTGCTCTTCAACCACAACATGTATCATCCCAACTGTGGTTACTGTTAACTGATGAAAACACAGCACCTTTTAAAGTACATAATATATTTAAAGGTAAAGGGGCCCCTGACCATTAGGTCCAGTCGTGACCGACTCTGTGGTAAGCGACTCATCTCGCTTTATTGGCCGAGGGAGCCGGCGTACAGCTTCCGGCTCATGTGGCCAGCATGACTAAGCATCTTCTGGCGATCCAGAGCAGCACACGGAAACGCCGTTTACCTTCCCGCCGGAGTGGTTCCTATTTATCTACTTGCACTTTGACATGCTTTCAAACTGCTAGGTTGGCAGGAGCAGGGACCGAGCAACGGGAGCTCACCCCGTCGCGGGTATTTGAACTGCTGACCTTCTGATCGGCAAGCCCTAGGCTCTGTGGTTTAGACCCATATCATATATTTGTGTGAAATATATATTGGCTTGAATTCTGTAGTTTGTTAATGGGTAGAGGGTGTTGGCCATTGTAGAAGGCATGGATGTCTCTAGGTACGTGCTCACCTCAAGTAATTCTTGTAGTTTTCAACATCTGAATTGTTGCAGACCAAGATCTTTCAGGAAATAAGTGGCTGCTGAGATTGTGACTGCTATGTACAAGACTTGCCTGTTTGCATTTTCAATTTGCAGCTGAAGGTGCTGTTTGAGTTATTATTAAATCTCTCCCCCCCCCCCCCGCTCACACAAACACATATCTTGAGGCAGGTTGCAGCAGATTCGTGATTTACTCTTAAGTTCTGTGTCCAATAACTACCAGAAAAAGAAGCCCACATAACAAACCCGAAACCCTTTCAATCTTCCAATGCCTACCCCATCATATAAATCCAACTCAAAAGTTTTACGGCTTCTTCTGTAAGAGGCTGAAGATTGGTGCACTTCAAAGGAGACAAAATTACACAGTTGTGGAAACAACCCCTAAGAGTCTGCTGTACTGTTGTATACATACCTGAAACCAAAATGGACTGTGCCAATAAATATGAAGGGTGCATCTTTAGAATGGGGTGTGGATTTCCTTAAATTCTGCAGTAGTGGGCCAGTCATTCTCACAGCCCTTGCTTCGAGATATTTAAAGCAGGGGTGGGAACTGTGCCTCACCAGATGTTAATTGGATTACAACTCCCTTTGGTCCCAACTGGCATGGCCAGCGGTTAGAGATGATGGGGGAGCTGTAGTCCACACACATCTTGGGAGTTGCAGATTTCAAACCCTTTTCTAAATGCCCTCATTTTAATGGCGGTGCTCATGCCAATATGTAAGTGGGTGTGTGGTGGAAAGATGTGTTGAGTGTCAAATTAACTAGTGGGGGACCTATCTCTGAACTAACCTAACATGAACTATATTTCATAGTACATACTTTATAAGTAAGCTTAACTTTCATGGTGGTTCTTTGGAAATTTCCTACTTGAACATGTTTTCTGTTAGAATGCTGTTACAATGGATGCCTTCAGTTAAGTCAAATGTTAGGGCTTTGCAGTAGAAGTGTTAATATAGCCCACAAAGACAGACGACTAAAGGGATGGCATCAGATTAATATGGTGACCACAGAAGTATGTTAAGATATAAAGAGCTGTCTTTATATCAAATCTTACCCGACACTAGGAATGGATTTTCAAGATCTTGGGCACCAACTTAGGTCTACAGGTCAACATTACAGTGGTACTTCGGGTTAAGAACTCAATTCGTTCTGCAGGTCTGTTCTGAACCTGAAACTGTTCTTAACCTGAAGCATCACTTTAGCTAATGGGGCCTCCTGCTGCCGCTGCGCCGCCGCTGCATGATTTCTGTTCTTATCCTGAAGCAAAGTTCTTAACCTGAGGTAATATTTCTGGGTTAGCGGAGTCTGTAACCTGAAGCGTATGTAACCTGAAATACCACTGTATTTCAACCAGATGTTTAAGGAACTGAACTTGATTCCATTTTCTTGCAAAGCATGTATTCTTCTCTGAGCTGTTGCTCCTTTTTTGCCCATATTTCTCAAAAAGTTTCATTTTTAGTGAATCAAAACATGGTGGCAAGTTTGGAGCTCGGTTTTGTGGGAAAACTCTTAGTCCCCAAAGACTTAAGCATAAGATGACTGAAATGTTTTGGTAGTATTTCAAAGCTGTTCTCACCCCGTCTATTGTTACCACCATAAAAAAAGGATTGAAATAGCAATGAGTCTCATTAGGCAATTTTACAAAGTTTATGGTGCCAAACCTCATATTGTCTGCATGTGTGTTGTGTTTGACAAATGTCGCCACTGTGGAAGTGAACTTTGCTACTGAGGTCCGTGAAAATGTTAGTCTGTCTGATATTCTAGGTCAAATGAAAAACATAGAATGTCTTACAACATTTGTTTCTAGCTAACAGCATTCAGTTAACCTATGTTGGCCATTTTTTTGGTTTTCTGACAAATTAAAATAATCACGATTATAATAAAACGCAGGAAATAAATAAAATGCACACCACAGAATTCACTGAATAGAGTTGAGGCTACCATATAAAACTTGGCTTGTTATAGCATAGTGAATAAGGAAGACATGGTGAACATAGATACTCTTCTATAACTAGATAATTTTACTTGGCAAAACAACTGTACTTGCATGATTTGGAAATACTGCTAAAGTCAGCCCCTACAGTTGTCACGATGCCCACAGAACTTTATCTGTAGCTGCCACATTAGAACTTCAAGCTATCTGCATGTAGGGAATGCTTGGTGTGGTATACTAGGAAGTTATATATTTGGAAGAAGAGTTTAGCAGAAGCAACTTTAGATTGTGTAGCAAAGCATTGATGCAGACTAAGTAACCTGGTTAGAATGCAACAATGGTGGGTTATTCGCTTAGCTGCTGAATCTTGTTTGTGATTCAGGGCAGACAGTTGAAGGACATAGGAAGGGTGAAAGCTGTCTTGCTATGGCACTAGGAAAGGAGGAGATAGTGAACTATTTGCTTCAGCTGCATAATGAGAAGGTGGGGAAAACTTTGCGATCACAGTCTTTGTTTTGGGGGCCTCAGATCCTAGCCTCATGATGTGCCAGTTGCATGAGACGTCTGCATATTCTTGCATTGCAGGGTTTGGACTAGATGACTCTCTTCCAACTCTATAGTTCTATGATTCTATGCCCTAATCAATGCAGGAATATGCAGGCTTTCAACTTGAAGCACATGTGAGTTTCTATGTTACAGAACACCATTAAGAAGGAACCTATTGGGGGGGGCGGTATCTGCAACAAAATAAAAGCATTCTATTATATCTACAGGCATCTAAGAAGTTGAGAAAGATACATGGATTTCCTGGCTCCCCTCCTGACTATAACAATTTCTAGGTCCTGTAAGCACAACTTCATCTTATAAGGTTGATTTTGCTCTTTATGAGAACTGCTCTTTTGACAGGCAAAGCGAAGACTGGAACTGGGAGGAAGCGGACAGCAGTTTCTGGCTGAAGGACTAAGAACGCCGAAGGGGAAAGGGAGAGCTGCAACTAGAAGTCCAGATAGTCCCAAAAGTAAGGAACATTTTTGGTTAACTGTGTTGCAAAGAGCTTCAAAGCATTATGTTACCGTACTAGATTTTGAATCACTGCTCCTTGCCCATTGATCAAGCCAATGCATTCAATGTGTTCTCAGGCTAGAACCCTTCATGGTTGTTTTTGCTCTGACTAAAATTATCAGCCCCTGTCTCACATTGTAGTTTTGTTCTACCATGTATGCAGGATCAGGGGTGAGGAAGCTGTGGCTCCCCAGATATGCTTATACTCCCTATCAGCCCCAGAGAGCATGGCTGGTGGTCAGGGTTGAAGGGAGTTGTAGTCCAATCCAACTGTACAAGTCTGTGATTCTATCTCAAAGTATCTGGAGGGCCACAGGTACTGCTATTGAGCTAGATATTAGTCGTCTTCGTGTGTTCTCTAGCTTGTAGAAAGTGAACATGTGAGGGTAGGGGATAGCAATTGAAAGTGAGCTAGTTTTATGCACATACATGTGGGTTGACTTTGCAATTGCCCTCCATGACTTGGAAGGAAATCTTCTGAAGTGGGGGCTACCTGTCCCCTCGTGTTCTAGAATTGGGGGAAATCAAGGTTATTGCCAACAAAGAAAGGCTTGACATTCATCTTGCATTGAGTGAGTTCTAGCCACTTGCTTCACTCCCTTGCTTTTGAGGTCTTCAGTAGGACTGTTGCTTGGAAACTGCCTAGTACAAGTAAGGGAACTTTTGTCTCCATCATAGACTGAGCCTTCTGAATAACCGTGCCCGCCATGTTGCTTCTGATTTATATGTGCAAATTATTTTGAACGTGAATGCAGATTTTTTTTTTAAGCTGCTCTTGGTGCTACAATGCAGGATACACACATTCAAAATAAATGCATAAAATGTTAAGAGTTATATTGAACGTCACAACAGAGAGGTATTGGTCGTGACTGGAGGATGGTTGAACCGAGGCAACTGTTTTTAAAGCTTCTGTTAGCTTGTTATTTACAAGCTGGTGACGCACAAAATCACGAAGCACTTTCTACCTTTCTCTTACATACAAAGCTATACCTCCAGTTTATTCACACAGTCTTTTCTTTATACAATAGATATGGCTTGAAAGTTAGCATGTCTCGAGAAAAGCAATGGAAAAAGGTGCTTGAGCCTAGCTGCTCTATGGATGTATAATTTTGAACTGGCTCTGAGTGGTCCCGTGTACAGTTCACACAATTACTCCCAATTACTCAGAAGGTTTAAAAAAGAGTTTTAATGCCAGCTTCATAACCATCATGAATTTAATTTTTCTTCAAGCTCCCAAATCCCCTTCAGAAAAGACGCGATACGATACATCGCTGGGTCTTCTCACCAAGAAGTTTGTTCAGCTTCTGAGCCAGTCCCCAGACGGTGTCGTAGATTTGAACAAAGCAGCAGAAGTCCTTAAGGTACAAAAAAGGAGGATTTATGACATCACCAATGTCCTGGAAGGCATTCACCTCATTAAAAAAAAATCCAAGAACAACATTCAGTGGATGTAAGTATCCTAGTGCAATATTCTTGTTGCCGACATGACGACCTTGCACTTTCACATTTCATTTTCACAAAAGTATTTTGTATGCTGGAGGATAACAAGAGTTATTCCACTAAGCTTTACTCAGAGTAGGCCTACTAAAATCAATGAACACTGCTAAGTTAAATCTACTCTGAGTAAAACATAGTTGACTACCAACCAGGGAAATTTAATCCTGCCATTCATGGAGGTATGTTATGACGTGGTCTGACTGTGTGTGTTTGGATTGGCTGTAGGTCAAGGCCACATATCACATGGGAAAGGGAATGGTGGCTTGCAAACCACTGCCCATAATACTTGGTCAAATGAGGCTTATTCAGAGGCAGCGTCCCTCTGCTTGTCAGGTGCTGTGGACAAACCTACAACATGTTTTACTTATGAGCTGCTTGGACTCCTCTGGCTACCAGTAGAGACAGACAACTGAATTCTGATGTGCCCAAAGTGATTCAGCTACATTCTCATGGCTTACTCAAACATCTAGAAATATCATGTAGCACAGCCCTTTTCTCAATAGAGTATTTTGGCGTGTGGTTGGTGGCATTATATTTTCACGTTTCGTTAAAAAATAAAATAAACTTCTCTGTATATAGAAATTGGCATATTATGGGAAGTGAGCCCTCTACTCTCCTTATCCACTAGCTTTCCACGGCTGGGGACTTACTTGCCTAGGGAAAAAACAAAGAAATATATATTTTTTCACTTGTAATACAGAGCTACAGACCAGAAAGGGATCAGATTTTGCATGTTTAAGCTTCTGCTTAAATAATGCACATGAAGCATTTTGAGCTGTGGTCAGGGACAATTTGGGTCACATCCATACCATACATATGAAAAGCACATTTATGCCACACAGTCATGGCTTCCCCCAAAGAATCATGGGAAATACAGTTTGCCTCCAGAGAGCCATTTTAGCACCCTTAACAAGCTACGGTTCCCAGGATTCTTTGGGGAAAGCCATGAGATGTCTATGCATGGTGCAGGTGTGAGCTTAGACACCCCCAGCTCAAGTACACAGGTTACGCCAGCAGTACTGTTGAGAGAGAAACTCAGTCAGTTTCTCTTGCATAGGAAGCATATGAAGGCAAGGGAACATCGTGGGATGTAGGAATGCAAGATGTTGCCTTCTCCCCCACGCCGCCCAATAACAGTTTGCTAGTTCTGAAGCTTGAGCATAGCCTCAGTAGAAATTTGGTTTTAATACAGCGGTGGATATTTGGGGGTGAGCTTGGAAGAGTGGCTTGCCCGACAGCTACATAATGAGTTCATGACTGAGTTGAAATTTGAACCAGAAGTTTCCAGTTCATAGCCATGTACTTCCCATTAAATGAGATGAACTTTAAATTTGATCCAGATATGGTACATTCAACTTGAGAATTTTGATACTTGGTGGTATTGATCTCTTGGCAAAAAGGTACTTTGCAGCACACGTGCATTTCTTATGTGCTTTGACTTAATTCTTCTAAAACAGGGAATATAATGGTTGGACTAAGAAGTGAGAATCAATTTTTTTTCTCAGTCTGAAACTCTTATCATGGGGTCCTGCTTGGACTTGGGTCCAAGTGGAGAAGCACCCCACTATCCACTACCCAAAGGTCCGGAAGAGGCTCTCTCCCTCCCCCCCCCCCACATTTCTTACTATATAATGAAATTGCAAGAATGTAATCATGCTACAGTTCACGTGGCTGCACTGTTTATAAGGAAAGTGGGAGGTGCTTCAGAGAGTATGTTAGCAAGCAGCTCTCTGAAGCACCTCCCACCCTCCTTTAAAAGGGTTTGGGAGTAAAGTGTGCTGTGAAGGAAGTGTGCAGCTTGGGGGGTTGGGCTGGGTGTAAAGGAAGGAGGGCTTGGCCAGGTGTGGGAGAAGTTGGGGTTAGTGAGCAGAGCAAGCAGGAGCAGCAGCTCTTTGTTATTAATAACTATGTGCAAACACCGAATCTTAAAAGTAAACGACAAAAACAAATGGAACTAGAGAGCGTTTTCAAATATGCAGCAAGAGTCACTGCCACTAAAAGAAAGTTATGCTCAAAATGCCATTAGTAAATGGTGTTTTGTTATCTTTGCACATCAGGTAAGGCACACCACCCTTCCAGAAGGAGGAATGAGATAATCATGGGTGGAATCTGGAAATCCCTCTGTATACGTATGGAATAAAGTGAAACAATGTTTTTAAAAAGAGATCTTGTTAAGCCTCGCCTCTCGCCAGCTTGCTTTGATGTGCTAGTTTTTCAGACAATGTGACTTGCCAAATCCTCAGCACTCAGCTTCTTCTGAACTGAATAGTCACATGAAGTTTTAAGAGAAACTCTTGTCTGGACCAGGAAACTTTAGGAATGCCTGTGAAGTGTCTGTTCACTTGTCTTGTAGGGGCTGCAGTCTGTCGGACTTTGGGGGCATGTTGGCACACTGTCAAGGCTTGTCCAAGGAGGTGGCAGAACTCAACCAGGAAGAGCAAAAGTTGGACGAGTTGATACAAAGCTGCTCTCTTGACCTAAAGCTACTAAGAGAAGATTCTGAGAATCGGAGATATCCTTTTATATCAGATAGGCTGAACTCATTTGGGAAATCTTAACATTTCTCTAATGGCTAGGGGTAGTGGATTGTATTGGTGGTATTAATGATGTACTGCAGCAGGCATGATGCTTACTTATAGCTATTCTGATAATTTTAAATCGCATGTAAGTAAGCGGTTTTAAACTGTTTTCATTGTGTAACCTGCCATGGGACCTTTGGGTGAAGGGTGGGTAATAAATAAATTATAATAATAATATTTTTCAAACTACGACTGATGTTCTGCAGTAGCAGCTCACTTCAACACTGTTTGGATTCTAGTTAATACAAGACTGATTTGTTGGTGTAACTTCTAAAAACCTTACAAATTATTTCATAATCAAAAAATGTGAAGTATAGCCAAGAAATCTCAACAGATCGCTCCTCGCTTTGTCCAACTTCAGGGCTGTTTCAGTTTCATTCTTATTTACTTTTTAAATTTAGTATTAGAAGTAGGGAGAGAGCAGCTAACGGTAGCCTTGATGGGGCGACAGTATAAGAATATTTACTTCAGTGTGCTGATACATGTGACTGAAGGCTGCTGCTGAACAATTCTTTAACAAAGTTTACATTAGCTTATGTTAGATACGAAGACATTCAAGAAATAAGTAGCCTTAAAGACCAAACTGTCATACTTGTGAAAGCTCCTCCAGAAACAAAACTTGAAGTGCCTGACCCAATAGAGGTAAGAATAAAATGCTTATGGTTTTTCTTCTGTAAGTCAGTCTTACGCAATGTGTAACATTTGCAGTGGTCTTATACCATATTTATGCATAAGCTTTACTGAATGGGATCATTTTTCTATATGGCAATAAAAATGCTAATGGGCAGTCTTCTAATTTTTTAGTTTCTGGAACCTGGGAGATCATTCTTCTATGCCTCTCTTTCCTTCTGACTACTAGATCTTGGTTAATGCTGTCTCATTTATCTTTTTTTGCTCGTTCTGTTCCCTGAGAAGTTGGTCTGCTACCACCACCTCTTGAGTATTTCACTCATTGTAGTGTTTGTGCCTTGTGTCTTGCTGTTTCTTACACTGACTTTCCACCCTGTACTACTTAATCTAATTTGATTTTTTTAAAAAAATTATTGGCTTTTCCACCTTCTAAGACAGCAATGAGGAACCTCTGGCCTGCCAAACCTCCCAGTTTGGTCCACCAGACCATTTTGGGCAGGCCACACACCCCTGCCGTTAACATTCGTTTATTTTTCATTCACCATTTTACTGGTATGCTGCTTTTCCACAAAAAAGAATCAAAGTGGCTTACAACAAAGGGGGGGGAAATAGTACTGTGCACTTCAAAATCAACCATTGCAAGAACCGCTGCATGTAGGGGGAGGGGGAACCAGTTACAGATTGCAAGCAACAGGAGCAAAGCATAGCAAACAGGTCTGCAAACAACCACCCCTCTAAGAAGGCTTCAGCTGGGCAATTTGGAATGGGCAGCAAGCAGAGGGGTGCTGTTGGTGCCATGGTCCTGGGCCCAATTTTGAGAAGGGATGCAAACAGGTGCCCCCACAGCAGGCTCCTTAATTGAAGCCTGACTCTGCGGCAGAAGGAACTGCGCTTTGGCTGCGGCACTTGCGCCTGGCGCAGCTCTGCGGGACCCAGGTCAGGCCTTACCCAGGGAATGAGAGCAGGTGAGTGGGCGGCAATGCTGCTGCTCACCCTCCTTGACTGCGAGGCACCTCCTGCTTGGCTGCAGCACCTCCACTACCAGGACAGACAGGAGGAGAGTGGGCAGCAGCTTCCCCGCCCCTCTCCTAACCCTGAACTGTGACCTGTGGAGGGCGCCCTCTGCTCCCTGAACCCCTTGGGGGCGTGTCCCGCATGCCCGCCCTGGGCAGCGCAGGCATACGCTCCACTACTGGCCTGTTTAGCATTAGCAGTATATTTTGATGGACCAATTCTCTATTGGTTTGTAAGCTTTCAACCTATGCAGGGCTTTTCCTTAAGTTAGGCTACCGTCTTATACATACTTTCCTAGAAGTAAATCCTAGAGTGGTTAGTAGTACTTACTTCTGCGTAGGCATGCACAGACTTGCACTGTTAGTATATTAAGAGTGAAATGGATTGTGAGGTTGCATATGAAGTACTTTAATATGTTGTCCTGAGACAAAGGTTGATGTTCAGGAAGAGAATGTGCCATCCACTGATTCCTTACGCATTATTTTTATATCATTTGTAAATGAATAGCAGTCTCATCTGCATGATTAAATGTGCACAGACCCTTGCAGAAACATGTTACTCTTCCACACAAAACTTGACTTTGATTAGCACCCTGGACCTTATAAAAATGAACCATAAATCTCCAGTAGCCGCTTATAGCATTTTGTTGGCAGAAGACATATTGAAAATGGGGATATTTTGTCTTTGCAGAATAAGCTGATACACTTATCTAGTACCCAGGGGCCTATTGAAGTTTACTTGTGTCCAGAAGAAACAGATTACCACAGTCCAATGAAAACGCAAGATCAGGATCATAATGGAAATATCTCAAGGAATGTTTCCAAAGGTAACATTTTACCTTTTAAAATTGTATTGACCAAGTATAATTAAAGGGAAAGCGTAATTCAGTCTGTTCAGTTAATAAATGATGTGCTGAATGCTAGATTTCTTTAGACTAAAGGAAGTATGAGTGCTCCGGGGGGGGGGGGGTGTACCTTCCCCCTCTACATTGTCATACTTTATTCAGAATATAGCCTTGATTGTAAGTACTTCCATGCTCTGAGCTTGCCATCTAGGTTGGTGGATGTGGGAAATCATGGACCATAAACTAATTCTGCTGTGCATGTACACTCATGCATGTACATGTTAAGGCTATCACTATGAGCTGTCTATTTATGCATGATAGGTAATGTCATTTATGAATTATCTCTTGTCACTTAAAAGTGGTGGCTATTTTTGTCTGTTGTAAGAGACATGCTCTGTCAAGTTCCAAAACTCTTGTGATGCTCAGAGCATGTGAGGCAGAGCAAAAAAGGGAAAGAGGATAGATGAGTTTTCCATAGCTCAGAAGGTGGCTTTTGGCTGGTGGGACAGGAAGGAATGTATTGTCCCTACTTGCATTTGCCACAAGTTGCAGCCGTTGCTTCTTTGAGGGCCAGGCAACTATCTACTGGGTCTGCTCTTACCTGCTCTTCATAGCTGTCAACGTTTCCCTTTTTAAAGGGAAATTCCCTTATTCCAAATAGGATTCCTCGCAAGAAAAGGGAAAAGTTGACAGCAATGCCGCTCTTCCCAGGACAGGTTACAAGAATGTAAACATGAAGTATTAAAAGCAGACAACACAATTTACAATCAGAAGAATGCTTCTCCTGCTCCAACCCTCCTGTCCTCTTAGCAGGATGGAGAACTGGTGTGTGGGGAGATAATGTCCATATGTTGCAAGAGGGGGAGAGTTAAGGGCTAAAGACCTCCCCACCATCACCCGGGTGTATCTTGCCAATAAAATGTCATCCCTATTTGGGAAGGCATTCCTTTTGCAGCAATTACTCCAAATAGCTGCTGGTTGAAAAAGATAGTGTTAACTTTAGCTGTGTCTGTTGACATTCGCCTTGTCCTTGCTTTCAGTTTTAGCCTGGCTGCTTTACGTACAACCATCGTCTGATAACTTTATTTTCATTTATCTCCAGAATAATTGTTATTTGGTTGTTTTGGGTCCACCTCTTGGCCACTAAGATATAAGGCTGTGTGTGTAACATTCAGCATTGAGAAATGAAACTTCTTTCTTTTTATAAAAGGTCACATGAGACTTGGCATTGTATCCAGTGGTAGTTCTACTCAGAGTAGACCCATGGAAATTTAAGGACACGGCTGACTTGGTTTCATTCATTTCAGTAGGACTACTTTGAACAAATACAAGCTTAAAAACCCATTTGTTACACTAGCATGGTCAAAAGACCAAATAGCTGTGCTGACTTCTCCAGTGGCATCTTGAGATGAACTCTGCACCTGATAGAAGCAACCGCCAGGAATTATTCCCACACCCCAGAGATCACAATTTTGTGCACCCCTGCTCATGTGTTAAAGGTCACCCCTGTTCCGCACTGAACACAGCCAAAGGGAGGGAAAGACTTGTATCCCAATCATTCTGATGCATTCTTATTGCTCAGAGCAACTTACCCACTTTTTAAATTGTTTTGTCTACCAAGATAAGCTGTGTAGAGACAGCAACAATAGGCTTTGAAGGGAAGGGCAGAGGGGGGAACACTGACATGCATTAATATTGTAAAATCGTGTGTGCAACCCTCTTACGCGTTTTTAAAAAATAATGCTATTTCTTGAAACAGATTTGATTTCTGATAACTCGGGAAGTCTTGACTGTTCAGTAACTACAGCAACCATCTCCCCATTGGCCTCTCCAACCAACCTTCTGCAGCAGACAGAGGACCAAATTGCATCAGGTTTTGAAGGGCCATTTGTAAGCTTGCTGCCGCCTCTACTTCATGAAGACTATTTGATCAGTCTTGGCGAAGAGGAGGGTATCAGTGACCTCTTTGATTCTTACGATTTTGAAAAATTGCCAGCATTGGTAGATGAATTTTTATGCAGCTGATTATCCCTTGTGTCTCTCCCCCCCCCTGCAGCCCCCACATATTTTTAAAATGAAACCAGAGTACCTGCTGTCATTCCATGTTCTCTGTTCTCTTACCTCTTAATCCTTGTCCCATTTCAATATCATAATTTGGAATGCTTGATAGTTGGGAAAAAATAATTCTAGAATAGTGCAAACACAGAACTGCAGACTTTCTCATCAGAGTTACCTCAATCCCATGTTCTGGTAGCTACTGGTTTTAGCAAAGTATAGAAGGATGAAATCTGAAATGGAGGAATGATTATACTTTCTTGTGTCTACAAGCTTTGTGAAGGGCTGAAGAACAGTTTTAGTCACACATAGCAATTCTTTATATTTCAACTGTGCCTTCCGTAGAGTGTGTGTCTTGAGTCTTCAATTTGTATGTTCCGTCATAGTAATTGCAAAAAAGTGCAAAATACAGAAAGATGTGAGATGGACTTCTTCCAAAGCTTTTGTGGAATGTTTGAAATCTTCTCCATGCCTCTATCTTGGAGGAGTTTTTATATAAAAATGTATTGCAGTTCTAAATAAAACAAACTAATGGTGGCCCAAGTCCAACACAGCATACCTGGGACAGCCAGGGTCACACCCCTAACTAACCTTTTGAAAACTGAAGTTCTGTAGACCAGCTGTTTAACAGAGAGGAGGAGGAGAGTGGGCAGGGTAAATTGAATCCAGCTCCCTGGTCTCCCTCCTGGACAGTCAGCTGATGGGATTTCACTACCCCCAAAGAGCTACACGCGCACACCCTCATGTGTTGGACAAGGCTGGGAATTGTACACATTTCTGTGAAGTTGTCCACCCACTTTGTGGAATACTTGTGTGGAAATCTGCTTCCACGTGCCTGTAACCTTTAGCTGGATCAGGGTGACCATTTTGCCATAGGAACTAGAAATTTAAAAATTCTGTACGTGAGGAAGTCACTTGTTAAATATGAAATAAAAACGCACACGTTAAGTTTCATGGTCCGCAGTGTGCAATAGAACTGGTACGTAAACATTTTGTGGCACGAAGTGGGGCTTTGTGTTAAGTGCCTACTAGAGTTGCACTGTGGGCTTCTTCCTGTAAGGGATACTATTTATGCCAAGCTTCACTTATTCAGAACACTGTGTTTATTTTAGTGGATTAGTTGCCTCTGCTTCCAATTTTGGGAGTTGATACAAAGCTGACATTTCTCCCAAAGTGTAAATAACATACCTATCAGTACTCTCTCTAGTGAATTTTAATTTATAACACTTTGCTGGTTTAGGGTATGTGTTCTGAAACTAATACAATTCATACATCTTACACACAGTTGTGTAAAATGTTGCCACTTTAGATGAATTAGCAGTTTGTATTTTTTCTATCTGATGATTAATAAATTAGTAGAATGTTTGTTTTAAATATATATGTGCGGATTTTCTGGTACCACTGATATGCTGCTATAAACACTCACAATTTAAATGGCTGAGTAACAGTATGAAAGCTGTATGAGTGAGCCTTGGAATATAATTGTGTGAAAAAGGCAACACATTAAGAACTGTTAAACAGTGTTAAGTGTGTTTGTGTACAAACATGTGCATAGTTATTCCATTGATTATTTAAGTTGTATGTTCTTAAACTTTAGTCATCTAACAGTTTTGTACAATAGGAATGAATTTGTAAAACCTGCCAGAATATTTTATAGCTGGTTTGTAATTTCTTGAAAAATCTTACTGTGGGTCTGTAAATAAAATAGAGTATTTAAAGTTTGTCTTGTGGAGAAAAAGTAAAAGCGCTGTGAGCATGAACACTTTGGTGGTATGAAGGGGATCTCTGTGGGTAGAATGAAAAAAAGGGGGACTAATGTTGTATGCTGTTTTGTACAATTTACATACTTCCCCAATGTGTGAGCAAAATACTAACCTTAATATACCTTTGAATAGTATGCTAGTTCTACAAATCTGTAAAATAATGTAAAAACAAAACAACCAAACAGCTTTGCATTTATAAAGATAACCTGTTCTAGCTGTGATATTGACTCTTCAAATGTATGTACCTGACAGATTTTTTTATGGTAATCAATAAAGCTTTATATCGGTATATAAATTCTTCAGCATTATGGTTACATTTCCTCCCCAGCTACAGCAATGGCTTTGGCAAAGCATTGTATACCAGTGAAGGTATCTTCAGGAGCCATGAGCAAAATGTACCATAGCTGCACAATGGTTGGGCTGCCCTGCTTTCCTAACACAAAGAAACTGATTGGGTATAAACTGGAGCTGCTCATGGTTGTTTGACGGTATGAATAACAGTAATCATCTCAAGGTGTTGTACAATAAAAACAGCAACATACAGTTAAAAACACAAAAAGCGATACATTTAAACAAAACTCAGCAACGCAAAATACCTACTCATTTCCCATTTATCCAGCCAGGAAAGTATTGAAGCAAAAGTGTCTTCAGTCATTCTATTTCACAGAACAGGCAGCCACCCACCCTAAAAACCCTGCTCTTGAGCTACTGTGGCTCCTGTGGAGTCCTGCAAACTAGGGATCAGGAGCTTTTCCAGGTAGTTTAGGCCCTTTAGTCACAACACCCTAGAAGATTGGCAGCCAGTGCAAAACTTAAAAGAAAGGTATGTGCTAGTGGTAGTTTGTCTCCCATAAGCAACAGCTGCTGTGTTTTGCACCAGCTGCAGACTTCAGTTCAATCCCAAATCCGAGGAACAAGGCAGAATCGGTCCCAAAGTTGGGTCTGAAGACAGATTGAAATGGGGCTAGATAATCAAGATTCCTCCAGGAATGCCTGCAGGTTTGCCATGACCCTTTCAAATACTTTGACCAAAAGATTATTTGCAACAGGATGGTAGTTGTTAAATACCATAAAATCCAGGGTAGCTTTTTTCCCCACAAGTGGCTGTTGCCACCTTCGTGTGCAGAGATGCATTCACCAAGCCCTGCCTAGCTTTAACCAGCAGTGGAAGGCAAGGGTCCAAAAGGGCCTGTCTGTCCTGTAGCAGATTCCTCAAAATAATAGAAGCAATGAAATGGGTCCCTTTCTCTGCCTTTATTTCAAAAAATTTACACTATGGTGATTGTAAAAAACAACCACCACCTTCAAGGCAGTTACAAAAAGAAAGGAAAAATTCACAAACATGCAAAAGTTAAAATACTAAAACATTAAAAGTACCCCAACTTTCGAAGCATCTGGTTAGGCTTCTCTAAACAATAATGTTTTAGTAGCTAGTAAGCACAATTATGTGCTCTACCATGTTTTCTGTCTTCATCTCGGGACTTGTGTCACCTGTGCTCTAGCTGCTGTTTGACCTGTTTCATCGCATGTAGCTCCCGAATGTCCTAAATAGCCTAGGTGTTGAATGGCAGTTTTAATTATGTTTTGGCCAATATATTTGGAGAGCGTTTTTGGGTGGTAACGGCCCAACCTTAGGGAAGTCCTACTTAAGTGCAACTCACTTCCAACAAACCAGGCGCATTTCCCACCTGTTCCTTAAATTACTATTTTAAAGGCGAGGATTTGCTGAACTCACAATCTGAATTGGAATACAAAAAAGGGAGGTATGAGGAGGTCTGGGAAATAAGTTAAAAGAAAATAAGTAACGGAAATTCTATGTGTTTTTAATTGTTTTCATTTTTGTATTTTTGTATTTTTTGTTATTTTTTCTTTTTATTTTATATTGTATTATTTCTGAAAATTTTAATAAATATTCTATTAAAAAAAATTACTATTTTAAAGGCATGCTTCAGTAGACCCCTGTGTATATGTGTGTGATTGGGACGGGACAGCGACACGTCCCCCTACAGACAACAGCACCCACCCAGGCAAGGGATGAATTTAACCTTCCAGCTGCTCCAAAATATGTGACGGGAAAGGCGGGACTCTTCTTGGCTCTCCCCGTCCAATCAGACCGCGATTCTATTTCGGGAGCCAATCACACCCCTTAGGGAAATCTCCCAGGTCCTTCCTTCTCCCCGTTGCGCGAAGCTGCCGACGGCCTAAATTTGTCCTTTTCCGGACCCCGTCGAAAAGGCCCTCTCTCTTCCCCCCTCCTTCCCGTTTAGCTGCGTAGAGGGGCGGCGTTCCATCATGGCGTCGTCCATGTGAGGCGAAAAACGCGTCAGGTTCCGCAGGTGAACTTTTCGTTGTTGTTGTTGCTACTGCTGCTGCCGCCGGTCGACGGGTGGGGTGGGGTGGGCGAGCGGGCTAAGTGACGGCTTCCAGCCGTGAAAGCGGCCCGCAGCGTGCAGTGGGGGCGCGGCGGTCAGAATGGGCCCATATGGCCCCTTCTCCTCCTCCTCCTTTAGCTTCTCACTCTCAGCTTTCACGTGTGGCGTCGCCTTCAGACGCGAGCCGTTTCTCTTCCCGGCAGCGCGGCCCACCTCCCTCTTCTCCCCCCGCCACGAATGTCCCCCACGGAAGCCACCTCTCGGGGTTGCGACGCCACCCCACCCCCGGTTCTCTCGGTAAAGCCTTTTCGCAGCTTTGCCCAGGGAAAGAAGGCGGCTGAGGGCTTTTGGCGGGACTGAGGGGTCCGCCGTAGAGTTTTCAACTTTCAGCTGTTGGGGTTCGAGCCACAAACGTGTGAAGGAGGAGAGTGGGAGTGAGTTGCGTGTCTGATCCAGGGTGCCTTTTGTGGCCCCTAGGAAAAGCGAGGACGCAGCTGGTGTGCGAAGCGGGCAGTTTTCTAGCGAGGGAAGCGGGCATCCAGCAGTGTTGTGGAATGTAAGGTTTTCCACGACAAGATGCTGTGAGTCTCTCTCTCCCCCCCCCCCATGGAAAGGTTTACATTTCTAAAAAAAGGTTTTGAAAAACGAATTTCCATCATATATCTGTATCAGCCAGTAGAAAGGTCTTGAACTTGTGAAGGCAAGTTAGCAGGCAGGCTTCTTAATAATTTATTATTATTAAATTAAAGCCGAAGATGAAAATGAACACGCACTCACACTTACATGAATCCAAACCTCAGGGGGGGGGGAAACATGTTATAATACACTATTTAGAATTTCAAAATACTCTAAATTTATTCATTCTTTGCTGAAGTCCATAAGACAACAGTGTATTCCTGCATCTGCTGGTTGGATGGGATTAGGAAGGAATATCAGCATGGAGGAAATGAGTCGCAGAAAGGCAGGTTCTTCCACTAGTTCTTTCATTCATTTCCCCCCAAACTAAGGAAAATGGTGGAAGGAATATACAGCCCCAAGGCTCATTCCCAGTTTTTCTCAAAGTAGAATCTGTTGTGTCTGTGTATACATATATGAAATATCATTGGATGGAACCATGACTTAGGCATTTTGAATCATTTACTAAGTATCTGTAGAAACATCAATTTGTCTCAGCCTTGGTGATTTATAGAAAGTATAATGATTGAAAACCTTTTGATTTTTTTCAGGATAAAAAAATGCTGGAACTCCAAAGATAAAATAGTAAGTTAAGGTACAGTGTTGTTACAATAAGCTATTTAGTGTTGCTGGGTTATAGTTTAAATTGCTAAGAACTATAGTGGGTTTACAGCTAGGGCCCAGATGAACAAGATGTATTCATCTGTTTTTACTGGGGGCTTAGTTCTTTAAGATAATGGGCCATCATACCAAGCATAAATATCTGTTAAATCTTCTGAGATGCTAATTAGCATTATCAGCAAATTTCAGACTCAGTTGTGTGTATATAGACACTTAGTAGAATGGGAACCACATGTGTAGCACCTGTTTGTGAGCTCAGTACTTCATCTAATGAGGGACGTGTGTACTGAAGATAAATTTCAAAGGGTCTAATATTCCAGTAAAAATATTTAGCTAATCTGTTATTATCCATTGTTACAAACTGATAAAAGGCACATGGAATGTTTGTAGGGAATTTCTGAACTGTCTTGTATAGTGAATTAAGATATTACTTAAAACATGTACTGGTTATAATGCTGGCAGGTACCCTTATTTTTGGCATTAGATAAGCCAGGAGTCACCAATCATTTTGGGCCAAAGGGCAAGTTTGTAACCCGGAAAAGTGGTCAAGGGCATCACACGCACACATCACATCTAAACATGCTTCACAACCTACTTGACTAAAGTAGAATGTTTCTTTCAAACTTAATTTTGGCTGGGGCAGGGAGTGGACCCTATGAGCAATAGAGAAGCCATCTGTTGGCACATGTGTGCCTGTGGATGCAGTGTTGGCAACCCATTAGATAAGCTTTCATCAACATATATGGAAATATCAGTCACACTGACTCTTATTTAAAACTCAGATGCCCAGCTTGATTCAGTGCTGCTGTTTAAAATGCATTATTAATTATTGGGCCATTTTTTCTATCTGTATGGTCTCTAACAGCATTTAAGTATTTTAATGAATTGGGCTAACAGTTTTATTAATAAACTAGTCTAGCTGTGTTGCTGTATTATTAAAAAGACATGAGGAATTGTTTTTAAGGTTTGCTGTGTAGAATAGTATGTATGTTTTTTCAGTTCTTGATCTAACACTGTGTACTTCAATCTTCATAGAAAATGCCTGCTGTCTGTGATTCCCTCCTTGGAGACATTGAAGATATCATCTCAGAGCAAGACCCAAAGCCACAAGACCTGCAGTTCAGGAGAAAAAATGTTATTCCTAAAGTGCGAAAACGCCATTCACAAAAAAATGTAGAAACAGATTATGATGATCCCCCAAGTGACAGGTATGTTTATTTTTTGCCAGTCCTATGTGGAGAGATGGTTTTTGCTGCATAACTAATGTACACAATTGATGCTTTTGAATTATGGTGCTGGAGGAGACTCTTGAGAGTCCCATGGACTGCAAGAAGATCAAACCTATCCATTCTTAAGGAAATCAGCCCTGAGTGCTCACTGGAAGGACAGATCCTGAAGCTGAGGCTCCAATACTTTGGCCACCTCATGAGAAGAGAAGACTCCCTGGAAAAGACCCTGATGTTGGGAAAGATGGAGGCACAAGGAGAAGGGGACGACAGAGGACGAGATGGTTGAACAGTGTTGTTTTCGAAGCTACCAGCATGAGTTTGATCAAACTGCGGGAGGCAGTGGAAGATAGGAGTGCCTGGCGTGCTCTGGTCCATGGGGTCACAAAGAGTCGGACATGACTAAACGACTAAACAACAACAATGTGGAGAGATAGAAAACACCAGCACTTGTACTGATTAAATGATTTACACTTGAAATAACCTGAAAACTTTAGGTCTTAGTCTTGTTGAACAAATTAATAACTTGAAATATTTTACTACACAGACTACAGTGTGTATTAGGTTGATTCTGTTTTAATATATTGAGTTCTCTTTCTAACCTCATGCATTTCAAGTAACAGGACATTTGTCCTTTGTAAGTGAGAAAAATGGGTCTATGAGTATAAAGCTAAACAAGTAGCCCATTATACTTCACTTGTTGCAGACTTCTCATAGTCTTCATGTTAGCCACTGTGAGAACAGGATGCCAGACTATGACTGATCCAGTCGGGCCTTTGTTAATGTTCTTGTGTAGATAGGGACCTTACACTAAATGGTGGTGAGATACCCTCTTACAGAGAGCATGAGCCCTCCTGTGGTGCAGTGGGTCAGTGTGTCTGGCTGTTAACCAGAAGGTTGGTGGTTTGACTTCACCCCCAAAGGTGCACTCCTCCAACATGTAGTTGCTACTATTTATTGTTTTAGCTGTGATGTGTTTTAATGCTTATTCTAAATTCATTTAAAAATATTATGACTTGTGCGATCCCATGTTACTTGTTCATGAATTTAGGGGGTCCTATGATGAGACAGATAGCACCGGATGAAAACACACCTGCAGAAATGCCATTGGGTACTGCAGAAAAGCTCTGTTGGCTGACTGCTCCACCAGCAGAGTTCTGCCTGAAAATGGAGCAGCACAGGGGCAGAGAGTGTTTGTGATGATTCCTAACCTCCCTGATTGCATGAACATGTTCACAGCAGAAGAGGGTCTGGAACAACTTAATCTCCCAGTGACTTCAGTGGAAGGATGTTGCAAACACTCCACAGCCATTACTACAGTGGATCTGAAGAGTGGATCTTTCTACCTTTGGAAGAAATGTGACTGTAGCATTGCTTTGCCTGTTGAGTCTGTTATTGAGTCTTGGTATTTCATATAGAAGGGTGGGAGAAGTACCGTATTTTTCGCCCTATAGGACGCACTTTTCCCCCTCCAAAAATGAAGGGGAAATGTGTGTGCGTCCTATGGGGCGAATGCAGGCTTCAGGAGAGCCCCACTGCCAGCCCCACAAGCTTGGGGGACAGCGGGGAGGCGGAACGCCGCCATCCCACTGTCCCCCGACCTGGTTTGGAGGCTGCCGGCGGGGAGAAGCCCCCTTCTCCCCGCCGCCAGCCCCGCAAGCTCAGGGACAGCGGGGAGGCGCAGCGCTTAGGCATGGCTCTGGGTCCCGCTCTGGGGGCTGGAGGAGGGGGAAGCTTGGGCTTCCGCCTCCCCCAGCCCCGCAAGCTCCCAGAGCGATGCCAAAGCTGCACGCAGCTTCGGCATCACTCTGGGACCCGTTCTGGGGGCTGGGGGAGGGGGAGGCTCGGGCTTCCCCCGCCCCAGCCCCGTGCCTGGGGGGGGGGGAATAATTTTTTTTCTTTATCCTCTCCCCCCCCCAAAAAAAATCTAGGTGCGTCCTATGGGCCGGTGCGTTCTATAGGGCGAAAAATACGGTACTTGTAACAATATCTTTGTATCCGTTTAGCTGTGCTCCTACCTTAATCTGGATAACTTCTTCTGTTAACATTTTATGATTTAACGCTTTTTTCAAGCTTTTCAGGAATAAGATCCTTGTCCATCTTCTTTCCCATGCTTATCATTTTGTCACTATTGAAATCAAAAGCCTATGGATGAAATGAAATGAATGCTCTTACCTATTTTTCTTGCCTTTTTCTTTGACAGCGTCATTCCTGGTGTACAGAAAATTTGGATACGCACATGGGGATGTTCTCATAATAGTTCAGATGGAGAATACATGGCTGGACAACTGGCTGCATATGGATACAGAATTACAGGTAATCAGCTTGACACATTTGAGCTCAGGATTGTATAGGAGCCGTGCTTTCTAGCTCAGGATTGTATAGGAGCCATGCTTTCTAGTGTCTTAATATTATTTAATATTACCCAATATCTTCAAAAAGAACAGAGTTGACTTTCATTTGCTGTAGGATGGCTTTTTCTAGTAGCATTAATCCAGGCCTTTGAGGAAGTTCTTATTATAGACATGCGAAACTGGAAAGACTTGAAGATTATCTAGTTTTTCTCCTGTAGTGAAACTGGGTCTGACCTGTCTGACAGAACTTATAGCTATAGTTGTATATCTACTATGCAGGAGAAAGCACCCATCAAATTTACTAATAAAAAAGGCACATTTTATGATCTTCAGTACAGATTTAATTACGTTATCTTTACAGCTAAAGGCGATGTTTAAAAAATGAGTACTGAGATTCCCAGGAAACTTTGAAATTCCTATTATTTCTGACAAGGCGTAATAAATGTAGTGTTATGGTGGGACTTGGTCTCACAAACACCCATGTTTGCTGATTATTCCCTTTTGTGTGAATGGAGGAAATGTAAAGCTTCTGATCATGGTTTGCAGCAAGCTGGGTATGGGGCTCTGGTTTCTAGTTCATTAACAGACCCAGGTATCGCATCAGGATCTGGGCTTTGTCAAGCTTATTTGTAAGGCTTTGTAGAAATATGGAACACTTTACTAGCTATCCCTTCAGAAATGGTGAGCCTTGAACTCTATTCAAGTTCCAATGATAGTTCCAATATAAGCAACGCAGGAACAAGGTGTGGGGCTGTGCTGAGTAGTCATGCTTGTGACATTGCATACACTGATTAACCCTGTTCCTTGGCATCTTAGCACATAGCACAAATATCTACGAGGAGGGAGCCATTGTGTGTGCCTGGGTATGCATGAAGGCTTTCATGCAACCTGGAACTCCACACAATCAGTATTCCAGTTTTGTGCATACCCTATACAGACAAAGTCTCCATCCCTGCAGGCTTTCACACTGGACATTCCAGTGGCACCAACTATAGGGGGCTCAGGGTGTCCAAACACCCACAAAAAATTGCTGTAGGTGGTCAGCACCCAGACCACAGGGCCCCACATGCAACTTCCGAGGTCTCGGAAGGCCTCAGACAGCATCTCCGAGGCCTTGCATGACCTCAGAGATGTTGTCCATGGCCTTCTGAGACCTTGGAACCCGCCTTCCAGTAGCACCAGAAGTCAGGTTTTGAGGCTGGGGGGCACGGGTTTCGCCATGATGTCACACTCACTGGTCACCCATAACCTGGCGCCCAAGTTGGCTCCCCTGGCACATTCAGACCTTGGAAGTGGAGGTTCTAGTTGGTGTGGCACCTCTTCCTCTCTGTTGCTTTATGTTGGAACTGTTAATGCCCAAGTAGGCATTGACTCAGAAGTTATTTTGTGGAAGTATTCTGCTTTATAAATACCACTGATCGTAAAGCCTTTAATAACCTTTAATGATTATTGCTGAGTTTCTTATCTCCTCCCCACTTATATCTGGCATTTTATAGATCTTAAATTGTACTTACCTTTAGTATGCCCTAGGTGGCAGTACTGGCTAACATCTTTGTGGTTGTGTTTGTTTTTTTTTTTTTACTAGCTGTGTTCCCAAAATGTAAAAATGCCTGTTTTGCTTGCTCTAATAATTTTAAAGTGATAGTTAAGATATTGATTTCAACCTTTTGAGTTAGGCATAATTTGTAGCAATTTATTTCCATACTCTTAATATAGGGACTTTCTTGTTTCTGTTGTTTACTGACATCCTGAATTTCTTGTTGCTATAACAGGGACGCAGGTGGCGCTGTGGGTTAAAGCCTCAGCGCCTAGGACTTGCCGATCGAAAGGTCGGCGGTTCGAATCCCTGCGGCGGGGTGCGCTCCCACTGCTCGGTCCCAGCGCCTGCCAACCTAGCAGTTCGAAAGCACCTCCGGGTGCAAGTAGATAAATAGGGACCGCTTACCAGCGGGAAGGTAAACGGCGTTTCCGTGTGCGGCTCTGGCTCGCCAGAGCAGCGATGTCACGCTGGCCACGTGACCCGGAAGTGTCTCCGGACAGCGCTGGCCCCTGGCCTCTTAAGTGAGATGGGCACACAACCCCAGAGTCTGTCAAGACTGGCCCGTACGGGCAGGGGTACCTTTACCTTTTACCTTTATATCAGGATTGACCACAAAACCATTAAATGACTGTTTAGTAATGGATAATTTTGGTTGATTTGGGTTAGTGTTGGTGTTGCAAAATCATAAAACTAGGCTTTATGTATACTTGTAAACTTAAAATATTTTCTGTTCAGGTAGACTGCAATTTTTTAAAGGGAATTGCACCTAGAAACTTGGATGCATAATACTTACTTACTCTTCCTGCCCTTTTAATAAGGACAATTTGAAGACCCACATCTTTTGTAGTATGTGACACATAGCTTTGGAGGTTTGGGAGCAACAAAATGGCAAATGAAACACCTTGTAAACAGTTGAAACATGATACACACTAGGACAAAAGAACCCTAACTTCACATATGGTAATAGGATTTAAATTGTTGGTAACACCCAAGGAAAATAACTCTTAGGGTCATGGTGGCTAGCTCAATGAAACCATTTAGTTAGTGACTAAGCTGTAGTGCTGAAGAAAATAAATTCATGCTGGGGATAATTGAAAAGGGCTTGAAAATAAAATGCCTCATATAATACTCCTCATATGCAAGTCCATGGTACAGTCACATTTGATTTAATTTCTGCACCTCTGTACATCTGGCTACAGTGCAGAAAAGGTTAACTGAAGTGATAGAAGTGTTAGAGTATATTCCCTATGGAGAAAAGACTATAAGCCTAGAAAAAAGATGACTGAAGGTTAGCATATTAATATGGAGGGGCATTCTTCCTCATATTATTAAGATTTGACACTACTAATCACAAATGATTGGCAGTTGATTCAGAATGGATAATAAATTTGTTCAACATTTATTTTATGGAACTTGCTTCCACAAGATGAAACAAGTTTAGGTGGTTTTTAAATGAAATTAGACAAACATAAGGAAGTGTGATCTATCAGTGGACATCAGCCATCCTAGCTAAATATAACAGCCAGGTTCAGGGGCAGTGTTCTTCTGCATGCTAGAAGGAGTGGGGGAAACGGTTGAGGGTTTTTTCCTTCATGCCCAATTGACAATTTTGTCTATAAGTCAGTTTAAGTAATTTCCATGAGTAAAACTACTAAACAACAACATCTATCATTGGAAATGGAATTCTGGACTAGATTGATCCTTGGGCTCATATATTAATTCTAAATTTCCCACAAATATTAAATATTTGTAGTAAATTCTGAAAAAGCTACTGATGATAGTAACTACATTATTGAGAGCTGCAGGAGTGTTACAGTTTGACACAACGTATTTGTTAGATGCATATTTCCAGTGGATTACTTTAATTAACTGGGTTGCTAGTATTTTCAGCGTGTTGCAAAATTCACACACTGATTTTCTTCTGGACCAATCCTAAGCTCTCAGAAAAGGAACCCGACCGGCTTATGTACAGTGAACATCCCTCTTCGCTGTCAGAGGTTGGAAGCCTTCACATTGCTTCAGCAGAAAGCTCTACGTCTGTTGCTGATGTGTTCTGAGGGCAGTAAGACCAAAATGGGAGTGTGGATCAGGGTAGACTTCGGATGTGCCAAATATTACAGTCACATATCTGAAATGGAGGGGGGGGGACTGTGCCACCCTTGATGGTGGCATGATTTTCTCTCCCATTACAAACAGTTGGAGGGAACATTTTAAAAAGGAAAAACTGGTGAGGTGAAAAACAAAGCCAGCACCATTCCTTTTGTCTGGCACAACAATTCTTGGTAAGACTTTGAGAGTGGTAGTTCCTCCACTACAGACTCTTTCTGAAACCGCAGTAGGGTTGCTGTGCCCTTTTCTAGCAACCTAGTTTCCAATTAGTTCTGAATAATGCTCCAGAAGTGAAATCTTTTCTGTTTGAGGTGGTGCACATGCTACTTACATTTGCACAAAATTGCTATAAGTTCTCGAAGGCAGCCTGCCAAATTTGTTGCGGTAAAGCCCATTTTTCTGTCGAGCAGCGTTCTTTGTTTCATTGACATTTAGCTTACTCACCTTGGATGTATCTGGAATCTTTTGCTTTCCCGCAAAACACAGATTGGAAGGTCAGTTAAATGTTGTTGCTGACTTGGATGGCTTGTCAAAGACTAAAGTTTTTAGTTGCCAGCATAGCATGAATGCAGTTTGAGCTTTGCACTCAATTGCATGCTTGTGAGTATTTTGGCATTTCTGCCCTACCACAATGAAGCATTATTTTGTGCAAAAGCAGAGAGAGAGAGACTCCCACTGAGCAGAAGACACTGACATTTGTCTTCTATGTCAAATCTTTGGCACCGGGGTCTACTTACAATGCAGAGCAACTTTGTCTTGGATGACTATAAATAGCTTTTTGACTTCAGCCAGCCAAAAGTGAATTGCTGTTGATTAGCAAAAGGTATTGCAATATAAAGGAGTGAGGTTTTTTGGCTTGCTTTTTAATGCAAGACAGATGCTCATATATTTTTAAGACCTTCAGACCTTGAAAGTTCATTGGCTAGATTTCAGGGGCAAAACATGCTTGCTCATTTGTTCTGTACTGTGGTTGTTTGCTAAACTGAAATCCTAAATTGTATTCAGCTTTTTTAATATAGTCGCTTATTTTTGTTGTGGCATTGTCCTGCTTTACAGATTTTGTAGGATTTACCTGTCGGTGAAAAAGGGAGAATAAATCAAAGCATCCTATGAGTGTAATCATAGGATGATTTGTAATAAGTTTGTGCAAAGCATATATTTACAATGTTAGATCCAGTGAAATATTTCAATTGCCCTTTCTCAATTTCCATCATTCACAGCTCTTAATTACTACGACTTTGGAAAGGGCTATGTAAGTTTTAGGTTTTGACTGTAGTTTTGTGCACACTTACCTTGGAGTTAATCCTATTGAGTGTACAGTGGTGCCTCGCAAGACGAAATTAATCCGTTCCACGAGTCTCTTTGTCTAGCGGTTTTTTCGTCTTGCGAAGCAAGCCCATTGACGGCTTAGCGGATTAGCGCTATTAGCGGCTTAGCGGCTTTTAGCGGATAAGCAGATAAGCGGCTTGGTGGCTTAGAAAAAGGGGGGGGAGGGGAAAAAACCCGCAGGAACTCGCAAGACATTTTCGTCTTGCGAAGCAAGCCCATAGGAAATTTGTTTTGCGAAGCACCTCCAAAACGGAAAACCCTTTCGTCTAGCGGGTTTTCTGTCTTGCGAGGCATTCGTCTTGCGGGGCACCACTAGTGGGATTCATATCTGAGTAAAAGTGTTTAAACAAAGCAAAGACAATCAAGTATAAAATACCTGCAGAATTAGGTTATGGTAGGTCTTGGATGATATCTTGTTTAGTAAGCCAAGTATGAAAAATCTCTGCTCCATGCCCTATCTGGTCTTTCCATTTAAATGGAAGGGGCCCATGTGTAAGATCTCTTCTCTCTTTAGATCTGCATGGAACATGGACCTGTAACGACAAGGGTATGCCAGGCCTACATCACTGATACCTGTCTGGCAATTAACTATTGCATTGAATTGGATCTGGTGCTGAGAATTTTGTAATGCAATCATGTTAGTCTTCTCATTCCTCTCAAGTCCACTGTATTTTGTGCCAGCTGTGGTTTCTCAGTATATATCAGGGATAGTTTAATTTAGAGAGCATTGCAGTAGTCTGTCTTGTCTTTACAAAGACATAAACGATAGCTTACAGATCCCTACTTCCCAGGAAAGGTTTTGAGTGCATGTAGATGGCAGTCTGTCATAATACCATACAGCTACCATTTTGCCCTTCTAGCAATATTGATTAATAACATAAGAATAGCCCTGCTGGATGAGGCCCAAAGGCCTTTCTAGTCCAGGATTCTATCGTCACAGTGGCCAACTAGATGCCTAAGGGAAGCTCACGAGCAAGGCCTGGGCACAACAGTACTCTCTCAACTTGTGATTCCCAGCAACTCTATTCAGAAGCATTCTATCTCTGACAGTGGAGGGAATGCATAGCTATTGTGGCCAGCAGCCACAGAATAGTCTTTATTCTGCAAGACTTTTTCTGATCTTTTGGAAGCAAGTTTCATACTTTAACAGTGTGCTGTGTGAAAAGGTGCTTTCTTTTGTCTGTCCCAAGTCTTCCAACATTCAGCTTCCTTAGATATCCCCAGGTTCTAGTATTAAGAGAGGGTTTTTTCTTCCCATCTGCTCTCTCCACACAATGTACTCTTTAATCACCTCTATTTCACTTGCCATTTTTTCAAAACTAAAAAGCTCCAAATGTAGTAATGCTCTAAACTCTTGGTCATTTTAGTTGCACTTTTCTGATCCTTTTCCAGGACTACAATATCCCATGTACCTTCTTGTCTGCTTACTTTTTTGGGGTCAAAGTTTGTGTTCCTTTTTGTTCTCATTCAGACGGTACTTTTTCTAAATGGTAATTATGGCTTACGTTGCTACCAATTTTAATTATAGTGCTAGCAAGGCATTGCAGTTAACCAGCCTTGCAGCTACTAAAGTCTTAGTTAAGAGCAGTGTTAAATATTGTTAAGTTGTTGGCATCCATCTGTCTCAAAAGACCTCTGGGGTGAAGTCAAACCACTGTTTATCAGCATTGAAGTGACCTCCCTGGAGTGCAAGCCTGGGCAGTGTGTATGTATGGAGGTCCTGACCCTGTTCTTGGTGTTGCTGAGGAAAGCAGAGCAATACTTTTAAGCTGCTTTGGCACTATCTTAGTTGCAGGAGTTGCGGAAGGAGGTGCACAAAGTGCCATCAAACTGTCTTAGGGACTCCACTCCTGATTTGTGTAGAGTTTATTCCTTAGCCATTTCTTTTCCTGAAGATATCCCGCAAGTCCTCAGAGGTTTAGGACCAGAGTTTTCCTTCTCCTAGATGGGCTAACTTTCCAGGTTGAGAGTCCCATCTCCCCCTCACTTCCCTAGCACATGCACTATTCATCTCGTCCGCTCAATCCACTGGAGCCTGCCTTCGCATGCAGGGGAAGTCCCTAACTCACTGACACTGAGGTTTCAGACCCATTGGCTACCCTCACTTGGTTTAGCCTGCCAGTTGAAGCCCTTCCTAGGGTGTGGCTGCTGTCACATGTTAACAGCTTCTAGGAGCCACAGGTGAGAGCTGAGTGCAGGGTGGGGGGACCAAAGGTGGACAAACCACCCCAGAAGGAGCATGATGTGTGTCCCCACCAGAGGTGCTACCCCTCCCCTAACACCCCATACATCCCAATTATAACAGTAGAAGTATAGTATTTAACCACTACAGTTGTACCTCGGCTCCCAAACGCCTTAGGATTCGAACGTTCCGGCTCCCGAATGATCGAAAATGATCGAAAGTGAGTGTTCTGGTTTTCCAACGTTCTTTTGGAAGCCGGACATCCAATGGGGTTTCTGCGGCTTCCAATTGGCTGCAGGAGCTTCCTGCATCCAATCAGAAGCTGCATTTTGGTTTTCGATTATTTTGGAAGTTGAACAGACTTCCAGAACGGATTCTGTTTGACTTCCGAGGTATGACTTTATTGAGGCTTACAGGGATAATTTTTATCTTGTGATATTAACCATGGATCTGAGATTGGGAGCACTGACTATCCTACACAGATACTTTTTAATTTCATTCTCTAGGAATCATACAATTACTTGCCAGAAGATGGCACTGTTTATCCATACTTAAAATAGGCTTTTATAGAAGATCTTGCTCATGAAGACTTCAAAAAGCAATGACACTTGGTTAAAAAGATTAAGTTTTATTAGATTTAATTTTCAGTATTTGTCACATAATAGATCAAATGAGAAATAATCACCTAGCTTATGAACAGCCTTTTACATTGCTGAGGCTGCTTCATATTTTCCAGGTGGCGTCTATTAAACAGTAGTGAGGTTCCATTTAAATTGCTGTACAGTTATGAATTAAGCAATATTACATGTCTTCAGCCTTTCTAAACACCCTGGCAGATATATTTTCTTGTTTTTACATAATTTCTTGCATAAATAATCAATCAAAAGTTTAGACCAAATTATGGATAGTATGTCATGACATCTGAGATGTTGGTAAATAGCATAGTTTCTCCACTTATTAATCTGCATTTTGTTTTACTAGGGCAGTTTATTATCAAAACTGGGATGAAACAATTACGGACATTGAGACTGCAAATGATAGTTTCCTCACTATGTCCTTAATATAAATATGGCTGGGTAATGATGCTTCATTGTATTATGTGCAATCTTCGAAAGCGTTCATTCATGAAAAGAGTCTGTATCCAAATAAAGCTTTCTGGTGTTAGGACGTTAGCAACATGCTTTAGATTGGACTTTCTCTGTCCAATCAGAGTGGTATACGGTTTTTTTCATTACGATCCATGTTAGCTGGTGGTTCTTGCTGATAAGCTGGGAATAGGGAGTACCAAACAGTTGTGTCTCACTTACCATAAAGGCTTGGTGTGTCGTCTTACCAAAAACCCCATAACCCACAACCAGGTATGGCATATTTTTTCATCTTTTCCAGGTACGCAAGTTGTGAAAGTTGCTTCCCTGTATGAGGAAAGCTATTACAAGAGAGAGACAGAGAAACAATTAAAGGTCCTATTTTGCAGCTGCTGCGACCTCCCTTTTCAAAATTACACTTTGGGAGATACAAATTGACAAATAAGTTAGCAGACAACATGCTTTCTGGAATCATGAGATAAATATTTGGCAGAACCTATGTCGTCTACCAAATAAAGGACACTGTCCTTGACGCTGCATAATATTTATTTTGTATAGCTTTGCATGTGTTATGTACTGCTTATTTCTACAGCAGTGATGTATTATGTACTGTTTATTTCTTCAGCAGTGATCCCAGCACTGCTTTGGGACTAATATCTTCACAAGTAAATTAAAAGTACTTGTGTGGTTCTGAGGTACGCAGCATACAATAAACTTGACTTCATGAATTTGTCTTAATGGTATTTGAAATAGCTTAAAGGTCTTGACAGGAGCCATGCACATTTTAAAATTCTAGATAGAGTTGGCTTTAATTCTAGGTGATTTAGGCATTGAATTTGTAATATGGTGCTTTTGGTTTTTGCAACTTGAAGTGGCATATGCCAAAAGTGGTTTGTTTGCTTGTTTTTGAATGAAAGCCTTTCTAAATCTATTTAGTTAGGTAATGTCAATACACAGTCAGATGAGTATTAAAGAGAATAATAAACCCTGAAACTTTATCAAACATTGGTTATTTTTGTACTGCAGTGGGTAGCGCTATATGGTATTCTTATACATGACCACTGACAATGTTTCTTGTAAGAATGGATACAGAGTACAGGAATTAGATTCCTTAAAAGTGGATTAGTTCTCTGCCTCACTTTTTGAAGATGAGTGCAATGCAGGTTATAAAGACAGATACTTTCATTCCTTGAACCTAGTTTAAAAAATAAAAAGTTACATTCCGTGTTCTCTTTTCAATCTACAGGTTTTCACAGGCTTTGCAATTGAAGCACAGGCATTTGCTAGGACTTGTTAGTTGTAGCTGATGTTAATTTTTTCATGCCATAATTGGATTTGCAGAGTGTTCCAAGAATGATTTACTGTCCAGTTCTGCATGTCTTCTTTGGACTGGTCGTCAGCTTCCAAACATTTCTAGACTACATCATGAGCCACTGAACTACCCAAACTGGTTGATGAGAACAGTACATGGTGGAGCAACTCCTCCCCTTCCCATAATCTTTTCAGAAACCAGTTTTGAAATAGAAAAGTCTAACTTCAAGACGCTTCCTAGATGACATTTTGCCTAACCTCTGCTTTAGAAGAAGCATACTCAGAAATGAGTAACCTTTTTTTCCTGTGAGTCCATATGTTTAGAGAATATCCTTATTTTCTAATAACTTGAAGGCCTGCAATCCACAGCTTCTAGTTTCTTGGCTGCATCCCTGGTTCTACTTTGTGTTTTACTAGTGTTTGCTGTGTTGGATCATCTCAAAATGGAAAGTTTAAAAGAAGAGGATCCATTTATTATTGAGCAAAGAAAAATCCCTAATGGAGAGAGAACTTTTTCACTTACAATTCACTTGCTTAACTCCTGGCTCAAGTCCCAAGGTCTGAATTTCTTTTGCCAGAAAAATACTTCTCTTCCTTGAAGCTTGGAGCTGTTCAGACTCAGTGCTATCCAAGCAATGTCCATGCCAAAAATCTGTTTCCTTCAGCATTCGATACCAAAGTAGATCTATTAGATGCATGTTATAATTTCTTGGTGAAAATGATTATAAAGGCATGTATTGTGTTCAAATAAGCTAAGAAGACAGCATATTCTCATTAAGAAGACTGGGAAAACATAAGAGTGACATTTTGGTTTGGAACTTCAGGTTTATAAGTATCTGAGGAGAGACAATATTTCACTTTGGCTTTCAGGCAAACTGCCATTGCACACCATATCATTCAGGCAATAATGTCAACATTCTTCTTGGAACTACATTTAGAGCTCCTTGCAAGGATAGACTTGGAACAAATAACATTTTTAAGTCTGTTATGTTTGTATAGCTTCCTTAACTCATGATAGCTGAAACATACTTTTCTGATTTAAATCCGGAGGCAAACTTTCCTTTTACAGCCATAAAGGTTTTTAAGTGGATAAGAATAAGAATAAATTGTCCTTGGAGGAAAATGGCCTGTGATTTGTGTGAATTTCCTGATTAGAAGCAGGCAAATCTGGACCACTGATTCATGCAGTAATGCAACAGGCAGCATTCTTTGAGGGCATCTTATTTTATGATCCAACTGCACCTTTGAAGGGGCACATTACCTGCCTAAAAGGGCTAGTCCTACCATCAGGCAGAGTTAGGTAGCACTCTCTTGAGCCAGCACTCTGGTGGCAGCAGCTCTTGCTTGTTACTGGCCTGGGTTAGATAGTGCACCTTATCCCAATGCATCACAAACAGGACCATGCAGGAAGAGTGGCAACCAACCCTGTCCCCAGACTCCTATCTGTATCACATGTGCACCTGTGTTGCTCGGCTCATGTGGTGCGTACAGTTGCTGCAGTGCAGAAATCGTTCAGGTAGAGCAGGAGTCAGATGATGCAGTGAATGAGGGCAGCAAGAATTGTGTGTGCCACACACCTTGCTTGCTGCCATCAGATGCTGTGGAGGACATTGTCCCATTACCAGGGTTGAAGTACAATTCAGCTACCAGCCCAGTTGGCTTCTGTATATTTAATGGAAGGTTACCATCTTTGACTTGTGCAGGAAAATTTCTTGAGCTAACTCCATTTGGAAGGAGGTCGTGCTAGAGCAGTAAATCATGCAAAGACCCAGCAGGTGGTCTCAATCCCAGGTGGGTGCTTTTGCATGTGTGTTGGCTAAAACTCAGATCTATACTTCTTACACCGTGTTGTGGGATGTGCTAATATGGCATGGGGAAACTGTTGGTGTGCAGCAGTAAATTAATAGCTCACCAAAGCCTTCAATTTTCTTATTTTCAGCACATTAGCAGTTCTTTTCATGGTGCATTAATTGCCCGAGTGTTCACTATTGGAACTAAGCATTTGTGCTTTATCTATCCAACCAATTTGGAGAGACATAATGAAGTTTCATTGTAGTACTCCACTACACCTTATTGGGTTGGGGGTTTCTAGTATTGCCTTGTGTCCAACTCCTAATTATATTGCTGTGTGCAGTTTTTCCTATGGCTCTTTATTCTCTCTCATTTCTGTATGGTTGTTGTGAAGTTCTATCCCAGCTTCACATAGATGACTAGAAACGTTTTAATGACCATCCCTAGTTGATGAGCTATCCTGATCCAGAACTTCCTATCAGACACCCACCCCTATAAATTTGGTTTCAAAGCTTAGAGCTTTTCAAACTCTAGTAATCTAGTCCTATGCAGTTTAAATGGAGCCACTCCCCTCTTTCTCTTTTGTACAGGCTTGACTATAAAAAACACACACTTTATTCATTTTATTCAGTGTTTTTGTACTTCCCGTTTCATCCATTTTGGTGCACAGGGTTACTATTCTCAGTGTGTATCACGTCTAAATCCTCCTTTCCAATACCACCTTCTCCTTTCTTCACTCGTCAGTCTGGCCTTGCATTTTGAACATGTACCATTTCTGAAGGCAGGAGTTTGGAGTTTCGATTGTGGACTTCAACATGCTACCTAGAAACCTAAATTATTCTTCCAGGATTTCCAAAAATATATTGCAGAGCTATTGATACAATCAATGACTTTGGCCCTGGGCCATAGGCCCAGTGACAGCATTTTCTCTCTCTCCCTAATTATTTAATATCCTACTTTACCAGAACCCCTGCCTCTCTGGAGGTCCTGACGCTTCCCATGCAAGGATAACAGTTAATCACTTAAGAATGGTTCTTTTCTAGTGGTTTGCTTCTCTTTTTGCCCTCTTGCTCCGTGGCCTTTTTTTCTCTGTGAAATGTGAGTTGTCATTATGGGACAGGGGCTCCTATTACAACCCCAAAGGTTATGTCTGCATATTTGCCAGTGCATCTCAGCTTTTCTAAATTAGCTATTTTTGCCTCAAACAAAGCAAATTTGTTTCAAGAATGACGGCTATGTTACTCTCAGCAGAAACTGAATTCATTTACTTCTTCTGTATCTACTTTCCAAATATATTTTCTGTTTGTTCAAGGAGTCTTTCGATAGGCTTCTGCTTTTTATTGGGCGGGGGTCATAGCAGCTCCTAACTCTGAGAACCACTGCTGCTGTCTTAAAAGAAATTTCCTTCCATTTATGGCAGTAACAATAGATACTTAAGGAGTTATTAGTTTGTGCGTCTTACCTTTTTCCTGATTCTTTTCCAGCTCCTATAAGACCTTCTCCCCTTTACTAAAAAGCCTCTGTGTGCCTTGCCATGGTGGCTCAGCAGCTGTTGTGCAGCATTCATCAACTAGATGAACTACCTTTCTTTCCAGATAATTGAGTAAAATTTGACTGATTTGTTTGCTAAGAATTTGTACATAATGGTAGACATAGACTAGTATGGAAGCCCAAAGTATGACCTTCAGAATTTCATTGAAACTATCTAAATTAGTTGGGTCTTATTCTCCTCAGATATGGGATGGGGCAATTAAAGGCTAGTTCTGGTATATCTAATACTTGACTTGCAATGCCATCTCCGTTTTTGATTACTGTTTTTGGTAGATAGCATACTGAACCTCTATAGCATGCATTTTAATGAGAACATTACTTTCCCCACCTGCTGGAAGTTGGAATGGCTATTGACCTGAAATGAATGCACATGTTCAGTATTAATACTTCATGTTTCAGTCCAGACAAAAGTCTTTCAGTGTGGCATGCACGTAGTCAAAGTAAATTAATGTTTAAAGCTTGAACATTTTAAGTTCAGCTGGAGTCTGCAACATTTGTAATAATCCTGGAGAAGCTATTTAAACAGAATTGCTGAGTACTCTTTATCCTTGATGCACAGTTTGCGCAGGTAGGGTTGGCAATGCTAGATAACTGGTCTTAATTTAAATTAATCAATATTTTAAAACCCACTGGAATATCTTTATGAAAAGTATTTGCAAGCCCTAGGAAAATTTCAGTTAATACAGTTCCAGTGCATTTTGCACATCCAAGTGTAGTGCACATGTTATATATTTAATGTTGCGAGAGATCTCATACAAATATAGAATGTTAAAGAATGGACAGCTAAGAGACATCCATCATCAGAGGCCAATATCATCCGTCAAATCTTTAAAGTAGAATGCATCAGACCAAAGAATTTAATAGAGAGCTTATATAATTAACTTTATAAATACAAACACTGCATAGATACAACAATCGATGCGTCCTGTCTTTTTGTGTGTCTTTTTCCTGTTTTCAAACCTAATACATGTCAGTAGAGCATGAGATTTGTAATCTCAGGGTCATGGGTTCGAGCCTCCATGTGGTGTGGAAGATTCCTGCATTGCAGGGTTTGGACTAGATGATTCTTGTGACCCTTTCTAACTCTACAATTCTATGATTCTAAACCTGTTCAAACTTATTAACCTGATGTATATTACCATAAAAGACTGCCTTCAATGTTTTATTTAAGTTGAGATGAACACAATTCATTTTTGTTCATCTTCAGCTAGGTCAATACGAGAACACAGTAGTGCAAAATCAGTTTAATAAATGCCCCCCTCCCCTGACCTTGGTGCAACTGTTTAAAGAGACATTCTGATTCTTTCTGAGGTTTTTGGGATTGTGAAAACTCAAAGAAGGCTCCAAGGCTTCAGGAGCAGCCTGGTTTGGGCCAAAAGTCTCCAAAGGACACCTGCTTAGCCCTGGAAGAGCTCTGAATCGGCTTGATTTGGCTAGGAATTCAGGATTTCCTTGAATCAAAGGCACACCCCTGCTAACAATATAGTTCAGAGGGGAAATGCTAGAAGTACAGTGGTGCCTCGCAAGACGAAATTAATCCGTTCTGCGAGTCTCTTCGTCTTGCGGTTTTTTCGTCTTGCGAAGCACGGCTATTAGCAGCTTAGCGGCTTTAAGAAAAAGGAAACAAACTTGCAAGAACTCGCAAGACGTTTCGTCTTGCGAAGCAAGCCCATAGGGAAATTCGTCTTGTGAAGCACCTCAAAAAACGGAAAACTCTTTCGTCTAGCGAGTTTTTCGTCTTGCGAGGCATTCGTCTTGCGGGACACCACTGTACTATTTCTAATCTAGTGTGATATTTGCTGTGTGATACATTTTTCCTGGGTTTAATTTAAATTCAGATTTCAGCACCTGTGCAGCTTTGGGTGTCCATATGGAAATTATGTGGGCATATGACTGTTTTTTTAAATACTGCATTAAAATGTTGATGCATATTTAAGGAAACAGTCACATGCCCACTATGACAGTCTTTTTGCTTTAGAAGCTGGTTTCCCAAGGGCTGTAGGAAATGTTCTTTTAACTGTAATGTTGATCCTTCAAATCGTTTTCAGAAATAGATGTTGCCTCTTATTTTTGCTTTTATGTGATGAGAAAGTGCACAGCTGAAAAAATTAATAAAGTAGTATTTGCCAATACATCAGCCACTGATGTAGCATGTTCATTGCTAATCAATTAGTTCAGAGCTCCAGAGCCACTACTGCCTTTATCTTGCTCTTTTCCTCCCATATAATGGTCACAGCAAGTAAATAATGGGTGATATCAGCCTGAGGAGCAGCACTTCTTCACAGCAAGCTATGGCCCTCTTTTAATATATGCCACTGTGTCTTTTCGTATGGTCAGATAAGCATGACCTACATTAAAAGGGCCCTATGGATATGTCTAGTGCATCACTGTCTGTTTGGATTCTTTGCAGTGCATTGCAGATGCTCCTTGGCAGCTCGCACACTTTGGGACGACATGAGTAATGTAATGGTTTTGAACTGCATCACTGCCAGCAGACAGCAGAATGAGGGTTTGGTTTCCTGTGAAATCTTACTTGTAAGGATTGCATTCAGAGATAGAAGTTGCCTTCAACCTCTCCTGTCCTTTTGGAATTGTATAATATATGGGGTATTCCTACTACTTTGCTATCAGCTGCTCTGGAACTGAATTGGGTAGTATATGTACATTTAATTTTTTTTTTAAAAAGACCTGTACAAATAATTATTTTAGAATAATGTTGCACTTTCCCTGTTTGGAAAGCATTCCATGCGCACCAATAATTCTTTATAAATGTGAACATTATTCTACATTGCAGAGGTCAGCTTCTTTTGTTTTTATTTCATGTCTTGAAGCAAGGTTTCCAAGTCAGGAACAAGGCTCTGATTTTTGCTTACGCTATGTCTCTCTCTTACCCTCCTCCCTACCCCCAACTAGAGACAATGACCTGGTTTGAATGTAATGACATTGGAATGATAAACCATCATTTGTTGGCTTGTGAATGAGTCCTGTAACTATGCACTCACTCCCCCCCCCCGCTTTTCTCGCCACATACCCAGCATTGGTGCCTAAACCTACAGTTTCCTGTTACATCCAAATCAGGAAATTGTGGTTTAATCCCTGCTTACTAACTAGGATGTAAAACTAGGGATCCAATCATGTTATTGGCACCAAAGTCAGACATGTAAGGCAAGGAAGGAAGAAGTGGAAGAGCATACAGCTCACTCTCTTTCTAATAGACCATCATTTACTGGCCTAAAATCATTATGTTTGAATTAGGCCAATATCTGTAAAAAATCCGGAAACTGACCATGTATGAAATTTGTCTGGCACTTAACCAAGACCATGCAGTCAGGGCTGTGCAGATCTATGTAAACTGAAATAACTATTTCCTTTTGTCTTAAATTTAGGGAATTTTTTTTTTTTGGGGGGGGGGGGTCCATGCTTTGCCAAGCTTTACTAGATATTATTTGTGTTCCACTGGGAAGCCTACCTCATGCTTCAGTAACCTGAAAATAATCTGTTGCTTTGATTTTGAAAATCCTTTCTTATACATACACATGTGCTTTCTTTTTTCACGCCAGTTCTTCCTTCCTGCAAAACTGCCCCTTAACCATATAACCCCACGTGTTTTGTTACCTGCCGTCTAACTTACATTTATTTCTCTTCATATTGCGGAGAAAAGGGTGAAAACAGTTCAACCAGTAAAAAGAATCAGTTTGTGTTTTGTAGATTTCCCGATTTACATATTAGTAAATCATTGCTTCAGCCTTTATCAGATGTTTGCACAAAAGAAACACCCTGCTAGAATTATATTTGAAGCAGACCATCTGCTGTGGTTCCCAGTGTTGTCAGAAAGATAAGAAATGAGCAGTTTCCACAATGGTACCACAAAAGGCTGGCTCTTTATGTGTACTTGTTTGGTAGAAGGAGCTGGATTACATCTAGGATTTAGGTGATACACAGCTGAATAAAGTAAGCTGACATCGGTCAGTATGTATCAGGACACAGAATTCTATCTTTAAGTACAGAACCACATCTACATACTTAAATCCTACATACTTAAGCCCTATTCGGGCGTTACAAAAAATAAACTTACGTTGGAGGCCCAGGGCTGTGAATATTGGGCCTTCTAGTCTTGCCGTGTTCATTGTCAAGATCTCAAAGGGCTTTTTAAAAGTGTGTTTGCTTGAACACACAACCTGCTGTGTAATCAACTTTTGTGGGAAGGCTGTACATGTCTTGAAGTACAGGGGGTAGGTTTAGCATGCATGGCCCTCTTGGCTCCAGGATTGTTTGCCTTTATAATGCCTGAATAGGGCTTGATGGCAGAAAGTGAGGAGGAATTAAAGAACCTTTTAATGAGGGTGAAAGAGGAGAGTGCAAAATATGGCCTGAAGCTCAACATCAAAAAAATGAAGATCATGGCCACTGGTCCCATCACCTCCTGGCAAATAGAAGGGGAAGAAATGGAGGCAGTGAGAAATTTTACTTTCTTGGGTTCCATGATCACTGCAGATGGTGACAGAAGTCACAAAATTAAAAGATGCCTGCTTCTTGGGAGAAAAGCAATGACAAACCTAAACAGCATCTTAAAAAGCAGAGACATCACCTTGCAAAGAAAGGCCCGTACAGTTAAAGCTATGGTTTTCCCAGTAGTGATGTATGGAAGTGAGAGCTGGACCTTAAAGAAGGCTGATCGCCAAAGAATTGATGCTTTTGAATTATGGTGCTGGAGGAGACACTTGAGAGTCCCATGGACTGCAAGAAGATCAAACCTATCCATTCTTAAGGAAATCAACCCTGAGTGCTCACTGGAAGGACAGATCCTGAAGCTGAGGCTCCAATACTTTGGCCACCTCATGAGAAGAGAAGACTCTCTGGAAAAGACCCTGATGTTGGGAAAGATTGAGGGCACAAGGAGAAGGGGATGACAGAGGATGAGATGGTTGAACAGTGTTCTCGAAGCTACCAACATGAGTCTGACCAAACTGTGGGAGGCAGTTCATGGGGTCATGAAGAGTCGGACACGACTAGACGACGACAACAACAACAGCAACAACAAGTCTTTAGTTTTTCTTGTAGTTTCAGTAGCTTCCGTCAGATTTGTTGCAAGAATAGCCAAATAGTCACTTGTGAGCAAAGACATTGCAGGTGCTTATCTGGCATTCTGCTCTTCCAAAGACAGGTCTGCCCAGCATTTGACAGTCCTCAGGTCACTTTGGAACTTGGTTGACTAGTGCTGAAACCATTTTTGTAATCTCCGTGATTGGAAGGAAAAGTTGGGTGTAGCCAGGTGGTCAGTGGCAACTTAACCTCACTATCTGAGAACTGCAAATCCTGTCATCTCTAACAAGCATGGACAGTGCCTGGGGTTGATGGAAGTCATAGTTCAGCAACTTCTGGAGGGCCAAAGGTTCCCCACACCTGAAGTTAACACTTGGGGATACTGCTGAGGTAGAGAGTAAATCTAACCCCAGTTGTTTCAAGGTCTCATCAAGGTGCAACTCCATTCCAATTGCACCCCAGATTTCAGCTTGTTTACATTACCCAGTGGAACTCAATTGTAGCTATTGAGATTTGATGCGGGTACTTTGTGCAATGCAGACACACAAAAATGTCTGATCTAAATATCTGTTTTGAAAAAGCATTTCTACAATATATGACATCAAATGTTCAGGCTGGATGCATCTGTATTATCCTGGCAGTCTGGTGGGTTTCAAAGCTTATTGACAAATGACACAGAAGGAGCTTCAGCTTGTAAATTGCACTTATGTTATCTATAATTCAATGCAAGTCTCAGTTGAAACTGCCTGTTTTTTATCAATTATGTGTTAAAGTAGATTGTGCCACAGGATTTGCTGCTTCTCAGCTAATGCCTTAGGCGGCTTAGTGGGGAGTCCCTCTTAGCAGTTCTGCACTGCGGATTAATACTATTTTCATAAATGTATAATAAATAAGCTTTCTTACTTAAAGATACAATTATATAAAAAGGCATTTCTAGAAAAACTTGTATTTTAAAAGGAGTTAATTTGCACTGTTTCTTGTCTGCATACTTTAAGTTCTTCTGCTTACTGAATAGTCGACTGACTAAATCAAAGAGCCTTTTTCATGTAAGATACTTGCTAAATTAGGTTTTGTTTTCACTTGAGCTGTTGACCTTGAACTTCCTTAGATTCTGTTCTTTTAGCTAAAGACAACATTTTCCACTGTTAAAACTGTGCCTTCTCTATTTCTTGTCTGATGCTGCTCGCTTACTGTTTCAGTCTCAAAAACAAATAGGAATTAAATGTTGGAACCCCATATATCTGTTGGAAGAAAAATATAGTTTTTGCCAGAATTAAGTGTGAATTTCAATGACTAAACAAAAGCCTGCATAAAGCCAGATCCTCTAAGTGCTTACTTGGAAAGAAAGCCCACTAATTTCAGTGTAGTTTTATTGCGAGTCAGTGGTACCTTGGGTTACATACGATTCAGGTTACATACGCTTCAGGTTACAGACTCTGCTAACTCAGAAATAGTACCTCAGGTTAAGAATATTGCTTCAGGATGAGAACAGAAATCGAGTGGCAGCAGCGGGAGGCCCCATTAGCTAAAGTGGTGCTTCAGGTTAAGAACAGTTTCAGGTTAAGAACGGACCTCCAGAACGAATTAGGTACGTAACCAGAGGTACCACTGTAATGGTTAAAACCATGTTCAAATTCCTACAAGGAATGAAACTCACTGGGTGACCTTGGCCTAGTCAGTTTCAGCCTCAGGATAACACTGAAAACCATGTTCTGTGGCTTGAACTCTTTGCAATGAAGGTGGGATATAAGTGTAACAACATAAGCAGGCACACAAATAATTGTAGCCTCAAGCCTCCAATTAGCAAATGGTTTCTGCTCTGAATTTGTAATAGTTCTGAATGCCATTTGAAAGGATACTTTGTTCTAAGGAGTAGACCTGATGTTCTGTTGATTTCCGGCATAGGCAGTCTTAAGGGCCAGTTCACAAATGCATGTTTGTCACTCATTGACTCCTTGTACCCAACAGTGTCTTGGCACGTGTGAATTACTGTATTTTTCTGTGTATAAGATGACCCCTATTTTTTGAACCCCAAATTAAGAAATCAGTATTTTATTTCTTGAGTTTTTGAGCTTTTGGGGGGGGGGATTTCCCTGAGTTGTTTAGCTTTTTTTGCAGAGGTCACTCAGTTGGGGAGGTCGTCCTTCAATTGTTGAGCTTTGGGGGGGGGGAGGTCGCCACTGCCAATCGCCCGCCCGCCTGCTTGCCATCAATTACCCACCCACTCACCACCAATTGCCTGCCCACTTGCAGCAGCTGCAGCCCCCAGTCAAATGCATGCATGCCTTCCGATCACTCGCACACCTTGCCACAGCTGCCAAATTCCTGTTCGCTGCTGCTGATCGCCCAAATGCCCACTCGCCATCGCTGTGAGCTTCACTCATAGATAAGCTCAGGGAATTTCAAATTGTCTCTGCTCTTTCCGTCACCTCTTTCTCTCCCCACATCCAAATTCAACCCCTTGCAGAAGACTTTTAAAGCACCTGAGCTCCTCGTAAGGATAGGAACACCCTGCCAAACTCCAACTCCCAGGCATCTTTGTATTGTTTGTAAGGCTTAAGGACCTAAGGAGCTACACACCATTGCTCACCTCCACAGTCCACAATAGCTGCTGCTAGAAGGTATCTTTTAGAGAAATGAGAGCAGGTTGAATTCAACGCTATTACAAACATTCCATTTGCACAACCATTTCATCTTGCCAGACAGAACAATCTCCCCTCTGTCCCCACATATGATATTCTTGGGCTTCTCCTGAACCCCCCTCCAAGCTGATTTTTGGGGAGGGGGAATCCCCTTTGTGCAAGTGGAAGTCCTTGCACAGGGCTTCTTCTGATGGGGCTCATTAGGTGAATCTTGCCCAGGAAATGAAGAAGCTTACCAAGGGGTCTTGGATGTGGGGGGCCTTCCTTTAACTAGTTTCACTCCCCCTCCTTCCTTGAAAGGTACGTCTGGGAACAGGGAGGAAGAAAGACCCCAGCAGTGAGTCAGCTGAGAGGCATTGGCAAAAGGCTGGATCTTTTCAAGTTTTCAGATACTTGGAAAACCACAATAACAGTCAGGAAAAAGATTAGAATGACCAAACCACTTCCAAAGCAAGAGAATTTATTTTATGCCCATCTGATTATGAGAGAACTTGGATCAGTTTTCCTTTTGTTTGTGTGAGTTTGAATTTGATAGAAGAATTCAGGATCCTCTTTATAACCACACAACCATTGTCACCTGATATTTTTTTAAGAAGAGCTTTGCATAATAAGCAGATGCTCCAACTAGCACATTGCCCTACTGTTCATAAGGCAAGGGAAATCCTTATCGGTAATAGGAACGAAGGAATCTGAATATTCTTTTGGCCTGTGTGCCATATGTTTAAAAGTAAAATGGGAAAGGTATGAGGAAGAGAAGGAACATACTTTTTGAGTACTTTCAGGCAAATCAACCATGGTTCTAAATCAGGGATGGGGACCCTATTGCCCTGCAATTTGGCATTGGGCTTGAACTCGCATTAGCCCCAAACATCAAAACCAAGCGAATAATTCTGAGAATTGTAGTCCCAACAGAAATCAGCATACTAGTTTCTTCCTGCTTGACCTATTCCCAACTCCTCTTACGGTTCCTCTATAAATAAAAAAATGACAGTACTATTCTGTACAAGTGCTTCAACTGTTGCTGATAGCATCTCTCGGAAAGCAAACTAATTATACTTGAGTCAGCAGAGAAATCAATCATCTCAGTCCTCAGAATGTTTTCAGACCTTCTGATAGAGGCTGAATTCTGCAATAGGTAATAAGCCCCAGTTTCTAACTAAACTTTTATAAACAGTCTGTTGAATGGCTTCCTCTAAATGTGTTTCAGAAAAGTTTTATCAATTTCTGGCTTCCCCCGCCCACCCCCACCCCCCCGATTGTGGGCTAGTGTCCCTAAGTGACCTGCTCCCTGCCAGGTCCTGCAAATCAGTTCTCTTATATACCATATGCTTTACAGATTGAGGTAAGTTTAAGAATCTTAGTGCCTTGGCAGCATTAAGGGCTATTATGGGCAAGATCTGCATAATTGCTAGCTCCTTCTCCCTCCTTGGTGCACTGTGTGCTTCTGTTGGATAACTTGCATCAAAGTTGAGAAGCAGTTAACTAATTTGGCTGTGAGGATTCCCTTCGCCTTTTGTCAAAGATGAGGCATAATTAATCTTTATGTGGGTTTGGTCTCTTGTATTATATTTTTAGGAGGGGAGTACTTTTTGCTTTTGGTTAGATGAGGATTTTATGAAGTGGAGGAGTTCTTGGTGTAGTACCTCCAAACCATTACCTAGAACCCTTTGTAGCTGTTCCAGTCTTTACACTTCTGCATGGCTGGAGAAATAATTAAAGCTCTCAAGATTAAGAGGAATAATTAAACATATAAGGGGAAAAAGATATAGCAAGCATTTTTTCCAGCTACCATAATTGCTCTTTCAAATGGAAATTATGTATGCAGAAAATTTTCAGTTATTTCTAACTACTGAGGCAGCAAAAACTAAATCCAGAAGGTACTTTTTTGGGAAAGAGATTGCAAGTAACTGTCTTAGTAAAATATTACCTTAGCACCAGAACTTTTGGTTCAGCTTGCCTGTGTCTGCAGAGACAGAATTAACTGCAAACTGTATACACAGAGAGCTTTGTGGATGGTTGGAAGGTGTTAGCAGGTGATTGAATATCACCCAGCTGTCGGAAAAATGTAGCATCTGCCCAGCAAAAAAACAGGGACAGAAATGACTATACCAGGTATAATCAGAAATGCATGGATAGGAATATATTGGGAGGCCCTGAGAATCCTATAAAAGAAAGTACAGTAGGTATATGAAACATTTACCTACTACAGGAATCTCTCCAGAAATTTGTTTCCTGTTTAACCATAGAACTTGCATTCAAACAAGGGCTATACAATAACAACTTCCTCTTGTCCCTACTTAACACCTGCTCCTTCAAAGTCAAGCATGTTTTCCATGCAATGAATGTTTGGTCTGACAGAGCCATCCGTTATAATTGTTTCTGTTTGACCCAACCCATGCAAACTTACTTATGCAAACTTTCAATATTTTATACAAATCTGCAGCTTGGAATTTTAAAAACAGGGCAGGATTCTTTAGAACAATTTGCATAATGAGTTGGCTATCTGTTGCCAGAAGTTCAGATACTGATATGAAAAGGATTAACTTGCATGCAATTGAAAGGCTGTCAGTTGAAAATCTGTCAAGTCCTGTTCCCAGGATAAACCTGTTCATGGCTGTTTCCATGCACTTTGCATGTTAAATGTTGTCTTATGGGTAGCTTAATCCCACACTATACTTGCAGTTAAGAAATTTGCATAGTTTTTGCTTGCTTTGTGAAAAGATCTTAATCCGGCCAAAACTAAATAAGGGGGCTACTTTTGTTCATAATTGGAGATTTGTCAGTGCTTACAGAACAAAGATGAAAATGACCAACGTTTTTTCCTTGTATTGTAGCAACATTTTAAGGTTGAAAAAGAATAAAAGTATTCAGCAGATCTGACTGTTTGACCTTTCTGTTACACAAGTGTTTGGTGGATGGCATATTTCCAAATGTAACATCTGCAGCCTCCAAAGGACATTATCTTTTGAAGTTTATGTTTGATGGCAGGAACAGAAAAGGCACAGGGCATGCACTACATTCCTTGTTCATTTCTTCTTCTCTCACCCTTTTCAATTTAGAGGGATTTCTGAGGGGCCTCCCCTTGTTACTTGCATTGCTGCTTATGATTAATTGTTATATGGCTTGTCAGCTACTGTTTAAAGCATTCACCTAGGGTTTTCTTGAGAGAAGAGAAAAATTGCCATGCTGTGGCCAGACCTTTGGTCAGCATAGCATTTCTTTTGCTGAGGGTGTCTAGATACCACACAGATACCCCACACGGATTGTGGTGGCGCTAGCCACCTTTTGACTTCAGAGAGATATAATCTCCTTGGCTGGAAATACCCATTTGGCTGCCATACCTTTTAGCCATTAATAATATTGCTTTCAATAATCATGGGTTCTCCCCCATTGTAGCTTTCATTATTGATTTATTTGCCCTGTATACTTATATATTTTATCCACAAAGTACTCAGAAAGCCAGCAGTAAATAGGGAATACATTTATTCTGCTGAGGTCCATGAAAACTGACTCTATGGGGAGAACACGGCCTTCGTTTTTTAGCCTTTGTCTTAATATACAAGATCCCCTCTCCAAAAAGCATTTGGCTTTTGACCTTGAGTAGAATTTTCTGGTTGAAAGAGCAGCTAAGATAAATGAAATACATCTTTAGGATTTAATTTTTTTGTGTTAATAAATCACTATGAACAAAAAATAAACTTGTCAAAGAAAAATCTGACCCATGCTTCTTTGGTATTTTGCTTTCCAGATAGCAGAGGAGACCACAGTCACTTTTGTTTGGGCAAAACGGTAGTGCAATGTGTATTTTGTTAGAGATTGTGGTGTGTGTAGGGTGTGTAAAGGGTTTCTAAAGAATTGCACTGTGGTGTGTGGATGTTGTTAAAATGCTGCGAATCTTAGCATGTGGATGTCTTCCAAGTAAGGAATCAGCTTCAGGATATATGTAGTTGCAACATCACATGGATTGGTGGTAGGAAAAAGCAAATTAGATGCAACTTTGGTAACCAATTCCTGTTTTATTCTCACTGCAACCCTCCTCTCTAATTATCTGTACAGGATGTTGCCCCGTCCTTTTGTGCCAGTAGGCAATGCAGAAAGAGAAATAGTGTGTCATACTAGTGTTACACATTGGTCAATTTAGCTTAGTATAGTATACTCTGGCAGTGGTTTTTCAGAACATCAAAGCAGAGGTCTTTCCAATTCAGTCTTGGGATGCCAAGGTTTGAACCTGGAGCCTTCTGCATGAATTGGTGCTTGCTTCATTGGAGACCTACACAGAATTATGATCCCTGAGATATGCAGAAAGCTGGAGGACCTGTATGGACCCTGAAAAGGTGGAGCACAGATCCGGCATATTCTTTTCAAGCTGGTCAGTCTTCCCATGAATTCAGCAGGAAAGTCATTGGGGAGGAACTGGCTTGGAATGGAGGCAAACAAAAGTGTGCGGCCCCAAATAAGGAAATGACAGAGAAATGTAGTAAGGCAAGCAACTGCCACTTGATGTGCTCAAGCCCACGCTCTTGAATATTTACATATCTGCCTGAGCAGGCAAACAGAATTCATGCCATGTCTGAGACTCAACTAACTGGCTCACTGAGCTGCCTGTGTTGCTCCTCTTTTCTACATGAACTCACAAAACAGAACCATAGTCCTTAATTTTTTAAAACATTTGTCCTCTTCCGGGAATCCTTGATTTCTTTCTTTTTAAAAAAGATTTATATTTCACTTTTTTCCATCACTGAACCTAAAGAAGTGCATAAGTGATTCCTGATGGTTTTTTATGATGCTTTTTGTCTGCCAACCCGCTGGCACACAGCTACTGACTACTCTTAGAGTGAATTATATTTTGATATACACATTTTTCCTTTATATGAATGAAGATGGAGGTTTCAAGGGAGGTGGGCACACAACATTGTTCCATAATTTACATTGACAATGAAAGTATGTTTAAAAATATGGTCCCAAATCATAAATTGGTCCTTTGGAGCTATTGTAACAAAGTTACAGATAATAATTTTCCTTTTGCTCAATATGTCTATTAATAAATTGAAATGAAATGTAAATTTGGTTTGAACATTTTGTTGTTGTCCAGATTGCTAAATAACCTTTTCAGTTAGTTCAGCTGGAATGGCATTTCTAATTGCATGAAAATAATTACCCCATATGGGTAAGAAGTCTGTCTTGAGGAGTATATTCTGCACATGCTTAATTGTCTTGCTTGTACCAAAACATGACTTTCTGTGACAAGGAAAAATAGCATAGCAGAATTTTACACCTGTTCCTGCCCTATAATCAGAAATAAACCAGATTGTTTAGATGGTGGTACTTTAAATCTTAGCAATTTTAATATTTTATTTCTGTCATAAGAGTTATACCATTGATCAGTCTGAAGGAATGTTTTGCCTCCTAAATTTGGCTTTGTTGACTAATTTAGTATCTGGACTGTTTGTACTTCTTGTTGAAGGAAAGTTCTATACTATGAAAAGCTGGATTTTGCCACCTTTTTATATTGTGTAAATTTGCACAACTCGTCATAATTTATGCCACAGATTTTAAGAATACAATTTTAATCTACTTTTGTAGATCATGAAAAGTGTCAAGGAACTATTAAGGGTAATCAAAACCTTTTCTGCCCACAGGAAATCTTACTCAGCCATCTTTGGTTTCTGAAACCTCATCTGGCGTTGCCCACACATTGTCAGTCATGAATTCATAGCCATAAGGGCTTTTTCAGGAAAAAAAACAACAAGCTGAATTCTGCACCCGGTACCTTGTCACTTTCCTGTACTTCTTCAGAATCATTACTTACACTGTTATGTAACATACACTGTATTGTAACTTTTTATTCTATTACAGTGGTACCTTGGTTTAAGAACAGTCCAGTTTATGAACTATTCGGTTTACGAACTACAAAACCAGAATTAGTGTTCCAGTTTGTGAACTTTACCTTGGTCTAAAAATGGAATCTGAATGGTGGAAGGGCACCGGCGATGGGAGGCCTCATTAGGGAAAACAGTTTCTGTTTAAGAACGGACTTCCGGAACGGATTAAGTTTGTAAACAGAGGTATCACAGTAAATGCTTGTATATAGGCATGAATAAATAGATGGGTGTATTTCACTGTTGCTACCTTACAACCAGCAGGCAAAATTGCCTGGAGAGAAATAATCAAGGCAAATAGTCTGTGAAATACTATGCCAGATGTGCAAGTTTGCAAAGTTTGTTGATACTTATCTGTCACTCATGCTTTGTAAAATTGATCCTTGCAGAAGGGGAAGCAGTTCAGCTTGGGTGCCCTCTTCTTCTAAATAGTAAACAAAGAAACCCCATTAGCATGTGACTCAATAAGTCTGTTCCTATCGGCATTCAGATAGGTAATTTAGTAACCAAGTTTATTTTTAAAACTTCCAGGTAACGTTGCGTAACTGAGTGGGCGTAGAGTTCTGTTTCTACTTGTCTGTCAACAGAATACAATAAGACTATGGCATATTAATGTATCAGCCTTTGGTAATGAAGCATGCTAGAGAATCTTAACAGGTTTCTCACAGGCAGGATTTACTGGAACTGGTGTATAAACCATGGAGTCTGCCATCCATAGAATAGTTTGCTAGCTAGCAATCTTTTTCCCCCCTTCTTTTTTTAAGCAAGCTTGTAGTCCTTTTGGCAGCGAAAAGCTTTAAAAGGTTAGGACTGTGTCTGCTAACTAAATTATGGCTGAAAGAAGTCCCAAGAAGAGTCCCCAAATGGAATCTATAAGCTTATCAGGTTTCGTATATTCTGTGTTTGGGGCATGGGGAACCATTTTTCTCACTTATATGAATTTGTCCAGAACATTTATAAAATGGTGAGCTCATGCCTACCCATAGATACAGAGAAGATTGGTGCCTTTCCATATCTATGAAATGAGAAAAGGTCGTTCGTTTCTATTAACGTAGGAAGCTGCCTTAGTCAGGCCATTATTCCATCTAAAGCAGCACACAGACAAGCAATCGTTCTCCAGCGTTTCTGGCAGGAGTCTCTCTCAGCCCTGCTTGGAAATGCCAGGGATTGAATTTGTAACTTGTTTGCATGCAGAGCATGGGCTTTGCCAGTGAGCCAGGGCCCTTCCCATAACTAGGAAATAACTAGATCTGAGCATAACATCTAACCCACTGTGCATGTACTTATAGATAAAAACAATGGGTTGAATTTTTTTAAAAGCATGAGTAGGAGTTCACGTATTAGTACTGTTCAGCAAACTGTTGCCAGAAATTTTGCACAAAGTAACTGGAGCTATGGCACATTATGCCTATGTCCATTGATATCTATACATGGGTTGCATGTTGTTACCTATTGACAATGTCATCACTTTTTTAGTGAGGGAATATTTGTGAAAGCGTAGGAGAATTCTAAGGGAGAAGATTGCACGGCTCTTCCGCTAAGTTAGGAAGAGGACTTAAACTCAGATAAGGGTATATTTGGACTCAGGCAATGTTTTGGATATGCTGCAGATAACTCTTGTTTCTTTTCTTATCTCCAGTCTTGTACAGAAATAATTTGATAGGTGTATGAGAGAAAGTTGTCCCACTTTCCTTTTAACATGTACACCCCATATTTCTGTAATCTGAAAAACATAAAAAAGCCCAGACTAAAAACTGAATACTGTAGTGATATAAGACCAGGTTCTATTTGTTGTGCTCCTGTTACTCATTTTATCTGACTGGGAATTCTGTGACCGCTTGCAACATTTTCAGCTTCTGATTGGCCTCATGAAGGATAAAATAGTCCCATTGTTAATTGTCTGATGAGGCAAATTTTAATGCAGACAAATTAGGTTTTGCCCAAGCCGTTAGTAAGCGATAACAACTCCATAATTATCATTAACCCCTCATTTGTTTGCTCATTGATGTTTAAAAGTGTTAATGAGGCTGTGTTTCATCTCAGGATCAGTGATTAGTCAGCATGTTCAGGGCTTTTACCTATTGATGTAAAAAGGTAGAGGGAACTGTGAAGTGACTGGAAGATGCTAGTGGTAACCTGTTGTAAATAAAAAACAAGAGATGTGTTTAGTCAAAACATTCCATAACATTTTGGCCATGGAGATAAGAGCTTCATAGCTTCAAGCTAATCCAAGTTTTATGCAAATAATTAGTTGGTTGGGGTTTTGTGTGTGTGTGTACTCATTTAAAAATTTTATGCAAAAAAATATAGAATCCATAATGTGTTCCTGTGCCATTCTCTTCCACTTAATGTCTGCTTTTAAAACAGTCTTAACTTGGGTTTTATCATATTAATTTGCATTCTATTATTCTTTTTGATCAACAAGAATGTTGGAAGGATAGCATTATTTCTTTCTCTTTTTGATATTTTGATATGGACCAGAAAATTCAGGTCCCTTTGTATATAACAAATTCTTTTTTTCCTACATGGATAGGACTGAAGTGTAAGGGATTGCATTTTGTACAAGCAAACCAAAAGCAGTTTTTTCATCATCTGAGGCCCTTCTTGATGTGCCTCCTCTGAGGGCATTTGGAAGTTGGCACCACGAGAACAGACCTTTTAAGTAGTGGTGCCTCACTTATGGAGCCTTAGACAAAATATTCATCTGGGAATGAACTCCCTGACCAACAATATTTTTAAGCTCTTTCCCTCAGCTGGGCTAATCAAACTTTTCCCGATCTTGAGATTATGAAAATGGAAATTGACAGAATCCACAGAGTCGCTCTGCCCAAACTGAAGCAAGGGAGGGGAGGGGCCATGAGATATTTTATTATGCTTTGCTAGATATTCCACTTGAACAGATATCCTGAACTTTGGGAAGCTGGTTTGATAAGGAGCTGCTGGTGGCAGCAAGTGACTCAAACAGGGAAATGGAGGGTACAAGAGAGGACTATAATGCTGTGGCCTGGTCTCGTTTTCCCAGGTGGCAGGAACCCAGATTGGCTGGGTTATGGCTGTCATTTCTAAACAAATTCGTCTACTACTCTTAAGTATACTATGGAGCATCTATTGAACACATAGCTTCACCTCCAGTAAGCATCTAAGAGGGAAGCGCTGCAAATCTGTGGCACCCTAGAGACTGCTCCATGGACTAAGCTTGTTAAAAGATGTTCCAATATGATAGTGTACCATTTGTTTTAGAGCAGAAGTCTTGTGCCCTGTTGTGGAGAACCCTGCCTTGATTATTTCCTGTTCAGCATAAATAATAGCATTTGTGCACATCATATTGCAATAAAGAATTAGACAGGTGTGGGAGGAATTTGTCTCATTTATAACATTTGCATTCCTAAACCACTGCTTGGAACTCTTGTGACTTGCAGCAGATAGCTCAGTGGTGGATGAGATCAGCATTTTCTGAAACTGTACCTGTTAAAAAACAGTGCAGTATAACCCTCGCCAGCAGCTCTGAGCGTCATTCTATCTATGTTGTGGTAGGTATGAAAGGAGAAATGCCACAGTGTTGACAGTATCTGGATGTTAATAAGGCCTATGTTTGTGAAACCAATTACGTGCATGATCTCAGTGCATTTCTTGCAAAAGCATATCTGTGCCAGTCTTGCTTCTGAGAAACCAGAAAACTGGTGTTTTGTTTTTAAATTGTTTATACAGATTCCCCCTTTTTTCCAGCAACCTTCCTAAAAATTGAGGCAGTCAAAAATAGACATGCCCCCCACCCCTCCGCAAAATGCTAGTATTTCTGAAAGTTTAAAATTGAGCTTGAATGCTATTGGAGATTTCAGGAAAGGGTAGATCTTTCTTGTCAAGGCAACTTTAATAAAAATAACATATGCATTAAATATATCAGGCACATCCAACTCTCAAGAGACTACGATCTACTCCCAGTATAAAAAAAAAACTGGAAGTGTTCTACCCATTGTCATTGGAGGGAGGAGGAGCATACGTGGGGTGAGTTGCTCAGAGTTGTTGAGCTTCTTTTGGGGAGGATTGCCCAGAGCCTAACCAGCGCTGCCACTCGCTAGCATCACGCTTACTTGAGCTTGCTGCAGAGAACAGCTTAATGTGCTGCAGCAGCGGGGGGACCTGGCCCCGGGGATGGGGAGCAACAACATTCCTAGCCAACTTAATTTAATCCCGCAGTCGATCAGGAGCACCTACGATCGACCAGGAACACCCCGGGATCTACCGGTCGACCAGTTTAACATGTCTGAAATATATGTAGGGATACTGAGGTGGGCAGGATCATGAAGTAACAAGGAGGAGATCCTGAGTCAAGCTGTCCATTATCTGTACAGTGTGTGCAGAAGAAGATAATCCTGGAATTGGCATGCATTTCATCATATGTAGTATTGCTGTCCATCACAATATCTTTAAAAAGTGCAGTGGTACCTCGGGTTAAGTACTTAATTCGTTCCGGAGGTCCGTTCTTAACCTGAAACTGTTCTTAACCTGAAGCACCACTTTAGCTAATGGGGCCTCCTGCTGCCGCCACACCGCCGGAGCACGATTTCTGTTCTCATCCTGAAGCAAAGTTCTTAACCTGAAGCACTATTTCTGGGTTAGCTGAGTCTGTAACCTGAAGCATATGTAACCTGAGGTACCACTGTAATCAGAAAGGTTTGGACAGAAATAAAAGGTTGTAAATGTTGAATTGAAGCAAGAAATTAACATTTGTTAGTTATTCTGGTGAAATGTTAGCAAGTGAAATAATAAGCCATCAAAGAAGTCCACTGTTAGAAGATGCTAAACAATATTAACCTCTGTGTTAGGTTTAAAACTTCCGCATGATGACAGCCTTACATTTTTATGTTTATAGGAAAATATAATCTATCCTTCATCTGTACAGATACCATGGTGAAGTGAAAAAAACAAAACAAGTCATTCAGTAATGAATCATAAAATTACAACATAAAGGCATGTAAAAACAGCAGCAAAATGAGTAGACCATCAACAACATAAAAGCCTTCGAAGTGCTTGGATAAAAAAGTCTTAATCTGGTTCCAGAAAGATAGCAATGTTAACAACACACTTCTAAGAAACTGTCCTTTTAAAATATGTGATTGTTGTGGGGGAAACTTTTAAAAATGTCCAGCTCTCAAGGTTTCAGAACAGTTGAAAAATGTGATACTCCAGTGGAGTACTGAGTAACAAAATGTGTGCCTAACTTGATGAAGCAGTTTTATTATTCTATATATGTAATTGTTCCTTTCTCTAAAAATTTGGATATTGACCACTAGGGTTCACTCCAGGCTTTCAAACAGTCTTCCAAGAAAATGGTTTAAGCATACCTTTTTCTCGAGGTGCAGGTTTACATGTTGCTAACTTGTAAAGACTTGATATTCTATTTTGGTTTAGATCTTTGAACACAGATAAATATAAATGCCCCAGTCATGTGCTGTGAGAGAACAGCTGCAAAGGTGGTGGAGATACAAAATATACAACACACAATTAAATTGTGATAATTGAAGATGTAAGATTAAAGTTAGCAATCAACATAAAAGGAAAGTATTTGCATGGGCAGTTGTTTTTCCACTACAATATTTTTAAAACTGTAGCTGTCAGTTTATTACAGCTGTTTTGCTGGTAGACTGTGATAGATGAAGCAATTAATGGATCCCTCCTATAGTTTCAGAATATTCTCAGGGGAATTTCACCAAGGATATTTCTTCCCTCTTCTTTTTCTCCATAGCTTTACACTGCTTAGGAATTCTGTAGTAATAAACCCATGATCATTGCAATGTTCAAGTGACTTTCTACTTAAAAGAACATCTAGTCTGCCAGTGTATTTTGTCTTGGCTGCTCTTTGTACTTTCATGTGCTCTCTCTGATGTCTTATAAACCTAAGCAATAGGGATTAATTTTGAGGTGCAACAAAAGGAAAAAGTTGGCAGAGGCACAAATGATCTTCTGAATATTGGTGATAGTAAAAGACTTGTAGTATTCATCAGTCTGGTTTAATTCAGGGATACACAGAAAGTTTGCAGGCAACACTTCCTCCACAGGTTCTGATCTCTTTTACTCCATTTAGTATGGCAACTAACCCAAAAGTTTACAGTGTATAGCCCAGTGAATTATTGTTTCCCCATGTGATCATAATGTGCTGGCTATGCATGCGGGAGAATTTTCCTGTATGGATCAGCCCAATGATGATGAATATTTAAGAGTCTACTTAATTTCAATTATTTGTTTGTTAATTTGATTAGTTAATGCAGTGACCTTTGACTTGGCAGAAGTCACTTAGGTGCAGTATTAGTGTGATTAATATGACTGTGGAGACAGACTAGCTATGGAAGTCCAGCACAGTAGTTAACTACTTTTTTTGAGTCCTGGTGGTAGAAGTTGTTTTATACACAGCAGAAAATGCACCCCAAGCCTTTTCTTATCTTCTCCTTGTACATCTGACAAACTCAAGTGGACTGTTTACTTTCTACATAGAATCATAGGATTGTAGATTTGGAATGCCCTAGTCCACCCCCCTGCGATGCAGCAATCTTTTGTCCCATGTGGGCCTTGAACCCATGAGCCTGAGATTAAGAGTCTCATGTTCTACCAACTGAACTATTTCCCCTCCAAAATAATTTATTGGTATTTCAAAAATGGTGCTGTGTTGTTCTCTTGAATAAGACATAAATAGACTGTTCCAAAGCACAAATGCATTCAGATTCAAAACAATATAAGCTAGGTTGTGTGGTCTAGAGTCAGATGGGGGTCAGCAAGCAAGAAGCAGAGTTTGTCAGAGAAATTATCTCTTTATTCAAAGAAACAGCATACAACTCAGCAACACTTTCCAATATTTTTTGCCCTTGTGGAGCAGTTGCCAGGACTGACAGTCTTCACCTTCAACCTCATCTAAGGCTTCTCTTCTGCCAGTTGTTTCCCAAGCAGTCTCAAACTGTGTCTAGGCATCTCTAATCTCTGTTCCACTCTGCATATACTTGGAGACATGGTCCTCAGTACTTGCCCAGATGCCACACTCTGAACTTTCACTGGATCCATCTTCACCACCCCGCTGGTCAGTCAATATCCCAGGAAGTCCACCATCATGACAAATGGGGAAAAGAAGTTTGTCACAATAGGAGAGGCAGACTCCATGCAGCCTCTTTTGCAACCTCTGCTTCATCCTCTTGAGTCAGAACTGCTCCCTGTCACAGGCTCTCCCTGTTCACTGAATTCTGTTGCCTCTCAGCATCCAAAAACTCCTCCACTCTGAACTCTCCTGGATGTATAGCCCATCACTAATCCCCAGGCTCTGAGCCCTCCTCCTCTGGGATTTTCCTTGGGGGTTCCCCAGCTAGTGCCTCCCACTACTCCTCATCAGCCAGCCAGTTCCTGGGTAAAGTGCATTGGAAGATGAGATGAGAGCGCTGTCATAGCTGATACATACTTCTTGCCATTCATTAAGGGGAGCAGGTTGCCCTATGACTTCTTTAAAAGCTAGTCTTTTACATCAGCAAAAAGATCTGTACACTTGTCAGGTATTTGTTATTATTCTTATACCCATCCCCACCTGAAGCTATTTGGGACTTTTGAAGTATTGGCATATATATTGTATATTTTCAAGGAAGTAAACTTGCACCAGGTTTCCAAGGTCAATGAAAATGCAATAGAAATGAGGGGATTCCGGTTTCTTACCTCATGCCTCCTTAGTAGAAGACACTGGAAGCAAGAGGGGAAAGACCATAGAGTCAAAGGCCGGCATGGTGCAGCTGACTATTTCCATGTCTTAAAACATGATACATCACACTTCTATATAATTCAGCCATCCTTTTTCTGAGCATGATTCCCACAGCCCCCCAATTTATTTTGATAGTTGCTATTCCATACCCAACTTTAGTGACTGATAGAGATGAAACTACTCAAGGGGGGAGTGGAGAGGACCAGCTCCCAGCTTTAATAAAAGCTTATTGGTGTCTGTTATTAGAAGGCTTTGTACCCACAAGACATCCATTAAGAGTCCTCTTAGCTTTAATTTCTGATGCACTCATTTTGAAACTTTCTCAAGCAATTCTATTCACTTAATATCTTAGGCTGGGAGATAACTGCTAAGCACTGCAAGGCTTTAATGTGACTTCTGGGTATGAAACCTTCAGCGCTGGTATCTCTGAGTTTTCAGAAGACAGATACAGTAACAAATGGATAAAGTATGAAGGTAATTCTGTGAAAGTCAATAACTAGCTGGAAGCTACAATTTAATAAGTGTTTGGACATATCTGGCTCAGATAAGTTTTCTATATTTTAGCCCTCTCTCTGTTAAAAGTGATAGATGTAGCTTAAATCCAGACTCCATATGGGATTAGATGTCAGGGGAAATAAGTGGAAGCAAGGCATTTGAAATCAATATATTGCCTCTGGGTGCAACATAATACAGACAAAAGTTACAGAAATATAGGCTGGGAAATAGGTATTAGAACAGAATATGTTTTAGTTTATAAGCTGACCTTGGCTCTTGTGAAAACGTATGTATGGAAATCAGCGGGAGACTTTAAAAACTGCAAGTCAGCTTGCATGGGAGTAGAAAGGAGCCATGTCAGATGAAATCTGAAGTTTTAAAAGTAGGAGCTCTTTTTTGTAGCACAACATGAAATATGTTGTAAGCTGTTTATGCTTGCCAAATCACACGAAAATCTCTGTACAATAATAATACATTTGGTGTGATCTGAGTTTTCCCATACTCCTTTTGATTCATGGGTGTATATTCTCTGTATCTGTGCAGATCTCACTGCAGGATGGTGATGCCTCTATTATAATGCATGACCCATTTTGAGGAGGCCAGTTTGGGTGGTAAAATAGGCTTCTAGCCCTTTCTGGAAGCTGAGAAGCTGGTCATCCATGACCTAGAAGAGATAAAAACTGGAAATGATGCCCAAATCAGTTCAGCTGCCAAGGATCAGGTGTCCTTTAGCAAAGACACTTACTTTAAAAATAACTTTTATTAGGTTTTCAAGAATATGTGAATACAAAAGCAGAAGAAGTTACCTGTTGAATAAAGCATGCTGTTGCACTATTATACTCCCCCCTGTCAGCAAACAAACATACACAGACCTACTATAACAAATGAACAAACTTAATAAGTGAAACAAAACTGGCAAAGAAACTTCTTAAAAATAGACAGCCATGGCACATTAAGGAGAGGTATTAGCATTATCTAAGCATTTCGCATATTGTCTTAATTAATTGAAAACAGGGTTACAGTGGGCTCTGTTTTCAATAGATACTTGTCATAGGTTAAATTTCCGTCATTTCATACTCATTTCTACTGTCTGTTTTGCCTGAACAAGGTCAGAAAAGTTCAACTTCTCTTTACACATCCCCACTTTGCCCCTGATGCTAAGACAATGCTGCTTAAGGGTGGAGGCCTGTATCTATATTCTTAAAAGAACATTGATATAAACAGAAAGGGCTAGCTAGAAAACCAAAGTGTAAATATTTTGATTCTTTTTGTGGATATCTGTATTGCTTACTCAGTGTTTTACTAAATTTCCCTCTGTTTTAATTGCATAATGGTGAGTATTTGTGCTTTTCAGAACCTCCTAGTATTTTGAAATTGTTCAGAAGTTTCCATGACCTTTTGAAATTCTTTGGTGTTGGCGTTTTACAAATGCATGATAGATGTTGCGGTTTGTGCAGTATTTGTTTCTTGGAGAAGGCAAACTGAAGCTAAAAGTCATTGTTTTGAGTTGTTTGTAAGTTGAACAGTGTTAATTTAGTATTATTGTTGGATTCCTTGTATCCAATATGGTTTACAGAAATGCTGTTTGTGGTAGCAAATATTTTTAAGACTGGAGCATAAGGGAAATTTTGAACAGCTAAACAGTTCATCTTAATCCTTAAAAACAACATATGTGAGTTGATCCAAAAAGAGCTGACATTAAAATAGTTCCAGTACAGGATCATTGCGCACAAATGTATTATTATGTTTTAGCACTCCCACAAATATATACACAAATATATACAACCACACACAACACTTACCAGCTTTCAGTTTCTCCCCAGTGTTGAATTCCAAAAATATGCATGGTATAGGATTAAAGTTCAGATAGAACAACCTGGCCATCTTGCTCCTGTAAATGGGCAAATGTCCTTTTAATTACATTGCCATCCATACAAAAATAAAATATATTTGTATCTTTTACCCAGTTCTTTCAATTGATAGAAACCAGTAGGGTTTGTTAATTCCCCACCGCCCACAATCCAGCTGTCCCACCATGCATTCAGTGTACAGTACACACTTTGCTCACTATGTTCAATATTACTATTATTATTATTATTATTATTATTTAATTATTTTACAGGGGTGAGGCATGATGGAAGAACATGGAAGAAAAGCCCTGTTGATTTAGGCCAAGGACCCTATCTGGTGTAGCATTCTGCTTTCATAGTGGCCAACTAGATGCCTATGGCAAGCCAGCAAGCAGTATATGAGCTCAACCTCCCCACTTGTGATTTCCTGTAGCTGGTATTCAGAGGCAAATTTCCGCAGACACTAGAGGCAGTAAACAGCCATCCTAACTAGTAGTTCTTGATACCTTTATCCTCCATGAATTTATCTAATGCCCCTTTAAAGCCATCCAAGTTGGTGGCTATTGCTATATGCAAGAAGCGAAGTTATAGGGAGCCAGGCAGAGGACCTTCTCAACAGTGGTGCCCACCCCGTGGAACACCCTCCCATCATATGTCAAGGAGATAAAGAACTACACAACTTTTTGGACAACATCTGAAGGCTGTCCTATAATAGGAAGTTTTTAATGGTTGATGTTTTATTATGTTTTTGTAGGTGTTGGAAGCCTCCCAGAGTGGTCAGGAATAATAATAATAATAATAATAATAATAATAATAATAATAAAAAAAAAATCTTGGGGAAACAAATTCCATAATTTTAACTGCTGTGTGAGGGAGTACTTTCTTTCGGCTGTCTGAATCTTCCAACATTTAGATTCATTGGATGGCCCCAGAAGTAAGTTTTTCTCCTGATCTCTCTTTTTTAAAAAAATAATATTTATTACTTTTAAAACTTACAGAAAGGAAAGAGAAGAAAAAAGACAAAAAGGAAAAAAAACAAAAGGAAAAAACAATACAATACAATATATAAACAATACAAAACACAACACAACATTAACCTAAACAAAACAAAACAAAAACAATTTAAAAACATACATTGTACCATTTCAATAGTCTATCTTTCATACCCTTGTTTCATCGACCTCCTCTCACCTCCCTTTTTGTATTCCACTTCTATTAATTGTTTCAGCAATTCCTTTCCATCTTTCTCTATTTTCTGTCATATAAATATCTTAACTTATTTTTACCCTTATTTTCCATTAATACTATAATGCTTATTTATGCTTAACTCCTTATAACATTTCAACTAAAGCCATAAGATTTCATTCCAACATTTTTCTAACACTCAGTAATTTTACAATATTTCTGTTTCTGAAAATAAACTTTAAAACTTTTTCCAATCTTCTTCCACCATCTCTTCTCCCTGGTCTCGGATACTGCCAGTCATTCGTCAATTCCAAATAGTCCATCAACCTGGTGATCTTCTGTCCGAGGCTCTTAACTCTTTTCCAAGTCCCTTCTGTAGGTCTTCATATTTATACATGCACTTTACTTTGTCTTCTACTGATCTTGTTCTTATTTTCCTTCCTTTGATACTGAAGAGCAGATCTTGGGGAAGCTCCAACCTAGCAATGCTTTTATTCCTTCTCGACAGGTCAACCAAATCTCCATGGTTAAATCTAAAACCCATAAGGTATTTCAGGACATGTTTCAAAATTCCTCCAAATCCAAAGGCCCCCACAGCTCCAATCTCCTCATGACCCAAGTCCAAATCCCAAAAGTCAGTAAATCCCTGCATGAAGGGATCTGTCCAACTTTCCTTCTCCAGTCCAGGCAGGGCTCCGATCCTCAAAATCTGACTTTTTCTAAAATCAGTCATAAAAGGCCTCAACTTATAGTCCTCAATTTGCCTCTGTAAGGCTGGGACTCCCACTTGTATTACTTTAGGTTCAACAACAGCAACTTTCTCCTTCGCCTTCTCAACAATTTGCCCTGTCAAAGTAGATTCCTGTATCAGATCCTGAATAATTTCTGTATTGATAGCCACTTTTTGTCCCAAGTTAGTCACTTTTTGTCCCAAGTTATCAATTTTAGTAGTCATGACATCTGTCGTCTTGTGGAGTTGTTCCAACGAGTGACTTATCTTGCATAATGCAATCACTAAAGCTTCTTCTGTCGACATTCTCAAATAATCCAAGGTCAGTCCCTGATTCTCACAGTCTCTTATCTTGCAGCTGGTTCCCCCAGCTCAGCTCTTATAACAGTTTCAAAAGCTCCCTCTAGAGGGAAACAGTTTCTATTTGTGTCAATCCTTTTAATCACAGTTCAAACAGTAAATATAGTTTCAATTTTCAGTTACTTTTCCTCCTTTTTAAACACAGAAGAGGACAATGGAAACAATATATTTCTCTTATTTAGCTAACTGTCAAGATACGTTCTATTCAAAGCCAATGAACTTCAAAACGTCAATCTTACTGGCAGAACCCTTTCCAGGTTCAGAGCAGTGGTGATTTAATTTTCAACACTCTCTCCTGCAGGCTTGCGTGATCCAAAATTTCCCCCCTCTTCTCCTGCTTCCAAGGGGGGTTTAATAGTTTTAATCAATGGAAGTTTAATCCTTTGCAGAAGACTTTCCAAGACCTTAGCTTGCAGCGTCTTTGCTTCAATCTATTTACAAAAGGGGAAGGCAGACTTCCTGTTTAAAACCTTCCCATTTCGGTGCCAGATTAAGACATTTATAGATCCAATTTTCCGTTCTACTCACGGGTAGTTGTTTAAAATCGAATTGTCCACAGGAAAAAGTCAGCGCTCTCTGGCAACAGCAATGCGGCTTCACTCCGTGAAAGAAGCAATCAATTCAAAGCACTGCGCCGCTCACCCCACGTCGCTTCGGATCCCCGAAACCGGGTCTCCCCGCGAGTAGGGGAGACGCAAAAGGTGCCAGCCGAATCCCAGGTTCACAGGCTTCTCCCGCCTGTGATTTTTAGTGGGTCTCCGCCTTCGCCGTAGCAGCCAGACCCTGTTTCCACAGAGTAAATTCCTCCCGATCAGAGGAATTCCGCCATTGCCAGAGGCGCTAACCCGGAAGTCCAGTTTTTCTCCTGATCTCAATCCACTTTTCTCACATCATGCATTAATTTATATACCTCTAGTCCCCAATTCCTCACCTTCCCCCCAACTAAAAATCTTCAAATGTTGCAACCTTACTTCATACTGGAATAGTTCCAGCCTCTTGATCATTTTGGTTTCACCTTTTTAAAAACCTTTAAAAACCTTTTTGAGCTCTACTCTGTCCTTTTTGAGGTTAAGCAGCAGGAATCCTAATGTGGTTGCACCATAGATTTGTATAACAATATTATAATATTGGCAGTTTCATTTTCATTCATTTTCTTAAATAGCAATAACTTGGCACTTTTAAAAGAGTTCCTTTTGGACCCTTTATAACCATTTTTAGTCACCTTGACTAATTTTGTGGCATCGGCAAACAATACCCACTCACTGTTTACCCCCAATCACCAGGTCCTTTATAAACGGGTTAAAAGCAAAGGTCCCACTACTCATCCATGGGGAGCTTCACTTGATGTGACTGACCCAATGATTGCTCCCAATATATTAGTATTCAAACACCTGCCATGCTACTTCCAGCTCTTCAGTTCTGCTCTTAATAGGAATCTACCCTCAGTATTAAACTATCACTTTCCTAATATATACAAAAGAAGCTACAGCTAAATTCTTGCATTTTATTAGAGTTTTTGACATGGCCACACTTGTGTCTCCTTGACCTTTGTTAAAACAACAACAACTGTGGTGCTTTTAAAAACCACAGTTAGGATGAGGGACACCTTTAAAATATTTGTTATTCTTGTAAAGAACAAACGGGCAAGTTTGAACATTTCAGCCATGTGTGTGGGTGCTAATTGGCTGGTTGGAATATTCACCCATACTTCTCTGTTCTATGGTATTGCACTGTCAGAAGTTAAACCTTGTGTTGCAATGTATGTGTAGAAATAGTGTGAGAGAGAAGGTAATTGTATTTAGACACTGAGACTGCACTTCAGGAAGAATCAGAATTTGGCACATGAGAAGAACGGGGTTATCTGGTATACAGAAATGGGTGAAAACACAGAGGTGTGATATGTGATAATGAAATGCCGTATACTAGATATGAGGGATCTTAGAGCCAAGGGCTGAATCCAGGCTTCTCCTAACCAACTCTCAGGGCTTTCTCTCCGTTCTTTTGCTGACTGGAATGTGAACTGTGATAATGGCTCTTGCTTGCTTAGATGGATAGAGAGGTGTGGGTGTGGAAGTGGGTATGTAGAAACCTCTGACATCTGTGTGACCAGAATATAGCCTGCTATACAAAAATCAGAGTGGCATCTGTTGTCCTATCTACCACTGAAACCGGGTACCCAGTAGGTTATCTGTGAAAGAACATTGCTGTCAGGTTCCTCATCCCTGCTCTATAGGGTATTGATTGATCATCTTTATCAACGACTTGGATGATGGACTCAAGGGCATCCTGATCAAATTTGCAGATGACACCAAACTGGGAGGGGTGGCTAACACCCCAGAGGATAGGACCACACTTCAAAACGACCTTGACAGATTAGAGAACTGGGCCAAAACAAAGAAGATGAATTTTAATAGGGAGAAATGTAAAGTATTGCACTTGGGCAAAAAAAATGAGAGGCACAAATACAAGATGGGTGACACCTGGCTTGAGAGCAGTACATGTGAAAAGGATCTAGGAGTCTTGGTTGACCACAAACTTGACATGAGCCAACAGTGTGACACGGCATCTAAAAAAGCCAATGCAATTCTGGGCTGCATCAATAGGAGTATAGCATCTAGATCAAGGGAAGTAATAGTGCCACTGTATTCTGCTCTGGTCAGACCTCACCTGGAGTACTGTGTCCAGTTCTGGGCACCACAGTTCAAGAAGGACACTGACAAACTGGAACGTGTCCAGAGGAGGGCAACCAAAATGGTCAAAGGCCTGGAAACGATGCCTTATGAAGAACGGCTAAGGGCATGTTTAGCCTGGAGAAGAGGAGGTTAAGGGGTGATATGATAGCCATGTTCAAATATATAAAAGGATGTCACATAGAGGAGGGAGAAAGGTTGTTTTCTGCTGCTCCAGAGAAGTGGACACAGAGCAATGGTTCCAAACTACAAGAAAAAAGATTCCACCTAAACATTAGGAAGAACTTCCTGACAGTACGAGCTGTTCGACAGTGGAATTTGCTGCCAAGGAGTGTGGTAGAGTCTCCTTCTTTGGAGGTCTTTAAGTAGAGGCTTGACAACCATATGTCAGGAGTGCTCTGATGGTGTTTCCTGCTTGGCAGGGGGTTGGACTCGATGGCCCTTGTGGTCTCTTCCAACTCTATGATTCTATGATTCTAGGTTGTCCATCTCATGAGCCTTAAATAGTTGTATATTAAACCTCCTCCCTGCACTGGAATCTAATTTTTAAAAATATGTTAATGCTGATTATGAACAATGTCATATTCATGTTTTTCTGATAGCTGTTCTCATTTGCTAAAGGGTTAAATCCAGTCCTATAGAAGACTCATGATCAAATTCTAATTGCTCAGTATATATTTCTGTCTTCCAGACAATGCTGCAGAAGCTGATCTGTGGCTCCTGAACAGCTGTACTGTAAAAAGCCCTGCTGAAGACCACTTTAGAAACTCAATTAAGTAAGTTGCTCTCTTGGAAAAGAAAATATGTTGCATTTGTCGGTGAACAATCGTTGTTTCAGAGAGACCCCTTATAATCTAGAACTGTAACTTGACTCTGCAAAACAGGGTGGGGTCTATTTAGAACATACGGAATATCTTTTTGCAGTATTATACAGAAGGACTGATAGAGTTGAACTGTAGAAGTAGCATCTAATCCATGTAGTCATTGCCTTGAATAAAACACTGTAGTCTTGTTTGCTTGTTAACTTACAATATGTGTGTACTTACTTGGTGCTATTTTTGGTAAACAATGAGCTGCAGGTACTCATATCTTCCAAGTGTTGTGGTTGCTATGGGCTGCAACAACAAAAAGAGAGGTGGCAGTACTCTGTACCGATGAGCACCATCACAAACAAAAGCACTTTGTGTATTACAATTTTTCTCCAGTTATGGTTTTCACATTATGACTCAATAAAATAACTTACAGGGCCAACCTACTTAGTTTCCGCAATAGAGCACTATTTTATCTCTGACCACTATTTTAATTATATGCTGCTTCTTGTGGTTTAACTTTTGTTTAATATAGCAGGAGTAGAGCCCGTTCTGGCTACCTTGATTGACATTCTAAGGCATGGTTAGGGAACCTGTAGTCCTCCAGGGAACCTTGACTCCAGCTCCCATCACTCCTGACCATTGGCCATCAGGTTCAGGGACATCCGTACCTGAAGGGCTTCTTTCACCTGCATGAAACTGTAGGTTGTATTTTTGTGCTGCCTTGTGAGTAGGCATGAGCTTTGCCTGCTTGCCAGGCATGGGAGTCAACCTTTAGCCTTCACAACAAAAACCACTAATTGTGGCTTCAAGTGAATTAATGTGGTCACATCAGCTTTGGGTCTACGTGTAGTTTCCCAAAATTTACACAACATTGAACTTAGCCTGTGCTACACTTTCTTCGTAACTGCTTCTAATGCTGATTTATTTATTTGTTAAGCATACAACTTCCCATCACACCACCCAAGAAATGGCATGTTATGATTTTAGTAGAGCCTTGTTGATATCTTGATTATTGGTAGATAGGAATGAGAATAGGTGGAATTTGACTCATGTGTCCAGTGTAAACTAAAAATGTTGCCTGTTAGGTAAAATCTTGTCTTTATGTAAACTTCCATGTGATTGTTTTGTAATCAAAGTTTTAGTATAGTGCGCAGAATGGCATCTACTGAAACTGAGCATGACCTAACCTTATAATTATAGCTAAGCAGCTAGTATGCTCAGAAGAATAAAGCAGAGGGTCAATTGGTGCTTTAGCTAGTAGATTAACATAGATTCCTCCTCTACCTTTTATTGGGCTGGTTTGTTAGCAAGAATTAACTGTATTGAGCCTTGGGCTCGAGTCCTCCTCTTCTCTTGCTCCGCACCCCCCCCCCCCGACATAACTATGATGTGAGATATGAAAGCTTTCGCTTCTATTTTACGTTAACCACAGTTTGCCATGTGTAGTAGTAATGAGCCATTTCAAACCATAGGTACTGAAGCTGGCTTGTTTCAACTAGCCTTAGTTAATAGTCATCACACTTTAGGGTAGATGTGGTAAACCTGTGGCCTGCTAGCCTGGTGAAGCTAGCCGAACCCTTTCAAGCTGCCAGCCAGCTTTCATCTCCCTTCGCATTGCATTGCTGGTATGGGAGGAGAGGTTCAGTTATACGATTCTATGTTGCAATGGGAAGGAAAACCCCTGAGAGAGATGCTTGTGGTGTATGCCCAGGTGAGTAAGTGTGTGTGAGAGAGCATGCTATGTCTGAGTGTATGTCTGGTCTACATATGTGGAGAGTGCATGTTTATGCATATGTGGTATGTGTGGGTTGTATGTGGGGATGCACATAGGTGAAAGTTCAGCAGAAACTTTGGTCATGACCATTGTGGGCAGGTGGCCCTCAGACTGAAAACGTTGTCCACTATTGGTGTAGAGTTCTGAATGTAGTCGTGTGTTCACTGTAGACTGAAGCACCGGCAGCCTGGCAATGGTAGCTCTTATTTTGCCAAGAAAAACCTAGTTTACTAAACACCAGCTATTAATCTGCTGTTAGGCAAATAATAATTGGTGGGCTACTCAATTATCCTCGTAGCAGAATCCTTATAAGTTTAGCTCCAGCTGTTACAAGTGATAGCTTTTGACAATAATCTTTGTGTGCATTGAAGAAGAGAGGTGAAAATGAACTTTCCCTCAGTCATCTCAGCTTCTTTTTATGTCTTTATAAGAATGTGATGCTTATTGGGACTGAATTGTGTGCCACAGGATTATACAGTGACCTGTTTCTTGTGGAAAAGAGAATATACTTCCCTTGTGCTGAAACATCTGCACTGACATCCTGTTTGCCTCCAGGTGCAATTCAGAATGTTAGTTTGACATATAGAGCACTATGGCCTTGGGACTAGGATATCGAAAGGACCCTTTCCTCCTTTCCCAACTTGTTTGTTCACTCAGATCATAGTTTGAGGCCCTTCTCAGTCTACCATCACTTTCTAAGGTTAAGTGAGTGGTACTGGGGCCTTTTCCTGGACAGCAGCCTCTCTTAGGAACACCCTCAACAGGTATATTTCTTTAAAATATTTTAAATATTTTTTCTCTTAGGGAAAAAATGTTTTTCTCTTGGAAAACTTGAGGCAGTTTTATGTGTAAAATGCATTATCAGTTCAAAAAAGCTGCTGCTATTTTGAGGGTCGAAGCTGCAGGAACTACCTTAAAAACCCCTCCTTTTCTCTTGATGGTATGGAATTCTCATATAAAGCACATAATTTATAGAGCGCTTTAGAGGGTTCACAGTGCTTCATACATATTACAGTTTTTTAAATTCTTAGAATAATCTGTTAAGATAAATCAGTACTAGGGATTGAAGCTGAGAGTATCCTTCTTAAAGCACATAGTAAGTATATAGTGATCCCTTCATGGATCACTGCCTTGCCGTGGCGAAGGGGCTTGAAGAACTCAGAGAAGCTATGAACTATGCCGAGCAGGGCACCCAAGATGAACAGGTCATAGTGGAGAGTTTTGACCAAACGTGATCCACCTGGAGGAGGAACCGGCAAGCCACTCCAGTATCCCTGCCAAGAAAACTCCATGGACAAAGACAACAGGCATATAAAAGTTATGACGCTGGAAGATGAGCCCCTCAGGTCGGAAGGCGTCCAACATGCTACTGGGGAAGAGCGGAGGGCAAGTACAAGTAGATCCAGAGCTGATGAAGCGGCTGGGCCAAAGCCGAAAGGACGCTTAGTTGCGGATATGCCTGGAAGCGAAAGGAAAGTCCAATGCTGTAAAGAAAAATATTGCATAGGAACCTGGAATGTAAGAACCATGAACATGGGTAAGTTGGAGGTGGTCAAAAATGAGATGGCAAGAATAAATATTGACATCCTGGGCATCAGTGAACTAAAATGGACGGGAATGGGTGAATTCAGTTCGGATGACCATCATATCTACTACTGTGGGCAAGAAACCCGTAAAAGAAATGGAGTGGCCCTCATAGTCAACAAAAGAGTGGCAAAAGCTGTACTGGGATGCAATCTCAAAAATGATAGAATGATCTTGATACGAATCCAAGGGAGACCTTTTAACATCACAGTAATCCAAGTTTATGCACCAACTACTGGTGCTGAAGAAACTGAAATTGACCAATTCTATGAAGACTTACAAGACCTTATAGAAGTGACTACAAAGAAGGATGTTCTTCTCATTATAGGGGATTGGAATGCTAAAGTAGGGAGTCAAGAGATAAAAGGAACAACTGGCAAGTTTGGCCTTGGAGATCAAAACGAAGCAGGGCAAAGGCTAATAGAGTTCTGTCAAGAGAACAAGCTGGTCATCACAAACATGCTTTTCCAACAACACAAGAGATGACTCTACACATGGACATCACCAGATGGGCAGCATCGAAATCAGATTGATTATATTCTCTGCAGCCAAAGATGGAGAAGCTCTATACAGTCAGCAAAAACAAGACCTGGAGCTGACTGTGGCTCAGATCATCAGCTTCTTATAGCAAAATTCAAGCTTAAACTGAAGAAAGTAGGAAAAACCACTGGGCCGGTAAGATACAATCTAAGTCAAATCCCTTATGAATACACAGTGGAAGTGAGGAACAGGTTTAAGGATTTAGATTTGGTGGACAGAGTGCCTGAAGAACTATGGATGGAGGCTCGTAACATTATACAGGAGGCAGCAACGAAAACCATCCCAATGAAAAGGAAATGCAAGAAAGCAAAGTGGCTGTCCAATGAGGCCTTACAAATAGCGGGGGAGAGAAGGCAAGCAAAATGCAAGGGAGATCGTGAAACATACAGGAAATTGAATGCAGATTTCCAAAGAATAGCAAGGAGAGACAAGAAGACCTTCTTAAACAAGCAATGCAAAGAAATAGAGGAAAGCAATAGAATGGGAAGAACCAGAGATCTGTTCAAGAAAATTGGAGATATGAAAGGAACATTTCGTACAAAGACTTCCATAATAAAGGACAAAAGTGGAAAGGACCTAACAGAAGCAGAAGACATCAAGAAGAGGTGGCAAGAATACACAGAGGAATTATACCAGAAAGAAACGGATGTCTCATATACCCCAGGTAGTGTGGTTGCTGACCTTGAGCCAGACATCCTGGAGAGTGAAGTCAAATGGGCCTTAGAAAGCACTGCAAATAACAAGGCCAGTGGAAGTGATGGTATTCCAGCTGAACTATTTAAAATTTTAAAAGATGATGCTGTTAAGGTGCTACACTCAATATGCCAGCAAGTTTGGAAAACTCAGCAGTGGCCAGAAGATTGGAGAAGATCAATCTACATCCCAATCCCAAAGAAGGGCAGTGCCAAAGAATGCTCCAACTATCGCACAATTGCACTAATTTCTCACGCTAGCAAGGTTATGTTTAAAATTCTACAAGGAAGGCTCAAGCAGTATGTGGACCGAGAACTCCCAGAAGTGCAAGCTGGATTTAGAAGAGGCAGAGGAACCAGAGACCAAATTGCAAACATGCGCTGGATTATGGAGAAAGCTAGAGAGTTCCAGAAAGACATTTACTTCCGCTTCATTGACTATGCAAAAGCCTTTGACTGTGTCGACCATGGCAAACTATGGCAAGTTCTTAAAGAAATGGGAGTGCCTGATCACCTCATCTGTCTCCTGAGAAATCTCTATGTGGGACAAGAAGCTACAGTTAGAACTGGATATGGAACAACTGACTGGTTCAAAATTGGGAAAGGAGTACGACAAGGCTGCATTTTGTCTCCCTGCTTATTTAACTTATATGCAGAATTCATCATGCGAAAGGCTGGGCTGGATGAATCCCTAGCCGGAATTAAGATTGCCGGAAGAAATATCAACAACCTCAGATATGCAGATGACACAACCTTGATGGCAGAAAGTGAGGAGGAATTAAAGAACCTTTTATTGAGGGTGAAAGAGGAGAGTGCAAAATATGGTCTGAAGCTCAACATCAAAAAAACGAAGATCATGGCTACTGGTCCCATCACCTCCTGGCAAATAGAAGGGGAAGAAATGGAGGCAGTGAGAGATTTTACTTTCTTGGGCTCCATGATCACTGCAGATGGTGACAGCAGCCACGAAATTAAAAGACGCCTGCTTCTTGGGAGAAGGGCAATGACAGGCCTAGACAGCATCTTGAGAAGTAGAGACATCACCTTGCCAACAAAGGTCCGTATAGTTAAAGCTATGGTTTTCCCAGTAGTGATGTATGGAAGTGAGAGCTGGACCATAAAGAAGGCTGATCGCCGAAGAATTGATGCTTTTGAATTATGGTGCTGGAGGAGACTCTTGAGAGTCCCATGGACTGCAAGAAGATCAAACCTCTCCATTCTGAAGGAAATCAGCCCTGAGTGCTCACTGGAAGGACAGATTGTGAAGCTGAGGCTCCAGTACTTTGGCCACGTCATGAGAAGAGAAGACTCCCTGGAGAAGACCCTGATGTTGGGAAAGATGGAGGGCACAAGGAGAAGGGGGCGACAGAGGACGAGATGGTTGGATAGTGTTTTCGAGGTTACCAGCATGAGTCTGACCAAGCTGCGGGGGGGCAGTGGAGGACAGGAGTGCCTGGCGTTCTCTGGTCCATGGGGTCACGAAGAGTCGGACACGACTAAACGACTAAACAACAACAACAAAGTATATAGTAGATAGAGGTGAGATTCAACTTGAGGACTTCCTGAAATCTAATTTTGGCTGCAATCCTAACTAGTCTTATCTGGGAGGAAGCCCCTTTGAATTCAAAAGGTCTTAGTTTTGAGTAGACATAGTTAAGATTGTGCTGTTAGTCTCTGTGTTACCAGCTCTTATTATAATGTTTAAGGTGCAACTTGAATGACTTTTGGAAAGGAAAACAGAATCTGTGTTGCAGAATTATTCATGCTGTTTAATGTTTAACATCCTAAAAATCACTTGACTGTATTTCAAGAATAGAGCCTTTGAACTGTGATGTTGAGCTCTATTTTGAGGTTATGTTAATTGTTAATGTGTAAGAATGCAGGACAAAGGTTAACATATTTTGCAAAAGTGTTGCTGCAAAAACTTGGTAGGAGGTGTGGCAGTCTGGGACCTTGTGTGTACATAAAAAGTTGGTAGTCCTTAGCTAATAAAATAAAATCACTAGTCCCTTTGTCCTCACATAGCTTTTTATTTTAAAAAATAACTTTTTCTTGGGTTTTATAAACAGGGATTGTATGAATAATAAATGATATAGCTTTTTATTTTAATAAATGACATAGCTTTTTATTTTAAAAAATAACTTTTTCTTGGGTTTTATAAACAGGGATTGTATGAATAATAAATGATACTAATAAATAGACAAAGTTTTCTATGCCATTTGTTGTTGGCTGTTGTTGGCATCCATCTGTCTTGAGAGACAATGGAGTGTGCCTCCAGCGGTGAAGTCAGAACATTGTGTTAGCCGCATCAAAGTGTCCTCCTCAAGGCGCTAGCCTGTGCAGTGTGTATGGAGGTATTGGGCTGCCCATATGACAAGACAAGCCTCAAAGAAAAGCTGAGCAAGACTTTTGGCACCAGGTTGGCTGCAGGAGCTGCTGGAAGGAGGCATAGAAGGCACCATCCAACCATCTTAGGGATTCCACTTTGGATTTGTGTAGGGTTTACTCCTTAGCTGTTTCTTCTCCCAAAGATAGTCCACAAGGTAGCAGAGATTTAGAATCAGAGTTTTTCTTCTCCTTGATGGTCTACCTTCCCAGGTTGACCATCCCCATCTGTCCCTCATTCCTTCTACAGCACGCGCCGCAACTGCCTTGTTGATGTTGGACCCACTATGGGTCTTGCCCACTCAATCTGCCAGAGCTTGTCTTCTCATGCTGGGGAAGCCCCTAACACATTGAGGGCTACCCTCACCTGGTTTAGCTGGCCAGTGGAATCCATTTACTGGGATGTGGCCGCTGTCACATACTGACAGCTTCTAGGAGCCACAGGTGATAGCTGAGTGCAGGGTGGGAACCAAAGGTGGACAAACTACCCCAGAAGGAGCACAGTGTGCTCCCCCACCAGAAGTACAAGTCTTCTTCTAATACCCCACACATCACAAAAATAGCGTAATAAATTGGCAGCAATAGCTACTACATATGGTTCATTATTAGTGGTCATTGTACAAGTTCTTGGTTCATGGAGTATTTTAAATAAAAACAGTAACAAAGGGGAAACAGGATAGAACAGTGTTAACAGATAACATTCAACATCGCTTAGCTAAAACGCCTAATCAGGAGCCATTTTGGTTGTGCTTAGATTAAGTACGAGTAATAGGCAGTTTTTTCTCTTATGTTTCCAATGGAACAATTTAAAATGCTGCTATATTAATGAACGTGGGAGGAGGCTTCAAAGTGAAGATAATAATTTATGTTTAAATTTAAATTTAAATCAACCAGATTGAGCCAAACACGGATGGCAGGGATTATTCATTTTCTGGAATACTGGCATATGTTATTAAATTAAACCACACTGGGTTAAAGCCATCTTTCTTGATCTGTCCACATGTCAACTATAGTTTATTTGTTAATATCTCAAGAAGAGCTGTTTCCCAAACTGTTTTGTACCAGTTGTCTATTGTAGTGCCAGAAAGGTCTTTCTAGGTCTTGTTATATTGCTTCTCCCTGCTTGTAATAAATGGCTTACTGATTCTTTATTATGTAAATCCTGATTGTTGTCTTGGCCACATAGCTTTTGTGAGTCACTTATGGTTAGGGAGAAAAATACATATATCACAGCTCGTATAAACATTCCCTGCCTGGTTACCTGGAGAAACCTCTTCCTTAATTAGTGACTTTAGAGGCCTTATTAGAGATTGCTATTACCCTGATAAAATCTAATGTATTTCTTGCCTTTGCAATATAGATACATAATGAAGCCTTCACCGTACATACAAATATTGTGGTCTCAGTTATCTGAGTTCTGGTATTGGCCCGGTAGAGTATTGACTGCCACCACCTGAATATAGAATATTAAGACTCTACAGTAGCTTGGCTAAAAGGCATGTAGGGTGAAATACTGTATAGGTTATTTGGAATCCCCTTAGATTAAATCACATCAGCTGTACCTTAACCAAACATTTTGATTTTTCAAAATATACAGAATATGGAATTACAGTCAATTTAAATAAACAAGCAAAGTTTATTCTGGACTACTAACATAGGCAGGTAGCTGCAGCTCTACAGAATTCCCTCATGCTACCATTTGAATTGCTGGGCTTAGATGGGTAATCATAGTGACAGGAGCAGCTCCTATCTGGTCTGGTGAGGGGTCCCCTGAGAGTTTCTGGGCCCTCAGCCACTGCCCTGCCTGCTTCCTCCCTAGTGCTAGGCCTGTGTATTTGGCCTATGATTTCTTTGACAGAAATCTTTATCTTGTCAGTTACTTCCTTAATTACAGATGCAAGATAAAAACCAGTAATAGCATGGAACTTTGTCCATTATTGTGTGTTTTCGGGGGCTGATTTCCTGACACAGCAGGGAAACATAACCCACTGCCTCTTCAAATTTAATTTTGTAAAAGAAATCCACTTTAAAAGTTCATAAAGCACAGTGAGGCTGTTCTGTATGTAATGATGTCACTGTAGCTCCCAGGCAGAGAACTCTGCTGATGGATGTGGCTATAAAAAGTGAAGCAGGTTAGCTTTTTGATTGCTTCACACTGTAAATCTATCTGACAGATTCATGCTGAGTTTTCCTATTAGATATTAGTTAAGCTTAAGTCTGATTTACTTGTTCAGATCATTGGCAGTTTTTCCTAATGGCATCAGTTCTGCTGAAGGCCAGATAACAAAGCGGGAGCCCTGTCCCCAAGACATGTTTAGTACAGTGGTACCTCTGTTTACGAAATTAATTCGTTCCTGAAGTCCATTCTTAAACCAAACCCGTTCTTAAACCAAGGCACACTTTCCCTAATGAGGCCTCCCGCTGCCAGTGCCCTTCCACCGTTCTGCTTCCATTTGTAGACCGAGGTAAAATTCGCAAACCAGAACACTACCTCCGGTTTTGCGGAGTTCATAAACCGAATAGTTCGTAAACAAACAGAACTGTTCATAAACCAAGGTACCACTATACTTCTGTTGCAGTTTGGTGAAATGAGCCAACCCTCTCTTTCACTGTCTACCTCTATACCTGCATGGTTCTGTATCTGAATGATTAATAATAATAATGTATTTTGAAAAAGATATGGTTAGCATTGGTTTTAGGGAGGTCTGGCATTTGCCTGACCATGGCAGATGCTGACACCAGGTCTGGCTATCTCCTTGGGGGAGAGGCCATAGTTCAGAGGCAGAAAACATGCTTTGCCTGCTGCCAGTCAGAGTAAACAATACTGTGCTAGATGGACCAGTGGTCCAACAATATAAATCAGCTGCATGTGTTCCGCTTCTGAATGTATTTTCAAGAGGAGAAGGAAGTGTGTGTGTGTACATATACACACAAATAAATACAGTATCTGACATGAAGATGGAGGTACTGGAATGAAAATAGGCATGTACATTCAAAACACAATTACATGTTTCCCGTTTGAATCCCACCACCATTTTCACAACAGCTGGTTTTTTTTTTTTTGCAAAGTGAGGCATCTCAGACATGTTTGCAGTTTCCCTCTGCAACTGCTAATCTACAACCTTCCTTATGGAGGAAGGGGATGAAGTCCTGTTCTCAAGTCAGGTGTTCCAGCATTTCTCAAAGGAGTGTTATAGAAACCCTCTCCTTTCTAGGTGGCGAGTTCTGAAGTTGGTTATTGTTGCATTTGACGATTGTGGAATGCAGTATCATTTTCCTCACCCTCTCATACACACACTCACCGTTAATAAGACATGCTAGGTGTATTTGAGCAGGTCCTAGTAGATATTGTGTTGAATTCTGCATTAAGTATATTTTGGTCTCTGTCCTTACCTCTTATATTAGGCAAAGAGCTCAAGAAATCATGTCAAACCTCTCCATGTGAGATAAATGGGAATGACTCAAAAGTTGCCATTGCAGGTCTCTCTCATTTCATTTGGAAAGGTATTCATTCTGTCAGTAAAAGTACATGAACAACAACTCAGTTATTCATCAGTTTATGCTTAATCATGAAAAGCTTGCTTTCGATAAAATATCACAAAATATTAGTCATGTCACTTGTTTCAAAACCCAGGAAATATGTGAATTTCTGTTGCAAACAGTAAAAAGGTACTTAATTGCTTGCACATTAGGCTTTTAAAGAAGGGGGTGGTTTGATATTGTCACAACACTATCTACTACCAAAAAAAGAGCAAGTGGGGTGGGGGGGTGTACACATGATGATGTGATTGCTTTTAAAGAGTTTACCATAGAGCTCTAAATACAGTGGTACCTTGGGTTACATACGCTTCAGGTTACAGACTCCGACAACCCAGAAATAGTACCTCAGGTTAAGAACTTTGCTTCAGGTTGAGAACAGAAATCGTGCTCTGGTGGCGCGGCAGCAGCAGGAGGCCCCATTAGCTAAAGTGGTGCTTCAGCTTAAAAAAGGACCTCCGGAATGAATTAAGTACTTAACCCAAGGTACCACTGTACAATGGTTCTTTTTGCTTCTGATAAGTAGTATAATAGTTGGTTTTGTCTGTAAGGCAGTTTTTATTCTTTTTAAACTGAAATGCATATTTATTATTTGTTGTAGCCTGGCTGAAAGAAGAATTAAAATAGCTCTTGAAAATATGCTTTTGAAAGTCAGTGGATTACATCTTTGTTGCACAAACTAGTGTGTGGTTTCCAGTTGTGGTGCATGAGATACATAATATTTATTGTAAAACTTTAAAGTTAAAATCTTCATAAGAATGTCTTGAATTATTACAACTTATTGTTGGAGTGCCAGCTCTTAATAAAACAGCCCCCTTATTACTCTTCATCCTAAGATGAAGCTTTAGAGAAGAACAATATGGATTTATTACAGTTCCTTCTGATTCCTGCTTAGAAATTCTGAAGTACAGGGGAGCTATACTAAATGGTTTTTTCCACTCTTTATGGTTTTAGGTGCATTTTGTAACTGATAATACAGCTACTTTATAAGACTATTCTGACCTGTAGTTGATTGTATGCAAGGGAAGATGAGTTCTAAATGAACGCTGAAGTGTTCAACCTGTGCATTCTCTTATGGCATAATTAGTATAAGTAATCTACTTGAAGTAGTCTCTGCTGGTGGTACCTCAGCTTTGCTTTTATGCTGTGACACTTTTTCTGGATCAATGTGACCTTGAGCTGATACTCTGATATTTAAAAGTAGTGAAGATTTTGCACAAGGGCAACCAGCTGGGTGACCCTCAGGTTTCTTTAGCTGAAATGTGTGAAGTGTCCATGGAAACATTTGGGTGCAAGTTCCAGCTTTCCTCTCCAAAACATAAGGAATTTTTCTTCCATCCAGGTGTGCTGAGGCCAAATTATACTTCTCAATCTGTCAGAATAGAATAGAATAGAGTAGAAATGTCTTTATTGTACTCTTGTGCAAACCTCCAATGACAGTTGCTTTAAGGTTAGTGATTATACTACTACTAATAATAATGGTAATAATAGTAATAATAATTTATTTATACCCCCCCCCATCTGGCTGGGTTTCCCTGTCACTTTGGGAGGTTCCCAATAAAATATTAAAAATACAATAAAGAGATTATTGGCTTCCCTTCTTCATGGAGTAAATAGTTAAACTATGGAACTCACTCCCACATGAGGCAGTGATGGCCACCAACTTGGATGGCTTTAAAAAAAGAGGACTAGATAAATTTGTGCAAGAGAAGGAGCAGTTTGGAGGCAGCAGTGCTTCTGAATACCAGTTCCCACAGGCATCTAATCCGCCTCTGGGAGAACAGGATTCTGAGCTAGATGGGACACTGGCCTGATCCAGCAGGCTCTTCTTATGCTCTTGAACTAAAGATGTGCCTGATTTCTAGTTTAATGGGTTCATTATTCCCCTAGGAAAGGGGGAGCTATTTTTCTTATGATTTTGTGGCAGGTATTTGAAATTTTAAAAACTTTTACAAATTACTCATAGTGCCACGAGGAACTCTGCATCCTCCCAGCATGACAGCAGCCTTCTTTTGGAATATTTTTTAGTGGTTTTTTAGGAATATTTTTTAGGAATATTTTCAAGCTCCAGCGGGGGCGGGGAGAGAGCAGGCGGGGGCGTGGCTGGTGCATGTCCTGGGGGCTTGGCACTCTGCCAGCAGGGGCGTGGCATGCCACCTGCGGGGGCATGGCACCCAGTAGGGGGGCAGCCATGATAGCACCCCACTGGGATCGTGCCACCAGGGGCAGTGCGCTCTCCCAACACCCCTGTTCTTCTGCCAGTGTACACCAGTACCGTAACAGTTATTAAGTAAGATAAGCTTCAAACCCCCTAATCCCGATCCTCAAATATTCTATTGCGCCATCAAGTTTTGTGGGTAACTTCACCTGTCCTATCCTAGCAAATGGCCTGGAAAAAAACCCCTTGACTTGATCCGTGTAGAACTACTTTGAACTCTATTTTTGTTACTGTTCTCTGTTCTTTGTTTCAGATTATTTATGATATAAACTTTTGCACTCACATTGGTATTTGCTTAAAATTCTGTAAAAGTTCTGTTTAGGCAACCCTATTTAGGCATGTAGATGTTACATGTGTATTTTCTCTTTTAAGCTACTGTTGGTTTCCATCATGCTTTTAATTTTTTTAAATACTTGTTTTTAACTGTCTTTATCAAGAATGTTAATGTTTTGTTTTCTAATGTTTTCCATATTTGTAAATCACTTAGAAGGTGCTTTTTTTACAGTCTAGTAGTATATAAATTTTGCCAAGTAAATAATAAATAAATATCTGTGTTTGCTAAAGTCTGTTACTGAAAGGTAAGGTTTTAGCTTCAGATTTTCCCTTCCCCATCTCCATAATATGATCTGGGCAATGTGGGGTGGGTAGCATATAAGCCTTTTTTACTCTATATTTCAAGTAAGTGTGCCTCAAATCACCAAAACCATTATTTTTACTCTTAAATCATTTTATTCTTTCATGAATATATATTAACAGTTGCAACCCTGGTATGGTTATTGCCACCCCACTAGATGCTACTGGTTTTTATGGATTCTTCTTGAACCCCCCAAAGTAAACAAGGCATTGGTAGCAAACACAATTCCATCTGTAGTGCACAATTGTCTCAAATAAATAGTGTTTCAAATCTTAAAAATAGTGTTGCAAATTCCCCCAAATTAGTTTTTCCATGAATTAGTGCACAAGGTCTATATGCACTGGCCCAGAACAAGTAGATTTTGTAACCAGTCAGTTTCAAAAGCAGTTTCGAAAGCAAAGAGTGGGGAAATGTTAATTAACAGAGGGGCTGTACCCTGTAGTCTGTCTAGAAGGCATCTATCAAATGCCATCATTATCTGATTTAGCAGGCTTCAAAATGTCTTTTGAAGCTATAGTTGGTCACCTTATAACATTTCTCTTTGGAGTTTTAAAAATTCCTAAAACATTTAAAGATGTACAAGCTTGAGGTTTCACTGTAGCATTATAATATTTAATCTTCAGTTATAAAGCCCCTAATGCAAGATTAGTTGTCAGTCTCTTGATGTATTTCTAATGTGACCCGCAGCACCAAACAAGTTGTTCTCTGCTGTTTTTAAGTAAATGTCTATATCTTATTAAGTAAACAGGCACCATGAAACCTGTATATAGAGGAGCAGTATATACAAGATGTACCTTTGAGCAAGGAGCTTTGACGTATTTGGTACAAATGCTTCATGTTTCAGAATAAATGCATTGCAGACTGGCACATGGAATCAAATATTACCTTGAGGCTCCTTCTTTCAGTCAGCCACCCTTACCTAATCTTATGAATGAAACCTGAACCATCTGCTTGACAGATGGTGTGGGCAGGTAGGTAACCAAAGAAATTGTGTGTTTTTCTTGCAGATAAAGTTGTGCTTACCATATGCACTTTGTTTACCAAGTGCTAGTGAAGTCTTTAAAGAAAAGGCTTTATACCATCTGGATTAGAGAGCCATAATGGGAAGAGAGGCAGTTATGTCTGTACAAAGTGCCTTTCCTCAAACTGCTGTTTACTGGATCATTTATGACTAATTAACGGGCTGACTAATTCATATTGCTCAATAGTGGGTGGACCCTTCAACGCATAAAAGCAGATGTGAATGCTGCCTTTCCTCCCCCTTTGTTTAATCTACAAAACAATCAAATAGTTTAAAGAACTGAGCCCAAATCCTCACAAAACACTGAATATGCAATTACCCCAAACAGGACAATGCGTGCATTGTATTGTATTACAGCTTTTAAATCTAACTTCAGATTTTCACTGAGTTGCACAATGGACTTTCTTCTCAGTATTTTTTTTAACACTTTATTTGGTTGGAAGTGCAGCAATCTGGCCAAATTTAAGCTAGATGAAGGTGGGGACCCATGAACACCTATTTAAACACATGTTTACATGTAAGCCTTGAGGGATAACTTTTTATTAAAAGAAGAACTTCAAGAACAAGGGGTGTCCCCCCACCCAAGACAGGTGCAGTGCTGTGAATAATTACAGTCCTGCAAAAAGATTAAATTAAATTAAAAAATAGCAGTTGTAGAGCAGCTGGCAGGCTTACCTGTGACAGGTATCTCTCTATATTGAAGGTAAGATATGTTCTATGTATGTAGGTTACAGTTTGTGTAGACTTGTTCAGTATTTCAAAAACCAGACCGCTTCAGAACTAGCAAATAGTTTTATGGGGGGAATGTGGCATGTAACAATGATGAGGCATCTCAGTAATTACGGAGCCAGCTGGCTGTAACAAAACACCATTCTTTCTGGAAATTCAGACAAGAGCCCAGGAACCTTTTCTAATGGAGGCTGTTAATGCACAATCCAGTGCTACTGTCCTTGTCCATGCCACTACCACTCTGTCTCTGAGCAGGCATAGGAATGGGTAGCAGGGGTTGTTTTAGAGGTAATAGGAAAAAGAAGAACTGAATACCTGGACTGTGCATCCTGTACATAGGATTCTATCTGCTTAGGTGCGTATTTCAGTGTAGGCAGATAACTCCTGATATATAATTACAATTGCTGGAGGAGACTCATGAGAGTCCCATGGACTGCAAGAAGATCAAACCTGTCCATTCTTAAGGAAATCAGCCCTGAGTGCTGACTAGAAGGACAGATCCTGAAGCTGAGGCTCCAGTACTTTGGCCACCTCATGAGAAGAGAGGACTCTCTGGAAAAGACCCTGATGTTGGGAAAGATTGAGGGCACAAGGAGAAGGGGATGACAGAGGACGAGATGGTTGGATGGTGTTCTCGAAGCTACCAGCATGAGTTTGACCAAAGTGCGGGAGGCAGTGGAAGACAGGAGTGCCTGGCGTGGAGTGCCTGACCATGGGGTGACCATGGGGTCACGAAGAGTCGGACACAACTAAACAACAACAACAAAATAAACATTATTCTTGGAAGCTCATTGAAGGTGGTGGTATTGTTTGGTATTCATGGAAAGGCAGGACATAAATACTTTAAATGAATAACATGCTAGAGTGAAAGCATGTACTGTGTTTAGTAGTGAAGCATTGCTGTATCTACATGTGGAGTAGAATCAAAACTGTATGCTAGAGTTTATTCCTTGTAGCAGCCACTTAGCACCATCTCCCCCATCACTGGCCCTCTGTCAAATAATCTGCAGTGATCCTCTCCTTTACCTGCACTGTTGTACATGAAAACATGTGGATGAGAGAGCTGTTGTAATCAGGAGTCTCCCTTTTCCTTCATTCTGTTGTTTATTTCATTATTTAAAGGGCTTATATACTGCTTTTCAGAACAAAGAAGTTTACAATTGCTAAACTATAACAATAGCAATTGTAAAAACACAACAGTAAAACTGTTGAATCTTACTACAATGAGACAAATAAAGGCTAAAATAGTCTCATACTACCATTGGACACATATTCTAATTATTTGACCCGACTGCCACCTTACATCTTATTTCCCAAATGCCTTTAAAAATGGATATTGTAATATCTTTCTTTAAAATCAATGGGTCTTGTGTCACTTTCTACAAAATTGAATTCCATAAATAGGGGGCCACTGCAGAAAAGGCCCTGTTCCTTGTGCTCCTTCAGACAAAAAAACCCCACAACTTTTATTGGCGGAGACTTTACTTATATCCTAAGTCTTAAGATTTGTGTAGTCTGGTACATCAGGGTGAATAACCTTTTTCATCCTGGGGGAAGGCCAGATGGAAAGGTGTGCAGAGTAATGAATGAAAATTTTATCATTGTATTGATGATTGGTCTCTTCATATATACACCCCTTCCTCTCTTTCTGTTTTCCATCCACAATACACAAATAAAATAAAAAAATGGAATAGTTACATCTTGTAATTACTATCAAAAGGTAACACACATTTCCTCTTTACATATTTGTAAGCATCTATGTAAGATCCATTGTCAGCTTGGAGTTTTTCTGTTTATATGTACACCACTCTCCGTCCTCCATACTGACAACCCAAGAGGCATTATTGGAATTCAAGGACACATTCCAGCCTGGCAAAAATATTTGTAGCAGGAAGCAGGGCCAGTGATGGGCGTCATCTGTGGAGAGAGGGCTGTGTGGCCTGAGGAGAGTTCCATGGGCAAGATAGAGAGGCCCCAGGGCTTTAGGTTTTCCACTCCTGTGTAACTGATCCATAAGGTAACCTAGTCCCAAACTGTTTAGGGCTTTAACGGTTATCATCAGCACTTTGAGTCAAGCCTGGAAACGCACTGGCAACCAGTGCAACTGGTGCAGTAACATTGTGATACTATCTGACCATCTGGCCCAGGCCAAAAGTCAGGCAGCTGAATTCTGTGCTAGCAGTAGTTTCTGAGCTATCTTCAATGGCAGTGCTAATAAGAATCATAACAGCCTTCTAGTTTCTGTCACCAGAATCATCACTAAATGTCTGTGGTGGGGAGGGTGTCAGATTTGCAAAAGCAAAGTTAGCATTTTTCTCTTACCCAAAGGGTCAGGTTTGTAAGGATGATGAAGTCTATATTTCAGGCAGGGTTGCTAGCTAAGCACCCTCAGATTCCATGAGTTGAAAGTAGGGCCGGGCGATAAATCACTATATCATCCAAAACTGGGTTGAAGTCCATATTGTAATATTGGTTTTATAATTTTTGGCCTAGCAATATATCACAAATCCTGGGGTGTGCGCGTGCACACTATGCAAAAGTCACAATGTGGAAAAACAGTGAAGCCAGGCAATACCTCTACATAGCTCCATCCTTATTTCAGACATTGTGATATAGTGCGATGTTTAGCTAGTGATAAATCGTGATGTTGAAAACCAGATATCGCCAAGCCCTAGTTGAAAACAGACACACATAATGCCAAGGAGAAATAGAAAAAAGTTGTGATTGTCCTGCATTTCCCATACAGAACACTTTGTTTTGCTGTACAGATTTCAAGAAATGCAAACAACCTCGCTTACTCATTCAATGTGACAATAATAATGGAACGGTGATAAACTACTTCTACTCTCTAGCTTTATCATGATGTGAGGATTTAAAAAACTAATTGAAACATTAGCTTTTTATCTTTCTTATCTGTTGCCCTCTTCCAAGATTATGTTCTGCTTGCTGTGATTGGCTGTGGTCACGACTTTGCTTTGAAACACTAGCTTTTACATAGATTTGTACATGCAAGGTGTGTGTCATAAAGATGTTCTAGGCCATCTGTTGATGGAAGAATGTTCCCAATGAACCACCTGGTGTTTCAGCAAGGATTTGTTCCAGATAAGCCCTGGTTTACTTAATAAACAATAATATTGAGAGAGGCGGGGAGGAGGAGTGAATTCAAGAGGTCAAAGTTTTCCCTCTTGTTACATAATGTCGAATAATACCATTCAGATCATCATTACTTTCCTTTTTGCGGCTTATCTATCATTAAAGCAATTTTCTTTTCACTTTGCAAATTGAAGATGATGAGTAATGTTAAACAAAAGGAATCGCACAATGATTGGTATAATGTTCTGTGCAGTATATGATTTAATTTGGAGCTTCAGATAGCCACCTGCTGTACTTTTGTCTGTGCGGCAATCTGGCAGGAGAGGCTCTGCTGTTTTGGATCTCTCTTTATTTGTCGTGTCTTTGGAACCATCTGACTCGGCTGTGAACTGCAATGATGAAGTGCTTAGCTACTGGGTGTTTATACAAATAAAACCAGGATTTTTTCCACAATCATAAAATGCTTTTAGCGTGTTGATACAACATTTTAACTTTATCAGAAGCCAGCCTGTCTTGTTATCTAAATCACTAAAGTAAAATAGAAAAGGATCCTGTTACCGTTGGGGACTGTGATTACCGATGAGGTTTTAGCAGTTGCTTGTTCCATTTTAAGTAGGTGATTGGATGGCTGCACCTGTAGTTAGGTTAGAAACAGGGAACCCTGCAGCCAAATGTGGTCCTTTGTATTCAAGAAAATTACTGTATTGGCCTGAATGTAAGCATCACTTTTTTCCAAAATCCGACTTTGAAAAGTTAAAGTGTGGCTTAAATTCTCAACCTTACAAAAATTGGCTTTTACAATATCGCTGCTGAAACAGACATACAGTAAAACGGAACGGGTGTGAGTGCCTGTGGAATTTTAAGGGAGTGGCTTATATTCAGGTATTGTCTTTTATATTCAGGTATTGTCTTTTAAAGGTGTTGGCTTTAAAACTGAATTTTAAAGGTGTTGCTTATATACGGGTGCTGCTTATATACGGGTCAATATGGCATGTCCACAGCAAGATACTTTGGGCCCCGGCTTTCTGGATGCAACCAGCATAGAATACAAGGGCTCAGTGAGCCAGTTAGAGCCAGTTCCAACATTCATTCAATCATTCATTAAATTTGTATATCGCGCTTCATCTGTAGATCTCAGGGATGTTCACAGCATAAAAATACACGATAAAAACACAAAATACACAATAAAAGCAAGAACAAGGACAAAATAAACCAATCACCACCTCCACTTGTAGGGAGTGGCAGTCTTCCAACAGAGTATCTCACATTTTAAAATGAATTCAGATATTAAAGGACCAGCTGACAGAGAAGTAAAAGTGTCAGTATTAAATCAGGTTTCCCATGAAATAACATTTTGATAAGAGGAATAAATCAAGACTGGAGCCTGGTCAGTTGTGGATAACATAGAAATCAAACATAGGTCTGTCTAGCTCAGTATTATTGACACTGAGCACTGAATGAGCACTTGCAAAGTCTCGTCTTGTATTTCCAACAACAGTCGACTTCCCTGTGGGATAAGCAAGTTGGGCGCATGGCTGCCCTGTGACAGGCCAGTATTGATGCCACATAGGCTTGTGAGTAGGCCAGGAGCAAAGGTGCAAGGCACATATCCACAGGCCCAGCATTAGAGCAGTCTTTCTTCTCCCTGTCACTACCTTTTTTGGCTGCATATAGAGATAGAGGCTTAAAGTGAATGGGGAGGAATGAGTGTCAGAAGTGGGGTTTAATGAAGGATCAAGTGTTTGAGCTTCCCTGTGGTCATACCAGCTACCGTGTGCCTGCATGTGTCTGCCTGAATTTGACTTTGTCTGTTGTGCATGTGGCACATGTGCAAGAGTGTGAGTGACTGCACCACTTTCTAGTCACATTGAAACTAACGGGGTGATCAAGACCGCAGATTGAAAATGGTTACCCCCGCCTCCGCCAGTCAAGGCCTAACTCCAGAAATCTCTGCTTTCTACAGAATGTCTAGTACTAGAGGAGCCAGCTCTCCTTTTTAGCTGATCACTTCATTACAACTAAGGAGAAGCTGTGTATATGGTGGTGGCAACAGGGAAAGAAGAATACATATATATGTTGTTGATTAACTCTTTTGAGAATTGAAATAATAACTAATTGGAATAGCAGTATTGGTTTGGTGTAGGGATCAAGGACAGCTACAAACACAGAAATTAGAGAACAAGTAGCTGTCTGCCTATATCATCTTCATAGAAATGTCTCAAAGGTACAAGCATGGAAGATAGCATCACTGGCAGAATACGTGGGTATATTATCTATTGGGAGTATTCTCGCTCCTTGGAGGCAAACTGGTTGATGTATGATCAGACCTTTGGAATGTGAACTGCATTCAACTACACTCTCCCATGGGACAGGTAGCATTGTGAGTTATTGTTCAAAAGGATGGCTTGCAGTCAGGAAGATAGTCTTTTTAATGCCGGTTCTTAGCTCTGCTTCTTCCTTTTCACTTTCTAGCTGTATAGGGGGAAGTGGAACACAACAATACACATTGGAATGATACAGGTAGCTCTTCAAAATATTGTTGCAATAAGCAGAGGGGCACAATAACTCTTGTACACTTTTGCTTTGCTATTTTTTATGCTATAATACTATTAGTATTTAAATTGCTTCACTATTGGTATATGGGATGTTAATCTAAAAGTGTCCAGGCAAAATCCATGCTATAGGGACCACTAGAATGATTATCTAATGCCCTCTGAGATTTAGAATAGTTGCATTCCTTCAGTATAATAATTTTGAAAGAATTAAGGAACTTGCTGCTGCATTGCTAGAGAATATTAATAATAACAGATTGGAATACTTTTTGTTTGAAATAGGTGGATTATAATGTAGGCCTTGCTGGCATTGTATATTAACACTGTATATTTTTAGGCAGGAAAAAATCTGGATACTTTAGAAGCAAAAAACTTTCAACATCACAGTACTTTTTTCTAAAACATACAAATATCCCTAAAAATCATAAAAATATTGAAATGTTTATATAATATGATGTGCTACTATTTAGGTATTTACGGTCGTGCCTTGACAGTTGGAACAGCTTAGTTCCCAAACATTTTGGCTCCTGAACGTTGCAAACCCGGAAGTGACTGTTCTGGTTTGCGAACTACAGTGGTACCTCGGGTTACAGACGCTTCAGGTTACAGACTCTAAGAACAGTTTCAGGTTAAGAATGGACCTCCAGAACGAATTAAGTTCTTAACCTGAGGTACCACTGTATTTTTGGATGCCAAATGTCCAACGGGGCTTCCGCAGCTTCTGATTGGTTGCAGGATCTTTGGTTTTTGAACATTTTGGAAGTCAAGCGGACTTCTGGAATGGATTCCATTTGACTCCCAAGGTACGACTGTATTTATTTATTTAACTTATATTCCCTCCAAGGAGCTGAAGGTGGCACACGTGGTTCTCCTCTTCCTCATTTAATCCCTACGACAACCCTGTGAGGTAGGTTAGGCTGAGAGGCAGTGACTGGCCCAAGGTCATCCAGTGAGCTTCATGACTGATTGAAGATTTGAACTTGGTTTCCCAGGTTGTAGTCTGGCACTCTAACCACCCACAATTTTCTTCCTAATATTTGTATTATCAGTATGTGTAGTGTGTATTAAAATTATGGTAGTTGAAGGCTTTATTCATTCTCAAGTACTTGTCCCAGTGAATTCACTTAATTTTTAAAGCAGTAATGTTTTCTTTCAAAAGAATGGGGAAAGGATTGATGTCATTGTTCTGTTTCTCAGCACATGGGTCAACTGTAGGCCAGCACTGCTCTGACGGTTTTGAGAATACACCAGAGAGTGTTAACCTATGGCTTAGTATCCTTATTTTGCTAGAAATGACTGAATTCTGCCTTGATTCTCCTGTCCAAGTGACTCCCTTAAGTGCACTGGCATTATGCTTCAGCTTCCATCTTTGCTTGCAAAATGGATCACTACAGAAAAGTCACCTATTCCAGCCAATACTTGGTGAGTGCACAAAGTTGTTGCTGGAATTCTAGGTGAAAAATGCCATTTTTCACAACAAAGCGATTAGCTTCCAATCAAGCTTTTCTCAGTGCTAGGGCATAGCAGATCTGGTCAGCTGGAAAAGTACATAGTCAAAGTCAGAGTGGGGTCTTGGTGGAGGGCAGCAAATTAAGGTCAGTGGGGCCAGAGCCAGGTGTATAGATAGTCAGACCAGATAGAAGTCTGGGGCCATAACCGAGATCAGAGAGCCTGAGGTAAATATGTCAAGGTTGGGTTGAAATTGAAATTAATGGACCTAACTTAGTCATGTTCCTTATTTTCAATTTCAGTATTAATTACTTTACTCTTGAGTAAAACTTAGATGAATGCCATCCAATATATACAATAATTGTAAATTCAATCAAGTGTAACCAAGGGTCCCAAGTAGTATCTTGGATGAAATTAGATGGATTAGAGAACATGGATCAGATCTGTTCTCCCTTCCTAATTATGTTCTCCTTACCAAGGAATGTAAGCACTGAGGCTTATTCTCTCTCTCTCTCTCTCTTTCTCTCACAGTGTATCACTAAAAGAAGAGTGTATATTTTTATTCTCACGAAAATTATTCCTCATATCACTGTTTGTGTTTCAGCCAAAATACATGTTAACCTCTAAGAATTGTACATGTTGTTCTTTCTAAGGCAAGGTCAAAGAGGAAGTCTTTTTATTGGGATCCATGCTTATTTTTCATGGCTTGTTCATCAACCATAAAAACCATATCTGTGTTTGGATACCTACTGATTTCTTTCACTCCTTCCTGAATTACTAGAGAATTTGCATTGAAAACTCATGCATAATATTTGCACCACTGCCTCTGAAACATTTTTATTGATTTTACAGTGTGCGGCTTTTTACTTCTTTGCTTCATACTGTGGTTTGATAAAAATGATTGTCACATTTCATTTACCTTAATTAACTCATTTCTTTCGGTAGGCCCAGTATACCTCTGAATATAGTTAAGCAAACTTTGAAAGTAATCTTATTATTACTTCCAGGAATGTGTTCCAGCATTTGGTGGTTTAAAAAATTGTATAAGAAGTTTTACCAGTCCATTTGAGTAATTAAAATCTCCAGTGATTAAAGTCTGGCCCCTTTCCAGGGCTGTTAACCCACTTCCTGATTCAGTTTTTCCACCTGCCCTCTAGGTCTCTAGTAATGACTTTGCATCACCTTGACAACTTTTGTTATCCTTTACTTGATGCTGCCTTGTGAAGATGTATTATGTGATACCTGCACCATGTTTTGCTCTAGGAACTGTGGTTTCAGCTTTGTTTTGATCTACCTTGTGTTTGGCATTTGTTGCTTTGACCTCTTTTCCCTAGGTTTCTGGGGGTGTTTCCTGTTGTTATTCTGTCTCTCACAGCTACAATAAACCTACCATTAAAATTATGGACTGGTCATTTCTTCGACAGGGGGCAAATGGGCAAATTTAGCAGGGGATGAAATACTTTCCTCCCTCACTGTAGGTCATCTAGCCAGCTTCCCACTCTGTTGTGAGATAAACTCTCTTTATGTTCAAGTCATAGCAATTCTTTCTAAACATGCTTCTATACATATAAAATACCATATACAGATTTTATGCAGATACTCATTTTCCTTTGTCCTCAGAATTGATGTGTAGGTCCCTTTCTGTATAGTGCCCCCATATCAAAAGCCACAGACTCCTTGGGGTGTGAGGTTGACATTGAGGGGAGATTTGATAAAGCAACACCACCCCAGCCTTGTGAATTCTGAGATGATACATTAATTTGAAAATGCTGTTCTACACTAGAAACCATACATCTGAGTTGCTCTTTAAAGGAGTCCTATTTGGCTGCTCTTATTGATCCTTCATTACCTCCCCACTCGACCTGGAATTTAATAGTGGAACTAGCTATCAGTATCTGGTTGCATAGCAGCTATTAACATCTCATTAGCTGTGTTCCATCTCAAGCAGGAAAATGAAAGAAAAATATGGATTGCAGCCCCTTTTCAAGGAAGATGTAAACAATCATGTTTTCTTCTTTGAGAGAGAATAAATTCTGTATAGTATTATATAATATTTAAATTAGACTGGGGGGGAATCACAAGCTTTAATAAATCAGTATTATCAATATATTTGTTTTTAATTAAACTACATAGCCTTGGGTTGTTCATTGACAGCAGATGGCAATATTGCTCTGCTCAACTCCTGCTAGGACCACTTGGTTTATGGGAGAAAGCTTCAAAACTGTCTTGAGTGGCATTCCTGGATCTGGACTGCATCATATTATAAGGGAGATTTAGTGTAATCAGCATATCCTAAATCTAGCTTTGTATAATAATAGATGGTGGTGTATCAACTCTGATAATTAATACTGGTTTGTCCTTAATGTTTGGGTGAATTTGAGGTCCACCAAAACCACATTGGCAAAAGTCCACCCTGACTCAGTCAGGGCTCAGCTGAGGCTGGAGTAAATCTCGAAATAGTGGCAGGATGAAACAGGGGCAGACTTACTCCTATTCCAAACTCTGTTCAGCTCAGTCACATGGCCTAGCAACCCAGTGGAAGTTACACCTCCCTTTTTGTCAGTGTATGTCAAAACATGGTTTTGAAGTTTTGTTTTTCTTCTGCCTGGCTTGTTGAGATTCATCCAGCAATAGCTCCACTCTTGAACAGTTTGGAACAGGCGTGAGTTACATTGTGTAACTTATTCTGGCTTCCTGTAGTTTGTATTGCTCTTCCCACTAATTGATAGTGTGAGTTTAGCTGTCCAAGGAATCAATATTAGCTTGCGTATGAGTGTAGGTGATGCACATATATCATTGATGCACAGTGTTAAAGGATATATTCTGTACTGTGTGAAGGAGGAGAAGGGATACTTGCTTTAAGATGGCAGCAGGTACCTGCTGGTTTTGGTAATGAGATGTGATTAAAATTATAATTCTGCTGCCAGGTAAATCAGTGGCATCTTTTTAATAGATCAACATATTTTAGTCAACTAATATAACAGTCTATTAATCTAATGGAATACCTGACTGCATGTTTCAATTCTTATTTTAGTTAAAACTAGGGCAGAATTAATTGTGAAACAGAAAATGACAGCTCAGTGGTAGTGCTGCATATCTTGAACACAGATAGAGGTCCTGCTTCACTCCTCTCACCAGTGGTTATGATTATGCCTGAAAGAAACCATGATCTGAGGCCAAGATTTCACAGAGGGGGAAATCCCTATGTAAGGGTTTTCACTTGCGCAACAGGGCTTTCTTTTTCTCCTCCTACAATATGCCCCCCAAATTGTTTCTAAGGTGGTCAGGAGAACCCTCAGAAGAGCACACCAGGAGAGAAGGGGATTGCTTTCTTTCTTAACCCAATATGCTTGCACAGATAGAACGCTTGTAATGTTGTGATGTTAAATTCCATTAACAATTTTTTCACTAGCGTTATACATTGGTAAGGAAAGGTTAAGCGTATATGGGTGTGTTCCTCTGAATTCAATGGCATAATAGACTTGAGTATTTGACTATTTAATATCCTGTTTCTTTGTACTTGAAAGATTTGTAGTGGGAGAGAAATGAACAGAAAGATTGTGTTTGTGACTGAAATCCAGCTGCCTTTCATATTAGACCACAGAATTGTTTAAAAGGGCATTGCAAACAATACCATGTTCAGATGAAGCAACAGCGGATGTTACAGTAAGCAGCAGCATGTCGCTTTCTGCAACAACACATGGCTTAATCCATGTGTTTAACCTTTTGAGTAAACGGCCGAGATAAAAGCACCTTGGAAAGATTTGAATTAGCATAAAAATATGTTAATGTGTTTATTTATTACCCGCCCTTCACCCTAAGGTCCCAGGGCAGGTTACAACAATTCAAACAGTTTAAAGCAACCTACAGTCACAGAAATAGGTTGGTCCTAAAAGCATACATCTCAGTTATCAGAAGCCAGGGTAAAGCGGTATACAGGTATGTGTTTGCAGTGGATGAAAAGCCCATTGACAGTCTGCATGAGAGGAGCGGTTTGTGCTGAGCAAGAGATATTCTGAAGAAGCAGCGCATTAGCTATAGGGCTGTAGCTGTAGAGGAGCATCCTCAAGCAGCACTTTCTAGGTTCTTGTGATGAGGGCTAGAGCAGTGTTTCCCAACCTTGGGCCTCCAGCTGTTTTTTGGACTACAACTCCCATCATCCCTAGCTAGCAAGACCAGTGGTCAGGGATGATGGGAATTGTAGTTCAAAAACAGCTGGAGGCCCAAGGTTGGAAAACACTGGGCTAGAGTATAGGGAGGAAAGTTCCCTAATAGCGAAGTGAAGCATACAGTTGCTTAGAGCCATCAGGTAATAGGAGAGTTTGCTAGACGCAAAATGCTTCTGCAAGGTTAGTGGCTGCATCAATCACAGTGGATCTCAGCTTTGCAATATTTCCTTTATTAAACCTAAATTTGTACTGTAGAAATTCCTTCTTCTCCCAGTCCATTGGAACTCATGGACTGCCTCTCCCTGTATCTACCACTTTTTCAAGAGTTGAAGAACACACTTCAATCAGACTGGTCGGGAGGGAGAGAATTGTTTGAAAAAGTATGCTGCATTTTGGTTGGTACCCTGGTGTGGAACTCTCTCACTTTTGAAATTTGCCTGACTCCCACCCTTTCTTTTTCATTTAATGCCAACTTAAAACATGGTTACTTAGCCAAGACTTTAGCAGTCTTTAAAATGCAGCAGGAATTTTTAGAAGTTCTGCAGTTTCGTAATTGATTAAATTGTGAACTTTATCTGCTTTTACCTGTGGGTGGATTGTTGTTTGAAATAAAGCTTTGATTGTCCCTATCCTGAGATCCTAAGGTGGACTGCAAATAAATAAATAAACATACAGCCACATGAGCAAAACCAACCATGTATGTTCCCCCTAATGTTTCTAAAAACCTGTACATCCATACATTCCACGTTGCTACAGCAGTGTTTAAAGGGCACATTCCTTTGCAAATATTTCATGTTAGTAATACATAGGCTTGATGACAAGCACGTGAATTGGGCCATTTAATGCAAGTGCCAATAAATATCCTTTCCCCCTCGTCTGTTCTTTCTTCATACTAAGTGGTCCTTTAAATAACACCTATTTTTCTATAATTGTTGTGAGATTTTCGTTCAGCTTATCCCATATTTATGGTATTTGTATAATGCAGTTCAGACAGACCTGCTTTCTCAGATATAGTCCCTCATAAGCCCCCCGTGGTGGCAGCTCACTGAGGTGTTTCTTCGTTTTCCATCGTAATGTTGCCCACTGCATGCAAAGGGTTTTCATAGGTTCAGTGGAACCTCTCCCTATGTGCAGACAATGGTAGGGGCAATTGGGAGACTGTATGTACCTTCCATATCCCAGTTAATCTCTCTTCCTTGTCCTTATGGAAATCCTTTGCTTGTGTGCACTCTTTGCTAACGGGACTGGATTATTCTCCTTGCTATTTATGGCCTTGCAGGCAGATATTATGTACCAGCATTAAAATAACTCAACATGTGTTTTAACTATTCTACATATTACTTTTTCCAGCACACCAAGGTTTTTAAAGAAAATTGGTCTAATTAAACTTCTGTGCTGTGAGATTTGATAAATCAAGTTTAAGTTGAAGTATATTTTCTTGGAGAAAAATTGTTCTGAGCCAATTAAAGTGTAATTTCAAGGTAAAGTTCATTTAACTGTGAAGTGGGAACGTTTCTGGAAATGGAAATGTATTTATTTATGCTAAATGCACCCCCACACTCCCTATAGCATTAAAATTTCTGAAGGTTAAATATATTTGTTGTAGTAGTATTCTAGATGTAGCTAGCTTTCTAAAGAAGAAATAATGTGAAGGCTTTTGTTAAATTCAGCAAAGCTCATTAGAGAGTATTAAAAAGATTACATTGAATGTTTGCTCATATCTAAACAGCAGAATTCAAAATATGACTGCTCTTCTGTTTAGTGTGAAGTTAAAGCTGAGAAATATATAAAAGGCTATGTAAATTTCAGCTTAAGGGTAAATTAAGCCAATATTTGATGTGCGGTTCTAAATAACAGTCCCCCAGTTCCTATCTACGTTTCATGAAGATTTTGCAAAAAATGACAAAGTTATTAAATAACGTTACCATACCAAATAATATGTCAAAAAATATTTGTGTTTTTCTGCTGAGACCAGCAGAGTTTTACCTTTGCTATCCTTGCAGATATTTGAGTAGACGGATCTGTACATGTTCATTCTACAATGTAGAGATAGCAGCTAGTGGTGGTGTATGATTATAAGAAACCGGTCATGTTGCTTTGCCATTAAATATTGGACCAAATATGTCAAATTACCTGAATATTTTTTCATACTTTGGTTTTTTTAAAAAAGTAAAGAAAGTTTAAAAAAGCAAACCTACAAGGTTTCCTTAAACTTCATATATGGTGGTAAAAAATCCTCTCTTTTGCTTGCTGTTGTTTTCTTTAGTACTATACCAGTCCCATTATCTAATCTCCTTAATGCTGATATTATGGATGCACAGGCAAAGCATACTGCTGGATACTGTTTCAGTATTCACAGTTTAACATTTAGTATCATCTGTTGAAATACAGTGTGGTTTGTTGTGCCCTCGTTGACGGCTCATGCATAGCCACTGTTTTGTAAATGCCACTCCAGTAGAATTCCATTCCAATTGCCACCAGCAATGTTTTCACAAGATGTCCACCAACGTAACTGCTATGGCATGACCGAACATGAAAAATGCCTATTAGGTTTTCTTGCAGGAGGTAGCAATGTATCACTGGGTGGGGCTCAGAGGACTGGCATGCACATTTCCTTGGCACTGGAGGTCTGAGTTTGCAGCACTATGCTAATGCAGTTAATATAGCAATGCTTTTTTTATATATTACCCAAACTAATATTTTCTTCATGATGACTGGAGAAAATACCATAAATCAGGGTAGGGAACCTGCGGCTTTCCAACTGTTGTCAGACTTTAATTCCTGGCTAGTATGGTCTATTGCCAGTGACTATTTATTTCATTTGCAATCTGTTAGAAAAACTTACATACCGACTTTTATGTAAGCATCAAGATACAATAAAAATTCCACAGATGTAAACTAAAACAGCGAACTGGTTTCATGCACCCTGTGTTGCCAGGCAGCTGTAGCCAGGAATGGCAAGCTCTGCCAGAGGAAGAGGAGGACCCTAAGATGGGCGCAGGGGAGAAAGTTTGAATAGTGATCTGGATGCAGCTTCTGCCCCAGGGTCATTGGATGTCCCATTTGGGGAGTTGGAAACAGTCAAACCAGTTTCACCATGCCTCCAGAGAGTGAGGCACCTATAGTAGCCAGCTGGCCAATCTGCAGAGCTGGCCAGATCAGAAGCAGCCAAAGTGTTGGACTTGAGTCCTGTTGCCAAGGGCACACTGCCATCAGTGCAGACTCAGCCCTCCGCCCTCCAACTAGAGCAAGCAGACCTGTGCAAATTATGGGTTCTACACCTCTAAAAGTATAGCAGGAGCAGCAGGTCAGGTGTTGGGATGTCTTTGCTTATGCCTTGTGATGAATCATGGATTCTGCAGTTGTGCATTTTGAACCTTGTAACGTAATTCTGGGCTGATGCAGAGATGGCTTGCTGATGTTGTCAACAAAACTTTTGGGATATCCTAGCCAAGAGTCTTGAGTCAGGATAACAGGGAAACAGTCAGCAGAAAATACGTTCAGGTCCACTGAATGCCTGCCTGAATAAAAATGATATTGATTTCTTGTGGAAGCAAGCTACTGTATAGGCTTACTGAAGATGAGCGCCGCACCCCATAGTCAAGGACTGGACTTAATCATCCAGGGGTCCTTTACCTTTTACAGGAGCACTTGGGGGAGATCCTTCCACAACACAGATACTACAATTGAAAATGGTTCCTTCCTTTTTGCCACCTAATGAGTAAAAGCAGATTGTGGCACAACCAAGAGAGACTCATCAAAAGATCACAGGTGATGAGTTGTAGCCCACCATCATCTAGAGGACTACAGGTTCCCCATCCCTGTCATAAATTATATCTGAGTACAGGAAGGTGATCTATTGACTACATATCACATCAGGCCAAGCTTTGCCATTACATCTTACAAGTATGCTACTACAGTTTTTGGTAGATAGTAAATGCTGTAGCTGGGGTATGCTAAGCTACAGCATGAAATTGGTGCATTTTTGTAAGCTTCTTCAGTAAATGCTACTTAAGATATTAAGTAATGCAATGAAATATGAAGGTTGCTGCGCCATTCAAGGAAAATAATATTTGCTTTTAAAAATGCCTTTTAGGAAAGCACAAGAAGAAAAAAAGAAAGTTGTTCTAGCTGGATGTGTTCCACAAGCCCAGCCTCGACAAGACTACCTACAAGGCCTGAGTATCATTGGGGTAAGGATGTAGCATTGTTAAAACCTAAGCCTCAAACTTTAACTCAAGAGCTTTAATAATGTAACAATATTGAGGTTTCGTGTGCCAGTGTAATATCACTGGTTTTGGCTTACTTGCGCCTCTAGAGAACGAAGGCAGGAGTAGCTTACAGGAAATAAACTGGCCCCTCTTCAGTTTTCTCTCCTGCCTCAACGAAGCAGTCACAACCCTCTAGAGCAGATTTTGGGGTGGCAAACTTGTGGCATCAGTAATGCACCTCCAAAACATGACTTCAGAAGGACTTGTACACCTATATGTGCTTGCAAGTCAGGCACAAGCATACTCATTCACTTCTAGGGTTCTTTATATACCTGTAACTACTTCTAACTAAGGCAAATACAGAAATAAAACATTCTGAAAGTGCCATTTTTGCTAGCGTTTGAGGCAAGGAGAAAAGGCAGTAGAATATATATGATCACTAAGCTGATCCTGACAAACTGAAGAGAACTAGTGGCAGACCTGTTATCAGCATCAGCTTCAATTAATATAATGAGCATTGTACATAAAGTTAAATGAAGCATGCTACCCAAAGGGGTTTAACAAACAAACCCAGAGAGAAAACAAATACATGAAACTGTAGTAGAAGCTGACCTGAAAATTTGGAACTAGAGGCTGGGAGTTATATATAGTGGAGATAACAATTAAAAGTGTGTGTGTGTGGTTGTGTTATGTTATGGCATGTTTGTATACCTCTTTTTGGCCCAAATATCCCCAGAACGATGAACAGCATATTAATAAAAAAGAAATATGCAACACTGGTACAATAAATACAGGCAATGACCATTATAGGGGCATCCAATTGACGCGCCATCGCTGATGCATGGGTCCTTTTGGACCCAGAAGAAGGCAGAATGGGGTGTGCTTATACACACTCTGCTGATGCATGTGGGGGCCAGGAAAAGTGTACCTGCACAACATAAATATAAAACACAATATAAAACTGCAAAATCGCAAAATATTCATCAATCACCCTGGGCATGTATTCAGAATACCGGTTAATTTCTGTGGCAAAGAAACAGAAAAAAAACATGGATCAAGCTACTCCTCTTTCCCACCTAGGAGTACAAACCTCCCTCTCTCCTCTTACTTGGGGGGACAGATTCCACCAACAGGCTCTCATCCTGAGGCAGAAAACGCTTCTTACATTGCAGTCAGCCAACCAGCAGACAAAATTATCATTAACGCCACATTATAATAAATAGAGCCTTGAGAGGAAATGGGAGAAATCTTACAAACCTGGCATACATCACCCATTGCCCACCTGTCTTCCAATCAGGGGGAGCAAGATACACAGCAGCAACCTCCCATCTTCTTTCAGCAGGTAATAAACATCCCAAGTAACACTGCAATATTATATAAGAACGTAGCTAAGGGGTGGGTGGAGAGATTAGGTCAACAAGCTAAAACTCAAAAAAGAGGTGACCCTGAAGTGTGTGTGCATTGTGCGCTCTCTCTCTCTCGCTGTGTGTGTGTGTGTGTATTCGTGTACATGTACACCATACCTGTCTTCATTGCTAGAATTGGAATTATACAAGCCAATTGTGCAAGGGAAGTGGTGGTGTTGGATTTTCTGGGCATCTGTAGGTGTTTGCTTGTGGGTTACTGATCTAAGGAATTTGCTACAGGAGAGGCAGGTAGGAGTGTAAGTCTGAATTTGTAGCCAGATTTGGTGTCCCATCCTGTTTTTTATCCAGATCTGCTATTAATCCCATCAGACCAAGCGACTTTGCTACTCATGCATTAATATATCAGTTTGCTGCTTTGTATAAATGCTCCTTGTCTTGGTGGTCTGAAACTTGCACCCGTCTTCTCTTTGGATTCAGTTATTTCCTCAGTTTCTTTATTATTATGCAATAAGTTGCTGTACACCGACCTTTACCTTGGATAATTGCTAAAAGAGTACAATAGCTAGCTTGTGGCATTAGGATTTGTTTCCCCACCCACTTGCGCAGGAGTAAAATGCTGTCTTTCCTATATTACAAGCAAAAAAAAAAAAACCAGATTCAGCAAAATGTATGTTTCTTCTCTATGTGAATTAAATGCCTAGAGAATGAGAACCGTCCAAAAACCATCAGAATATCCACATTGTAATTTTTTAAATCTTTACAGGTTCAGCAGATAGATCGTGTCGTAGAAGTTGTTGAGGAGACGATCAAAGGTAAGCTTTTCACCTGAAATGATTGTGTCTTCATTCTTTCCAGTGCTCATTACTGACTTTGAACACATAGACCCCATAAGCAGCCTTACTGCTGAAATATATCATGTATGTACTGTAAATAATGACTGAACTGTAAACATATGCTGAATATATTAGAAAAATCTGTAGAAAACTTAGCCATATCAATATAGAAATGCACAATTTTAGATCTTTGGTCATTCTCTTCCCCACCCTTCCCCGCCCCTCAGTGCTTCTTTTACTACTATTTCATGATATGGGCATTGGCCAATATGACTTACTTCACAATCTGATCATGAGTACCGTATTTTTCGCCCTATAGGACGCACTTTTTCCCCTCCAAAAATGAAGGGGAAATATTGTGTGCGTCCTATGGGGCGAGTGCAGGCTTTGGCTGAAGCCTGGAGAGCGAGAGAGGTCGGTGCACACCGACCCCTCTAGCTCTCCAGGCTTCAGGAAACTATCCGCAAGCCTGCGGAGCCCGGCGGGAACTCTGCGGGCTCCGAAGGCTTGCGGATAGCTGCCTGCAGCTCGAAGCCCGGGGAGCGCGGCACTGTGCACCCCGGGCTTAGGGCAGCTATCCGCAAGCCTGCAGAGCCCGGCGGGAGTTCCCACCGGGCACCGCAGGCTTGCGGATAGCTGCCCTAAGCCTGGGGTGCGCAGCGGGCTTCGGATAGCAGCAAGCTCCAGGAGCAATGGCGAGGTTGAGCGCTCCCGGACCCGTTCTGGGGGCTGGGGTTGGGGGAAGCTCAGGCTTCCCCCGCCCCCAGCTCCGGGAGCGATGGCGAGGTTGAGCGCAACCTCGCCTTCGCTCCCAGACCCCCAGCCCCGAGGCTAAAAACGAAGCCAAGACAGCTAGTGGGATCCATCCCGCTCGCTGTCATGGTTTCTTTGCTCTTTGGGGCTCGGGGAAAATTTTTTTTTTCTTTATTTCCCCCCCCCCAAAAAAAAAAATATTAAAAAATGCGCCCTATGGGCCGGTGCACCCTATAGGGCGAAAAATACGGTACATGTCCAGTAGAAGAAAAGCTATATTTGTGTTTAGTATTTAAGATATTTGGGGAAGGGAACTGCATTCTTTTTTGTAAAGTTCCATGCTCACTGAATCCTCAATGATCATTGAAATAATGATTCTATAGATTATTTTTTTATTCACTCTTGCCTAACAACTTACAGTCCCATACAGAGTATCATTCTGAGAATCTCAGCACTTTTATACTGCCACGTTTGTTTGTTTATTTTTATTATTTATTCCACTTGTTGCATTTTACAAAAAGAGTCCCATAGTGTCTTAACAAGATAAAATACAACCAATAAAAACAAAGCCAGAAAATTTGAAGCAGTTTATGATACTAATGCCTAAAATGCTTTTCCGATTACATAATAATAGCAAGCCTACCCACCCTGCTCAAAGATGAGCCGGCTTAGAGCCGGCTCTAGAGGCTGGCTTAGCTACCCAAGGCGTAAGTGAATAAAAAGGTGTTAGCCTAATGCCTAAAAACTGATTGTGCCAGGTGCGTTTCCCTGATGAGGCCATTCTTCAGATGGGGCCACCACTAAAAAGGTTTGTTCTCATGTGGCTACCTTCTGCTATTCTCTCAGGTGAGGCATATAAAGAAGAGAATGATGAAGACATGATAATGAAGCATAATGGAGAATGTACTTTTGATTCTGCCCTTGTTGCCAGTGCCGTCACAAAATTATGTCAGATCCTTTTGATACTTTAATACTGCAAACACTATCAGGCTTAAATATTTTAAATAAAATTAATTAGCTTCCTGCAGGAAAATCAAATGCCATCATGCATATAAAGTGCACCCCTATGGGATTAAGGGGAAACTAGACTTTGTGACTAAAACTGTTTCAGTCTAAGAGTATTTCACAAAACATTTTGTGAAATGGGTCACTGGACAGGATTGTTGAAAACAAGTCAAAGGAAATAACTTCAATGATGTTGGACTTTTCAGACTTCATATACGCTTACTAAGTTTCAGTCACATTAATGTGTCTAGTAATATGGTCTATGTTCCTAGTTTAAATATTAACTAACATTTGCTAACTGCTAGCTACCAGTCTATTTTATTATTGTTGATTGCTAAAAGTTTATGTGATTTGTGTGTGTGTTGTATAGCCTAATGAATAATGCTTTTACTGGCATGGCGTTTGTTAGCAGTTTGTTTGTTTTAATATTTATGTAATGGCTTTCATAATATTTATTTCAGGGTGGTTAAGAGTAGAAGTATCAAAGTGCTCTCTTACATTCTCTGTGGGCTGTTTTCCGCGATACATTTTTTTAACAGTGAGATCACTGTCCTTTGAAAAAAGCATGTACAATCAATGTGTGAAGAAGCACGTATATATTTTGTCACGTGTGCATGTGTTGAAAACCTATGTCTTATTTCAGCATTCTGTTGCATGTGCATGTAGCAAAATAGTCATGTAATTTCTTCACACTCAATGTTTTAAAATCACTGTGGATATTTCTTCCTATATGGTAGTGAAATCCAAGTAGTAAAAACCCATCAGTCACTCATGTGTGCATTCAGTTAACTTGTTACTTCCTACTTCCATTTCTACTCCAGAATATGGAAGGATGCTCTCCTTTTAAACTTTCTGTAGCCATGGTAAATTAAATAAAACTAGTAAATTAAGCTTTAAAATAAAATGCTAACATCTTTGAAACATAATAATAGAACTGGCATTGAAACGAAACACCTAGCTGGAGAAGAGAGGAAGATAACGTTGTAGATAGCTTGTGGAAATCTGGTCGGTCGTACAAATAGAAAAAGTAGACATTGTCATAGTGGGTATTACTGGAGGTAGTGTTATTAATGGGAGAGTTTTATATAAAGGATATTGGTGGAATGGGAGGACAAATGATGTGCTCCCACCTATCCAAAAAACATTAGCAAAAGAGATGGAAAGGATAGTGGGTAACTTTGAATTGATGGTGTGAATATTCAAACTCCAATTCCAGATCAAAAAAGAGGGTGTTACATATGTGTTTAGTTGGAGCACTGGGAAACTATAGTTAATTAGAGACTTCCCGGTTTAATTACAGCTAGTGGAAGGGGAGGACCAAAGGAGTTGTGTTCATCGGTTAAAGTTTTCATAGCTTGTCTTTTTAAATTTAGACATTCTCACCATATCACAGCCATAGTGTGGGCAGCCAATGACACGCTCTGTGTAGCCTTTCTTGTTGATGTTCATTAGTCACATGAAAAATATTAAATACAATATTTATTCACTATGTGAATAAGAAGAGTGGATTGCTTATTAATTGAATTAATACTAATTAATTACTGCTTAGCTTAAACAGCATTCTGTAGTGAGAGAGGGTTTATATAGACAACCAATTTTTCCCTTTCATGTTATGACAGTTGCAATACATTTTGATGGTATGAATCCAGTACTGTCTCTCACAGTATTCACCAGATTTATATTTATTTGCCTTGCTTGACAGGGGAGAGGGTTGTCATGTCTGATGGCTTTATGTTCAATATAAGCTTTATTGTTTGCCTGAGTACTTGTATGCGAAGCAAGTTGCCGTCTTCCTTTAGTGCTTCTGACTTTTGTGTAGCAAGAGGGTGCTTGGCATATTTGCAGGCAGTGCGCTGTCACGAGTCCATGTGCTTCTGGTTGTAAACAGTAGCAGCAATATTAACATGCTCTAATCTGAAATCTGATATTCAGTGCCCTTCACATGGTCATTTTGTTGTCTTTTTCTCGGGCAGCAACCAAATGTTCTGCTCTGTTTTTCGGAATAGAGAATGGCTTGAATCCATGTAATATTAGTCACACTGATTGATTGCATTTTAGTTTGCTTTTTGGTCCCTCAAAACTCACAAGAGACCAATAACAAACAAGATAATCCCCGTCGGCAGACTTAGATTCTAAAAGTCACAACACATAGGAAAAATGGATTGTGAGGGAAGATGAACTAACACTTCATGTAGATGGGATCTTAACTGTGACTAACTTGCTCTGGATCCAGCTCAGTGTATAACAGTTGTAAAACACTGAAAAAAATGCCATGTGTTCAGCATATCAAATGACTATGTTTTGGTTTCCCTTGAGAGTTCACTTATCTGCTGGCTTCTGAAGCTGGCAGATAGGACCTCCCTTATTCAGATGAAATGCCTTTTTAAAAGCTTTCCCTACATCATTTTAAGATTCGTAACATAACTTTTTCTTACTTACACTTGAATTCGCTACAAAAGAGATCACAGATAACAGCATTACAAAAGGAACTCAGTATGTTAGCTTTCGAAAATAGCTTTTTTATTTTTTAAAGGGAAGGATTCTATTTATCTGCAGCTTTCTGGAGCTCTGTAAAAATATGTATTGATAGTTAGGTTAGGAAGCTGGAGCATGGAATTTCTGCCTGTACTAGGCTTCCAGTAGGCCATGCCCCTAAAACTCTTCAAAATATCATTAATTAACCAGTCCAACTCTGAACTGGATCCAAACATGCAGAGCAATCCTAATAGGATCTGGGGAAGTGCAGAGGGGTAGAGACTCTAATGCATGTAATGTTATGCTGAATCCTGCCAACCACAAGGGAGGAGACAGGAACTGTGCTCCTTGATGAATCCCTGGAGCTTTGGATCTCATAGATTAGGGTTTTCTGTGTGTTAGCATAGCAGAAAAGCTGGTAGCAGCTTTCAGGGCACAGCTTTGGGCCTACATGTTATCCTAATGCCCACAGCCATCACCATCAGGGGGTTAGGATTGTACCTTTAGTCAGGTTTAATAGTAGACTCAAATCAACAGGAATAATCATTAAGCCCTGTCAGCTTTCAGTGTGTCTAGACTAAGCTTGCCAAAGTCTGGATCCAACCCACTGTATTGAAATGGACTGAACTAGGCGTTCTTATATTTCCTTTAACTCGCATTCCCACAGGCCACAATCCAGCACAGATATAGGTAAGCACAGAGCTTATAGAATCACACCATTGTAAAGTTGGAAGGGACTCTGAGGTTCATCTGGTCCAGCCCCTTCAATGCAGCATTTTCAACTAATGCATTCATGACTGATGGCCACCCAACCTCTGCTTAAAAACCTCCAATGAAGCAGAGTTCACCACCTTCCAAGGGAGTCTTTTCCATTATCTGACAGCTCTTACTGTCAGAAAGCTCTTTTTGATGTCTAGCTGGATTTAATTTACCTGAATTTTAAAGTAGTATGCATATTGTTAAATCCAAGAATACTTAAAGAACAAAAGTATGGGCAAATAATTGTCTCATCAGTTGGCGATATTGCTGTTATTAGTGTGATACAGTGGAAATGAATAATTGAGTGAATGCTATTAGCAGAGTCCATGTATTACTGAAATCACAGTAGGTTATAATGGAATTCTTGGCATTTGCTGGTATGAAAATAACAGGCCTTTTCTAGATGCTATTGAACTTTTTGACATCTATGATAGGTGTAATACTCTTGACATAAAATGGTGTTTTACCTCTTAATTAAACTGAATTTTTGACTAAAAGTTTTACTTGACAACTCTGAAAAGGCTGGCATGCCAATTGATTTTTTTGGTACGTCAGTGGAAGATTTCAGTGCGCTACTGCCATGATACTATTACATTTGTCTTGACTCACAAATGTAAACAATGGTGGTGTGGCCCTTTATAAGGCAAGTTAGGTGGCAGTTGCTTTGTGGAGCAACCTGGTCACATAAAAGAGCTAGCCATGCAGTTCTTCCAGTGTTCACTTCCAGTAATTTTAGCAGTAGAGTGTTGTACTTTTTTTTAATGGTGATTGCTGGTAGGAACAGATTGCTGAAAACAATTTGCCACCCCGAGCAACCTCTGCACAGTTGCATTATAAGCAGTAGGAGCATAGAACAGATTCATATGTATCTTGAACCAAAGTGGGCCACTTCAGACAGATTTAAAACTTGTCCTGGTTGAAGTGGGATCTCTCTGACGTCCCCAAAGTTGAAGCAGAGACCTCCAAAACAGTTTGGGACAACTGGAGGAATCAAATGTTTCAAAAGTGCTGCAGACAGTGTGCCTTCAAAAAATGAGACATTTCTCCCTCATCTTATCATTTTATAAGGAAAATAACAGGATGAGGAAAGGTGGTGAAGGGAAAGTTCTTTAGAGACTGAGAGATCTATCTTCTAAAAAGAGGGAATGATTTTACCAGGGCTCTCCAGTCACAATGTTCTTTGCTAGTTTTGCTAGTTCTTCTAGTAGTGCTTGCTTGGAAAATGCTGGACTTTCATATCCTTCTGCTTCTGTCCCACATACCCACTCCTTTCAAATCAGCTTTGACCTTAGTTGAGCCGTAAAAAAACCTAAAGCTCTATTTAAATTTTAAGTCCCTAAGATTCTGTTATCACCATTTTGAAATTTTGTGGACTCTTTTCCCAGAGGCAGCCCTGTCTTATTTTTATAATAAAATTATTGCCCATTAAAACCAAAGAGCAGGTAGCGAAACCCTTTAAATACCCCCTCCCCCAAATCAATGTTAAATATACATAGTAGGAAAATTCCTGGTCCTATTTATCAGTATTTTGGCAGGTTCCTTATCAAGGAAAATCTCTCATGTATACTTTTTTTTTCCTCACGGCCTCCAAACTATGTAGGAAAATCACTGCATTTATCCTTTTGAAACTTGGCAGGATTCATCTCCTCAGGTGTGGCTACCATACTCCAAAAAATTAAAATTACAGGCAATTCATTTGCCATTGGGGTGGGTAGATAAAAATAATCACATAAAATAAAAATACTGTGACAATTTGTTTCTGATATGTCAGAAGTGACTATGTCCACAAATTTCATCCAGTTCTGTCAATAAGGAGAAAATGCTGTAATGTTTCATTTTAATTTGCCCATAATAGTGAATGGGGAAGTTTAACACTTAACTTTTGCAAATTGGGATTTGGCTGCAGACCCCTAGCAAAACTGGATTGCTTCCAGATCAGTTCAGTTCCAAATTACAGTACAAATTGAGTCTTGCGGTCAGTACAGACCCCTAATTAGTAATTAGTAATGTTGCTTGTTTGCAACTTAAGGCCATTTCTACTGCCTTGGGAAAACCTGCAAATGAATAAATGGTTTTTAAAATAATGTTTCTGTAACTTTCAATATAAAGGACCAATATGATTTTGCCTCCTCAGCCTTTCCTACTTCAAAAGAAACAAGTCACATTTTAAATTTAAATGACTGACTGAATGGCTGGGCATGGATGATCATATTAATAAGCTTAGTTATGTATGAGTCTTTTTCCTGTGTATGCAGGCCCTTCCCCTCCTCCATTTGTGGCAGTGCTGAAGTCTCCAAGTTTGTTTTATCTGCACAGGGAAATTATGCTTACTAACTTTGGAACAAACCAGGATCGTAAACTAACTTCAAAGGATGGTTTCAGTCCCACAGTTGTTCCACAGATGGTAACAACCATAGTTTCATGGTACAGATGAAATGGAAACAATGGTGAATTGGAGACTCCTCCATTTCATTAAAACATGCCATGAAGGAAGGGGGGAAGGTGCTGCATGTTCAGGCACAGTGGTACACTCAGGTGATTCTGGACTGTGGTCTTACTGATCATAGAATCAGAGTTGGAAGGGACCCTGAGCATCATCTAATCCACCCCACAGCAGTGCAGGAATATGCAGCTGTCCCTTACAGGGATCAAACCTGCAACCTTGGTATTATCAGCACCGCACTCTAACCAACTGAGCTATCCAGTGGGAGATAGGATGAATGAAATGAAGTTAGCACTTGCTATGCCAACATGAAATAAAGGTTTGACTGTATGTAAAAAAGGGTAAAGGAAAAGGACCCCTGGCTGATTAAGTCCAGTCGGTGCTCATCTTGCTTTAGGCTAAGGGAGCTGGAGTTTGTCCGCAGAGAGCTTTACTCAGATTGGTTGGGCTTTTTAATCTTGATTATTTACATTTACATTTGAAATAAGATGATGATGGTTATTATTATTATTACTACCATGGTAGGTGCCAGTTCCAATCCATTATTGGAAATCATACACACACTCTCTCTCTCTCTTTAAATAACGTTTAATTAGAAATTGTAACTCAGTATTTTGCAAAGCTACCTCCCCCCCCCCAAAGCATTCACTTTGATTTGGGTGACCTGAAACAATGTGTCTAGAATTATGGAAAAGGAGCTTTCTGAATATTTGTGTTTGAATATTTTGAAGTCAATATGCAGTTGCTTCTGAATGAGCTCAGTTAAGCTACAGATGGAGCCATAAATTCCAATAAAGTGCTCACATGTCAGTAGTATTATACGTGAGAAGCACAACAAGCTGGGCTGAATTGTGAAAATGTTCCCTCATCCGAATCTTTTTGCATTACTTTATGAGAACTTAATGGAAATTCTTGCTCAAGTTGACACTGACACCCATCAGTTCAAACATACTGCCTGGAACTTTGGGTTTGTGGTCTAATACTGTTCAAAAGGGAACAACAACACCCTTAAACTCAAAAGTAATATTTTTACAGTAATTATAATCAAAATGCTGTTTCTTGGGAATTTGGCTTTTAAAATGGATTGACTTGCTTTTGTCAAATAGCTGAACAAGATATAATGAAAGGAGCTAAGCTTAATAATAACGACAACAACAAATTTTAATGTTGGCTTTTCCTTTACTTGGTAAGTTGTTGGTTACCAGAAGACTCCTGGGTCTATTTTTGTTTAACAAAATGCAAAATATTTGAGTAGAATATATTAAAACAAATGAGTTTTATGTATAATGGTACCATTTTCCCCTTTTATTTGAAGGTCACTCTGTGAGATTGCTGGGTCAGAAAAAGGATAATGGAAAACGGTTGGGGGGAGCGCGATTGGATTTGCCAAAGATTAGAAAGAACCCACTGATAGAAATAATTTCCATCAATACAGGGTAAGCATCATTCAAACTGACATAAAATATTCAATACTGCCTAGAAATTCAATTTCATTTTTGTCCATTCTTAATGCAGAGCTGCCTCAGGTCGTACCATAAAGAACAAAACAGTGAAAATTCCCATGATATTCAGTAGCATTAATACTTTAAGACAAGTTACCTAATTATTTACTTATATTTCACAGTTATAAAAATTGAAGGGGTGTGCGTGTTTGCTTAAACTGTAGTATCTGCTATTTCTAATCTTTCCTGAAAACATAATTTTGTGTTGTGATAGATCTCTTTTGTATGATGACTAACTCTTCCTATACCAGCTTCTATACAGCCAATTTCCATGTCCGTTTTGTGGTTAGAGGAACCACTATGGGGCTGCTTCCCCCCTCAGGACCCACAAGATACTGTTGGAAAGCTCTCCTGAAATCGAATAGCACTTTTGAGGACATTGCCTTTTCAATATGCTTGGGCTTTGGCTCTTATTTTGGGTGATGCCTGGGTGCCAGAATGATGCCTGACATCTCTACCATCTGAAAGTACATGGCTGAGGATCATTGGATCTGGACTGTTTTCACACACTAACACCCCACCCTGTAGAATTCCATCAGTTATGTTTTATCTGCACAATTGGAATGAATTTCTGGATCAAATTTGCTTTTTCTGTGCAGCCTGAGCAGGAGCAGTCACCATTAAGAAAAAGAGGTTGGAATATATAGTCTGTCCCTGGATCAAATGACTTTTCAAGTTCTCAAAGCTCTTAACCTAGTTCAAGGTTGTCATCTGTACTAGCTAGATGTTTATCTGAGAATCAATCACAGTCAGTCCATCATTTGAAAAATAAGACTTTAAAGCCGTCTTGCCCAAAAATGACAACTAAACATTCCCTTTTGGCGACTGTAACCTTGTTTTAAGGACCCATTTGTGCCTAGCTTATATATCTGAGTTTCTAACACTCTTTTTAATTATTTCTCAAAAGCTTATACTGGTCAGCTAAGGGGAATTGAGGTTACAGGATAGTGTTATCTACTCCAAAGTCTGCACCATGGGAACTAAGTCCTGCAGAATCAGTTATTTATGTAAAAGAAGACTGAGCTGCAAATGTCATTGTTTTTGTGGTGTATCTCTTATTAGGCAAGCAGCTGGTCTAATTAAAAACAGAACACTATCTCTCTTGCCTAGGTCATCCCTGGTTGCTAACACAGCAGTAACACACGAACCCTCCTCCTCCTCTCTCTCCACCAGTCCAATTTCCACATATTCATTGCTTTCCCCCCTTCCTTCTTGCCTTTCATTCTCTCTGGAACTGCGGCTCCCTTGCCCAGAAAACAGTCCTCTTCCATGAGTTTTTCCTCTCTTGGTCCATCGATTTCCCCTCACAGTAACTTTGCTTTCCCCAGCACTGCCCCTCTTTCTGCCTTCTCCTTTAGATAGTGGGGTAGGAGAGCTGAGAAAAAAATCACATCAGTCAACCAATGTGTCCTTTTGGTTTCAGATAGCACAGGTGTAGACTAAAAAGCCTGGGGCACAAATTTCACAGCTCTCCAGCGGCTGTGGTGGCTCGTTTACCAGAAGTATTTAGTGCTAACTCTGGAAGTGTTTACTCAATTCGGACCAAACTAAGCCTCCTAGAGCATAATATACAGTGACTGAACTCATAGCAGTGCAGAATCAGCAAGACCAAAGGAGGAAAACAGACACAATCTCCTGTCCAGGGGATCTCATGTTCACACTAAGCCATAGCTTGGTTTAGCATTACTTGTGAACTGAACCATAATGTAATCATGCACATTATTTCACAGTATTCAAAGAGTAATTAAAAATGAGAAAGCTAAATGGAGAAGCCAGTAATAGGTGATTTGGATCCATCTGACTGAGAGCAAAAAGGATATAAAAAGTTTTTACATTTCTTCATATGAAACAAAACAACTTGTGCTTAAAAGTTAGAAGACGAGAGAGGAAAAAAATAATTGTTTACCATAGAAATAATTGCAAAATCTTTTTTTTTATTTTTGGCTAGAGGTATGTGTACAAACACATGCATGCACATGTATTAGTGGTACTGGAATACATCAAAGATACTATTTCTTCATTAAACTATTTAAATGGGATCTCTGACACACAGTATTTTTCCAATTACTTGTCCAAATATGTAACCACAGCTTTGTTAATCTAAGTACTTTAACATTATTTTCTTTGTTTTATTTATGAAGTTCTACATCACTGAATATGTTTGAGCTGTTATAAAGAACATTGCTCTTTAGATTTATGCATTTATATGTTTAGTTTGATATTCCCACACTTGCCCCAAGGGGTAAGAGCAGCCAACACGTGCAGTTTTTGTAGCTCAAAGTTTATCTTAATCCAGCATCGTTCCAGCGGTATCTTACATAAGGAATGTGCTCCTAGACCTGCTACTGTGCCTGTTAGTTGCATCCCCTTTAGAATTATCCACTGGGTAGGGTTGCACTGAAATAGCTGGCCCTTTGCTTTTTCTTAACATCAGCCCTTCAGAACATAAGAGGAGCCTGCTGGATCAGACCAGTGGCTCATCTAATCCATCTCATAGTAGCCAGCCAGATGCCCATGGGAAACATGCAAGCAGAGACTAAGCAAAGAGCACTCTCACCACCTGCAGTTTCCAGAAATTGGTAGTCAGAAGCATATTGCCTCCAATTCTGGGGGCAAAGTGTAGAGCATAGTCAACATGACTAGGAGCCACCATGATGATGATGATGATGATGATGATGATATTGATATTGCTTCCTATGAAGCATCTCAAGGTGATTTCACAATAAACACACACACAAACACACAAATTGCATATCTTAAAAAAACCCCAGCAATTACACACACACACACACACACACACACAATACAAAGGTTAGGGGTGCTGTGAGTTCTAGTTCCAGACATCTGGAGGGCACTGTGTTGGCTCCCTCTGCCCTGAAGGACTTGGATATTATAGAATTATAATAATGGTCCATGTATCTTTTCTGAACTGTGATTCCATATTAGTATGTTCTTAGGACACATACATTTCCTAAGAGAAGCAATATTATATGGAACTGTCTTAACTGGTTAACAGTCTCACCCAGCAGTGGACTGTGGAGAAGAGCTCTTAAGACATGGCCTGAATTATATAAGGAGAGGCAATCCTAGCTATTTTGGTCTATAAAGATGAGCACCTTAGGTCCAGAAGTTAATAGGCGACCAGTATTGGTATACAGTGGTGCCTCTACTGGTTACGTATCCTTTGGGATACGCATATGACAAACCCGGAAGTATTTTTCTGGGTTTCGCCATGCGCAGAAGTGCTCTCCCGCTTCACGCATGCACAGAACAGGCACCTCCAGTTGCGAAAACCTCAGGATCCGACTGGAGCTCTGGAACGGATTCCATCCGCAACCGGAGGTACCACTGTGGTATGACTTCACTGGCCAATATATTCTGGCAGCCACAGTTTGCAGCAGTTATTATTAATTAAATGTCTATATTGCCTTTCATCGGAAGATCACAGGGCAGTTTACAATATAAAAACATAAAAATGCATAGTGTAATAAGAAACCAAAACAATGACCCCCCACAGAAGCGGGGTTTTCTGGTTTCTCCCCAGTAGTGGTTGGAGAGGGTGATATAGATCAAGGGAATTGGTGCAGAATGAAAAGTTTCAACACTACTTCCACCTGAAGCTGCTTGAGTAGGGTTGTTAACTAGTTATAAAAAGAAGGAAATGGAGGGTAGGGACTAGAGATCCTGATCCCAGCTCTCCCTCAGCATATCCATTTTGGCCCTTAGCGCAGTGGTTTTTAAATACACAACAGGGTAGAGGGTTCTTCCCCTGGGATGCTGGAGTACATGTGCACTGTGAAATGTGCAAGCAGATACTGATTGGGCAGCCTTGCAGATAAGTATTGGGAGCCATTCAACTATCCTCATGCTCTGATCCCTCTGTCCCCTGCTCATGTGATCATCTCTTCAGCCAGGAGAGAGGAAGAGTTTACCAGTGGCTGCCTCTGTTGTGTTTCCACCTGTGGAAATTGCAGTGCGTGCTTGCATCTGCATGCTGTCATCTTCCAGAATGGGGAGAATGTGTTCACGTGTGGTAGCAGCAGGGGCTGCACCTTGCCACCTCTAAGTGGTTACCGATCACAGGCAGCATACTTTTATTACAAGGGAGTGGTTAAGGGTCTGCTAATTTCCTTATTGCAGCAGTGTTCTTACATGAATAAACATAATTGCCTAATTCCACGATCTGCTGCAATAGTCCGTGAATATTTCAGGTTGAGCTCACAACTGAATGCAGCTTCATAACCTGTGTCTCACTGTGCTCTCATTGCAAGTTACCCCCGCTTATTTTGCCTTGGTTAAGTTGCTGCTTTGCCAGATGTGGCAGAGTGTAAGGCAGAGAGAAGGCATGGCAAGTTGTCATTGATAATGCTTTGTCTCCACAGTTTTCTTGCGGGTATTTCAGTCTCTGTGAAGCTGTTGCACAACCTTCTACACCTCATGTTTCACTGTAATGGCCAACAGGAGGGACTTTCCAAATACAGAACTTAGCTAAATTACTTGTCATTCCAGCTATGAATATTTTGGGATCAAGGTAACTTAATGGCTACTTGTCTAGTCCTGCAACCCATTTTTCAGCACAGTGGTATGTGCTGGGTGCGCACTCCCCAGCACATGCATGCTCATGCGCACACACCCTTTGGAGGATAGCCAAAGCACTAATCAATGGCCTATTTTTCGTTGCAACCTATGTTAGCTAAAACTCTCAGTGAGCATTTTTAATTCACTGTAGTCTCAAAAATTGCATATAAATGCAATATTTTAAGCATCTGCTCAGTATCTCAAAGGAACGTTATTGTCAATAGCTTTGCAACTGGATCTGTTTCACATTTAGAAGTAAATCTCACTGCATTTATTGGAGACACTGTTGTGTCAGTGTACACAGGGCTGCAGACTTAAGAATTTACATATCTATTTTGTGTTAAGTCTTTCTGAGAATAAAATTTTGACCTATGATTCCTAAATCTTGTTTGTAAGTCAGAGGAATTTCATACTCAGAATGGCACTCATAGATGAAATTTGCCTGCTGACGTAAAATGCTTCATTATAATTGGCCTTTATTTTCCCAGTAGAAGACCCTCTTTGTTAGCAAGAAATAGAAAAGTACTGAAGCAAGTGCTGACAGCTCACTTTAAGCAAAGGCTAATTACTCTTTTGGTTCTCGTCAAAATAATTTTTGTTGATTACCTTCTTTAGTACTCTGCATTCAGACTCTGCACCTGACAGAATTTCTTATGAATATATTGATAAAAGTAATTTTGAATGTTGTTTTGTTTAACAAACCAGACCCCTTGATACCATAGAAATGGTATTGTAATCATGTGAGCAGAAATACTTTTCTTATTATAATATTAAAAGGGGGGGGGACCCCGCCTTTTGAGTGGCTAATTTGTGTAACCACATTTTATTATACAGGAGTAAGAATTCTAATATTAATACAGAGTTTTGGTAAGAGATCATTTCCTGTTTTGTGGGGATCTCTTATTTTTTTTGTAGAAATCTCTACTCCCTTCAGAAAATGCCAAGTATGAGAGCCAAAGTTTATTACTGCTCCAATAAGATAATTGGCTGCAAGACTGAATCTATATTTCAAATTGCTTGGTAATAGAAGCTAATTCTTGTAGGGATGGATAGCTAGTCAAAATTCTTTGGTTCTTGAGCAGCTAGGCAGCTGAAAACCTGTATTTTTGATTGTGAATATGCATCGTTTTCTCTCCCCACCCACTCATTTCTAAAGTACAGTTTTTGCATTAACTGCAACAAAAAGGCACCTCAAAAACATAATTTAGATGTAGGACAGATATCGGTGAAATGTCAAAACTATGCATTTTAGGATATGGTATATTTCTGTGAGGTAAAAACTGTTTTGTGATTTCCTGCTTTTGAATTATTTAAGGATAACTAAACGATCTTAAATGCAGAAGCCATCGTTCCTGTCTAACTGTAACTTGTTGAAGTATCTGTTGCCAGGCCTGAAGCATGCAAGAGCACCAGCTGGAGTATATCAAATATTCATGGTATCAGATAGTTAACAATAACAGAATGGAAAGACAGTTTCACAGATCACAGTCTGTCCCATTATTTTTCTAATCTAAGTGGCTGACATCATATATTTTAAAGAAATGTAGTCATCTCTTTTTGGCTGTGACTTACAAAATATGTGCCCAAATCTTTATGCCATGTTGGTCGCAGATTGGCTTCAAACTGCTTCAGATTGCATTTTTATTGAGCCAAGCCAAGAGTAGTTTATTCAAAGGTGTTGTGTAATGTCACTTTTTCTTTTGGAACAAAGGCCCAGTGCAATTCCTGCTATAAAGCCCAAGAGGTATTTTCCTTCCTCTCCACTTTTTAAAGGGGAGTAGCATCGTTTTTTGTCTACTTGTTAGCTCTTTCTCTCTCTACTCTTAGTAAGTAGGGACGCAGGTGGCGCTGTGGGTTAAAGCCTCAGCGCCTAGGACTTGCCGATCGAAAGGTCGGCGGTTCGAATCCCTGCGGCGGGGTGCGCTCCTGCTGCTCGGTCCCAGCGCCTGCCAACCTAGCAGTTCGAAAGCACCTCCGGGTGCAAGTAGATAAATAGGGACCGCTTACCAGCGGGAAGGTAAACGGCGTTTCCGTGTGCGGCTCTGGCTCGCCAGAGCAGCGATGTCACGCTGGCCACGTGACCCGGAAGTGTCTCCGGACAGCGCTGGCCCCTGGCCTCTTAAGTGAGATGGGCGCACAACCCCAGAGTCTGTCAAGACTGGCCCGTACGGGCAGGGGTACCTTTACCTTTACCTTAGCATCGTTTTTTGTCTACTTGTTAGCTCTTTCTCTCTCTACTCTTAGTAAGTAGGAAGAAAGAATGAGAAGAAATATCTTTTTAGTTATACTTTTAAGCAGAGGTTAAAAACATAGATTAAGCAACCCCCAGTATTGCACATTTACCAGTCCTTAGAAGTATCCATGCGGCTGTTGTCCATGTCTTCATTTGTAACAGGAAAGATTGACTTAGCAGACATTCTAGGAATGTCAACTTCTCTTATTTTCACTCTTAGAATCATGCAGAATAGGAATCTAAATAGTAGGTTTCTAGTCTTACATTTGAAAACATCAATGCTTCTGTGTGCTTGAAAACAGATGGTCCCATTTTCTAGAGCATCAAGACTTGACATTTCCTGTCCTTTGGCTCAGCTGATGTTCATCCATTTCTGTCCTGTCATTAATTGGGCTGCATTTTGTTGTTGTTGTTGTTGGGTCATCTGATGGCATATCATTATGCTTAAGCAGTCTGATTTGAGTTAGTGCTATTCCCCCATAGTCCTCTGCAGATAAGTCATAGAATTGTACAAACACAGAATTGTAGAGTTGGAATGGGCCCCGCAGGTCATCTAGTCCAATCCTCTTCAATGCAGAAATTTCAACTAGATCATATATGACAGATGGCCATCCAACCTCTGTTTAAAAACCTCCAAGGAAGGAGAGTCCATCACCTCTTGTGAGAGTCTCTTCTACTGGGTGTGTGGAGGATGTATCTCCCAGTCCCTTCCACTCATCACACTCAGTCTCTGCACATTGGAAATTCTGTTTGCGCATGATCCTAAGCTTGTACACTCCAAATAGGTGTCTTTTATTACTTCAAGGATGGGGATAATGTATATGGAGCCTATGTATGTTGTGGTGAATGCATGTAGGCCCTTGGAACTCAAGTGTCCCAAAATAAGTTGAAGTCTTCTCTTTTTCTTTCCTTCTCCTTTTTGTTTTTGTGTAAAGGCAATTTGTAGATGGAGTGGGGGGGAGGGAATTAAAGAGCAGTTTATGCAAAGGTCAAGCAGGAATGTGCCACTCACCACATCTATTAATTTAGTTTTAAATTCTCAGCAAATGTTTGGCAGTCCCATGATCTCTTTATATAGCAGCCCGGAACGAGACTTGGTGTCTCTCTTGTTTTTAAGAGATAAACGTCTAGTATGCTTGTGTTTTGGGGTTTGTGTGTGAGTCATGTGTGTTTATATACTCATTTTAAAGCCTTAGTTACCTTGGAGCAAGGTAACTTGTTGCTCAACAACTTGAGTTCCTATTAGGCTGAAAGTACAGCTGGGAGTATGTTTACAAAAGAGGTTGCTTAGTCATCTGCTTTTCCCAGCTTCTGCCAATCTGTTTTTCTTTTTACTTTGATAAACTATCCTCATTTGTTGGCGTACTTTCTGCAAACTAGATTGTGCTTGATTCACTGTACTATTTCCCATGGTTTGAGGGTAAATAACCGTTCCTCTCCCTGATACTTTTATTGATTTATCTTAAGTCCAAACCATGGCAAAAGAGAGAAAAGAACCAGCATTAGGAAAATAGAAAAACAGATGCAGGTTTACACTAGATATAAATAAGTTTCAATCAGAAGTGTGAATTCCATATTCACTATAGGTTTAATAAACCAGGACTCATTGAATTGGATGAACATGTTTAAAATCACATGATTCTATTGTACAATTCTTTGTCAATTGTGCCCGAGCACTATTTATATTTTCAACTAGACGTTTGACAACAAGATGACACGTGAACTTCTTATGGCCCTATGTGACTATAGAAATAGCTATTGACAAAACAAGTTATCAAAATAAATATGGAGAACATTGCGGTGTGGGTTAACTATTTTCTAAAGTGAAGGAATGGAGGTTAGTGTGTTTGAATAGTAAAGAGAAAATATTAATATCCACCTTTTCTACTTAGTGTCCTAATCAGTCATGTCATATAAAGAAAAGTGCAGAGGTCACAAGAAAGGTTCGATGTTTTTAGATAATTGATTTCAGTAGGCCTAACAATTAAGGTTGGTTAAACTTGTATCGGGCTGCAGTCCAGAATGGTCCTTTACTCTTCCTTGAAGAATTCACAGTGTGATATGAGACTGGGAACTGAGGCTTGGGAGTATTGTACTCTCAGAAAGGCAGCTGCAGTAATGGTACCTTGACTGGTTCCACCACCTGCAGAAGAAGGCAGGCTGGTGCTGTGGCTCTTGCATGGAAAGGCTGTTTGGTGTCAAGTGGCCTACGTTTTGGAGATAAATTTTTGTGAGAATGCATAGTTGGCAGAGTAAATGTACAAATTTAAAATGCTTTGAACTATTTTACTTTTTAAATTGTTACACCGTGCTGCTGAATATAATTATTGGTTATATCCTATTATTTTAGAATCATACCATGAACAGCTTATGATACACATAAAGTACAATGCAAAACAAAACAATCATTTAAAATAAGCTGCTAAGAACATACATATTATTTGTATATAATTAAGGCTAAATCTCAGAATTGAGGCAGTAGCAGAATTAAACACTGAAAGCCTGCAAAAAAAGTTTAATTTTCAGTTCTGTTGAATCCTTTCAGAGAGGGCCTTCTGACACGGTACCATTAGAATAGTGTGCCAGTGCCATGCTGCTACCATTGAAAAGGCCCTCATCATGGCACCAAGAGCAAGGCCTACAAGACTGATCTCAAAGTCCAGGCATGTCTCTATGGGAGCAAGGTGTCCTTAAGATGACCTTGTCCCAACTCATTTAGGACTTTAAAAACATCACTTAAATCGAGTCCAGAAACAAACAGATTGTCAATAAAGTTGTGAGATTTGAGATGTACATTCTGATCTCTGAGCACTAGACCAAAGTATATTAGCTTTCGGTAGAGATCTCAATACAAACTTTCTTCACAGCTTGCAATACTGAACCAAATAGCTGTGTTACTGTCTGAGCTACTTTACACAGCAATCACATTTGCAGCAGCTACCCTCATGTACACCCTGTAGCAAACACACAAAAGTGTGATTGACAGGCACAATTCTATAAATATCCATTGTATACATGTCAGGGACTTGCAGCAAATTAGAGCTCCTGAGCACATTGACACACAGTTTATGCATCTGCCATGGTGTGCGTAAAGTGTGAAACAGCCTTCATAATAATATACAATACAATTCCTGTTGGTTATGAATATATAGCTACTTCACTTTCCACTGGCAGTTGTAGAACAGTTAAGACAGTGGAAATACAAATATATATATGTGGAAATGGAAAACTTGCAAGCAAAGATTACATCAACAATATATGTGGAATGTGGCTTGCTTCAGTCATTACTATTATTTATGCATTTGTTGTATTTATATATGGCATTTTTTGGCAATGCTCCCAAGGCAGTTTACTAAAACAAATAAATGATATAAAACGTAAAGTTGGCCCAAGGAAGGGACAGTCTGATCAGAGCAGGCCCTGCTGTTGTTTTTGCTTGCTTTGCTTGCTCTGTTCTTCCTTTTCTCAGGACAGATAGTGTCAGTTAGCTGCGGGGGGGGGGGGGGAAGGCTTGTTGACTTTACTTACCTCCAGCTGCCAGGTTTGTATGCCTTTAACAGCTGTGTGATTATAAGTGTATGCCCTCAATGGTGGGAATGATGTCACTTGCTGCATTTCTGCTTGTCGCCCTAGAACCTGTGCCCCTCTAACTGTTACTAGATCCCAACTCCTGGAAATCTCAGTCAGCATGGTCAATGGTCAGCCGTGATGGGAGCTTTAGTTCAGCTTCAGAAAGGCCACAGGTATTGTCAGGGAACTGGAGCCAGAGAAGGAGGAGAGAATGGGAACTTACCGAGAGAAGGGTCCTTTAATAAGCAGTTGTTCTTCCTCGGATGAGGAGGGTGACGAAGAGCTGTCAGGAGGTAGTGAATCTGAGAGGGGGGAGGTACTTCCGTGGACAAACCACCCTCGTCAGAGAGGAACGAGGGGGGCTGGGCTTAGAAGGTGGTTATGCTGGGGAAAATTGAAAGGAAAGGCAGTCGGGACAACCGACCTGCCATGAAAGTGTCGAACTTCTGAACTTGTTTGTACATAGCTTCAAAGGCGTAATAAATCCTGTAAATATGGCTGACTGCCCGGACTCTTATCTTCACTAGTACTCAAAACTCATTGCTGACAGGTATATAGAATCATAGAATTGTAGAGTTGGAAGGGACCACAAGGGTCTTCTATTCCAACCGCCCGCAATGCAGGGATCTTTTGCCCAACTTGGAGCTTGAACCCACAACCCTGAGATCTCTACCTCTCTACGACTCCCATGCTCTACCAACTGAGCTATCTCTCTGAGCATTCCTGTGTAAAAGGCACAATATCCATCTCAAGAGGAAAAGTTGGTGTTTGGGTACAAGCTCACAGAAGTTTCAGCTACTGAAAAATTTGGGCAATATCAAGAAGAAGAAGAAGAGTTTGGATTTGATATCCCGCCTTTCACTCCCTTTTTTAAGGAGTCTCAAAGCGGCTAACATTCTCCTTTCCCTTCCTCCCCCACAACAAACACTCTGTGAGGTGAGTGGGGCTGAGAGACTTCAAAGAAGTGTGACTAGCCCAAGGTCACCCAGCAGCTGCATGTGGAGGAGCGGAGACGCGAACCCGGTTCCCCAGGATTACGAGACTACCGCTCTTAACCACTACACCACACTGGCTCTCTCCACACTGGCTCTCTCTCTATCACATACACTTTTACCCCATCTACCTTTATCACAGGTTTTCATTTAGCTCACATCTGTTTTCTTCCTTGTTAATTTTCACAAATTTATTCTTGAAACTTGGGAACATTTTGTGATGGTTGTGCCTGCTTGTACTTCATTGAACTGGTTTTTATGCTCCAATGTGTACTTTTCTTAATTTATTGTCTAATGCCTTATAAAAAGCCTTGTCATATCTATATTGCCAGGAAGCCACTGCTTCAGAAAGAGAGGAAATGGATTTATCTTGCACAGTTGCAATTGCTTAAGACTGACTCATGAGCTAAACACCAGATTATAAGAGTATCTATTCTTTTTCAAAGAGTGTATGTAAACCATTATTTTTATAATACCTGGTTGCAGGTGACCTGGAATAGTTCCAGGCTTGAGTTATTTAAAAGAGGAAGGCAAGATTGGGCCAAGGTACATCAAGACAATCAGACTTGTTTTTTGTAACTGAGATATGAAAATGGGGCAGGACAGATGCAAACACAACATTTCAAATGTAAGAAAGATGAAAGGTTGATCATTTAGGCCAGGGGTACCCAAACTTTAGGCCAGGGGTACCCAAACTTTTTTCAAAGAGGGCCGGATTTGATGAAATGAAACGGACTTTGGACATTCCTGATTTAGGCTGATCTGATAAGTAAGTGAAGGTTTCATTTCCCTTTCCCAAAATACTTTCTTTAGTTATTGGTAATAACTTTATCACACTCTTCCTCTATCCAGCAATGTTCAGGACCAAAGTTGTCATTTACAGGACTTTTAAAAAATTAAGGAAAGGACATAAATATCAACTACATACAAGAATACAGAAAGATTGAATTAAATTGAATATACACACAAATTTGGGTTATGTTCACAATCCCTAAAAAGAATAAGAAGAAGAGTTTGGATTTGATATCCCGCCTTTCACTCCCTTTAAGGAGTCTCAAAGCGGCTAACATTCTCCTTTCCCTTCCTCCCCCACAACAAACACTCTGTGAGGTGAGTGGGGCTGAGAGACTTCAGAGAAGTGTGACTAGCCCAAGGTCACCCAGCAGCTGCATGTGGAGGAGCAGAGACGCGAACCTGGTTCCCCAGATTACGAGACTACCGTTCTTAACCACTACACCACACTGGCTCTCACAATAATTATTGTTATTGGCAGTGGGAGTAGTAACATTCCTTCCCCCCACATTTTAATTATTTTATTGCATATAACAATGCAAGTGTTTGAGAGATAAAGAAACACACCTGTTCAACATCAGATGATCCACAACTTAAGGGGCGAGGAAAAAATGATGCAGGGTAGAAATAGATAGATACAATATTAGAAATAATAAGATCATGATTCCATGAAAGCACAATGGAGCGGTCAGTAATAAGTCTTGGAATACCATCAAATCCAAATAAAATCACAGTTTGCAGGAACCTGTGAGCCATAAATTTGTCCTTTGACATAAGTCACGAAGGACCACTATGTAGTTCCATAGTCCATAGGTTTGGCTTTACCCCTAGAAACTTGTAAAGGCAGGGGGGAAGGTAGCTTACCTGTAACGGTGGTTCTTCAAGTGGTCATCCATGAAGTCACAAAAACTCACCTTCCCCAATACTGTCAACCATTTATTTATTTATACATACATACATACATACATACATACCCCATCCATCTAGGTGGCTCCCAACACAATATTAAAAACATGATAAAAGATCAAACATTAAAGACTTCCCTAAACAGGGCTGCCTTCAGATGTCTTCTAAAAGTCAGATAGTTGTTTATTTCCTTGACATCTGATGGGAGGACGTTCCACAAGGTGGGTGCCACTACCCAGAAGACCCTTTTAAAATCATCTATCATCTATAGAAGTTCTGGTCATTCCTCGGCACATTTTCCACAGAGCAATTGATTTTTCCCAATCTGTGGAATTTTTGCAATAGGGCCCTACCTCACAGAGTGCTTATAATTATAAATTAGAAATATAGTTAGCTACTTCTGAACTTTCAAGAGAGCAATGGACTTCAGATATTAAACCTTTTTATTAGCTTTAAGCATAATTTGGGGCAGCTAGATGTGTTACTGTAGCTGTGCATTTTCCTCTCAAAAGGAGAACATTTATTTAATAGAAGCAAAATTCTTCCCATAAAAGCCTGTTTATTGAATCCACGTCAGTAGCATTCTCCTGCTAAGCTGGCTTCAGATTTTTATGGCAGTTACTGGTTGCTAGTAATTTAGATCATCTTTTGAGAAAACAAGGTGCTGGCAACATTAGTAGCATTGGAACATGCTTTGAGTACCAGCTCCTGGTACAATTTCATACTATTTGAGAACCTAGTGCAAATTGTAGCAGAAATGTGAAGAGAAAAATCTTGCCTAAGTGTCACTGTAGGAAGCTTATTTTCAAAGACATGGTGTTGCATTTTTTGATGGCTTACGGTGTTTTTGCTATTATTCTACACAATTCAGAAGCTGTGTTCCCACAGAGACTACTGACATACTTTCTTTTCTTTTTTGAAGCAAGTCTGATAGCTATCTCTGTCTGTCTAAATTAAGCTTGCTAGCATGCCCCACTCACATAGAACTCTTAACCCCTTTCTTCCGGATGTTTTGACCAGTACTAAAACAATACCTTTTATCCAAAGAACCTGTTATATGTTTCAGAATTAACTGAAGCCTAATGTTTCCTGTGTGATTTAACCACTCTGAAAGACTATGTCCCAAAAGCCATTGAGGAAGTGAAAACAATAGCTCTTATCATAGGCAGCAGCCCACTTTTCAGCTGAGTTTTCTATATGGCTGGTTTAGGGGTTGTTAATCTTAGAGGACTTCTTGGTTTGCTAAGTGCATTACTCACTCCACAGGAGTGTGGTGGGGATAGCCATTCTTGTTTTATAAATAACTGCTAAAACTATTCCTCCATGTTATAATCCAGTTATGCTGAGCTGATGCAGATTGACTTTCTACAAAAATAGGTACAGTAAGGACTGTAAGGGAATCCTATGATTTCCATCATTCCAATAGATTGGAGGAAAAGGGGGCAGTAATGGAATTGAGCTGGAGAGAGTAATGTAAACAATATACTCCAGCTTTAGGTATAGCCACACCAGCATATGACTTCTAGAAGTGCATTATTTCCTTACTTAATTTGTTACTTAACCTGCAAAAGCCATAATGTCTTGAACTTCCAAGTCAACTTTCTATAAAATAGTAGGACACAAACAAAAGAGGAGGGGCATGGTTCTCAATCTACTCCACTGTTCTCTGCTGGTCCATAATGTAACGTAAGCTCCACCAGTGAAGTAACCAGCTACCAAGAGAACAGCTTACAACTTGCAGAAATTTCCTATCCAACAGGTTTGTTTACCGTAGCACATCGATGCATTGCCAGAACTGCAGCATTTTCTTGTTTTTGAAACCATTTCTTAACATCAAAATTCCTTTAGCTTTGGAATTAAAAATTTCAGTAATTAATGTTATGAATTCTTCTGTGGGTGATTTTTGTTTTTAAAAAAATTGTTCCATCTTGTACATGCTGCCTGGTGCTTGTTCAAGTACTATCAGAAAAGTATTAGGCATTATTTTAAGGAGGAGTAAACAAGACAGTAAAGGTACCTGGGAGAGTAAGAGAACTGTCCTTTCCCAGATCGCTACCGATGGAAAACCTTTTATAACTAAAGAACCTTCTGCTCTGTGTAAATATTGAGAGTGGGGGCAGATACTTTATGGTGTGTTCAGTGGGTATTGCCATAGCAGTAAAATAATTAAAAGTGCTTTTTAACCTAGGCTGGGTTTTGTCTCTGTGTCTCCCTGCCCACCCCGCATGTAGATTGTGCAGACTCCCTTAGTGCACTTTCATAAGCATGATGATTGAATTTGAAAATGATAATGGATTTAAACCTTGATAATTTATACACAGCAATTCTAAGCACTTATGCCAACATATCTGCCTGTTGACATTACCTAGCATGTTTTATTGCATAAGGCTGTCATGCCTTGTCCTAAGCTCTTGGGTCCTGGCACAGCCTTAATTAGACCTGGGCTATTGCAGTAAATCTCCGAAGTCACAAAAAATTAATTTGGAGAGTCTAAATAGCCTCAGATTTGTTCTTATTTAAAAGAATGCTATATTTTCATGGGTTGCTCCACTCTGGAACCAGCTGCTGATGTCTTAGAATAAGGTCAAGTGTCTTCATCATAAATGTCACTTAGAGCTTTTAAGGAATGTTTGGTGCTTTTATGAATTGTAAAGCATCTTTTATATCACATTGTGTAGCTTGAGCCCTAAACAGAGTAATGCTTCTAAGATACATAATTCTCTTTAAATAAAATATATCATTCTTTTTCAGCCAGCTCTGTCTCTCTAAGATACGTTGTCATCACAACATCCAAGCTATCATAAAAATTTATTCTTTACACACGGGACAGTGAACCAGAGGTACAAATTTGTATGCTAATGAGTTGGGGCTTTAGTCCCTCTGGTCAATGTCCAGTCCTCTGTGCTATGCTGCTTCACAGTTGTACTACTTGTCAATAATAATTTTGAGCCACAAAATAGAAATTTCATCAGCCGTTTGTTTTAGGCAGCCAAAGCAGTCCCTTTTGCCATATTTTTGCTTCTGAGTAACAGTTGCAGTTCCCAGATTGCTGTCTTGAGAGGATTGCTGATAGTATCACATCTGTGTGGTCTTTAGTTTTTCCCCATTGGTCTGAGCTGAAGTTTGCTTTTGAAATGTCAATTAGTCCATCTGTTCTGCATAAAGACAGCCTTCATCACCACCTTTCTTTTTTATATGTTTGCAATAAATGCCTTCATTCTCTTCCCCCATCAGCTTCTGAAGCAGGGACTCAGGCTCCTGAGAGACATTCGTGTATCCTGTCATCTTCCAAATCCTTGTATTTCTTTACTTACTTTAATTAGGTTTTGTTTTTCTTTGATCCACCTGCTTGCCATATTAAAACTTTACAAAATTATTAGATTTGTGCACTTAAGTAGTGTTAGAAACTGGGATAGAAAGCTATTCACCACATGAATCCTGGAACCTAGGTTACGGGCGCAAAAACAGGATGGCTAGTCGCTATTTTCCAAGTGCAGCAACACTTTCTATTTATTTTTCTGAAATGCATGAACTAATACACAATTCACATCAGTGAAACATTGTTAATATCACATTTTTAATTGGACACCACAAGCATAAATGGGACTCAGCCCCTGCAATTGTGGCTAAAATCATAGGTCATCTGAATATTTAATATTTGTATATACTGGTGTATGTGTGTGAAATAGATATGTAAAGTATTGTGCTAGATTTGAACTTACCTGTTTGGGGTATGGAGGGGAGGCAAAGTGGAACATGGAAGGCAGCAATCAGTTAGATAGCATTTTGGGGAGGTGAAACAAGGCAAAACAGCACGGAAGGCAGCAGCTAACGATCTTACTTTGGAGTTGGGAGGGAGGCATTTCTCCTGCGCCTTTTTGTCAGCAGCAGCAATTTTAATCTTGAATCTCAGTTGCCATACGTGGCACCAAGACTTCTCAAATTGTCCCCAATCAAACAATTCCCATTCACAAAATGCGCCTGTCTCCTGCCTGATTTTGAGCACTGTTCTTAAGCTGATTCCTGATGGCAACTTACAAAAAAAAAAAACCAAAAAAAACAATTTGAAATACATAGATTCAGTCTTATACAATAATATCAACATATCATCCCTTGATATTACAAAACTATGGTAAGAAAAAGCTTCCTGGTACTAAAAACAAAAAATGGCAACCTCAATAAGCCACAATAAAACTATCAGCAGCTTGTTAACATTATATGTGAAATATATATTTTACTTACATGGTTCATGTGCATACACATGCACGAGGGACTAGTGTTTTTCTTATCCAAGTAGAACTGATATCCAGAGAACTACCATGAGATGTTTCCTCGGCATAATCATTAATCTACTCTTCATAATGTTTGCCACCTCTGAACCTGCCATGATGGAGTGCATGCTCTGTATACGAAAAGTTCCAGCTTCAATCTATGGCATCTCCAGCTAGGACTAGAAAAGACAAAAAAATTCTGAAACAGTGGAGAGCTGCTGCTAGTCAGCACTGAACTTGATAGGTCCATGATCTGACTATGCATAAGGCAGCCCTTCCTTTTTTCTTCCCGAGCTGCTCCTGATACTTACTGCCCTTCCTGTCTGAGGCAAAGGATAGCAAAGGCTAGAGATGTAGGAGAATGTGCCATTGAATGCTACAACTTGAAAGGTGAGAGCACAAAGCTTGCAATAAACTCTTGCCTTTTTACCCCAGGAAGCAGGCTGAGCTATGGTCACCTCAGTCCACCAGAGTCTTTGCATTAATCATTTTTGGGCTTAGTGAATGCTAAGAAGGAAAATATTGTAAAGATGAGTCCATGAGGAAGACAAGCCTAAGGATTGGTATTAGTGTTTAGTTTAGGTAAAGGTAAAGGGACCCCTGACCATTAGGTCCAGTCGTGACCAACTCTGGTGTTGTGGCGCTCATCTCATGTTACTGGCCGAGGGAGCTGGCATACAGCTTCCGGGTCATTTGGCCAGCATGACAAAGCCACTTCTGGCGAACCAGAGCAGCACACGGAAACTCCGTTTACCTTCCCACCAGAGCGGTACCTATTTATTTACTTGCACTTTGACGTGCTTTCTGCTAGGTTGGCAGGAGCAAGGACCGAGCAACGGGAGCTCACCCCGTCACGGGGATTCGAACCGCCGACCTTCTTATCGGCAATTCCTAGGCTCAGTGGTTTAACCCACTGCGCCACCCGCGTCTTAGTTTAGTTAGTGTCTGTGTTTAATAGGCGCTATACATAAATTGAAACAATAAGCCCTGACCCCAGGCTTATAATCTAAAAAATATGAGCCATTGCAGAAGGTGAGTGGAGGGAATGGAAATCATCAGCTGGATAATGTCGGAACAAAACGTTAAAAGATACTTGCATCCAGTGGGAGCCAAATGCATCTTCTTTCGCTGGTGTTTCTTGGGCCCCAGTTAGAGCAGAGTTCTTTCCAGCAAAGAGAGATGAACTTGCTCCCTCAAGCTGTTCATTCTCAAGCTGATGACTTTAGCTAAGCTAGACTTCCCCTTGCTGTGACAGTCTACCTAGGAGGGAGAGGGTGCAATCTTCCAGAGACCCTTGATGGATGGCTTTTCTCTTTGAGTCAGCAGTGATGCATTAGTTGCACTGCTATATCAGGAACACAGCATTACTCTGGGGTGCTGTATATCGCATGACTTGTTTAAGCCTGCGGCAGTAAGTGAAGTATTAGGCCCCAGGCCCTGACACAAATTCAGTTGTGTAATTGCATATTACTTCCAGTTGGATTAGAAATGAACCAATTTCTTATCTGTTGCGTACCATTGGTTTCTACAAGCAGAGATGGATAAAGTGGGCATCTAAATGCACTCTGAGGGCTGTAATTGGCTTATAAAATTTGAGCTCTTTGATTACCCTTCTCCAAAAAGCACTTTATCTTTTTTAATGTCTCTATGACTGTCTGTTTTCATTCTCTTCTCCAGATGAGAGCCATACTTTGGGGAAGTCTTTTTCCCTGTTCTGTCATAGTTGTTCTGATTTCCAACTGTGAGGCACATCACTTCAGATTCAGTTCAGTTTAAAAGTTGAAAGGAAAGTGGTGCTAGAAAATATGGTGCTGTGTAATCTTCGCTGTGTTGTGAATCAACCATTATTTTACTTTCTGTTGTGGTTTTATGTATTTTTTTGTCTTAATTCCTGCAACTTCATAATCTTGTTCACACCTCGTATTTACCATTTCTAACTCCAGGTACCTTTACCGAATTATCTTTTTAGCAGGTTTACTATCCCTACAAACATGAATGGACATTATTTTCCCTTCTTGATGTAGGTTTTCTGCTTCGTATAATATTTATGGAAGTTTATGGAACTGGAGTATAAAGAAAGAATTTAAATGAAAAAACTGCAAGAGAAGTATATCCTTTGCTATTCAGCTGTTGGCCTGAGTTAAAACAAGAAGCTTACCAGCACTGAGCATCTTAACTTTTAATAGCCTTCTATTAACCAGACTAAAATCCATTCACTGGGGTGGGAAAAATGAAATTTTAGAATGGCTTACTGGGGAGATGGGTTCATTTTCAGTACAGTGAACATCAAGATCTGTTGTGAATTATTTTTGTGCTCATCTAGCAGACTTTTCATCTGTGCATTTTTAAAGGTTGTGCTCACCTAATTTTTCTCCAGATACTTCTTTTAGACTCTCTGTATTTCTTCAAGTACTTCTTTTAGACTTTACCACTGCCAGCAGAAGGCAATCTGGCAGTGGTGCTGAAGCTTAAACAACTGCATTTAACAATATGTTGTGGGGTTAGGGAGAACTGATTTATAAAGTAATGCTTTCTACTTCCTCCCTAGGTGTTTGAATGCATGTACCTACTGCAAAACTAAGCATGCCAGAGGAGATCTCGCAAGTTATCCTATTGAAGAACTGGTAAACAGAGCCAAACAGTCCTTTCAAGGTAAGCTTTTTTTTTTGTTTTCTTTTGTTTTCTAAAACTTCAGTCTGGTTTGATCTATCAAATTTATATCAGTGTGTATAAAGTAGTATTTGCTAAGAAATCCCATCAGCCTCAGCACACATGGCCAGTGGTTAGAGATAATGAAATTTGTGATCTAGCAACATCAGGGTTGGGAAGGCTGTGCTAAACATAGCAAAATCACACAAAAAAGACAGCCCATAGTACTGCAAGATGATCAGCACCAGGCAAACTTACGGGAATTGCTCCATATAAGCAACAAGTGTAACATGTCTGTAACCAGTGGTTTTTATTGAAGGAATCTGAAACTGTTCAGCCTTTTTTATACCAGTAAGGCATGTTGTCACATTGTTAATTGTTATATTGTGAACTGCCCTGTGATCCTTGGATGAAGGGTGGTATAGAAATTTCAATCAATCAATCAAATTTAATAAATAAACAATTCAATAGAAGTTGCATAAGGAAGTTAAAATTCAAATCTCATTATGCTGTTGACTGTAGGCTCTCTTAACACTTTGTTGTCTGGTTCTAAGCTGCCTAGTTACTGAGTGGCAACAGCTTAACCAAGTCAAGGGCATCTGGAAGGGCTGTTAAACCTCTGTCTTCCCAGCTCCACTGTAGTTTCAGCAAAGGCCAAAGATAGGATTTTGTGGGGAAACAAAACTTCACTCTCTTGTAGTTTTCTAGCTGAAATGAAAACTGGAATGGTAACATGTACTGAAGTGCTGTGCATTACCGTATCATTCTACTGTCAATCTCCCCATGCGTCTGCTAGATAAACATATCCAGAATTTACCTGAATTCATTAGCTGTGGCAGCTGGTCCCGCTGGACCTGGTAGGACTATTAGGAGGTCTTGGGGGGCATTCTAGTTCTCTCCCCATCCTCCTGTCTTGGAAAAATACTGTGGACACTTAAGAAGTGCAGTCTTACAGATCTGTAGTCATATTTCCTGGTAGTAAGCTGCGTTGAACATAATGGGGCTCCTGAGTCAGCGTGTATATGATTGTGTTGTAGATTTATTAGTAAAGCAAATGCATCAGGTGATGTTCTTAGATACTTGGGTTGTTTAATTTCCAGTAAGGCCGTAGATAGCTCTGTTGGTTAGAGCCTGGTTCTGATAACGTCAAGGCTGCAGGTTCAAGCCCCATAAGGGACAACTGCATATTCCTGCATTTCAGGGGGTTGGACTAGATGATCCTCAGGGTTCCTTCCGGCTCTGTGATTCTATATCTATGTCTGGTTTGTTTTAAGTAGCCAGAGGCCCAGGAGAAAAAGGTTCAATTATTGATCTCAATCACATGCTCTTTTCTGTGTGGGCTTTGCTACTCGCTTCACCAGAAAAGAAAACTACAAAGTTTTGATTTTCATTCCCATAGAGCTTTTCCTACTAAGAACTTCCTGATGACAATGTAAGGTTTGGTATATCTAACCCTTTATCCTCTTGCTTTGAAATACTGCCGTCTTATTCTTTACCATTGTTTAAAGTTTGTTTTGGGTTTCTTTTTTGACATACAGCAACGTTGGGCTCTTTTTGCTTTGACTTTTTTTCCTTTTTCTTAACTGGCGTAGCATTAAACAATTTATATATCATGGCATTGTTTCACTGTCTTTTGTTGAAGTCCCTTAAGACTTTAAGTGACATGTTGTTCGGCATAATGGAAGGAAGGTCAACAAAGAGGGAGCCTGTTTGTACTTGGCAGTGCAAGTATTTGCTTTTGATTAAATCCAAAATATTTTTTTACTGTAGTGTTTGCCGAAGATCATTTAGTCCCTTATTTAATAAATGTCGTTCTGCTTTCATTATACACTCAAGACCTGAGTGACACACTTGATAGCCACTTGATAACTGGATGACCACTGCTCTGCCCAGCAAGTAATTTATTTATTAATTGATTCTATTATTGTAATATTCTCTGAAGTTATTTGTGCAGAAGGCTAAAAAATGTACTCACTAAACAACCCTACTTATGTGAGGTCTTGGTTTAAGATAACTTGGGTAGCTTATTTTATTCTATTATCTCTTCCAACCCCTTTCTTATCCTTTTGGCCCCAAAAGTTCTGATATACCAGATTGAACAGGAATGCCTTCTCAAGATGGTTAACTTAAAATTTGCTTTGTTGCTCCCTTTTGTATATTAGAAATGTTCAGGACTTGGCTGCTGACTCTGCTAATGTAGAAACACTTAATGCCAAGATAAATATTTTGATACCAGTCTGTTGGTTTCTTAAAGCTCCACAGGACAGCATGAAGAATTAGGGTTTGTTCTTTTTCATTATCCCATGTAATGCTTCCTAATGGCTCTTCAGGAAAAACAAATGTATTTGTAGACTTCGGACTATTATTAATTTAGGTAGCCATGAATACTACTGTGCAACACAAAAACAAGCATATAAAGCTATATTTTTAACAGAGGTTATACTGTAAACCAATACGGCCACCTTAGATTGTGACATTAAATAAATTCTATTAACTATGAGCATAGTCCAGGATCTGCTCCTGTGTAATTATTGATGGCATGGAGAAGATCTCCACAAGACTCGGCAAATGATAACAGCCACAGGCAAGCTTGTTCATAATGGCAGTTTTGTGTGTAGTACTCTTTAGTGGCTTTGTGGTGTGAAAACACATGAGAAATATTAGCTTTCCTAGGGTTGCTCAAATGCTAGTGTGTTTTAAAACACCAGATGCAAGAGTATGTTGGAAAGGTAGAGTGGAATTCACCTTTTGCCACCATACTTTCAAATGGTACTTATTTTATAGCTGAAAACCCTCTAAATAAATAATTGAAATATGTTCTGGCAACCTTGGAGTGCCGTCTTAGAGCAAGTGACTGTTCTAAACAGTATTTGTCCATAGGAAAGTTTGCCTGTTTTGTGATTTCAGCAAGGATTATCCCTGGTATTATTCATTTATAACCCTTCAGACTAAAGTGTTCTATGGGAAATTGAAAGCAGGTACAGGTGCATTGCATGAAGTGTATTATTTAGGAAACTGTGATTTTAATCCCCATCCCACGATTCTTAAGGCTTTTACGTGATTTGCCTTTATTTTTATTCCAACAGTTGGATTATTAATTGGGTTATTAGCACTGCAAGAGCAGTAAGGCCAAAACTGACTCTGACTTGAATTGAACACCCTCCTCTCTGTTGGATCTGGTTTGCAATTGGTTACAGTTATGCCCAGACACTAGTACTGCTATGTTAGCCTTACCTTTTAAATGCAGTAGCTCTGCCTCTTGAGAAATTTCATCTGTTTGATAGGCTAAATGAGAACCATTGCCTTTCAGAAGTGACCACCATAATCCATTCTGCTGCCAGAGAATAGCTCCGATTCTAATGCCTCTGCAAAATCTTGATGAAGTTGATGGTACTATTATGATTTAATGATGCTAGTGTGGCATAACTGGTAAAATGTTGCACAAGAACTGTGGAGATTTCTCATTATAGAGGAGGGAGAAAGGTTGTTTTCTGCTGCTCCAGAGAAGTGGACACGGAGCAATGGATCCAAACTACAAGAAAGAAGATTCCACCTAAACATTAGGAAGAACTTCCTGACAGTAAGAGCTGTTCGACAGTGGAATTTGCTGCCAAGGAGTGTGGTGGAGTCTCCTTCTTTGGAGGTCTTTAAGCAGAGGCTTGACAACCATATGTCAGGAGTGCTCTGATGGTGTTTCCTGCTTGGCAGGGGGTTGGACTCGATGGCCCTTGTGGTCTCTTCCAACTCTCTATGATTCTATGATTATGTGAACCTTGTGTCATTCACCATTTCTCAACCTGGGATGAGGATTCTGTGTTTCCCTGAGCTGCATTGGAAGAGAAAATACATCGTTTTGTATTGAAAATATTCCATTATTGTAAGTGGCCTTTTATTGAGATGGAACAAGGAAATGTGGCAGTATGACGGGACAATGAAGGAAAGCTAGGGAGAGGCATGGGTAACAAAAAGATAGAGGAGGAAGAGGAAACAGGGGATGAAGTAGATCAAATCTACTCTGGCACTCTTTATAGATTACAGCAGAAGCATGAGAGCTGTTGCTTCATCGGCTGTGACATTTATAGGTTTAACATTCTCTGGGTGGGGGTACAGGTGAGAAGGCCACATTCAGGTGAGGACGACTGATATGAGAGGCCTTGCCTATATGGTGCCACGTCTTTTTAGATATTACATCAGTACATGTGAAACTGAATTCCCTGCCACAAAAAGCAATCTGTAAAGGCCCATTATACTTAAGGTTCATTTTGGTTGAGTGTTGCGTTCTAAGAAATTGAGCCAAAAATCTTCATGGAAAGTTTGATTTTGATGAGAGATCTGGAGAATATGTGTACGTAAATTATGTAATTAAGGTTAGGGGTTGTTGTTTTCTTGACAATGGCGACAGTGTTTCACCACTTTGTTTATATTAACCTGTGTTTCAAATGGCAAGAACTTTAAGATACATTGCTACGTAAGTATGTTTGATGAGTAAAAGGGGGGAAATTACTTGATGCTATGTAACATTGACCACCTTCAAAATCACATTTTTTAAAAAAGTATTACTCACCAGCTAAACTTTATAAAACCTTCCCAGAAGCACAGCTCAGAGGCTGAACATTGCTTCTGGATTTTGTGTAATATTTCTGTTTGTGTTGTGGTAAATGTCTGTATATAGGATGGTTTCCATGGATTTACAGTATGGTAGACAACAGAGAAATGTTTCGTAAGCGAGTGGCTTGTTTGTTAAATGATATTTCTGCTTGCTTTTCATAGTCTGAAGGCAAGTCTTAGGCACAGGGTTGAGAAGGCACCTTAGTTTGTGGCTGAAACCTTTTTTAGACAGATTAATGTTGGCTTGCTTTCAGTATGCTCCCTTCTCAGCAGGCTTTATTGTGGAGAGCTGGAAATTCTTCTTTTCCCTTGAAAAATAACAGCATGTTTTCGTGTGGGTTTGATTTCACCCCATGAGTACTTGAGTTTTATCTAAGTTACCAGGCAGCATGGGATGGAAAGGGGAATGGTAATAACCAGCACCATGAATTGCACCCAGAAATGGACTGGGAGCCAGTGCAGCTCATACAGTAATGGAGACACATGATCCCAACACTTTGGCTCAGTCAGGTTTTTCGCAGCACCAATTGAAGTTTCCAAATGGTTTTCCAGGGCAGTTCCACACAACTGGGCTATTGTATGTTACAGTAGTCCAGTTGAACTGCAACTACTGCATATATAGAATCACAGAATTGTAGAGTTGGAAGGGATCCCATGGGCCATCTAGTTCAACCCACTGCAATGCAGGACCATGGCCAGGCCTTCCTGCATCAGGAGCTGCTTTATAACACCTGTTAAGTCCCAAGATGCTGTTTGAGTCAAAGATCACTCCCATTGACTTAAATACAGTTGGCATTCATCATTTGTATCTGGACTCTTATTTATTGAAAGCGTTTATTAGCTGCTTTCCAGCCATGAGTCTCAGACCAATTTACAAAATAAAACAAAAATACAATGTAATCAGGCAGGTTTCCCCCCCAAAAAGCAGCAGATGGATTAAACTCCAGCATTAAAACCCACAGTCATTAAAAGGCCCGAGAAAATAAATAAGTTTTCACCAGGCATACACTTGGGAAACCCAGCCAGATGGACAAGGTAGAAATAACAAATTATTATTATTATTATTATTATTATTATTATTATTATTATTAAAATAAAGATGATGCCAGGCAAGTAAGGTCAAGTCAGTATGGAGGCAAAAAACAAATCTCTTTTCAGGGGTGGGAGACTTCAGGCCTGTTGGCCAAATGTGGCCATCCATACTTCATTATTTGGCCTTTGTGATTGTCCATAGGCTGCACCTTCTCCTCAGCCGCAATCCCTGCAGGCCTTTCTTCAGTTCTTTCCTCAGTGTGTTTGCCTAGCTGACCTGGATAGAGGACAGAAGTGGATACGAGTCGGAACTCCACCAACTTTTTCTGTCATCCCTGAAGGTTGCCCACAGCCGAAAAAGGTCCCCCACCTCTGTATTAGTGTTGGGAGAAGGCAGTCCTTCAGGTTTTGGTGGGATTTTAAAAACCCCACTTTGAATTGTGCTCAGAAATTGACCAGCTGCTACTCAGCTGTCCCAAGACCAGCATAATATGTTCCATACAACCAGTCATAGTTAACATTCTTGCTGCTGCGTTTTGCATTATCTGCAGTTTCTAAACAGACTGTTCCATGCACAGCATATATGGTATAAACACAATGTTAGCTGTGCATGGATAACAGTGGGTACAGCGTGGCATTCAAAAATGTAAGCTGTGGCTCAAAGCGCTGTAGCTTCTGTGGTCTCTGATTAGCTATGATTTCAGCTGGCTCAATAGAACCTTGGATTCTAGACCAATTTGTAACATGTAATTTGAATGAGAAAGGATAATTGCATATTTTTAGGTGACAGATATGATTGCAAGTACAGAAATGTTTTTATGAGGATACTATACAGGCATCCCCCAATCCCTTACAGTCTAGCCTTTGCCTAACTGGACATGCTACTTTTATGTTTAATTCTTATTAATTCTTATTGGCTCCCAGTACGTTTCCGAGCACAATTCAAAGTGTTGGTGCTGACCTTTAAAGCCCTAAACGGCCTCGGTCCAGTATATCTGAAGGAGCATCTCCTCCCCCATCGTTCTGCCCGGACACTGAGGTCCAGCTCCAAGGGCCTTCTGGCGGTTCCCTCACTGCGAGAGGCCAAGTTACAGGGAACCAGGCAAAGGGCCTTCTCGGTAGTGACGCCCTCCCATCAGATGTCAAAGCGATAAACATCTATCTGACATTCAGAAGACATCTGAAGGCAGCCCTGTTCAGGGAAGTTTTTAATATGTGACATTTTAGTGTATCTTTCATCTTTGTTGGAAGCCGCCCAGAGTGGCTGGGGAAACCCAGCCGGATGGGCAGGGTACAAATAAATTATTATTATTATTATTATTATTATTATTATTATTATGTATCTAATCATAGAAGAGTTCAAGACCGATAAGAAAATTAACTTTGTTGCCACACACACAAAAGCACACATCCTGTGATGTTAAAAGTAGCTTGGAGAAGCAGGGACACTAAGACACAGCTCTGGTATGTGTTGTTTCTTTGAAGAATACCCATGGCACTAGGAGATGATCAGCTCTTCTCTCCTGTGATAGAAAGCAATTGCCCTGTCTCTCACTGCCTCTGGTGTTCTGGTGGAGCAGTGTCAAAGCACCTGTACACACTGGGTATGCTAATTTGGCACAGCTGATTTGCATAATTGGTACAACTGATCTTTTGTAGTCATTGCCAGTATTTGAGGACCTGGAACTTGTCAACCCTAGAGGCAGTAATAATGTATGGCTTAACTTCCACATAATATTGGGCATTTCTACTTTTTTTGCACCGATTGTAAAGCTATTTCATATTCAAAAAAGTGTAGAAATGGATAGTGATGGATGTTGCAGGATAATCAGGATTTAAATCCAGCCAGATGGATGCGGTATAAGTAAATAGTAATAATAATAATAATAATAATAATAAGTGTCAATAGTACTGTTGGTTAAGGGAATATCTACCTGTAACTGTTTTAAGGGGAGAGTTAAATTTGTAAAATTGATTAGATATAAAATCTGCATGAAAGATAAATTTCACAATCAGATTATAAAAATAAAAATGTAAAGTGATGTGTGTTGAATGTGGCATAAACATAAAATCTGTTTCGTGTGCCCTTTAGAGAGTTTTTACGTTTATGCATTTATTTGGCAAACACTGATATACGTATCAATGAAGCTTGATTGCTGAACGTTTATGCTTCTTTTTATGGCATACACTTGTGTTAAAATAAGTGTAGATATTTATTTTCAATATGTCTTGTATAAACCAGATCTTTACAAGATTATGATCCATATCACATTCGTGGGGTGCTCCAGCATTGCCAAAAGAGGGATTTAGTTCGTATAAAAGTACAAGTTGTGCTGCTTTTAATTTAAGTTGTATTTGTAATCTGTTTTTGCTTTACTTTCATTTGCAGACCAAGTGCCCCAAAGGAGAAAAAAATAAATAAACCCACTCTTGTTTCTGGTTTATTTGCAAACCGGGTCAGACGCCTTTGATTAGGTCTCAGCTGGAGCATAATTTGAATCTTGACAGATTGAACCTAAGCAGCAGGCTTTCTCCAGCTCAGCCAAAGCTGGGAGGGGGGAGGGGGGCAGAATAAAAGCTAATTCCAGTTCACAAGCAGAACAACAGTGCTGAATAAATGTGCAACTGTTAATGAATAGCTATTTCAAATATTTACAAAAGACTGAGTAAAAAGAGATTGGCATCCCAGGCAGCTGTTCTAGGAAGGAACTATTAAAAATAACGATCAAAAATAATGCTCAAATGCTATTATATCCATCAAATATCACATGAACTGGGATGCGGGTGGGAAGATAGCTTCAGAGACTGTAGACTGGATCTCATGTAGCCATTTTACACCATTCTATAGATAGCTGTATTTAGCTTCTCTTCCCCAATGTTAAGGTTTAGCAGATCACCAGGGCCAATAGGAATAGGAACAGACACCTCAAACATGTGTGCGTAGGATCTTGAACTTTTTGACATTCACCTACCCTTATTCTAATTCAAGCCACAAATCTGTTTTCACTGGATTAACTAGTGGAGGGAGGTGGAAATGCATACTTTCTAAAATATTTGGGTTGCATCCAGTGGTATCGCACAGCTGACTGTAGGGTGCTGCTCAACATAATGGGGAGAGAAGCAATTTCGGAGGAGGAGCAATACTAATGGGGAGAGAAGCAATACTACTACTAAACTGGTGGGTATTTTTCTGAACCAAAATCTAGCAGTATGAATCTATCAGACAAGTCTCTGCAAGTGCACCCATAGCTTTATTGTTTTGCTTGCATCATGGCAGTCCCTGTGGCTTTTAGCACTAAACCACAGCTTGCTGAGGCCTGTAAGGGAGTTGCATCCTCAAAAGTGGATGTGGCAGAGATTCCTCAGCTAACTGGCTCCTATATTGCACTTTTTGGTGTTTTGGTCAATGTGAATGTGGAGATGATTCTAGCAGCAATAAAACATGGCGGTGCAAAAAGTCACTTAACCTGCTTCCAGATAAGAGATGCAAAACAGATCAGGCAGACTTACACTATTTTTAAATTGGAATTTCAGATTGCCCTTCATTCCACAGAACCTAAAGGTTCTCAAGGTACAACAAATGCAACATAGAGGAAACAAAATCTTAACCAGCTACAAACACATTCAGATACTCGAAATAACTAAAGACCAACAAGAAAATCTCGACAGAGGACGAGATGGTTGGACAGTGTTCTCGAAGCCACAAACATGAGTCTGACCAAACTGCAGGAGGCAGTGGAAGATAGTGCCTGGCGTGCTCTGGTCCATGGGGTCATGAAGAGTCGGACACGACTAAACGACTAAACAACAACAAACAAGAAAATCCATCTATGTTGAAGTTGGCTTCCAAGTTAGCATTTGGAATAGCGTTCTATTAAGCTAATCCATGTGAATTATACATCTATCTTAGTGGTCGTGCTAAAGCTATGTAGTTTTTTGGGATTATAATCTGGGCACTTAGATTTTTCAAAACAGAGGGAGTAATAGGGAATGAAATCTGGAAATCTGTTTTCGTATTTTATATAAAACACATAGTAAGGATAAGATAAAATTATATTAGGACTTTAATGACCAAGGGCAGTATGCAACTAACTTTGTTCCATCACAGCAAGGATTGTACTTAAGCAATGTAATTTCCCTGCTTCTCCTTGTGTGCCCCCTAAATCTGTTCTCTGGGTTTCTGGATGGAGAGAAAGTTGTAATGTACAAATGGAAATCCTTGCACTGACAGGATGTGAGTTGGCTACCCCCACAAGAGTACAAATCCTCACACACACACACACAATGTTGATGGCTTGAGGAAGTAAGGATGTTGCATCTGTGTGTTCTCTGCAGGCAGAGGGGAGCATTGCTTAGGTTTTCCTGCCATGGTGGCAGCTCTAGCTCCACCCAGGTACATAGAAGGTTCTTGTACCTGAAGGTTCTTGTAGCAGCAGAAGAAGAAAAGCCACCAAACAGGGAAATTAAGAGGCAAGACCGGATCCCCAACCCCATTGAATTTCCTATGATATTTAGTCATGTGAAATTCTCTGAGTATTATTGGGGAGTGACAAATTCAGGCCTGGTGTTGAGCAATGTTGTATTAGTGTTAGAGAGTTCTTATTTGGGGGAGTTGAATAAGGATGAATAAAATGTGTGTGTTCTACAAACAGAGTTTGCCTTGCAAAATACTCTGTGGAAGTGATGCAGTTGGAGAAAATGTTCAAAATTTTGCAACATGTCGAAAAACAAAAACAAAAGTGTGGCAATAATTGGACAGGGGAGGCAACAAAGGTTTTAAGAGGAGGCTCTGTATCTCAGCTGGTGATTGCACATTTATAACTATTGGGACACTATTGTCTGAGAACAATCTCAGTGCATGCAGAACTTAATGACAGTATTCTTTTGCATGATAATGAACTAGGTTTAGCAAGAAAAAGAGGGAAGCCCACTCCCACCCCTGAGCACTCTTCTGGCAGAAAACATTTTTGCTGTAACCTTGAATTTTCTTGCTTTTCTTGGATTTGGGTTACATCCTTAAATACATTTCAATTTTTACCCTTTAATTTCTTTTAATCTACATGTTGGGTTTAGTTGTAGCTCCTTCCAAATAGTTTGTTTTATGCCTCCAGCTGCTTCCAAGCAGCCATTGTGCTGAATAAGCACTTATTTCAGTATGTCCTTGATAAAATTAATGAAAGCATCTGCAGAAGTGGCAGCAGCAGCTGCAGTGCCTTATGGAAGCCAACTTCTGCTTAACATTGTAATAAAAGGAATAGTTTTGTGCTGGAAGCGAATGTTGACTTACTTCTAGAAAAAAGGGGGATCGCACCTGCCACTGCTAGTCTGGCTATGTGGTTTGTTGATTATATACTCTTGTTAGGCCCATTGTCATTGGCAAAAAGAGGATGATGTCACCTTTATTAAGCTCACTTGGCACCTTTTCGAGTGACAAATAATTTGCCTGCTGTTGTCGTTTTTCTTCTTCTCTAGCATGTGCCTTGTTTTAGAAGCAGAGAGCGTGTCATGTTGTCACAGTTAAATGCTGGAGAAATGTAGAGGTGCATGGAAATAAGAAGGAGTGATGCTTCTAATCACTGTGCATAGTAATGGAGTATAAGTGCACATTTAGGATCATTATCCTGTTACCAGGTGGGGCCCTTGAGCTTTCACGTGTATAGAAACTGCTCAAGGTTGCATAGATGAAGTAAGAGGTACTGCAATACCATCTGCTATTTTCTCATTAATTCCTGTTTCCTAGGCCTAATCCAAATTGTCTTAGAATAGCACTTCAGTGCTTAATCGAGGCTGTGAGAACAGCTAGGCCTGCCAGATCTAGATCCAGAGGGGTTTTCCTGTACCTTTAAGGGTTGCATAAAAATGAGAATTTCACTATGTAGGTTATTCCCCAGCATTGTCGAAAAACTGCAACTGGTAGAAATTTCCTTTCTGTTTAACTTTTAAAGGCACAGCCCTGAAACACTGGATCAAACAACTCTTGTAAATGCTTTATTCAAGATAATGTGCTGCACATTTGCCTTTGTAGAGACACTTCCTGCCAAAAATGTTGTTTCTTTCAACAGCTGCAGTCTTAACACTTCTAAAAGTCTCAGGTTTATGTCTGGGTCAACTACAACATTTTCAACAGATTTTTTAAAGCATATTGTTGTAACCATAGCACGGGTTGCAAATGGTTTTAAAAATAATTTACTGGTAAGCATTGCTTACCAGGAAGGAAAGGCAGCAGGGGAGTTGTTGTGGAGCAAACATACTGACAGGAGCACTGGACTGACCTCTGCACCACCTGTTACCTCCTCTTCCTGCCAGGAAGCAGCTCTGTCCCAACCAGCAAGCCACTTCTGGTTTGAATCTAGAGGTAAAATGTGAAGTGATAGAAATACCAAAGAAGACTGAAAAATGGCTTGTAACTGAAACCAGGACATACAAGGCCATTTTGAAGCTGTTTTGGGATCTCCTCTTGGGCTTGTATAAATTTAACGTTATCTCTAAAGGTAAAGGGATCCCTGGCCATTAGGTCCAGTCGTGACCAACTCTGGGGTTGCGGCGCTCATCTCGCTTTATTGGCCGAGGGAGTCGGCGTACAGCTTCCAAGTCATATAGCCAGCATGACTAAGCCGCTTCTGGTGAACCAGAACAGCACACGGAAAAGCCATTTACCTTCCCGCTGGAGTGGTACCTATTTATCTACTTGCACTTTGACGTGCTTTTGAACTGCTAGGTTGGCAGGAGCTGAGACTGAGCAATGGGAGCTCACCCCGTCGCGGGGATTCGAACTGCCAACCTTCTGATCGGCAAGGAATACTGTGATCACCAATAGTCAGCATGGATTTCTGAAAAATAAGTCGTGTCAGACTAACCTGATCTCGTTTTTTGACAGAATTACAAGCCTGGTAGATGAAGGGAACGCAGTGGATGTAGCCTACCTTGATTTCAGCAAGGCATTTGACAAGGTGCCCCATGATATTCTTGTAAAGAAGCTGGTAAAATGCGGTCTTGACTATGCTACCACTCAGTGGATTTGTAACTGGCTGACTGACCGAACCCAAAGGGTGCTCATCAATGGTTCCTCTTCATCTTGGAGAAGAGTGACTAGTGGGGTGCCACAGGGTTCTGTCTTGGGCCCCGTCTTATTCAACATCTTTATCAACGAATTGGATGATGGACTCAAGGGCATCCTGATCAAATTTGCAGATGACACCAAACTGGGAGGGGTGGCTAACACCCCAGAGGACAGGATCACACTTCAAAATGACCTTGACAGATTAGAGAACTGGGCCAAAACAAACAAGATGAATTTTAATAGGGAGAAATGTAAAGTATTGCACTTGGGCAAAAAAAATGAGAGGCACAAATACAAGATGGGTGACACCTGGCTTGAGAGCAGTACATGTGAAAAGGATCTAGGAGTCTTGGATGACCACAAACTTGACATGAGCCAACAGTGTGACGCGGCAGCTAAAAAAGCCAATGCAATTCTGGGCTGCATCAATAGGAGTATTGCATCTAGATCAAGGGAAGTAATAGTGCCACTGTATTCTGCTCTGGTCAGACCTCACCTGGAGTACTGTGTCCAGTTCTGGGCACCACAGTTCAAGAAGGACACTGACAAACTGGAACGTGTCCAGAGGAGGGCAACCAAAATGGTCAAAGGCCTGGAAACGATGCCTTATGAGGAATGGCTAAGGGAGCTGGGCATGTTTAGCCTGGAGAAGAGGAGGTTAAGGGGTGATATGATAGCCATGTTCAAATATATAAAAGGATGTCACATAGAGGAGGGAGAAAGGTTGTTTTCTGCTGCTCCAGAGAAGCGGACACGGAGCAATGGTTCCAAACTACAAGAAAAAAGATTCCACCTAAACATTAGGAAGAACTTCCTGACAGTAAGAGCTGTTCGACAGTGGAATTTGCTGCCAAGGTGTGTGGTGGAGTCTCCTTCTTTGGAGGTCTTTAAGCAGAGGCTTGACAACCATATGTCAGGAGTGCTCTGATGATGTTTCCTGCTTGGCAGGGGGTTGGACTCGATGGCCCTTGTGGTCTCTTCCAACTCTATGATTCTATGATTCTATGATTCTAAGTCCTAGGCTCTGTGGTTTAACCCACAGCGCCACCTGCGTCCATCTCTAGTACATATCAATCAGCTCCAACATCACTCATCAGGCAAAAACAGGTGAAAGATTAGAAGCAAGCTCGCATCTCAGAAAACAACAGCTTTCAATGGTGCTTTTACATATTGCTTGATAACTTTCTTTCTAAAGAGGCTGTAAGCTGCCTTCTTTAAAAATGCTCAAGGGTCTGGCTCTGAGCCCAGAATGGCAGTATGCTTGATCCCACCACTACCTGTCAGTGGCCCTAGTTTTAAGTCAGCTGCTTCCATGGTGAGACAGTTTTATTAGGTTTATATTGTCCTTTTAAGACTGTGCTGGGCAGACTGTTGTTTTTGTGTGCTGGCTAATTTTAAAGTTGGGGTTTTTTTGGGGGGGGGGTTCTAAACTGAGTTTTGTATTGTTACAATATCCTGTGTTTGCTGCTTTGTGGAGAGATTATCTTAGAAAGTGGAATAAAAATCTATTAAATAAATAACCTTAAACTGCTTTCTCTTCATCTTTCTTCTACTCATCTCCCATTTTCCTTCACAACATAACTTAGTATGACTCACCTGTGTATGTATTGAATCTGAAGATAAATGGTCTTTTTTAAAAAGGGCTTTCCCCCAAAATAGGCAGAATCAGAAGGCATTTCTATAAAATGAATCTGGCTCCTATACTGTAAATTAGATAGTAACATTTAACATCTTTTGTCTAATTTTGTTTATTTACCTACTCACTTTGAATGATTCACTTCTTTTACATACCTAATTTTAAGAGATTTTTCCAGACACAAAATAGTAAACACAAGAAAACATGCAACATAGAAGAAAACAACGAGAGAGAGAGAGAGAGAGAGAGAGAGAGAGATGTAGAGACACATCTATAAGGCTGTTGTTGCATCCCCAAGTATCTTGCCACGTGTGTAGCTGCTAAAACAAGCATGAGTATCCTGGTGCCCTCCAGATGTTGCTGGACTACTCCCCATTATTCCTGACAACTGGCCATGCTAACAGGGACTTATGGGAATTGTACTCTAGCAGTACCTGGAGGGCTGCAGATTCCCAGTCACTGCACTAAAATTTCAATCCTTGAGGCAAGTTATGCTATTCCTCATTTAGTCATCCCACTTCAGCAAATGATGGTTCATTGAAAATACTTGCATAATTCAAGTGTATTTATCTAATCAGAATGGATGTAGAAAGACCCTTAGCTGTTGATTCTGAGGAATTCAGCATAGCGCTAAGCAGATCGCTCTGTCAGTGCAAGCATTTCTGCATGCCTGATGGAATTATCTGCCCTCTCCTTCCCTTGCATGCTGCTCCGGGGTTTCTCCTGACCACCCTCTCCTGAACTAGTTGTGGGGCACCCTGAATTTTTACTTTGAGCTTCATAGATTTCAAAACAATGAAATATTTGCATGCATTTCAAAATAGTCCTCAGTGCTTTCACTTGTTAAAATTCTTTCTTGATTGGGTGCATGTATTCTCAAACATCAGTTTATTTCACCTGATCCATGGATGGGGATCCTGTGCTTGCCCCAAATATTGGACTCCCAATTCCCATCAGTCTCAGCCAGCATGGCCAGTGGTCAAGGATGATGGGAAGTGTAGTCCAAGAGTGTCTGGTGGTTCACGGGTTTCCCATCCCTAATGTAGAAGATGGAGGCTAATAGGCAAGTCAGAGGAGTCAAATATTACAAGAGCAACAAACTTGGCTCTTAAATTACACTCCTTCACCAAATAACTGAAGATTCTGCACCATTTGAAATTACTTTCCCAACATCCAGTCCCAAGAGTGTTACTTATTTAGCAATCCAGTCAAATGCAGTAGCAGTGCAGCAAGAGGCGGATCTACTATGAAGTCCAACAAGAGGCCCGATTTTGGTATCGCACAGGGCACAACTGAAATTTGAGACGCCAAGTTTCACCAGTGAGTGCAATCAATGCTTGAACAGAAGAGGTTTACACCAGCATGAATGGACCGTAACAATCTTGTTTTTTATAACTGCTTTTTAAAGTGTTTACATTTCCCCCTTACTCCAAAAAACAAACAAACAAACAACAACAACCCCCAAACCATTTAATGGTTTTTAAAAATTTCTTCCAAGCTTTCCAGTATTTCCTCCTCCTCCATTAATTCCAGGCCTTGGGGTGGAGACCTTTTTTCTTGGCCTTCACATCTCTATTTAATACCAAAGAGCAATCCTAACTACAAAAACGTACTTGTTCCGAAAAAAGATCCTTCTTAAGATGCATGTCTTAAGAAGCCTTCATTTCCATTGGTAAAAGGTTAAGATGCGCTTGCCAAATCAGTGGGAAGCAAGATGTGTGTGGGAGAGGGAAGAGAATGATCAATACGTCATGAAAACACCACACACTGAATTGCCTGAGCCCTTGAACAGTACATGAACTTGTGTTAAGGGTTTTATTTTGGGATTTCGTAATGAACTGTTGGTGGCTATGGGAGAGGAAGGGAGGATTGATTTTCTGTTAGCCTCTTTTCCTCCTCCTCCTCCTCCTCCTTGAATCATAGTTCTTTGCTAGGTCATTTGATAACATAAAAATATGCAGGCATCTTCTTTCTAAGTGTGAAATATTTGTGAAATTATAATCTCAAATATTTATGAAAGATTTGGATTGCAGTCTGTTGGCATTCTTTTCCTAAAGCAGCCTGTAAGTTTGGCAAGGGGAAAGGCAGGGGGAGGTGTTCTTCGAGACATTTCCTTTAGAGACTTTTCCGATTTATTCCAGATGTTTCCTTGATAGTTTCATCTGCACAACACTCCCACTGCCCGTATTTATCAGTGTTTTGGTAACAATTGCTATTATTCAGTAAGGTCTTTCACTACTCATGTGTTAGAGCTCTTAACAATCTTTTTTTAATAGCCCACACACGTTTCCACAAAATTTTGCTTTCTTCAGTAATTTTGAATGTATTTCCTTATGTGGTTTAGTAGGGAACTCCAGGACTTAATGGTAGAATTAGTTAAAAGCATGGGGGATGGGCAACTTTAAGCCCAGAAGAGGGCAGCAGTGCTATTCAGAAACTGTTAACTTGTCTTCCTCTGACACCTTGAGCTCATTTGAGCATTTCAGAGGTGTATGCTGTATGTGTGTAGAAAATGATCTCTGTGACATTTCCTTAAAGAATTTCTACTGAAAGGTTAAATGTGGTAAATTTTTTAAAAAATTTTTGGCAAGGAGAGTTGTATCGCTTTAATCCTGTGGTAAGCTGCCTTGGAGGTCATATGCAGAAAGGCAGGGTATAAATTTCATAAATAAAAAAAATCACCTGTCACAGTTTATAGGAGGCTTTGGGCTCCCCCTGCACCACCATTTGCACCTTTTAACTCTGTTGCTAAGATATTTCTGTTTCATGGTTCAAATATAATTCAGTATCTTAGTGCCCCACTTTTCTAATGGTGTAATATGCACTGTTCACGAGTTAGGTTCAGGGTGAAAGTCATGTAACATGAGCCTGTGTGGTAGACATGAGTTTATATCCCTGCTCAGCCATGAATTTCACTGGGTGACCTTTTCCCTGGCTCCAGCAGAGCATGGATGGAACTCTGCTCACACAATGACCCCTTTCTGATCATTCTTCCCACTGCAGTCCCTTGTACTCCGTCAAAAGCTTCTCTTGGGGGTTAAGGGACACTCTAGAACATTGTGGTTTATAGCACATGGGTTATAGCACATTGTGGTTTATAGCACAAGAGTGAGCCAGGGGAATTAGCAGGATTCATTGTGAGCTGTTTCATTGCCATCTTTTCTTCTCTGTTCTTTTTTTACTGCTGGGCTGCCACTATTTGGGAGCCCTCCTAGAGCGCCTCCCGTCTCCGAAGTCACTGGGAAGACCCTGTTTCCTATAGAAATAGAAAATGACTTTCCCAGCACCAGGGCCTTCCTCAAGCTGGTCTCCTCCATTTGAGGGGACAACCTTTGAAGCCAAGCCATGGTGTAGGGATTTGTAGTTCTGTGAAGGATCCTCTAACCATGCTCAGCACCTTTAACAAGCTACAGTTCCCAGGATTCTTTGGGGAAAGCCATGGCTGTTAAAAGTGTTCTAAGAGTGCTCCAAATGTATGGTGTGGATATGGCATATGTGTAGGAAAGTTGCATACACTTATGGCGGATTCCAGCAAACCAGTCCAGAAGGCATGAGGTCATTTATTTGAAGGTGCCAGAGATTGAACCTGGTACCTTCTGCATTCAATACATGTGCCTTCTTACCGAGCTCTCAGCTATCACCAGGTTTTTAAAAATGTACAATTCTAGCAAATTCCTCAACTCACCAACCTCTCTTTAATATTGTCGTGTACAGCAGGGCAGGTGTTACCCACGGCTTCCATATTATCTTTGGCTGCAACTGGATGCATAGGAACTAATGAGATATCTGCAGTTTTCATCTCACTGAAAAAGCAATAATGCTGCATTTAGCTTCCTTAGAATGCACTGTCATGAGTTGAGCTTCCGTTATTTGAAATTATGTAAATCATGCTAATTAAGATTTCTCCGTGTACTCTCCCCCACCCCTGGGCAGTTTTGTAGATAGATAGATAGATAGATAGATAGATAGATAGATAGAAAGAAGTATAGATATTCAGTGGTTAGTAGGGTTATTTTTTTTTACACATGATAGTCTCTAATATATGTGTAGGCATTCTCTATTATTTAATACTAGTTAACTGTCTTGTTTGCAATAACTATGAACACACAGCATTCAGTTAGGAGAAAATGAGGTTTTTCTTGTATTATCTGTTAATTTAAAAATTAAAATGAAATTGGAAACACTCTTTTTTTAAGTGTGTGTTTCTTCCGTCTGTTAAAGCAGTTATCGGTGTAAATTTTGGAGAGCTGTTGCCAGTCACTGTAGACTGAGTGAGATGAGCCAATGCTCTGACTATATAAGGCAGCAGCTTGGTGAAAGTGCATCTTCTAATGCACACTCTCACATATTATGAAAGGAAGGTCTTCTAACCTCTCCATTAACAACGTTAACTTGAACTGTCACTATTTAGCAGGAAGCATACCAAAAATTTAGTTTGTGCAATTAAAGTGGATTAAAGAGCTCTGTCATCCTGGCACAACAGATCCACTTTTAAAAGGAATCAGATTTTTTTGTGGTTTGGAAAGTGACGGAGAAATGCATTGAAAGATGAGGGTTGAACAAATGACTAGCAGGAAGATTATAACTGTCCTGCAAACAAATCAACGAATCCTCAGTAAAGACCAGATACAATCTAATCTCTGTGTAAGCTTTGTGCAGACAAATCAGGATTAATGCTCAATAAACAGGTCATCTGGAGAGACCCTAGAAAGAATATTCACAATATTTTCGTGAAGGATTGTTGAAGCTGCATATCAACTTATATGGTTGTTTAATCAAATGTCTTGCAGTGAAAACTTTTCACTGGTTTACTTTTTTCAACAGAGGCATGATGGAAAAAAGCAACAGCTTTTTTTTTTCATTTGTTGCATTTCAACTAAACAGACTGGCTGTATTTTGATAGCAAATGTTATCATTTGCACTGCTCAGTTACTCTAGTCAGATTGGCTAAACAAGCCAAAGATTAAGCCAGAGATATGTGGGTGTGGCTGTCTTGCCTTCCCATTGAACATCTGTTGTGGTGACAGGTACACAAAGATAAGTTCTAGTGAGTTACCTGAGTAGAATTTGAGGCAGCAGGTGGGGAGAATTTGAATCCTTTGTCCTGCACCTGCCACACTTAAGGGAAGTGGAAACAGCTGTTACCAAGAGAATAACATTGTACGGTTAAGCAGGGACTCAAATACAAAACTCTTTGTACTGCACCTACATCTACTAACTGCTTGGAGCCACTGATTACAAAAGCAGCTCTCATTAGACCCTCAGTAAAGTACAAAAAATGCCATTTGGTCCTTGAGCAGAAACAAGACACCAATAGGAATTTTTCAATGGATAAACAGAGTTCAGCTTAAAATCCTTTGCTTTCAGCTTTGAAAACTTAGGTTTTCTACCAGATAGAATTACACATAGGCCCAGTTTGCACATAATGCTAAGCCAAGCCATGGTTTAGTGCAAACGGGCAAATGTGCAGGTTGTTAGAAAGATCACAACATCTTCGCTCCGCCAGTCCAAGTGCTGCCACACTGTTAGGAGCTAAGCCATGGTTTGGCATAGTGTTACACCCAAACCTGGACTCATGGTTTGTTTCCTCCAGATAAACCATGAGTGGTAAGCCACAGAACATACCTTGGCTACTTCTTGTGCTTTGTCTTGGACAGGATTAGCAACAAGCCCAGGTTCAGGTGTAACACTAAGCCAGATCATGGCATAGCTCAAAGCAGTGCAGCAACAGTAGGACTAGAGGAGGACCAAAGCAGCTGTGATCTTCTACCTGGGAACTCTCACATTTTGCTCATTCACCATAAGCTCTAGTTTGGCATAGTGCTACATGTAAACTAGATCATAATGGTTTATTGTAGAAAAATTGGGGCATCTCCAAATATATGCAATATTAGGTTTATCTTTGAAATACACAGATGCTGCATTCTGATGGCTTCCAAGAAAAAATGCTTTTAAAAAAGCATTTATAATCATTAGTATCGTTATGTCAAGCACTGGTGTGGTTTCATCAGTATGAAAGAGTAAATGGGACCAGCTTGGATCCCTCTCTCTCTCTCATTCTCTGCTGTCAGGAAGGAATAGTTACAAGACAGCCACAGTGATTCCTGCCATCTCCTCCTTCACAGTCAGGTTTCCAGGCTAACTGGCTTTGCCCTATGCCTCCTTGCAGAGTGCTTGCGGGGGCAAAGAGGTTTAGTAATCTCTGCACAGGCTATGGTATGTATATGTAAACATATAAAATTCAATTTTGATGTTTCTTCGCATGATTACAGAAATCCAACAACAGCAGTGATTCTCTCTATATGGTATTATAAAGCCTTTGCTTGAGCCTTCTCCGCTGAATATTTAATGTTGCTAAATCTGGAGAGTCAGATCTTGAAAGATGCAAACAACTTGGAAGGCATTCAGAGGAGAGCAGTGAGAGTATTTTGCATATATTTAAAATAATTGAAGATACAGTGAGCTAGTTACTTTTGGTTTGGCAGGAGGAACAGTTTTTAGTTTGTTTATATTGATTCAGACATTCCCTTTTGTACTTTCACGTTGATAAACAACTATTAGGCCTTACAGTGATGCACTGTGGGTGTCATCGTCATTCTCTTAGCTTCTTTAAGTGATGTGTGTTCATTCTTTTCAAAGACTTTCAGGTGCAATAAACAAGTAATTCTATGAAGTGTGATTGCATGGCCATTTATGTATGACTAGCTTCTTCCTGGTATCTATTCCCTGGGAGGCTGCGTGAAAAGGGTACCTACCAACAATTCTAGTGAAGGGAAAGCCACTGAGCCTGAATATTTATGCAGTACAGCAGAGTTTCCAGAATTTGGGTCTGCAGATGTTTTTGGACTACAATTCCCATCATCCCTGAGCACTGGTCCTGCTAGCTAGGGATGGTGCGTGTTGTAGTCCAAAAACAACTACAGACCCAAACTTGCAGTACAGCAATTAAGGGAAAGAACTTTTAAGCTTGAAAGTTGCTGGTTCATATCTTGTTAAATTTTTACTTATTTAATAGGTTTATATATTTTTATCCTGCCATTCAGGATGTTCACTCTCCCAATGTGGTTTACAAAACAGTTGCTAAAACATTAAGGTAATAAGATTACAGTCGAACCTCAGTTTTTGAATGTCTTGGCTGCCAAACACCAAAAACCCGGAAGTGAATGCTTCCGTTCTCGAATGCGCCTAGGGCTTCCAAGGCGTGTTTCTCAGTTTTCCCTTTTGAACTTGCTGACAGCCCTTTGACCCTTGGTTTTCAAACGTTTCGGAAGTCAAGCGGACTTCCAGAACAGTTTATGTTCGAAAACCGAGGTTCCACTGTACGAACTATTAACACAACAAATAACAAACAGCAACATTGTAACACTGAAATAACAGCAGTAGAGGAAACCATTATTCAGAGAGATGGGCTGCTAGGTCCTGAACCACAGATTAGTCAGACATATCTCCCTGGAACAGGTATCCTGCAGCTGCAGTGGCGGGGCAGGCACCATTAGGGACAAGACCTTCTCTGTGGTGGTCTTGCAGCTTGTATCAGCCATTGTGCTTTACACAAGCCATTGCCATAATAATAATAATAATAATAATAATAATAATAATAATAATAATAATTTATTATTTATACCCTGCCCATCTGGTTGGGTTTCCCCAGCCACTGTGGGTGGCTTCCAACCAAAGATTAAAAATACATTAAAACATCAGTCATTAAAAACTTCCCTAAACAAGGCTGCCTTCAGATGTCTTCTAAACGTCTGATATGTCTTTCTTTGACATCTGATGGGAGGGCATTCCACAGGGTGGGCACCACTACCAAGAAGGCCCTCTGCTTGGTTCCCTGTAACTTCGCTTCTCACAGTGAGGGAACTGAATCAGGAAACTGAAGTATTATGGTGTGGTTTCAAGAGGTAAGACCAGGGGTCAGCAAGGTTTATCTTGCCTGGGCTGGATCAGTCCCACGGAGATCCTTCCGTGGGCCAGATTGCACCCACGCCTGCAATTTTTGGCATCTGTGTCTGCACAGACGCAATTTCCAGCACCACGGAAGTGAGTCCCTGCGCCGTGCTGCGCTGGTTTAGCACAGTACGCAAGCGGGCAGCTCAGTTCGGGGGCAGCTCGGGGGCTGGTCAAACGACCTCTGTGGGCTGCTTCCGGCCCATGGGCCTTAGGTTGCTGACCGCTGGGTAAGACCATCAGGAGCTTCAGCCCCCATCTGTATTAGAGGCATAATAATAATGGCCTGCCTTACAAGGCTGGTGGTGGGATTACTGACAATGGATGAACATTTATTTGAGTCCTTAGGGAAAGTGCTATATAAATGCTTAATGTTGTTATTGTCCACAAAAAATGGAAACAGGTTAGCCCAGCTCATAGGAATTATGACAGTAGTCCTTAAATTTGAAGACCACTTAAATTTGAAGACCACTTAATATCCCATTTTGTAATAGCTCTCATTTGGCACCCTTCTTGGACTCTGAAGTGGAACCTGGCTTATTTTTAAAAGTTTTTTTTTATGAAGCAACCGACCAAAAGACCAAGAAATGAACGTAAAAAACCCCACACTTCATTATAGAGCATTTCTTTTGAAGTTGAAAAATATTTCTTAGCTTTGTATTCGTCAGATTTTTCTTGCAGTGTTGCCTGCCACAATGTCTGATTTATAACCATTGTCTGTGGTATAAGGTGAGTGGTTTTTACATTGTACTGTGTGTGTTTGTATATGTGTATACGGTGGTTTTTCTGAGAATGAGGTAAAATTCCTGAAACGTCTCTTCAAGGTGATCTGTGTGTAAGAGCCTTGAGTATATGCTTAAAGCAACTGCATCTTGCAGTCTTAGTTCACCAGTTCTTATTTACCAAAGGATGTGACTGCTTGTGTTTAAAATGAAAACTATTTTTTTAAAAAAACAAAGTAGTTTTGTCTTGGTATACAGGGAACTTTTCCCTTTGATCTCAAAGCCTTGTAAAAAGACATTACCCTCTTCACTGGTACAGCCTTTCATCTTTTCCAGGTGTTTCTACTTGAAGGTATTTCATAGAAATACATCTCAAAAAGTTGATGATTTTGGACAAGAGAGTTGCTTACAGCACATGGTATACTGTGCTTGTCTTTTATTTATATTGTTAAACAAACGACATTCTTCCCTGCTTTCAAGACATACTACTATATTAAGAACGTTTCAGTTATCTATGGAAAATAGTAAAGTGTAGTATCTTGTATCTGAATGGCATCGAACCCAGGAAAGGAGGTGGTGTCCAGGACCAACATGACCAGTGTTGATGTTAGATAGATGGATGATGGCTCCAGCCTGACAACCTCAGAGAACTGAAGAACTAGGATCGGTTTCATCTTGAATAAGATAAGAAAAATGTGATGAGAAACTGGAAGAAGAGGAAAGGAATGGCCATATTTTAGCTATTGAACATTTTCAGGCTTCTATGGGGAAACCCAAAGGATGTATTTATTTCTTTATGTTTACTTAAACTATTTATATATCCACTCTTCGGCATCAAAAGCATGCCAAAACGGCATATAAGTAATATTAAAGTACTTTGTAAAAAAAGAGTGAATAATATAAACAACCTTCCCATAGAGCACTTGATTGGAGATGGATCCTGCTGGAGAAGACCCTGAGATGGTCTTCGCATACCCCTCCCTCTTCTCCCTTTCTCCCTCCCTCAGAATCCTTCCCATAGGACACAAGTTGTTGATGGTCATGTGCAGAGAGAGAGATGAAAGTCTAGCAAGACCAGGCTCTGGCTGTGTAAAATTCAGGATATGTCTTAATATCTTCTGCAGTATGCCATAAAGCAACATGTACTGCCCCACATGCTTCATAAAGGTAAAGGGACCCCTGACCATTAGGTCCAGTGGTGGCCGACTCTGGGTTGCGGCGCTCATCTCGCTTTACTGGCCGAGGGAGTCGGCGTACAGCTTCCGGGTCATGTGGCCAGCATGACTAAGCCGCTTCTGGCGAACCAGAGCAGCGCACGGAAACACCGTGTACCTTCCCGTACTTCATACTAACCAGATAAATTTAATCAGCAATCTGCATTGTTTGTTCTTTCCTGTCACTTATAAATCTTTGTTGGAATGCTGGAAACTGAAACGTATGTTGTGGTTGGGAGGGGTACACCCACTGAGGGCTGACTCAAGAGTGACCAAGTTGAGGCTAGCAAAGATGTCTAAAGGGTCAACCAGACATTCTGCCATGCAGATTAGGGCCCATGACAGAAGACAACAGGGAAGGAAGGAGACTGGCCAAGGGAAGGTTTGAAGAGAGGGGCTTTCAAGGAGTGACAGTCATTTGACCCATGATATACAGAAGAAAGAAGAAAGGCAAGCATGTGAGAGAAGAAGCAGAAATTTGAGTAAGGAGGACATGGCCAGTGACTGGTACTCATGAGCAGGAGTAAGGCAGACTTTTGGCTTACTTCTACTCTGATTTGCTCTTCCATCCTGATTTCACACTTGCACTTCAATCCTGCCTCCTGTTTTTCCTTTTGGTCCTGACTACTGGTTTTGTCCCATGACTCCTGGTACAGGAGGACAGCTGAACTCGGACTATATCTGTCACAGCTGGCAGACCAGCTGAAGATAGTATGAGATGCTCTGTGTCACAAAAGCAACCTGCAACAAAGATGGATGAAGAAGCATGACCTGTCTGGAAACCTGCTCAGTCAGGAGGGCGACTCCATCCAGAATGTGCACAGTGCATGAGTGTGTGGTTCTTTTTTTCAAATATAAAAAATAAACTAAGCATGAATGAAACAATATGGCTCTCCGTTGTGTTGCCTTGGCTATAAGAGCCCTCCGCACCCACCACCACTTTGTGGTTTGTGTGCATGTGTGTTTCCTCTTCATGTGTGTTTATGTCCTGTCCTTGGATGTTTTTGTTTGCTTACATACAAACTTTCCTCAATTCAAACCATGAATGCTGGGAAAATTTAGGGAAGGTTTCCAGGAACACCAAGTGAAACAAACATTTGAAATGTGTGTTTTTCTTACAATATTGTCAGGAAATTACTGTTTCTGTTTTCTTATTCTCATACTGGTACCAATGTCTAAAGTATTTGTACCTGGCACTGGCACTTGCCTGCTAACTGTACCTGTTTCTGTAGCATGATACACAATAAACAATCCAAGTTTGTTACACTGTATAGAATTTTGAAATGTTGAGCAAGCTATTAATTTGGGAGTGCAGTGTTTGTGACAATAAACATGCAACAGTATAAACCTAAAAATGAAGATCCTTCCTGCATTTAGGAAAACATTTTTTTTAAGAAAAAAAATCAAAAATATTGCATATTCTGTACAGGTAGTTCACTCATTTGGGTCTACTTGGTCTGTCTAGAATAAAACCCAGCAGACTTCTTTTTCTGTCAGATGTTGGCATGTTACGCTGGTTGTACTTTGTCCAAAAACTGTAATTCATTTCACTGTGGTTAACTTCATCAATTTGATAGCTTGTTTAATAAGATAGTAACAAAATTAAAATAATTTAATAAATGGTTTTTCATGCAACACGAGCCTGTATTATATGTTCATGAGTGCAAGAAGAACAGAAAGCTTTTCCAACATTGAAAACAGTATTAGCCAAATGAGCACTATGGTTCTTCCTCCTAACCCTTCTTGAAGGTTTGGGGGACCCTCCAGAGCTCATCTTCAGGAGACATGAGGGGTTACAGCTGAGGAAATGGGAGTAGAAAGAGGAAATGCCTTTTATTTGCACATGGGAGGCAATTGGTTTTGGATCCAAGTCATTGTCTCTGTAATACAGAAGCATTAAAGTAACCTTACAGTGGTTTGAGTACGTTTCCTACCCTTCTAACTGAAGAGATGGCAGACTTCCGGTCGGCGCCAGCGCTTAATGGCGGTCCGAGCCTCGAGCTCCGAGGCAGGACTGCTCCGTTAGTTCGGGTCTTACCCGCTACGGCAAGCGGGGGACCCCTAAAATCACAGGCGCGGAGCCTGTGAACAAAGGAGATTCGGTGGGCACCTTTTGCGCCCCCCGGTACTGTGAGGGAGCCTTTTTAAAGGCTTCTGAGCGGCATCGGGGTAAGCGCGGTGCTGAGAGTCGTCACCCAGCTAGCGGAGTGAAGCCGCGTCGCCATGAGCGGAGAGCGCCGATTCCTTCCTGCAATTGGAATTTGACTACAACACCCGTGAGTAAGACTGGAAAAGTAACGGGACTTTAAAAAAAAAAAAATTTGGCTGAAAACGGGAAAGGCAAAAATTAAGGAAGTCTGCCTCCCCGGAACTGCAGAAGAGATAAAGCAACGAAAATCAAGCTGCACTTAAAGGGAATCTTTCTAATTTTTTTAAGCTGTCAAACTGACATCGGACTTAAAACCTCCCCCCCAGATTGGCAGGAGAAGGGGGGAAGGGATTGGAACGTTGTTAACCTGCTGGAAAATTAATGGAAAATTAAGACCTTCCATTGCCAAATCCCCTGGGGTCGGGCTGCCCAAACAAGACACCGGGACGTGGACTGTCAAATTTTGAGAAGTGGGGACTTGTTTGCAACAAAGTTACCGGACCTTAGACGTACTTTGCTGCATTTTGGCCACATAGAAAATAGAGACATTACAATTTGGATATTGGAAACTTTTGGCTACTGTCATACTTCCTTGCCTCTTTGTTTTCTTCTATCTTTGCCATTTGGATACAATTGAATGCTCCCTCTAGAGGGTTCTATCTGAAACTGTTGCACTTGAAAAAGTAACAGTGGGATTTTCCACTTGGGAATCAACTCTGTGAAAACGACCTTGAGGATATGAGTGCCCCTACAGAAGAGATAGTAACAAGGCAGAAAGCAAAACAATCTCACAAGAAAAGGGCCTCTATATCAGGAACTGCAGCTGTGCAGGAAAAAACACCAGCTTCTATGGATCCTATGACTCAGGCTCTACTTAAAATAAATCAATCCCTGGAAGCATTGACAAAACTATCGACAGAGAATTCTAAAAAATTAACAGAGTTGACAACAAGGTTGGATGTGAATACGGCTAGTGTTGCATCGAACACAGATTCTATAAATAGATTAATTCAGGAAAGTTCAGAAACACGAAAGATTGCAGAAAGTGCAAAAACAACGGCTGAAGAGACAAGGGAAAAATTTGGGCCTATTATTAAAAAAGTGAATGAGCATGATGCAGCCCTCTCCTTATTGGAACTTCAACGTAAAGAGAAGAATTTAAAATTTAGATTGGTGCCTGAAGGGGAAGGGGACAACCTTGTGAAATTTCTTACAGAGAACATCATAACTTTTTGGCAGGAGGAATGGGAGGAAGATGAGGAACTTGAGATAACATCATCCTTTCGACTGGGTAGAAGGCAGGACAAGAAACCAAGGGACTGCCTAATTACACTGAGATCAAAAGAAGAAAGAGATAGAATATTGAATTTGCATTATCAAAAGGCATTGGTGATCCAAAATTGTCAGATACAGATTTTTAAGGACATTCCTAAATACATTTTAGAGGTGAGAACATATTACAAGAGCTTAGTAGACCTGCTGAAGAAAAATACTATACCATTCAGATGGGAGTTTCCACAAGGACTGTCCTTTAACTTTAATGGAAGGAAGATTAAAATAAAAACAATTCAGGACAAAGAACAATTTCTGGAGAAGTACCTGGAGGATCTGCAGAAAGGAACCGTGGAGGAGAGGGAACCACCTGATATAGCAAATTTGTCATTTGGACTTTCACTACCACCATCGGAGGAAGAGCAGAAGCTTGGAGCAGTTGGAGGAACAGCTACCTAAATACAAAATGTCTCTGCAACTCCTTAGCTGGAACTGTAACGGTTTGAACCTTCCTCGGAAAAGAAGACAGGTTTTTCACATTTTGAAGAAAGAACAATTAGACATAATATGTTTGCAAGAAACCCATATTGCCAGGATACACAGGAAATTACTAATAAATAAGAAACTCGGTCAAGAATTTATCTCATCAGACAAAGTAAAGAAAAGAGGTGTGGTGATTTATGCAAAGGAAAAGTTGGCTCCAAAATTGATATTTAAAGATGAACAAGGAAGATACCTGGCAATTGAAATACAAATTCAAGGAGAAAAGATATTAATTGTGGGAGTTTATGCCCCAAATGAAGGGAAGGCTGAATTTTTTAGGAAGTTGCATGAGACATTAGTTGACTTTTTAGATTATAAAATCCTAATGATGGGAGATATGAATGGAGTTGTCTCAACAAACATGGATAAAGCACAGAGACAAGTGATCTCGAAAGAAGGGAGACTACCAAAGATCTTTTTTGAAATGACTGAAACAATGGACTTGATTGACATTTGGAGAACAAAGAATCCTTTAGAGAGAGAGGGAACTTTCTTCTCAGAAGCAAAAATGACATGGACAAGAATAGACCAAATTTGGATTTCTAGTAGTCTGGCGTCAAGAACAAAAAAAGTAGAAATCTGCCCAAAAACGTGCTCCGACCATAATGCGGTCAAGATGGAGATGAAACTAACAACAACTGGTTCCCTTAGATGGAGAATGAATGACACCCTATTCAAGGATGAAGAGATCCATAAGAAGGCCCTTAAAACATTAAAAGATTACTTTGAGATCAACAGGAAAACAGATGTGGAAAAAAGAATAATTTGGGACGCAAGCAAAGCCGTGATGCGAGGTTTCCTAATTCAACAAAACTCTATTAAGAGGAAGCAACAAAATGAAAAGAAGGAAAATTTTTTAGAAAAAATAAAAGAAGGAGAGAAGAAGTTGAGGTCCAAACCAAAGTCCCATGAGATTTTGAGAGAAATAAAGTTTCATCAGATGCAATACATGGAACTCATGAATCAACAAATAGAATGGAAGATAAAGCAAATGAGACAAAAAACTTTTGAATCAGCGGATAAATGTGGGAAACTTCTGTCATGGCAATTGAAAAAAAGGCAGAAAATGAATACGGTAACAAGTTTAGAAATGGATGGAAAGATTATCCACAAACCCAACGAGATCAACAATTGTTTTCAAAGCTTTTTTAAGAAATTGTATGCACAAGGGCCAACCAACGAACAAGAAATAGAAGAATTCATCAGAAAATACGGCTTACCAAAAATCTCAGAACAAAGTAAAAGGATCTTAAACGAGGAAATAACAGAACAAGAAATAGAGGGTGCCATTCAAAATATGAAATTGGGAAAATCACCAGGACCAGATGGCCTGACGGCCAAATACTACAAAATGCTGAAAGAATGGCTGATACAACCATTGAAGGAAGTTTGCAATGAAATTTTGAAGGGGAAAAAGGCACCTGAATCGTGGAAAGAGGCTTTCATCTCACTTATACCGAAAACAGAGACTGAGAAGAACCAGGTCAAAAACTACCGCCCTATATCTTTACTCAATGTGGATTACAAAATTTTTGCAGACATTTTGGCAAAAAGATTGAAAAGAGTGTTGGCAGAAGAGATTCATAAGGACCAAACAGGCTTTCTCCCAGGTAGACATATGTCAGACAATGTGAGGAACATTATAGACATTTTGGAGCTGCTGGACGTTGACATTAATAGGAAAGCAGTTTTGATTTTTGTGGATGCGGAGAAAGCCTTTGACAACATTTGTTGGACTTTTATGAAAAAGAATCTCCAAGGGATGGGGGTAGGACAAGGTTTTGAAAACGGTATAGGTGCAATATACTCTCAACAAAAGGCCAAATTAATTGTAAATAACGTGGTAACAGAAGAAATACCTATAGAAAAAGGTACACGACAGGGTTGCCCAATATCCCCTTTGCTTTTTATATCAGTCCTGGAGGTTTTGTTAAACATGATTAGAAAGGACCAGTTGGTTAAAGGAGTTCAGGTCGGAGTTAGACATTATAAATTAAGAGCATTTGCAGATGACCTAGTATTGACTTTGCAACAGCCAGACACTAGCACTAAAAGAGTATTAGAACTAATTGAAACATTTGGTCGAGTAGCAGGTTTTAAATTGAATAGACAAAAAACGAAAGTGTTGGAAAAAAATTTAACAATGGAAGAAAGAGAGAGTTTTCAGAATGAAACAGGCTTGGAAATAACAAAAAGGGTAAAATACCTGGGGGTAAACTTAACATCTAAGAATGTGAACTTATTTAAGGATAATTATGAAAAATGTTGGTCAGAAGTTAAAAAGGATCTGGAAATATGGTCAAGGCTGAAACTTTCCTTGTTAGGCCGAATCGCTACTATTAAGATGAATGTATTGCCTAGAATGCTGTTCTTATTCCAGACGTTGCAGATTGTGGACAAGATGGACTGTTTCAAGAAGTGGCAGAAAGACATATCAAAATTTGTCTGGCAGGGCAAAAAGCCCAGAATTAAATTTAAGATTTTAACTGATGCAAAGGATAGAGGGGGGTTTGCCCTGCCGGACTTAAGACTTTATTATGAATCAGCAGCTTTCTGCTGGTTGAAACACTGGCTACTTCTTGAGAATACTGACATTTTGGATCTGGAAGGGTATGACAATAGTTTTGGTTGGCATGCATATTTATGGTATGACAAGGTAAAGGTGTATAAAAGTTTTAAAAACCATATTGTAAGGAAAGCATTGTATAACGTTTGGATTAGATACAAAGATTTGTTGGAAAGTAAAACCCCCAGGTGGGTGTCACCAATGGAAGCTAGGGAAGTAAAAAAGTTTAATATGGATTCTAAATGGCCAAAATACCATGAGATCATAGAATACGATGGTGAAAGGGTGAAACTTCAGAGTTATGAGAAACTAAAACCTAAGGTTCGAGATTGGTTGCATTACCATCAGATAAATGAGACGTTTAAACAGGACAGGAAAATAGGATTTCAGAAAGAGAAGTCAAAATTAGAAACAGAATTGTTGGAACCCAATACTAAGAATCTATCAAGAATGTATAACTTGCTGTTAAAATGGAATACACAGGATGAAACGGTGAAATCAGCTATGATCAAATGGGCACAAGATATAGGTCATGATATCATGTTTGCTGACTGGGAACAATTATGGACCACCGGTATCAAATTTACTGCATGTAATGCTTTAAAAGAAAATATTATGAAAATGATCTACCGGTGGTACATGACCCCAGTCAAGCTAGCAAAGATTTATCATTTGCCTAATAATAAGTGTTGGAAATGTAATGAGACTGAAGGCACTTTCTACCACCTTTGGTGGACCTGCCCAAAGGTCAAAGCTTTCTGGGAAATGATCTATAATGAAATTAAGAAGGTCCTTAAGTGGACTTTTCCTAAGAAACCAGAGGCTTTCCTTTTGGGTATGGTGGGCCAAGTGGTGTTAAGGAAGGATAGGACTTTCTTTATGTATGCCACTACAGCAGCAAGAATTCTACTGGCAAAGTATTGGAAGACGCAAGAACTACCTACTCTGGAAGAATGGCAAACAAAGGTGATTGACTTTATGGGACTCGCCGAGATGACGGGCAGAATCCGGGACCAGGGGAAAGAGACAGTGGAAGAGGACTGGAAGAATTTCAAAATATATCTTAAAAATAATTGTAAAATTGAGGAATGTTAAGATGTCAGGGGGTAAGAAGTAAAGAATTGCAGCAGTAAACAAAAAAACTTAAGAAATATTTACGAAAAGGAACTAAGACAGTGGACTTAAGGGTTGCTAAAGAATTATTAAACAAGGATGCAGGGATGGGAAGGTATGGGGAAGTCAAAGAAAAAAGGCTATGAACCGATGAGTATGAAGTTATATTGTGTTACATTGTTCTTTATTATATGTGTGGAAAATTAATAAAAATTATTATAAAAAAAAAAAAAAAGAGATGGCATGTGTATCTGTCTGTCCTATGCTTTCTCCAAGACTGTTTACAGTGCATTACGTGGTGTAATCCATCAGCCAACTTTAATTTCACAAGCTATTCATTGTGTTTAAACAGTCCCTTTCTTGCATTAAATATTTATGGAAGTCTTTGGGCAGAATACATTAAAGTGGCAGATGGGGGTCATTTTAAGCATTTTCTTGATTGAAGGCAAGGGACCCCTGTGAATTTGTAGTCTGCTTTCAAGGAAAGTTCACTGTGCCAAAGGAGGCAGGAATTCCACCAATTCCCTGCACTGTGATTTCAGAAGGCAACGAGTGCCTGCAATCTTCATGCTTCAGCACCTTTCATTTCAAAATCATTTGGAAATGCAATGGAGACAGGTGAACAAAAACATTTTTCAGTTGCATTGCCTATTAATAATGTAGATGACCTGAGAGTCTTCTACATTAAGATTACTTTCCTCATTGATTTTTAACTCATGCAAGCTAAGTGGAAAATCAGGCTTTTGATATCTGTCCAATTGGGAGGTGTCTCCCCCCCTTTTTTTGGAGGTGTCTTTTGAGGAGTGGGGCAGCGGTACCTTAGGCTTCCCGCAGAGTGTGAATTTCTCTTCTGATGTGAAGCATCTCTGGGAAACTAGAAATATTTCAGAATAGCACAATGAACTTTCTGATGGAGTCCAGAATCTTTGGGTATCTTAAAGACTAAAACAAATCATTATATTACATTTCTGGGCAAGAGCCAATTCCTATTAGTAGTATAGGTAAGATTTCGCCCACAAGAGTTCATGCCTTAATAAACATGTAAATCTTTAAAAGGCCATGTGACTCTTTGTTTTTTCAAAAATAACCATTGGAACTTGTTTGAGACAGTTTTTTAAAAAACAAAAATAGATAACTGGATACTATTTGCGTTTTGCTGGAGAAAGAGCCATTCTAGAAGCAACAATAATGTATGCCTTCATCCTACAAAAGGCTGAATAAGGACAGGCTTTAGAAAAACAATTTATCCATAACCCAAATATTTTTGCTTTAGTGAAGTAATTTATTCATATTCAAAATCTTCAAGCTTGGTAAATAAGTGACTAGCTGCCTCAGGCAAAAAAAAAATTTTTTTTTAACTGATGCAGTGAGATAGAAGTAATTAAGAAACTTGTAGACTGATGGGTAATTAAATCCATTGGAAGCATTTTGTACCTAATTGCTATGCTCTAATCACAGATTGCTTTCTATTTGTCAAGGTAAATGTATATAATTACACAGTTCCTATTTTCTTTCATCTAAAATCATGTTACTTGGGTGAAATTTATTTTATGGTGTCGCAGCATGAGCATGAGAAATGCTTCTGCATTTTGGCTGTAAATTTTATATGCATATGGCATATTAGAAGTCAAAGAATCCTGCACTGTTATTTCAGCTGACTCTAAATCAACCATCTTTTTCATGTTCATAATCTTATTCTAGCATTCTGCAGCCCAGTTAAATTAAGGCAGGGATGGGGAACCCCAATCACCCAGGCCATCCAGCCTACTCCTCTGGCCACATCCCTCACTGCCTTTGCTCTACGCCCTTCTGTGGTGCTTTTACCAGGGCTGGAGTGTGCTCTATAGCCCCTTGCTCTACCCACCTATTACATCCGGCCCTAGCCACCACTAGCCAGTGACTCCCAGAAAATGAGGCCCTTAGGCTGAAAAGGGTTCCCCACCCTTAAACTGAGGTATGCTCATAATGGGTATTGTCAACTTTTGGTCCCTTACACATTTCACGATTCTTAAGTTTACCAGGTCCATGCAATGCCCCAAAAGCTACTTAAAACAACCACCACAACACAAAAAGCTCCTTCCTGAGAGCTAAAACAGTAACATATGGCAGAGTTGGATCCAAAGTTCCTGGGTTACCTGATTTAAATGACATCTCACTGACTTTCTGTCCGGTACCATCAGATTTGCCCACATTTCCCAGAGGTCCTTGAACTAAAGAAGGTGGGACAGCCACCTGGGTGAGGGTGTATGTTTCAGACTCCAACTTCTAGCCTTCAGGTTGCTGCACCTTACCTCATGTGGTACCAGCATGCTGTTTGCCCAGTAAGCCCACTGACTGAATTCCGTGGTTTGGGAGCACCATTCTGGCTGTAGTTCAAGCCTGCCTTAACAGTCATTCTGCTGACTCCATTCCCATCCACCAAGCTCACTGAAGCCCTCTTTGATCTTGCTTCTTAATCCAAATCACTAATATCTCTCAGGGGTGCGTACATTAATTCATTCCGTGATCCTCTCCCTAACTGGTGTCTTGGATCTGACCTTTGGCTATGTAGCTCCTCTGATCCTTGTTCCTCTTCTCTGGGACCTGCTTCTTTCTTCTGGATCTCATGAATCATAGTACCCTTTGCTAGACTCTTGCTGAGACCTAAAAGTAGATGCAGGAAACTTGCTTCCTCCTGTGTTACCTTTTATAGAAACACAATTGCATATCAACTTTGAGAACCATCACACACACACACACACACACACACACAGTTTTTACTACTAGGAACGGAATGATATCTTCAGGGGTAGGATGGGGGCTGGATAAGGTACGGTCACTGTCCTCTATAAAAACTGCATGTGTAGACACTTGTTGTGGTCACATTTGGTTATTTTAACTACAGTAGTTGCATAGTTAAGATGGCTCACACAACAAGACGATAGCACTCTAATATCAAGAAGAAGCAATTAAATGCTAGTGGGTATTCAAAATGTTATTTTAACATGCTAATGTTTTAAAATTGCTAATGTGTTTCAACTGTAATCTCTTCTTTCAACGGCTTGTGGGAATAAACATTGCTAGCCAAAATAGGCTAAGTGAGCATTTTCAAGAGTACAGAGCTTTTTGAAGTGGTTATTCATTTGAGCCTCTTATCTTTGGCTGTATTTTAAGTTGAGTGCTGGAACTATAGTTTTTACGTAATTTTTAATTTAAATAAAAACATCACCATTTGTTTTAGGTTAGGTTGTGCATGTGCATATGTACTTTGTTGTAGTATTACAAGCTCTATTTTCCTTTACCACCACCACCTCCTGTTGTCTTTTACAAATGAAGAATGTTTCACTAAGCATTCTTGTGGCTACCTCTGTTAATGTTGTTGCATGGCAGAACCACGAACACTGACAGGAAAAAGCTAAGCTGATTTTTATAATGTGTGGTTGGGAGTGAGTTGTTTATGTACATACTTATTTGGTGCTAATACAGCTGCTTGATTTGTTTGTGTGATGCTGGAAGCAATATTGGGGCAAGAGGTGTGAGTTTGAAAATGCAAAAGTTGGAAAGAAACATAGGCATAATATATCTAACACAAGAGTCCAGATTTAGGTACCTTTTCTGCTTTGGGGATTTGGTTGACAGAGAGATTTTCTCTCGTAATTTCATCCACACTTTCAGAGTGGGATACTACAACAAAGCATATTACTTCTTAAAATTTCAGGCCCAAAATACATCTTCCCTGGAAATACAGGGAATATCTGGGCGGCACCAGTGACAACTCTACACATACATTTCCCTATGCATAGTCTGGGGAAAGACAAAACCTTTTGTCTGAATAACGAGCTTGAACGCCTTTCTCTCAATAGAGGTTGGTGCTGTTAAACATTCCCTAGCATTGACTGTGTTGTATTCCACATAGCGGGTTATGGTTCATTTATAAATTAATATATGCTGGCAAATGAGGTCAAGAGAATAAAGTCCTGAGTGAAAGGGCAGTATTTTCAAGCCCTGGGCTAGTATGGCATTGGAATGAGAGTTTGTTGCAAATATCTTACCAACTGGAACATGGAGCTGGTTGATTCTTGCAAGACTCAAGTCCTTCCTTGCAGCAGGATCCTGTCTGTTTGCCCATGTAAACAGTGGCTATTAAAAAGCTGTTGCATGCTATAGGCTTCAAACTATCCTTGGAGTGAAGAATGAATGTTGTAGATGTATGCATTTTCTGCCTCCTTCATCTCCACTGTGCCATGTGACTGTGGTCTCTCCCTGGGTGCGTTTTATGTATAGTATGTCTACACAGTGGAATAATGGGATAATAATTTTACGATACCCTGCACTGATTGGTGACTTGGCTTCCTAGCATGAGTTATGGGGGTATTATTGCAGCACAACACTCTGATTAGTGGCAGAGTTGTCACTGAATTATGAAACTAACACCTGGAACTTCTTTTATATGACGTCAAACTCATTAGTCCATCTTGCTCAGTATTGTCTGCACTGACTGTTAGTAGGGTCTTGGTCCTTTGCAATACTACTTAGAGATGCCAGAGATTGAAATTTAGGACCTTTTGCATGCAAATGATGTGCTGTGTCACAGAGCTAAGGCTCTTACAAGTTTGTGCAAACTTGTACTGGCTTGCTACTGAGTCCTATACAAATGCAATCAAGTTATCAGTCATTGATAAGCAATGCAGAATTATGTGTTGGGGAATATTGTTGCCACTTTTACAAACTAGATAATAATAGTGTTTTGCAAAAAAAAAAAAAAAAAGTTTGCAAACATTTGACATGTGAAATGCATTGTCGTGCTATGTTATATGCTGTAAATTAAGCTGTGTGGTAACAATCAGTTATGTGTGTGGCGTGTGCATCTCATACACACAAGTGCACAAAATGTGTCTTAAATGTGCCTCTTGCCCTAGCTAAATATGAACAGCAGAAAATGCTCTGCGGGTGGTCAGTAGATGGGTAATTTGTGTTCTGGATACAGCAGGTCAGCATAGGCTGAAACTGGTTTCCAAGTTACAAATCGGAATTAGAGGCAGGCAGGCAGCCAAATAACTTGAGCAAATACTTAATACAATAGGCATTGTAAGGCACCCTGGCTATGAAATAAGTAAACAGCTTGAGAATTTCTAGGATAAATTACATGTTGTTCAGTTACTGAGATGGCTTCTGCTTTTCAGAAGTGAAGCAATTCTCAAAAGAATGAAATTCTTACAGATTATCCTGTTCAGATATGTCTGAATCTTAGCACCAACTTCATGCATAATGTACCATTTTTGGTAGCATGTGCTCTTGTTTCATTTTTTTAAGTTAATGTTAACTTAAAATTAGAATGAGTCAGTTCTCATTCACGGGTTCAGTAATTTCATTGTGTCATATTATGACTCTGTTGAGCATAAACATATTGATACTGTATATCTAGCCATTGAGGTAATTTCTACTTTTCTTTTTCTCTTAGTAGACAACACTTTCAAAAAAATATAGCAGAGCAGCACACAGTTTAAAAATACAACATTACAAACACATTAGCAAAAACCTAACTAAAACATAAAGCATAGTCAATAAATATTTAGGCCTTAAGGACACCACAGTAAGCAGTAAGCCAAATCCAAAGCATTAGTTATGAGGAGTGTGGAGGATGGGTGCTCACCCACCAGTGTTTGGTCTCACAGTTTTGTGGCCTGCAGTGATTGCACTTTGGCTGCACATACCTTTTTGCAGACAGCACATGACTGTATGATCTTTGAGGGCTTGGCTTTCCTTTGCCCCCATTTCACATATATTTTTTTCCTAGAGGAAATTCCAATTTAATGTTACCTTGCCAGAATGGAAACTGAGGCCCCTTCTGTGCAGATGTTTCCTGAAAAGGACTAAAGTTTCAGAGTTGAAAATAAAGAGAATGGGTCATTCAGTTTTCTGTATGTTTTGTCTACAAGAGAAAAGATAACCACAAAAATTAATTAAATTCCAATCCAGGTTCACAAAAGTGATGATATACGATGATGAATAACTAAAAGTCTATTTTTTGTTAAGGGCAAAATGTAGTGCTATGCAGATGTTGTTGGACTACAACATCCATCACCTCCAGCCAATTTGGTCAATGGTCAGGGATGATGGGGATGATCACCAAACATCTGCAAAGCACCCATAGAAGGTTATGGTTAGAGGAGTGAATTCCAGTAGATGGGATATACTTTAGTTTTGCTTTCATCGTTTGGGCTTTAATTTACCATGTTGAGTGACTCCTGATGTAGATAATAATATGCACCAAAAAAAGGTTAAAACATGTTTTTATAAAAGAACACGCTCGATGCTTCTCAACTCATGGCCTGAATTATTTTTTAAGGAAGATTGCCTTGCAAACATGTGTATGTTAGGAGAACTTTGTGCTAAAATGCTGGTTAATTTTCATGAGGACTTAAAAAGAAAAATCTCACACTGATGTGGAAATACGGAGAACTGAAAATAAGATTGGGAAACTGAGTGAAAGTGAAATTGACAAGTTGCCTCACCTAACCGTAGGCATGGAAGTGGACCGGCAGTGGACCAGCAGCAGCTCACCAGGGTTTCGGGCAAGGAATGGGCTCCCTCTTTTCCCCCACCAGTCCTTCCTGGAGGTGCCGTCCTCCAGAAAAAGATGCCAGTCCTCAAGGATCTGGGCTAAGGGTAGAAGCAGAGAAGGGGGATGTTGATCGCTGCAGCATCCACCAGCACCTTCTCCGCTTCCTGGTGATCAGCTTTTAAACCACCCTTCACTCAGGATCCCAAGGTGGTTTACAAGATACTGATTGAAACACCAACAATAAAAACCAATTCAAACAAGATAAAACAACAATAAAAAATTAATACACAGTGGGGTGTATTTACACAATGTGGTAAGCCAGACTCATGGTGGGCCAGGTGAGAGCTTAACCACAAACTTTGGTTTGGCTCAGCATGTGCATGAATAACACAAAACAAAAACTACTTCAGAGGAACAAAGCCTCTTTTGAGCTCCTCTCCAGAAGCCAGCACTTTTGCATGGTCCCAATAAGCCATAGTTTAGATAATTGTGCCATGAAAACCAGGCCAGTATAAATACAGTAGCAGTTAAGTTTAGGATTCCACTGTTAAAAAATCCTAATTCTGGAGATTTATTAGAAATAGCTTTAAAAGTCTGCTTTCAAACCAGCAGACACAAATATATTCCGTGAAGTAAAAGTATTGTTGGGCCTTGATTGAAAAGGCAATAAATGGATTCACAGTATATTTACTAAGCTAATAGTTTTTCATATTTTAAGTCTCTCAAAGTTTTCAATTTGTGAAAAATGGATAATAATATAACCATTCTCAAAATAGCAGATGCAGTTCTCTGTTTACTTAGATTAATTCACAGTGACTAGAAGTCTCTCTGGAATATCTATTCCTAAAAGCAAATTGACAAAAATCCAGCTCTTCAAGTAGGATTTTAAAAAAGAACTCCTTTGTTCAAAAGTCAAATGTATATATGCTTGAGGTTTAAATTTTTTAAGGAATATATTCTAAAATGTCTTTAGAATATAAGCTGTTTCATAATGATTAAAATATTCAATAGCGCAAGACTCCTATGAAGATTTAATTCCACAAGTTTTTCCTTTGCTTCTGAAGTTTACTAGCTGTGTTCAGATGAAACACTAAACCAGTGGTTGCCAACATGGTGCCCTGCAGACATTTTGCACTACAACTCGTTGGCTATCCCTGCTCTAAACTATGGTATATCACCATGAGAATAAGCTGCAGCAAACCTCAGGTTTGCATACCCTAAGCTGCTGGCCATAGTTAGCTTCAACAAGCTAGTTTCATAAACTCTGGTTCAGTGTTTGAAAGCAGTGGCCAATCTGGTGATAAAAGACTAGACAATGCATGGAGGAAACTGCAGCCTAAGGTAGGAAAAGAGGTGATACTAGCTACTTTAAATGAATTCAAATCTCCAGGCCTCATGAGCTGCACCCCAAGGGTACTAAAGCAGTTTGTGAATGTAATCTTAGAGCCTTTATCTATAACCTTTGAGAATTTTTGGAGAACAGGTGAGGTCCTTGCAGACTAGAGGCGGGCAAATATTATCCCTATATTTAAAGGGGGAGGGAAAGAAGACCCAGGTAACTAGTACTGGCTGGTGAGTTTGACGTCAACACCAGGAAGGGTCCTAGAACAGATTTAAACAGTCAGCCTGTAAGCACTTAGAAAAGGATGCTGTGATTACTAAGACTCAGGTGGGTTTCTCAGAAACAAGTCATGCCAGATGAATCTCATTTCTTTTTTTGATAGCTTGGTGGATCAGGGGAATGCTGTGGACATAGTGTATCTTTACATCAGCAAGGCTTTTGACAAAGTCCTGCATGATATTCTTGCAGAGAAGCTGGTAAAATGTAGACTGGATGAGGTAACTGTTAGGTGGATTTATAACTGGTTGACTGACCAAATGCAAAGAATGCTCATTAATGGTTCCTTGTAATGCTGGAAAAAATTGGCAAGTTGGCTGCCACAGGGTTCGGTGGGTTCTGGGCCTGTTATTGTTCAATGTATTTATAAATGACTTGGATGAAGGAATTGAGGGGATGCTCATCAAATTTTCAGATGACACCTAACTGGAAGGGGCGGGGGGGAATGCTTCTGAAGACAGAATCAGGATTCAGGATAATCTTAACAGAGGACTGGGCCGAAACTAACAAAACGAATGTCAACAGGGGCAAATATAAGGTTATACATTTAGGTAGGAAGAATCATATGCACAAATAAAAGATGGGGGACACCTGGCTTGCAAGTAGGACATGTGGAAAGAATCTGAGGTTTTACTAGATCTCTAGCTTAACATGAGTCAACAGTGTGATGTAACAGCAGAAAAACTAATGCTTCTAAACTGCATGAACAGAAGTATAGTGTCCAAATCAAGGGAATTTATAATCCTGCTCTACTCTGCCTTGGTCAGACCATATCTACAGTACACTGCCCAGTTCTGGTCACCACAATTTAAGAAGAATATTGACAAGCTGGTTTTGTTGGAAGATAAATAGGGCTTGAAGAAAATTCTTCTGCCTTAATTTATGTTTTTCTATCCTTTTTTACAGTTTTATGGTTTATTTTTCTTTACATGCTTCATTCCTTCTTCCTTCTGGTTCCCTTCTCTATGTAATAATCATGTTGTGTCCAGGGACACAGTTTGATGATCAAAGACAAAAACTACATTTTCCATTTTGCTATTATTTCCCTTTTTGAGTGTGTTTAATTATGTCTTGTTTTAAACAGGATGGGGTCGAACTTCAGACAATTCAAGACCTTTTAAGCTATTTTTTTTCTAATTCCCACAAGAGTATTTAATACCTTCAATAACTCTCAAGTAGAACCTTTCTTGCCACAGACATTTCAAGAGATAAAGAATAAGTTTAACATACCTCATTTTTCTTTTTTCTACTTTTAATAAAAGGTTAGAAGGGAGTTGTATAGTAGATCACACTTAAAATGTAACTTGAAATAGTCTGAATTCATTGACTGTGAAACCATCCTACGAGCTGTTCATTCATGTCAAAGATTTGAGCAGCATTTTTTTTAAAGTTGTAATACTCAGAACAGAACTATACATTATGAGTCAGATATGGAGGGGGTATCATTGCTAATATAGGAGTTGGATGCTTAACCCACCCACCAAGACTCTATTTCAATGCCCCAAGCTCTTTTGAACCTTCTGTTCTTCATCCCCACCAAGCCTGAATATATCGAAGACTGAATATCAGCTTACTGGCTTACTGTGTATTAACACAGAAGAATCCAAAGGCTCTGGAAAAATGTAAGCTCCCTCACAGTGTCAGTTCTTTCCATTAATGTCCCCTGAATACCTCACGTGACATACGCTTCAGGTTACATATGCTTCAGGTTACAGACTCCGCTAACCCAGAAATAGTACCTCGGGTTAAGAACTTTGCTTCAGGATGAGAACAGAAATCGTGCTCCAGTGGCGCGGCGGCAGCAAGAGGCCCCATTAGTTAAAGTGGTGGTTCAGGTTAAGAACAGTTTCAGGTTAAAAACAGACCTCCAAAATGAATTAAGTACTTAATCCGAGGTACCACTGTATTTTTAATATGCAAATTAAAGCAAGGTGTTTAAAAGACTGCGGTAGTAACAAATCGTTTTCTCTGTCATAAACTAATACTCTGACAGTTGTTTGACTTACGTTGTGGTTGAATGTTGGTTTTCAAGACTAATATCCGTCTGTTCAAATGGTAGTTGACAGCACGGACTACAGTCCTCAACTCTCTAGGAATAAATGTCATCGCAATAAGTAGGACTTATTCACAAGGAAATATGTATCAGCCATGGATGTATTTATTCCCAATCGCAGTTTTTTAAAAAGTAATTAATTTTTTAAAGCATGAATAAGTCTATATTTACATGAACAGCGTTTAATGATAATTTGGTATTACATAAATGTGAAACCCCATTTCATCTGGTTCCATGAAAACAAGTTTTTTAAACTGCTTGTAGCTCTTATTTAGTACTAAAAAGTTTAATCATCCCTATATCCTGCTGTGTGCATAAAACTGTTAAGATTGCCTTTAATTCTGAAAAATATGTGTCTGATGTTTTAGCTACAACAATACTGTACATTTGAGTATGTTTTGATATCTTGCCCATCAATACTAAATGGTTATTCTGTTATGCTACATATGCCTCTCAAGCCATCAAATGCATTCTAGTCTTACACATGTAATGGTTTGCAGCTATGTTACTGTTGCTTTTTAATGGTACATAGTCAGACATTCTATACCATTCAGTGCGAGATGTGTCATGATTTTATTTGAATTTTTAGGGTTTTTTAAAACCATTTTATGGTCCCTCTTTCAGGTTTAAAATACCTGCCTTAAATCAGTCTACCATACCTGGTGCCCTCCTGATGCTTTTGGACTACAACATGCATCAGCCTCAGTCAGCTGGGACTGACAGAACTGGAGTTCAAAATATTTGGAAGGCATTAAGCTGGGGAAGGCTGTCTTACTAATAAAATGGCAATGGCGCCCACCTGAGAGGTGCTGGAACTGACTTCTGGTGAGTTCCATGGGAGGGGGGGGGAGCCCTGAATGTGCATAACGTAAGGCCAGGGTTTCTGAAACAGTAAGCCTGAATTCACCTGCAATAATATCTGTACAGGAAAATATGAGCAGGAAACAAGCTTTTGATGTACAGTGGTACCTCGAGTTATAGACGCTTCAGGTTACAGATGCTTCAAGTTACAGACTCTGCTAACCCAGAAATAGTACCTTGGGTTAAGAACTTTGCTTCAGGATTAGAACAGAAATCGTGCTCCAGTGGTGCGGCAGCAACAAGAGGCCCCATTAGCTAAAGTGGTACCTCAGGTTAAGAACTGTTTCAGGTTAAGAACGGACCTCCAGAACCAATTAAGTTCTTAATCCGAGGTACCACTGTACTCCTATCTAGTTTGATAGTACTGACTCCACCTGGGGATGAGGCATTCTTTGTCAAGCAGCTCTTCCTTCTCAAGAAGGAGAGGGCAGACATTTTATCTTGGACCTGCAAGAGGTGAATGTCTTAATATGCCCGCCCCCTGAAAATTTAAGCTTGGTTTCTCTGTTGTAGTGAAAGCAGTTAGCCATCTTGTAGAGTCATTGAGTGAGGCAGGGAGAATGCCATAGAGAATATTCTAAATCCAAAGTATTTAGACCTTGTCTTCCTGAAGTGGAGCAGTACAAAGAATTATGTTAGGGAACAAAAGAGAGCTAGACAGGCATTGGCAAAGTACTATTTTAGGCACATCCAACGGCTTGGGCATGCCTAGGAAGAATTTTTCCCTTTGAATTTGCCTTGAAGTTTGTATGTTATCCTGTCGCTAATGTGCTGCTTTTACTGATACTTGTTTGTTTTAGTGTAATAATACTAAATCTTTGTACATGTATGTGTGAATGGGGAAAGGAAAATCAAGCCCTCTCGTCTTCATGTCTAGTCCATTTGAAATGTTGTATTTTCTGATCCATTATTCAACTTTTGCTGCAGCCTTAGAGTGGCCCGAGACTCCAATCTATCATAGTGATATATGACATAAATGAGTCTCTCTCACCCTTGCTCCACTTTTTTAAGCGTATGCATATTATAGATGGTACTGCTTAAAACAACAATGAAGACTTCTATGTCTGTCTGGGTTTCCTTTAGGGTCTGTTTTTGTTAGTAAAGTGTTGCTATCATACTGTTTGCAGTGATCAAGTGAGCCATTATAGATCCCCCTCCACTCTACTGAAGGTCCATTACTGCAAACTGTGAGACAAGGCTCTTAGTTTATACTTTGCTAGGCCACAAAAGCAGAAGTCCCTATAGGGGTAGAATGACCTCTTTTATAAGCAAATACAATAGTTTGCATTGTAAGGGGAAAGAAACAGGCTATGCTCCATTTATCATTTAATGATCCCACAGACCTATCTACTGAAGAAGAGAGAGAGAGCATACTTTTTAAAAAGGGCACTGCCTATATTTAAAATGCCCTTTCTTTTACAATTAGTTTCTTCAGTCACAGAATATGTTGTTTTCATGCGTTATTCAGGCTTTTCTACTTTTTAGATAGTTTTCCAGTCTCTCTCTGAGGAGATAGGATTTGTTTTATTTTTATTTTTGAAAAAGTCAAATGACTTGCTTGTGATTCGCATGTAGATATTGAACTGGATCTAGCTTAAGTCATTTGCACCTAAAAATCATTGGGTCATGAATAATTTTTCAGACAGATTTCTGTGAGACCCAAGTGTGATTTAGGTTGGATCCAGCACATTGACCTAATTCAAACATGATTGCCTTAATAAGCTGCGGTATGCAGCCCCTTTGCCCCTCGCTTTGTGGCACTAGCAATCAAACCAGGAAGTGTCTAGGAAACCAGTAAAAAGCCAGGATGTTAACCACCATTTGAAGTTGGTTTAATATCCTGGCATCTTCTGATCCTGGTGATCATTGTTTTCCATTGTGGACAAAAGGAGAAACTATGGTTAATTAGCGACTTCATGGCTTGATGAAAGCATTTACTGAAAGCAGTGTAGGAGCTGTATTCATGGGCAATTGGCTTGTTTATCTCTGCTTATTAAGTTGAAACATGATAAGCCATTTTGTCCACCCCTGTCCCACCTTCCTTTGTTTTGGCCAGATCTCTGCTTCTTCTCATTCTCAAGTCCTGTCCATTCTTCCCTTTGTATGCTTGCCCATCTTCTCTGACTCATCTGGCCAACTATCAGTCTCTTGGCACTGATCTGCTTTGCTTCAAATACGTAGTTGTCCTCTGGATCCATCATGTCTTATTCCTCTGTTCTACTGATGCCAAGAAAACCAATATGCCACCGTTTATTAATAATGTGTTTAATATAGTTGTACAGAGAGCCAAGCTATGTATTCATTTCTCCTAAATGCAAAGTGAAAGAGGGTATACCCTCAACCCAGCTAAACGTTGGTCTCCCTGGGTCTACAGTTTAGAATTTTAGTTTATTTTCTATGGATAGACATTTTAATGAAGCGTGACACAAAGAGGGTCCCATTTGGGACTTAGTCAGTCTTTCTACCCCACTTCAGAGGGAGGAGAAAAATAATTTTGTAATTCAGATTGTAGGTCCACAGTGAGCTCAGTAATCAGGCTAATCTCTTAGGAATTAGCATCCTACTTGATGGGCCAGGTTTCAGAGTTTGATAGGGAGAAAGAAGTTTCACAATGAATTTTTAAAAATGATCTAAAGTAGGAAAAAGGGACGCGGGTGGCGCTGTGGGTAAAACCTCAGTGCCTAGGACTTGCCGATCGTATGGTCGGGCGGTTCAAATCCCTGCGGCGGGGTGAGCTCCCGTCTTTCGGTCCCAGCTCCTGCCCACCTAGCAGTTCGAAAGCACCCCTAAGTGCAAGTAGATAAATAGGTACCGCTTTATAGTGGGAAGGTAAACGGCGTTTCCGTGTGCTGCGCTGGTGCTGGCTCGCCAGAGCAGCTTCGTCACGCTGGCCACGTGACCTGGAAGTGTCTCCGGACAGTGCTGGCCCCCGGCCTCTTAAGTGAGATGGGCGCACAACCCTAGAGTCGGACACGACTGGCCCGTACGGGCAGGGGTACCTTTACCTTTACCTTTTTAAAGTAGGAAAATGCTGTGCCTGGTTGAATCCAAAGGAAAGGAATGCAAATCAGCCTCTTAACTGCACAGAGAACAGTGTAATTATCTTGGAAAGGTGTAATATTCCTACATGTGCATAGCTTTAAAGGGAAATGCAATATGGTTTTATTCATGCATGTTATGTTGATTGCACGAAATTAAATGCGACCATAACAGGTGTGTCAGAAGGAAGTGATCAGAAATGTCCTTCTGTCCCCCACTGCGCCCCCATTTTGCACTTTATGTTTTTAAAAATCTATTTTAAGACACTGTTTGGGCTGAAGGGATAGACCACTATGAAGCAGAAAAATAAAACTGCTCCTCCAGCCCTTCTTCATCTTGTCTTCTTCTTTTCTTTTTTTTAAGTGAGCCTGCTGTGTTTATTTTATTATTAGAAATTATGCAGCAAGTTTCTGCTTTTGGAAAATTAGCAGCTTCCACGCTTTAGATCTGAAACATTTGCCAAATTTTGTTAAATTCCTAAAATAGGACCTGCTTAATTATTATGTTTTAGTTTAGGAGTATGCACTTAATTGAAAACCAAATAATTTAGGTGGGGTAAGATTAACCTTAACAATGAGCTTCTGTTAGTTGGATTTGATTTCATAAGCTTTCCAGTCTATATCTGCCTTTTCCTTCTTCTTAGAGCTAATGTTGTGTCACTGATGAATTCTATGGGCATGAGCAGGAATGGCAATTTTGGATTAATTATCCTTGAGACTGCAGGCAATTTTTGACAAACACTTCAAAATCAGGCTTATCCTTGGCAGATGGTCTTCTTTAAAACGTGTTTGGTATGGTGGGGGAGAGTTCTGTGTTCTGGAGAACATGGCAGGCTGCCAAAATAATTCTCTGCTGGAAAAGGAAGGGCAAAGTGGCTGGGCAATTATTGATAAGAATATGAGGGTGAGGGTGAAGGTCAGAGCTAGGTTTCACCCAAAGTAGCATCATGCAGCAAACCACTCTACAGTAGAATCCAGCCTGTTACCATTTCAAATGCTCATATGAAAGTTTCAAGTGACAGGTCAATGCTTTTTGGTGTTCTTTAGCCACTACAATTGCAACTTCACAGATTAGCTGTGGGCTTTGACAATGAATTTTTTCAGTTTCTACATTTGTTCCATCAGCATCTATTTAGACACATTAATACTGATATGTATTTATTAGCTTATCAGAAGAAATGGAATAGAAATTCTGTGCTCAGAAATCACCAACTTTTCCCAGTGTCTCTATCACAAGTTGTAATGTAATGTAAGAATGAGAATGGCTTCAGATCAAGAACCTGTATTTTCTGAACATTAGTATGATCCATGAGAAATGGAAAGGCATTAGTTTTACTAGGAATTGCTCTTGTATTTTTTAAAAATGAAGACATTCCATTGTATCCCATAGCCTGGGAAGGTGAGACTGTGGATGTAGAAGACTAAGTAAAAATATAGGAAAACATCTACAGATTAATATTTCAATCAGTACCATAGGTGCCGACTCCTAGGGACCAAGGCAGTTTTGACCCCCAAATTATTGGTGTTTCAATTCCAAATTATTGGTGATAAATTTTGAAAGGAGAGACCAGCCTACATCTACAGACTTTCTGTTGAGTCTGTTGATACCTGATGAAATCTGTGTGGCATGATGTTGGAAATCCCCTGAAAAATCCTTAAGGAATAATAACCCAGGAAAATGGTGCCTGTGAAATAGTGATTACACTCGTACTGAGTCAGTAGATAAGGAAGGCAGAAGTTAAACCTAGGAAGAAGTAGTTTTTTTAGTGTGTCACAATTTTCTTGCATACATAGACAAGCCAACAGACTATAGATTTCCCCCAAATACTGTGGTCTGTTCCTTTATTACTAATTACTTTCAAATTGTAACGTTTTGCTGTTGATACAGTTATATAATGTTATGATTTGGTTTGTTGATTTTTATATCACAACGAAAAATAGTTAGCGCACACCAGGGTGTACACAACCTACATCAAACCATTGCTGGCCTGTTTCCATATTGTACTATGCCAGGTGTGCAGTACCTGTAGTCTTCCAACTCCCATCAGCCCTAGCTAGCATAGCCAGTGATCCAGGGTGATGCGAAATGGAAGGCTAGGACATCTAGAGGGCCACAGCTTGGCCACTTCTGCACTAAATCATAGTTGAACTTCCTTTACATTGTTTGCTGTGATGTCTGAATTGAACTAATGTTTTTGATATAAAAACAGGCTGGGTAAAGCGGAGATTCTTTAGAAGTTTGTATTTGTGCTTGGATGAATAATAGACTTTCCCTGTTATTTAACGCCCTGATGGTAGAGCGGTAAAGACAGTTATTCCTGTTTTTGCTAATTTACTGTTGCAGCTGCATCCTCTTTATACGATTTAATTTTCAGCCCACCAGGGGGCTAATGATCCCCACCTATGCAGATTTCAGAGAAAGCTGTTCTTTTCCATGTGAATATTGTTTTCATTCCTATTCATGGTGACTATTTCTTTACACTCATCTGGCACCAGCAAGGCAGCATTCCAGAAACCCTCTTCACAGGTCAAAAATGTGGAACCATTTGACTGGGAAATTTATAATGAAGATTACTCTTCATTTTTAAAGCCTGCACATTGTTTTGATGAACACTTGCAACTGGAAAATAGTAGTTAATGTCCTGTTTGTGTGATTTGCTTTATGAAATATTTTCGTATTGTTTGTTTAACTGGTTTTGATGTATGTGCTTCCTCTCATATAGTTTATGTGACAACATTATTGATTAAAATGGAAAGTGAGATTTTCCATTGATTGAAATGGAAAGAGGGAAAGCATATGGACTGACATCATGCCAGAGTTTGGACAGTCTTTCCTATCTTTCCTATAGTTTATGAAGCCAGGAACAAGTGTCAGCATTTTCCCAGCTCAGCTGGGCTATGCTGGTATAAGCCCCCAGCTCTAGCTCAGCCAGAGAGACACTGGTGTAACTCAGTCATCCCACTCAGCTGAGACTGGCAGAACTGACACTGGCATAAGCCCTGAAAAATGAGCATAGTGGGGCAGGACTTAACGCTGGATCCTAACTCCAATCAGCTCAGTCATGTAACCTAGCAACATGGCAGAATGCACTCTGGCAAAAAGGGTGAAGTCAAACTCTATTTTAAAGGCTTGTCTTCCCTCTGCCTGGCTTAGGATGGCTCAGCCAACAGTAGACTTGCTCCTGAAGAGTTCGGATATGGCATACTTTATGCCGGTTTAATTTAAGATGGTGTAAATTATTCTGGCTTTCCATATTTAGGATTTCTTCTTAAATAACATGGTGACCTCAATGGGGGCCTTTTTTCCACCGCTCATTCTACGTGGTGGTTTACAGAGTTTTATAACTAAAATAAGCTTGCACTCTAACAGTCATTTCTTGTAAGGGAAGATGTAATTAACTTATGTTCAAGAATCATATTCTTTTAAGCTACAAGTAAAATAATATGATTTCCTGCAACCTCAGTCATACATGAGCTGCTTGAAGAAGCATTTTCTTGAGGTGAATATTTCGCCATATCACACTGACTGGTTGTTGATGTTTTTAAATAGTCAAGTTTAATATAGCCTTGTAAATACCATGTAAAGGTTTTGGTTTGTAACAGTTGCTTCCCTATAAGGGATGATCAGTATAGTCAGCAGTTTGGCCTGTTTGAGACTTAGCTACTTTGCCTTTTACAGGCTGTTAACTAGGCAGTAAGTCAGCTAACTGTTAGCAGTTTGACCAGCACTATATAGTACTTGCTCATGGATTAATAAGCCAGAAAGTCTTAGTAATGGAAGTGCAATCTTACTCCTGTCTGAGTTGCATTAAAAAGGCGTCTCACATTAGTCACTGGCTGTGAATGTTAATCACTCCAAAGCAATAATTTACAGCATTGTTGTAGCACTCTGATGCTCATAAAATGAACTCAGTAATCCACTACTACCCAAGGGATATACCTCTCTTTCTTTGCAATTGAATAACCAGACTGGCGGCATAATAGTTTAGTTTATGAAATAGTGCATTAAAAAAGAGTGAGCAGCTGTATGTTAAAATAACAAGCTCAAAAGCAGATTTGTTAATTATCTTGCTCCTTCTCTTGTTGACAGAAGGGGTATGCGAGATATGGCTGACCAGTGAAGACACAGGGGCTTACGGAAGAGACATTGGCACAGACCTCCCTACTCTCCTATGGAAGCTGGTTGAAGTAATCCCTGAAGGAGCAATGCTAAGACTTGGCATGACGAACCCTCCCTATATTTTAGAGCATCTGGAGGTAACTTTCAAAAGGGGAATCACTGTGGTGACTGAACAAGCTGATTTTGCACCCTGTGTGAAATAAAGTCTTACAGCGACAAGTTTTATCTATAGCCCAAACTGGGATTATGTCATGGCTAAATTTACTTCATTAAACCCAAGGCAGGATAAAATCAGGAGTCAATTTGTCTAGTGTAAATGCACAGAAATTAAACTGCGAATGTGCAACTTTTAAATGTGGACCCCTGTGGAAGTAGCCGTTCAACAGCAAATTATCAAGCAATATATACTACATGAAAGATAAAATACATTTCGTAATCAAACTTTGACTCACACACTCCTTGCTTTGCAGAGGTAGCATTCTTGCTGTGTACAAGCAGATCAAAGCTATCTCTCCCATATGTTTTTTTAAAGAATTAGACTTAAGCATCCAGGATTAAATTCCTTGGTTAAGATCTATACTCTGCAGTTCTGAATAATCTACAGTTATTGTGAACTCTTCATTGGGATTTAAAAAATGTGTAGTAACCAGCGCTAATGTTGACTTTGTATGAGTTATCATAAGCAAGAACATACCTTAGAATATTTTGCTTTTTCTTTATCTATGCTATTTTAACTCCCCCCCCACACACACACACACAAAAAATAATTACTAAGGGTTTTTGTGTGGGTGTGAGATGCTTGGAGATGCTTATCAGAATTAGTTAGCATAATTTAATTCTGTGTCATACAGTAGCAGCACCATATGTGGACTTTAGCCCTTTGTTCTTGAACCTTTAGATCTCAAGCAATATTTTTTAAAGGTTTAAGAGGCTTTTTTGGCACTTTTATAAATATAGTGAAATATTTGGTTTGGTGTCCGTACAGATAATGCTGTATTAATTTTATTTTTACTATTTTGGAGTTTCTCTGCTGGCTTTAACCAAGCAGTCACAGGACAGCTTGCAAATTTAAAATGTCTTAAATACATATTATAAAACATAATTAAAACAGCAAACTACAAAAACAATAAAATAATGGAAACAGAGAGAGAAATAAGAGTACAAAATGTCTCCTTGATTTTTTAACATAGTGCCAATAGTCCAAACAGCATTGATTGATTGATTGATTGATTGATTGGACTGATTGATTGAAACATAGCTCATAGCCAAAGAGACTGGCCATTTCTAAAGCCATTATCAGACAGGTCAGCGGGGTGCTGGCCTGAACTGTAGTCACCTGCATCACTGCTGCATATCAGTACATAGGGTGGGATCAGCAAAGCAGGAGAGCTAATCCAGCACTCCCATAATGCATTTGTTTCACACTGTCATCTTGCTCCCTTCCATCCCAGTATGCCACAGAAACATGGGCAACTGGAGGTCAGGTGAGAGCTCCCACCCCACCATCCCATAAGTTTAACTGCAGATTATCTCTCTTTCTGGTAAGAGCTGAAGGATTTTTTTGATTTTTTTTTTAGCTTGAGAAATCTGGCTGCAGCACTCTGATCTTTTGACTTCTGCTTCTGGCAGTAGGATCATCTTAAACCTACCATCAATAATAATAATTTTATGGTTTGATTCAGTGGTCAGGGGGATTGGAGTTGTCATCTAACAGCATCTAGATGGTCACAGGTTTGCCGTGGCTGCCCAACAGCACATTATTATGTTTATTTCAAGCACCATGCAGGTTTGATCAGTGAATTTGTATAAAAGCTTCCACATATTTTTGATAATGCTACCACATCATTTCGAGGTTGTTGTTTTTTACTGCCATGTGATTTAGTCTGTCTATTTTCTTCCAGTCTGGGGAGTAGTGCTTGCAAGTTGAGCTAGCGATCACAGATGCCTTCCCCATCTGGCCTTTAGGGCTAGTTGAAATTATAAATTCCTCAGCAGTGTGCATTGTGTGCAGGATTAGAGGGAGCGAGAGTTGGAGGGGTGGTGACTACTTCTGAAAGCATCTTTCTTAACCAGAACAACCTTTGCTTTTGTTTCAAGTAGTGGTGATAAGAAAGAGGTCCCTGGGTGGTGATAAATATACCGTATTTTTCGCCCTATAGGATGCACTTTTTCCCCTCCAAAAATGAAGGGGAAATGTGTGTGCGTCCTATGGGGCGAATGCAGGCTTTTGCTGAAGCCTGGAGAGCGAGAGGCATCGGTGCGCACCGACCCCTCTCGCTCTCCAGGCTTCAGGAAGCTATCTGCAAGCCTCGCGCGCCCGGCGGGAGGTCCCGCCGGGCGCGCGAGGCTTGGGGCGGCAGCCTGCATCCCGAAGCACGGGGTGCCCTCCGAAGGACGCCCCGTGCTTCGGGAAGGTGTCCGCAAGCCTCCCGCGCCCTGCGGGAGGTCCCGCCGGGCGTGCGAGGCTTGGGGCGGCAGCCTGTTCTGGGGGCTGGGGTCTCCGCCCCCAGCCCCGCAAGCTCCCAGAGCGATGCCAAAGCTGCACGCAGCTTCGGCATGGCTCTGGGTCCCGTTCTGGGGGTTGGGAGAGGGGGAAGCTCGGGCTTCCCCCGCCCCAGCCCCGCGCCTGGGGGGGAAATAATTTTTTTCGCCTTTATTTCCCCCCCCAAAAAAAAATCTAGGTGCGTCCTATGGGCCGGTGTGTCCTATAGGGCAAAAAATACGATATAAAGCAATGGAGTGAATTCTTGACATTAATTGCATGCTGTGATGATAGGGTCCAAAATAACTAATAGCAGACTTCTGGCTCGGATGGGAAGTTACAACAGTCTGCCTTCATAGATGATCATCTCAAAATTATTTTAGAATTCTTTTGTCTATCAGATTATGAACAGAATTTGTACACTAGTATGTTTTTATGAAATAACATTGTCAAAGGAGCTCATACCTTCACAGAATTTTGTGTTGCAAGTGGGTTAAGGGCAACTTCAATAACGGTTTTCTTCAGAGAAAACCCAACCTGTGTCACAGGCATGTGCCCACCCCTTTCCATGAGGAAAATGTAAACTAGAAGTGGGCTGTATGGTATTTGTGTTAATGCAGTACATCTTGATACAGTCAAAGCTTGGTTGTTGAACGGCTCCGTTTTCTAACATTTTGGCTCCCGAACACCGAAAACACCGAAGTAAATGCTCTGGTTTTTGAACGTTTTTCAGAAGCCGAACATCCGACGTGGCTTCCACATGAGTGCAAGAAGCTCTTGCAACCAATCAGAAGCCACATCTCGGTTGCCGAATGTCTCGGAAGCCAAGGGGGCTTCCGGAACATATTACGTTTGACAACCGAGGTTAACATGCACCTCCATCGTTTCCTGTTGCTTCACACCCATACTTGCCACTCAAAATCATTTAAGAACAGCTGGTGCACTTCATTTGTTCTTAGAAATGATATTGAGAGATCGCATCAATGGCCAACACTGGTGAAAGCCAAGGCTATTAGAACCAGCAATGGAGAATGGACAGAGAGCAACATTTAGAAAAACTAAAGTGGCAACTTAAAAAAATAATAATTGGTATCCACTGTGTTGCTTTTGCCTTCCATCTTGATTGTCTGCAGCTTTCTGACTTGATGAGCAGTATATTAAGTTCTTCTGGACCACTGCAGTGACATCATCTCCATCAGGAGCTGGAGGAGGGTTTTTCCAGCTGAGAGATGAGAGTAGTTACAGAGAAATCATCTCCACTAATCTGCAGATCAGAGGGCTCTTTCCACTGAGCTGTGGGAGAGACCATGTGGAGATTGTCTCCCTTCATTATATAGAGGTTACATTGTCAGGATCAGAATTAGTGAGCCAAAGAGTGCCAGAATTTGAACACTGGGCTTGTATATGAGTTTCTTCTATGGTTTTTTTTTTTCCTGAGTTGAAATTTTGGATATTCTGCGGTATGTATGCTTGTGTGGTAAACACTTTTAAGGCCCATGTATGTCAGTGTAAGTAGCAAGTAAACTGAAGCAGTGAAATTATGCTGTTGAGAAATCTGGCTCTAAATGCTGCTTGCTTTGCTGTTGCTTCAGAAATCAGTTGACATGAGACTTTTAAAACATTTTCACAATTTCCCTGTCTGTACTGCACCTTGTGTTTGAGTGTGAAGGTATATAGGTAAATTTAAAGGCCGCTCAAATCTGCTAGTGCCATTTAAATGCTTAATTTCACAAGATGAGATGAGATGCATAGCCTTCCATGTTACCTGTCAAACTGAGTCTAGTTCGAACCCCACCATATGCCATCTGTGGATTTTATCATCATTATTAATTCAGGATGTTTCAGTGATACACCAGCCGTAGAGTCAAGTGCTGTATGGTGCTTTCCACCTCCCCTTCCTTTGAATGCCCACAAAATGCCAATGGTACAGCAAGTTACAATAGCATTTCTTTGCTCTTTCACTTCTCCAGACATGCTCTGACACAACACTTAAAAATGTATTGTTGTACAACCACTAATTTTCTCCTCTCTCTCCCTCTCTCTCTCCCCCCCCTTATAACACAATAAATACTTCAATATTCTACACTGTGAAGTTGTTTAGAAGATGTGAAATGTATTTAGCGAGTGATAGAAATATATTTCCCAGTGTTAACAGAATTTGCCACCTTTGAGAAATGTGTTGAGTTGATTTCATCACAATTGTATTATTTCTGTGCTATCAGTTAACCATTCCTTAGTGTTGTTTAGCAAGCCCTATAGTCTTTCCTGATTTTCATCTTAGCCACGTTCATGAAGCTACCATGTTTGGAAATACCCCAAAACACAGCCCTTTCTAGACAGTACCATTTAAGGTAACAAGTGGGGGAACTCCATGCTTGAATTCTCCCTCATTAAAAAAACAAACCTTGGTTCCCTTGGATAATTCACATGACAGTAGAGCTGAAATCTTACCTGAGACATGCTACTTTCCTACATGCAGAGAGGCAGGCCTTGATGGAGTCTCACATCTTAACAAACACAATATTAAAGGAAAAGGGAATGGGGTGGGAAAAGGGAAGCCAACAACAGAGCAGGTTCTCTTTTACTGACTGATGGATGGGACCATAGTCCTATCATTCCACCTATTTCTTGGCCATTGTACCCAGTCCCTGTATTCTGTCATTTCACCCACTACCCCCATTCACCGTGGTGCCTTCCCCTTTCCATGCCATCTTGCACCCCTGCCAGTCCCAAAGATGCTGCTCCTCTGTATTCTCCCAGAGTCGCTTCATTTGATCTGTGACCAGCAATAGGATTTCTTTCCAAATGGAGGTTGCTGTTGCATCCGTTCTTTCCAATGGGAATTTCAGTATGTAAGAAAATTCTTATTAAATTTTTATGCAGTGCCAGCTTTACTGTTGCTGAAAGATCAAGGCATAGCGTGTATGCATGGCGGCTTAGTTGTAAGCGAACACATATCTAAGACTGTCAGCCTCTTTACTGCTTTCATGGTGGGCAAGTTAAGGGTGGTGCTGTAATTTACAATTCCCATGCCTTTTGGAGCAGAAGTGAATTTGTAGGTTCTTTGAACTCTCTTCTTAGATTTCAAGGTGGTTGTTTTTATAATACAATAGTTTAGCACGGTACAGATTCAGGTTTTGCATGAGCAGAATTCTGCTTGTACAGCGGACAGAGGGTGGGGTCCTCTCCCCTCTTCCCTGTTACAGTTCCCAGCAACCCCTGAGAGTTAGGGAACCCTCCAGCACAATGTGAGATGTGGTACTGATGGTGGTGGGGAATGTACAGCAGTAGAACCATAGAACTGTAGAGTTGGAAGGGACCACGAGTGTCATCTTGTCCAACCTTGTGCAATGCAGGAGTCTTTTGCCCAGCGTGGGTCTTGAACCCACAACCCTGAGTTTATGAGTCTCATGCTCTACCAGCTGAACTCTCCCAGTAGGGCTTAGGCAGTTTGCACAAGCTGAGTACCACATCCCATGCCATTCAAGAGAGTTCCTCAGTGCTCTGGTATAGCTTTGTGAGTGTGTAGTTGATTGTGAGAGAAGTGGGGCCAGAAAAGCCCTGCTGCATGAGTAGAGTCCCACTTATGCAACCCTGATTCAGCCCTAGCATTTCTTTCTGTCTTTTCAACTAAAATTGGATCCCAAAGCAGCCTACAGCAATTAAAATCCATCACAAATGTTCTCTTTAATTCCTATTATTCCATGAGAGATAGTGGGGGGATATTTGAATGCAGACTTTTCCACTCGTAAATCTTGTGCTCGGTGTCAAGTCCTCTGTCAGTCACTTATAAATGCCATCTGCCTGTGGCAAATCTTTGGAGCTAAGGCTAATTTTGTTCATGGATTAGCAGCAGGAGGATGATCAACATTAATTGAGTCTGTAGATTTTTGGTAGCAAATGTAAGTATCACTGCAAAATACAGTTTTACAAAGAATAAAATTATCTGCTTTTGCGAAGAAGAAGAAGAAGAAGAAGAAGAAGAAGAAGAAGAAGAAGAAGAAGAAGAAGAAACAGCATATCTTTATAATTGCTATTGGCTCAGGACACCAGGGCCAAAAGATAATGCTATTAACACAGAGCAAATGTATACCTTGCATAATTAACTGTCGACAGTTTTTCTTTTAATATTTGTATATTCATTAATAACCAAATGAGATATCAGTATATGAGGTATTTATATTCTGATGGCTAATTAAAGTCCTATCAGCCACCACCTCTGCTATTACAAATCTGTCATTTGACTTGAATGCATAAAATCTTTTGTGTTCCTTGACAGATGACCTGACACGTTTTTCTGCTTTACGACATCATCTGAATAATCTGCAGTAATGCAATTTGATTCATTAGTATCAGGATTTTGTTTTCGTTTTTTGAATGCATATTTTGTATATAACTTTTAAATGAGAGAATGAGGGGGAAAAGAAGCTTAATAAGAACATATCCCAGAAAACATCATAAAATTATGCGGAAACGTGTTGCTATCTGTAGCTTTTTTTGCTTTTAACATTAAATTAAATTACTTATGTAAGAACAAGATAGTACTTTTGTTCGACTTTAGAATGCATCTAACGTGGTGATGTAAATACAAATGAGATTACATGGAAGGAGGAAGAAGAGTTGTTTTTCCGGATTATTATTTTTTAGAGCAGTTAAACTTTCTGCAGCAAGGTTTTTTATGATATATCAACCCCAGCAAGTCATATAGTAAAATAATGCTACAATATTTGTGTGTGGCGGTTCACTTGACACCTCCAGTCTCTGAAAAGACCAATAAAAATATTTTGGGGAACCCCCCAACTTTAGATGTTCGTTCTGTGCCAGGTTTTATAACCTGCTTATTATAATAAAGCTAGGACTAATTTTACGACATAGGATCTAGATGAGAGGGAAAGGACTTTCGCCACACTCATGGAAGCTGTTCTGCTCGCACAGTGACCTGGTTGGCTCTAACTCTCTGTGTCCTAAACCATCTTCCATGACTTCATTTGTTAACACCTTGTATTATATTGAATTGAACATAATAGAAGCAGGAAAAATCTCCCTGTTGGCTGTTGGCTCATAAGTCCTTATGTGTTTCAACTTTCCATTTGCTGGTTAGCATCCAGTGCTATGTCATCAACTTCTGAGGGCTTGGGTGATGCCCAGTGATTTGGAAAGTTCCTTCAAATTCAACAATGGTTTGTCATGATATAACTCATCTGCTGCCTGAGAAATGCATGTTCAAAGGCCTCTTGTGTATGTAAAAATAGTTGTGGGGATCCCTGGTCATGATATATGTCATTCAAAACAAGTTATGTTATGAGGTGGTGGAGAAATGCAAATAAGCAAATATTGCATGCTTGGACCTTGCCTCAGTTGGCTTATGGACTTACAGAAGCACTGAAATTTTGAGGTGTTATCTGCTGTCTCACAGTATAATTCATAGAAGTACAAGGAGGTAGAAAGGAGAATATTTCCAGGCATCAGGAAAAATAACTGAGTAGTAAAAAAAATTAAATTAAACCACCCAATTTAGTACAAGTTTGAAATTGGGATTTTTATTTTGTATTTTACAAAATTCCCGGGACAAATCTAACTTCATATCAGCAGACAGCAAGTCAAATTATGACTCCAATAGAATGAAGAGATATTCATGTTCTTCACCTAGGCCTCAATTTTGGTAAGGGGAAATTGCCAGCAGGAAATTGTGAAAACAGAAGAAGTAACAGAATTGGAGGAGGGCTAGTTCACACATGTGTATACTTAATTACTGTGTTATCAAGTGTTGACTTGTAAGGCGGGGGGGATGGGCCTTTACAATGCAGCACCTCGAAACTTCCATATTCCTTTACTCCACCTCAGACATGATGCTTTTCAGTAAATATGTTTCACGTATTCATCGGTGATCCATTGCAGGTGCATGTGATTTCATCATAAATAAAATGTTGAGTACTCCAGTGCATCCTCACACAAATGTGTGTTGTAATGCTGGTTAATATTACATTCTGTAAGCTGGTGATGAATGGAGGCAATGGCGTGCCTATCAGGATGTGGTAAAAATGTTATTCTTTTAATTTTTAATCTTCTAGGAAATGGCAAAAATTCTCAACCATCCAAGAGTCTATGCATTTCTTCATGTACCAGTTCAAAGTGCCTCTGATAGCGTACTCATGGACATGAAGAGGGAATACTGTGTCGCGGACTTCAAAAGGGTAGTGGATTTCCTTAAAGAAAAGTAAGTCTAATGCATAATAAAAAAATTGAAAGCTCCCGCCACCCTGGTTTTCAGCAGTTAACCTGCAACATCACAATTAATGTAGAAAAGAAAATAATCCTTCTGTATCTTCAGAATTTGTCTGTGCCAACAGTTGCTTTGATGTGGTTTATCCAGTGGGCTTCTAATCTATTTCAAGTTACGCCTGAATAACTATATATAGATTTTTTGGAATGTATTTCATTGAAATCTTCTTCAATGTTTCTTTTCAGGATAGTTGACACTGAGTGCAAAAAAAACTGCAAGCTGCAATAACATAACAGGATAATACTCTCTAAAGTTGCTTTTATATTTACTGTGTATGGGATAGGATGGCTTTTGTGTGTTAATCCAAAGAATTAACTTTAGCAAATTATTACAATTTATGGCTTTAGTTCAGAATCCTTTTCCATAATGGCATGAATTATTTTCACAAAAGTAGAAGTCTTTTTGAAAGTGTTTTCCATTGGCTCCAACAAACAGAATCCTGTTCCTATCTAAGAAATATTTACAGCAGGCAGCATGAAATGAGCAATTCAATTATTGAGAACTGTGAACAGACTATTTACCGAAAATTGTACTGATTGTCCTTTTATGGAATGTCTGACTTATAATTATTTCAGGCTACTTTCCTATCTGGAAGTATGCACTATTAACAATGAGAATTCTGAGCAGATCTGTATAGAATAGTGCTGTTGACTATATGTATGTATCTCTCTTTTTTCTGAAGAAGTCACTGAACGAGTTAGCATTGTTGTAGGAAAAGAAAATGTTTGTAGGGATCTAAATTATTTCTCAGCTTTTCAAGATTTTAAAGATGCAACAGATTTTGGAAAAGTAGCCATCTTCACCAAAAAACCATACTACTGTTAAAAAAGACAGAGCTCATGCTCTAGGAACTTTAATAGTTGCATTTTCCCAATGACTACTCATAATTTGGCCTTTAGTGATAAAAGTAGGATTGTTGTAAATTGTTTCTCTGGGAGCAGGAACAATATGGTCTGGGCAAGAATGGTCTGTTGTAATTAATATGTAATCACCCAAACCTTGAAAGGGTGGGATGGTAGACCAGCTGGGAAAACCTAGATACCTGTTGTCCCAAGCTCCTCAGAGTTAGCAATGGAATAGAAATAAAGTAAATACCCATTTTTTATTTTAAATATTTTAAACCACTTTCCATCAAAGCATATACAGTGTAATTCACACATGACATAAAAATACATTCTAAAACCTATAATTGGCTAGGACGATGCTTGACCTTTGAACAAAAAGGGAGTCAAAGATTTGCTAAAGGAGGAAAATAGAGATTGCAGAAAAGCTGAATGAATAGATTTTAATATTCCCCAAAACATATGTAAAAATGGCTTTGAACACTTCCAGTTGCAGTGATATTTGTAAAACTCTTAATTTCTGCACCAATAATTAACCAGAACCACGTTTTCTCTAATGACACTTAAAACCGAGCATATTGATCCCAGGTACTTCAAATTCAGGATTCCGCTTAAGGCTTCATGCAAGCAACTGTATTTAGCCCATTTTTCTTTACTTATAGATTCTGAAGCAGAAAAAAAACTTTTCTAAGGTAACTACTCCAATAAACTCCCACAGCCCACATGGGCTTTGGAACTCTACCATGTGATTACACGTAGCAAATGACCAGGAGTGATACTAAAGTTTGTTTTATTACATCACTTCTAAAAAAAATATTTTATTCATTGTTAGATTGATTGGGACAGTTATTTTATTTATTGCCACTATAATTTTACAGTATGATTGGCAATATTGTATTTTCTTCAAACAAAGCATCAAAGTATCCATTATTTTTAATTTATACTGCTTTGTATGGAACTGCATATATTCAAAGATTAAAGCTCACTCATTAATCTTTGGAGTGTTGAAAGTTGGCAGCTATTGTTACAATAGCATCTTGCTGTCAAATAACCCAGCAAAGCTGCTGAGCACACGCAGACATTGACTTATGTAGAAATGTATTCAATTGAGCAGTCATAGCACAAAATATGCATATAATTATTTAATATCCAAATTTGACAGCTGGTTATTGAGTATATATCAGTCCAACCTAAGGAATTCTCCATTAGCTTTTTTTTTAAAAAAAATGATAAAAGTTTGAAATCCAAGCTTTTTTAACATAATTATTTTTATTTAAATTGTATTAAAATTCTACCTCTTCATGTAGTGGACCCAGTAACTAAGAGTTGCCAGACAGCATGAGAAAATATTTCCAACATATAGTCTAGGTCTGCTGGGAGCAGGGGCACATTTTGGATATTTGAAGCTGGTCACATCTGTAAAACTCATTTCTCTTTGCTACTGTATATAGGGAGGTCTTTATTTGTAGTGTCTCATCTCCTAGAGGCAGCCAACTATGACCTTCCTGTATAGCTATTCCCATATAGACATCTCATCACAGACATTGCAAAAGCAAAACATTACATCAGGCGCCTGCAGTTTCTAGCACTAATATGTTGTATTAATAGAATATCTATGGGTCCGTTCAGTAGTCCCACCATTTTTTCTTCTTCCTCCACCTGGCTGTAATGATGAAATTCAAAAACCTAGCTGCAAACATGCACATGAGTCATGATCAAGAGCTGAGGTTGGGCACTGTAGCACTGAACATAACACCAGAGAAACAGGAGATGCTGCCACAGTACATCTAAATTCCATGTTCCTATTTCTCTAAAAACAATTTGTATGAAATATTTTTGAATGCGGTGGAGTGAAAATGCTTTGGGGGACTGATCATTTGCTCATTCCTGCAACTGCAGGAATGAGCAAATGATCAGTTTTCCCCGAAGCATTTATATGTTGCATTTATCCACCGTTTTTATAATACAGTAGTATCTCGGGTTACATATGCTTCAGGTTACATACGCTTCATTTACAGACTCTGCTAACCCAGAAATAGTGCTTCAGGATAAGAACAGAAATTGTGCTCCGACGGCGCAGCAGCAGCAGGAGGCCCCATTAGCTAAAGTGGTGCTTCAGATTAAGAACAGTTTCACGTTAAGAACGGACCTCCAGAACGAATTAAGTACTTAACCCGAGGTACCACTGTATATAATATCTGGTAACAACAGTTGAAAAAATGTCCTAGATCTGATGTCACTTTTTTGTATTCACTTCACTGACATAAATCAGTTTAAGCAACTTAAGAATGGTGGCGAAAATCTTACATTTTTAACTGATTTTAATTACTTTGTTAGCTGTCAGAGTTTCAGCATTATAGTTGACTGCTCTTGTGTTGCTCAACTAGGCCTTTTAATAATGATGATACAGCTTTGAATGAAGTATTCATTTTGGAACTGGATAGTGCTGCTGGCCATACTTCTGCTTCTGTACATGGTTCTGTACAAAAGCCCAATCACTTTTTAATTTAATGTATAAGTATTTTGCCCATTTAGCAGGGGGCCCAACCCCATCCAGAACAGATTGAGTTCCATCAGTCTGACAGGTGAACAACTGACCAGCAGCACTTCTTTCTTACCTGAACTGAGTTTCAGTATATTGCTTCTCATCTGACTCATTAGGAATCTCAAACACTGGTCTACCAGCTCATCAAAATCAAATAAAAATAAGATGTAGGCCACATATTGGATAACCACACTCTAAATTTCTAGATGACCTCTCTGATCAGTTTATGTAGATAGTGAACCAATGCCATGTGGGCCCCCCAAAATAAGCAGAATCTTATGGAATATGCCATTGAGATAAATACAGAAACACAGCAACACAGTGTCCCCAGCTTCCAGCCCAGGCAGCCTATACAGGAAGATACCGTAGTTGCTTATATTGAAGCACCCACCTCATCTTTGAATTCCACAACATAGCTAGAACATCAACAGGAACCCCAGACATGGCAAGGTGAAAACTACCCAAGGACACTCACACTTCCTTCTGGCCATTCTAATGGGTCTCCAGTGCCTGCACTCTTTGCTCAACTGCCCCCTTGTTCCTAGACCACCATCTCCTTCAACTTACTGGGACAGTGCAACCTACAGCCAAGGCTCCAAGATGGAAGCAACACAACATCTTCCCTCTCAAACTCTTTGTTCCCCAACAAGAGAAGGAGATGGCAGCAACAGAGTAGCCAGCCAGTGACTGCAGTACATATCAGTATTTGAGTTATTGATTATGCTACTGCTACATACATACATATTTTAAAGAGAGCTTAAAACCTCTTTACCTAGGTCTGTTCTCCCATAATGGATTTATTTGTGGACATCCCATAAATAAATTCATGTATTCGTTTCCCCAGAATGGTTCTCTTATGCTAAGCTGCCTCTAGCAAAACAGACGTTAGGCTTCCCATTGAATGGAATTGAAGCATTTGTTGTATTTTGACCATTCTGGCACGGAGCATTTTTGTAATTTATTGCATTTTAAATATTTTCACAACGTGTAGAAGTTGGAAGCTGCCCCACTTTCTGCAAAGAAGGATGAAATACATTCTTAATGAATTAATATATAACTCATCATCAATTGAAATTTAGATAGTAACAAATAATCATGCGAGGCTTTTGGGTACACAATATCCCTTGTGTTTTGTATATCTAAATTTTGGCAAGTACAGTTTTTCAGACAGTGCATTTCCTCAGCAGTGCTGCACAGCTCGCTTTCTACTAATGCTCATCATCAGCATGTAATATTAACAAGCAATTTTTGACAAGCACCTTCAGATTAATTACAGTCCTTTTGCTGATCCTTCTTCATTTACAGATCACTGATCCAATAGATCGTAATGCTTTTCAAATGAAGGGTTCTTAATGGATTTTTAAAATACGGCTTTTCTGGTAGCTCATACACTTGCAGCGGTAGAATTATCATTTTAAATGCTTGATGAAATTTTCAGGCCCTCATATGCATACAATATGAGGAGGAGGAGGAGGAGAAGATAATATCATATATAAGGTTTGTAATATTAATGTTAGGCTTAATGCTAGTTTGTTTATTTCACAGCAGTTATATCGCTTTTGATTCTAATAAAAGTGCTTTACACAAAGAATAAAACAGTAAAATGGTCAGTAAAAAACAGTTAAAAACAAATATTTAAAACATTCATACATTCAAATAAAGAAACCTGAAATCAATAATAAGCTGTAACACATGGTTAAACACATGGCAACTTCTGCATGTCTGGATAGGCTTGCTTAAACAAAAATATATTTAGCAGATGCTGAAAAGAGCACAGTGAAGATGCCCACCTCGTGCCATGCATCCTTCTCTATGATTTTAACTTGAGTGTATCTGATTGATGATCTTCAGCCTGCATAAAAAAGTACTTTCTTTCATTTAGAAAAGTTAGCTTTTATATCCAAAAACAACAACACATTATCCTAATAAAGTTAATTTGTTGCTGGACTTGTCTGTCCTTTAAAAAAAAGAAAAAGCTTTGGGTTTCCCCCCAGAGACGTGGCAGTTAACTTTGGTCAGGAGCTTTATGAAGTGACAGGACAGTTTCACCCACACTGTGTGTTTCAGTCCTCAAGCAGACTTGATTCATACACCTACTACTGGCAACTGCTTAAGTCAGCCAATTGAGCAGTGACCGAAAAAGTGTTATCTCAGTTAGCCATTAGTCTTGCAATATACCCTCTTCCTTGAATCCTGCATTCAGAAACATTGCCCTGTGACTTAGTGTTACATTTAAAACTTCCAGACATTCACTTCTTCATTCCATTCATTCCAATCATTTATCGTCTAGCCTCTTGCCTACAGGGGACCTGTTTATAACACTGTGGAAAATACAGTGTGTACTCTGCTTAGTTTCTGTATGCAGTTCACTCTTAGTCAAGGAATGTATTTGCTTAAGATATTTAGGTTTCCTCCTTCCATGTGGGTAATAGTTTTCACTGAAAACACCCTCAGATCGTTAAAGCCTAAGAGGAGTAATACAAATTACCTATTTTGTGATGGGAAATAGAGTTGGACTGGCCAAGCAAAGATAACTCTTCCAATTTGAAATCATGTTGTAAAATATATTGGATAATTATTTTATTTTATTTTATTTTTTTTAATGATATTTATTAAGTTTCACAAAATATAACAAACTTCGAAACAACAAACAACAAACATCAGAAATACAAACAATATCAAAAATCATAAGAAAAAAAACATAAAAAAGATTCAACATAATAATAAAAGAAACATTAAAAGAAAACTCTGGTTCATACTAATAGTCTTCAAAACCTTATTTTCCTTGCTTCCTCCCGCCTTCCCTTCTTGTATTCCACTTTAAAAGTTTTTTCAGCAAGCTCATTCATATTCGTTTTATCCTTTATCTTTCCCTTTATACTCTTCCTTATCCTAATCACTGGAACCCCATCATTTCATTTACACTGCCCTTAGCACTCATAGATTTTACAATGGTTTTGTAGATAAACTTTGAACTTCTTCCAATCTTCTTCCACCAACTCTTCTCCTTGATCTCGGATTCTGCCGGTCATTTCTGCCAATTCCATATAGTCTATTACTTGTATCTGCCATTCTTCCAGGGTAATATATTGGATAATTATTTTAAACCATCTCAAGTAAAGATTACAAAATAGTGAGCGAGCTTTTGAGTTACTAAGAGGTTTTCTTTGGATTCAACATTCAATGAAAATCACTGGGGGCATGTATCATTGGCAATATATTGTGACCTTTAGATGGTGATGCTGATTCTGGATGCTTGCTGCAGAATAACTAGGATAGTTTGGGTACAGAGCAAAAGAGTTTATGTTACACCGTAGCAGCTTGCAACAACAAAGCAAAAGCCACTTTCCTTAGATGATATAAAAGCTAGCAATTATTCAGATCTGTCTCTAGCATTTATGGGAACCTTGGAACACAGTGAGCAGACAAAAAGAAAGAAAACATAGTAGTGTTTATATTCATCAAACTGGAAATTAGTTATAAATAACACACAAGGTATGAAATGACTGGAAGATATATACATCATATTTGAAGGGCATGTTCACCCACTCTGTAGGCAAAAGTTTCATATAGGTATTTGTAAGTCTTAAATGTTTCTAATAAAGCTTTTAAATGGTGGGAATAGCATGAGATAAGTTTGTGGACTTTGTCTAAGAGAAGAGAACATGCTTTCCAAGCACACAGTAATAAAATATACTAATAATGCAATCATTCTTAGAGTGCCTGTCCTAGCGTAGCCAAAATACACCATTCATATCAGCAAGCTTGGGAAATTTCGAGGCGTTTAGAATGACAAAAACACGCTATTTAGAATACTGTATAAAGGGGGAGGACATCAAAACACCCCACTGAATGCTAACTGTGTTCTGTGGGCACATATTTCTGACTGTCTTGAGAGGGGCAGAAAATCGAGTGGGGAAATGCTGAAAGAGGGCGTTTTTGATTGGCCAGAAACCTTTCAGGAGCACTCCTCCCCATTGCACCATTTTGTTGTAAGCTCCACTTGTGGCTTCTGTTTTCATTCCTAGGCTATTTTATGAAATGTATTTCCAGGTTTTCATAGCTGTTTTTGAAAGTGTACATACTATTTGCTTCCATTTCCCCAAGAATAGTTAGATGTGCTGCTGTCGTAGTAATATGTTTCAAAACATCGACTGATTTGTGAAGTAACCATTTAAAGAGAAGCATTCCACTGACATGAACAATAAAAAAGTTAAATTCATGCTTTAGGGCAATGGCTTTTTATTGAGTTTATATTGTTTCAAGTCAAACAGCTTCTGGCACATTATTTATAAGCTAGCTCACTTGTTTTCTAGTCTCATCATTTCCCCCCACCTCAACTCTGCTGAAGAGCATTTCTCAAGAGGCCATCTCTGACTTTAAAAAGGTCTTGGCTTATTTATGGTTATAACCATTTGCAAAAGCAAATGCCGTGAGTTGTTTGATTACAACTTAGGTAACTGCACCTAAATCCTATTTTGCAAGTATTTAAGAACTTAAGCTCCACTGATTTCAGCAGATCTAAAAGACAAAATAGACATGGGAGAACTGTCATCACAAACACACCAAAGAAGAAACCAAGAATCCTGGTGAGTGGAGGGAGAGACAGATACAACTCTGTACCTGTCGTCTTCCCACCCTCAGCAGCTAATAGCAGCCTGGAGTGAGCGTGATTTTTATATAAGGAGGAGAGTGCCATGAAAAGGAATTTTCAAAATTTCCTCCACTTTGGTCCCAATCCAGATTGGAGAGAGAGGGTTGTAGATGTAGAATGAGAGGTGGAGAGGTTGCTTGTTTGGCACTGTGCTGTCAAGATGATCTGCACAACTGCCAGGCAACCCCCAGTCTTCCTCCCATTCTTGGAGTTCAGAATATGCAGCAACTTGATTTTTCTTCACCCACTTTATGCCATTCCAAGGTAAACAAATCCATAACAATTTGAAATCACTATGAATGCATTGCAACATTCTTAGCAAAATAATGTTAATTCAAACAACGTTGTGTGTTGAGGACAGTTGCAAGGATAGTTACCAGTGACTATTGATTGAAACTTCCAGAGTATCTAGGCAACAGAATCACACTAAATACCACACTTACAGAGTGGTCTTCTTGAAAAGACAAACAGTGCCCTTCTTTAACGTATAAAACAATTAACATATTTGAGTGCTCACATAGCATGCCAGCGCTTCATGTAAGAAAAATTACACATTTCCTTAAGTAGTTTGTAAGCAGATTCTTGGAGTGCCAGTAGGTAATGATGGTTTTCACATCTGTGCTGAATGTGGACCACAGGTCAAGGTTTCTTTCCATAGTACACCTCTGCATGTTCTATGTCCTAAACACCTGAAGATGAGTAAACCCTACTGAACTTAGCTGTGTAAACCAGAAGATTGGGCTATAGGCTGGTCACACGAAAGAGACAGGACTTGTAGAAATGCAGTTGACTTGTGCTTCTGATCTAAAGTGTGAAGCACATGCTCTTAAATCTTGCATATTCACACACCCCTTTTCTTCAGTAAGATGTGAAGGGGTAAGTGGCTTTGGCAAAGGGGCAAGGCTAGATGAGGTTGGTCACACACAAATCCAGTGAGGAGTTTTAAGCTATGAAATCTTGAATTGCCCAACACCACCCCAAAAGCTGCATGGCTGAGTGAAGAATTAAACAAGTCTTCCCATTCCAAGTCCATATCTCTACACGTCAGCACTGCTCTGTGCATGAATTATTGAACCATCCGGACAAGTTTTCCTTACTGAACATTCCATTTTATAATGGTAGCTTGAAACTGGTTTTGAGAGAATGACATTCATGTTGTTGGGACTCTGTCTTCTGAAATCACCATGCCAAATGCAAGGAATTTCTGCTTTTATGCCAAACTGGCATAAGCACCTGTTTAAAGCCAGATTGAGCAGCTTACAGCTAAACAATTTTGTCTCCTGTTTTAGTAGAGCAAATAATAGTTAGCGATGGTGCTGAAAACTAAATGTGGAGATATAACAGAAAATTAGCTGACAGTTCTCAGTGACTGCTATCATGCAGCAAATGTTAAGCCAGTTCTCATGATCATTTCCCTGATGCAACTCTTAATAAATGCAAACCTTAGTTTTAGTAATGACCTTTAGTAATGTGAGCCTTGATCCATTGAGATGCCATTCACTTGTGATGCATCTCCAAATCCCATTTTTATGCATTTTAAATCAACACACGCTTGCTTAGAATTTATGCATGTGCATAGAAGGAGATGTAATTTAAACACATCTGTTCAAATATGCATTTCAGATAAACTTGGTGCTGGTTCTCATAATGTGGCTGAGTTTTTGACGTGTATTATATCCCCAAAGTACACACCAGATGGTATTTATTAGAGATTTAATGGAAATGAAGTTTAAGGATGTTGAGCTTTTGTCTTAAGTCTCTCATTTTAAAGTCATAAAACAGTAATGATCTGAAGTTATAAATCTTTAATGAAGTTTTGTACAGGGTTTCATTTGTATGGCAAGTGTAGACTGTTTAAAGATAAGTAAGCCCAAATGGGGCTCCAAACTGAAATTGTGCCTTCAAAGAAATCAATGATGAAAGTTGGGAGGAAAAAGCATTTAGGCTACTTCTGCTTGCTGAGAAGCCTCCACTACCGTTACGGAAACAGAAAGAAGACTCGATTCACTCAGCATGCAATTAAAGCAGAGGATTCTGTTAGACAGACAGACAGACAGACAGACAGACAGATGATAGATAGATAGATAGATAGATAGATAGATAGATGATAGATGCCACCATGTCAATAAGCCTAGAAGGAAAAAGCCAAAGGAACTTAAGATATCTCACTTTATAATCAAATGTATCAATTGCTGCCTACATCTGAATTGTCCGCTTATTTCCTCTATTCAAAAAATATTCTACAGAAGAGTCCTTTCTGCCTATTTTGCAGTATTTATAATGTGTTGATATTTAACATTTATTCATAGGATGGGAAATAAATTCTTCCTACCACTTGGCATGATATAGATAGGAAATTTACCAAGCATATATGTCAAACACGCTGTGGAAAGTTATCGGATGATGAATTACTTGATAGTGGCTCATTCAAATAACACACAGTACAACATGTTTCTGGAAGGGGGCAGCTCAGTACTTCAGGCGAATAGGTTAATGAAAATGTTCATAGTCAGGATGCTGAAAATCTGAGAGTAATGGTGATTAAAACAAAGATTTCCCATTGAAGGTTGTGCTTGAATGGTTGTATATTTGCAGTAGCCCACTTCTCTTTAAATCTTGGATTGCTGCAAATTTTGCTTCCTCTGTTCCTGAGTTCAGCCAGTGTGTGTCAAAGGTTATGTCTGATGGGAGCGAGTAGCCAAGAGCTTAGATAAGGAAGTCTTCTTTCTGAGAAGTAGGTGGTAGTAGTGTGCTACAAGAGTTAAACGGAGAAGAGATGAAAAGCCTTGACAAAACACTGATTTGTGGAGTGGGTGGGCACCTCTCAGAACCCAAGCTCTAGTTACTGTGACCTGATGTGTGTAGGAAAGCATTGCCATCTCTTGTTCTCCCCTCTGGTATATGAAGCAATGGAAGGAAATTGCATTTTTTAAAAGCCTGAAAGACGTATTTGCATTTTAAAATATTCACTGTTTGTAGAGTGTTGCAGTGTGTTGTCATTACAGACTTTTAAAAGGAAATGCAACAGTGAAAAGTCATTTTGTACTTGGGTGCAACTAGAGCATAAAGGAAAGTGCCTGACAGAGTAGGCTGCAGTAATATATCAGCTGCTTATAGAATACATTTTACAATATATGAAACAATGTAATTGTTCTGCACCGGGAGCATGTACATGAATAAAAGATGTTAGCAGGTGTCCTGCCTGTGAGGAGTCTCCTGCTGATGTATTTATTGGAAGTATGAACATCATCAACAGATTTGAGTTTGTTAAAAGCAATCCAGACAGAAGGTTTAAATAATGAACTTATAATAGAACACACAATAACTGGCATTTTAAAAAGGAACTTCCTTAAACTGGGTGGTATTCAACTATGTTTTGCTCACAGTAGACACATTTCAATTACAGAGCAAGGATAAGTTAGGTCCATTTATTTCGGTAGTTTTATTCTAGTAAAACTTCCTTGAATACCGCATACTGAATTTATATTTTTTGTTTTTCAGTATGGATCCAAATGATTTTATTTTCTGCTGCTACAAAGTGTTTTATGACACTGTTATACTGGCCAGGGGTAGCTTTCATTTAGGCTTTTCTTAAAGATGTGTCAGGCCCTAGTTTCTATACATCTGTTTGTGCTTTTTCATTTACTTGTATACTACATGGCACAATAGGAATATATAGATAGCTTTTGGTGTAGATGTTTGATTTATACCCTCAGATAGCTAGCAAATGAAAGGGTGACACTCAATGCATATTTGTATCCTTTCACCAAGAATCATTTTCTGAATGCTGCCTCCATCCCAGATGGTAAAGCTTAGGACCATTTATATGAATGGAAGCAATACTAAAGATACCCTGGTCCCATGCAGGTTAGGGCTTTAGAGGTGAGAACCAGTCACTTCCGTTTGGGCAAGATCTTATAGAGCGTGCAAGATTTCATGCAATTTTGGGTGGGTTCTCACCCAAAAGTGAGGGAGGAACAACGTTTCCTTGACAGACTGATTTCTATTTGAAGAGGTTGTTTTTATAAGGATAAGCATTTGGTCATTCAATATTATTATTGCAATCTGAAGTTATGCAGCTCAGACATGGGTCTGCTGGCAGATTCTTTTTTTGCACAGTGCTTTTTTGCATTTGGTATTGGAATAGGTGCTCAATATGAGCATACTGGAAATAATTTCAGACCCCTGGGATTGTTTTAAGCTTGCAAATTAGAATGCAATACCCCAACAGCTCCTTATTTTTTCTGAGAAAAAATAATAATTTTTTTCTGAGAAAAAACAATAATTTTTTCTGAGAAAAAACAATAATAAATCATAATTTTAAAAACTGGTCAAGAAAAAAGAGGATTAGAGTAATTTCATTTTTCTTTTATGAATTACTGATTTTGTACATCCTTTTTACTTTTAAAATGTGTTTGTGTTATTGTCTATAAGAATGTTAGGAGAACCATAGGGATCTTATGATTTAGGTCAGGCCTGCTGCTCTTCTTTATCCAAGTTTTCATTTTGTTTGGAAAGAAACATTTAGGGAGGGAAATGCATTAGTTTTTAATTTCCATATTAGCAACAAAATTATTCCATGTCAATCAGAGAAGGTTTTTGGGTTTTTTTCTTGGATGGAACACATGTCATGGACATTTCACTGAATCTAGCATGACTGAAACTTACCATTCACGTTCCCATAGAAACTGGGAAATACACATGCAGTGGATGTCATTACCAATGCTGTAGGTATCACATGCTTTAGCTAATGCCAGCTGTGTCATTAAAATGACTGGTATAACTAAACTGTAACTGCTTTTTGTCAAATATAATGTGCATCTTATTAATCTTCGAGATGTCAGACAGTGCTACTTGCCATTCATTTGTAGAGTCGTATAGCTTGCCTCATTTAAGCCTGTCAGAGCTGCAAATCTTTCCCATGTGAAGCAAGGACAGAATTCAGAATGTTTCTGTATTATAATTTTGGAGTACATATTTATTATGCAAATCCTGGAAAAGCTCAAAAATATGCTCAGTATATGTCAGCGTGCATTTTTGGATGTGCTGACATTGCACAATTGCCACATCCCCTTGGTAGTCCACACCCCATACCCTAGAAGGGGAATATTCCAGTATTCAGCATACCATCCACACAAATGGCTTACCATCAACAGCATGGGTTAGAAAGGTCCCAGTCTCTTCCAGTGTGCTTCCGATGAGTCTGGCTAGCCTGGAAGCCCTGGAAATTGCTGTGGAGATATGCCCTGAAGTATTGTAGTCTAGCTGGTCATTCGCTTTCAAAAATGATACCTTCCTAACCTCTTCCTTGGTCTCTGGGCAGACATCTATGCTGCAAATATAAAATGGTTTAACTGTTACGGCTTCCCTGAAAGAACCCTGAGAATTTTAGTTTTTTGTATCATGCCGAGAATGATCTCTTAGAAATTCTAAGCTTCCTTGCAGAACTAAAATTTATGGGTGTATTAGAGAGAAACCATGACAGTTAAGCTAGTTGAATTTTGTAGTTTGGGCTTTTCCTTATATAAAGTTATATTTAATGGTTGTCAGTTTCCATAGGTAAATGCAGTGTATGTTATGCGACACGCTAAACGCCTAATATTTTGCTAGGGGAAGAAGCTAATATGTCCAGTCTTCAGCTTAACACTTCTTGTTTTCATTCGTTTCAGAGTGCCTGGAATAACAATTGCCACAGACATCATTTGTGGGTTTCCAGGGGAAACAGATGAAGATTTTCAAGAAACCATGAAGCTTGTAGAAGAGTACAAGTTTCCAAGTCTTTTTATTAACCAGTTTTACCCACGCCCTGGGACTCCTGCTGCAAAAATGCATCAAGTTCCAGCCCAAGTAGTAAGTGATCCTTCTCCCTCCTCCCCATCTTTAAAGGACAGCTCATCTTATGTTAAGATGTGTATACATGGGTCAGTAGATACCAGGAATTTTTAAAAATTGTTATTATTATTATTATTATTTTACTTAGGAGTTTCATTTTTGCAGGAGATTGAGGAAGTGATTAGAGTTTAGTTTCATTGGCCTCATTCAATTCAAACTTTTGTTATTGCCAGCCATCATCCTGTTTCAGTGAGTATGTTTTCTAATCATTTAATTTCATATTAAGTATTAAAACAAGTTAACAAAATCATACACACGAAAAGGTAGAGATTTACAGAGAGAAATAAGGAAATTGAAAGGAGGTGGCAAAGTTATGTTGTGTGAATAGAATTCCACTTGCACAATTTTGGATCTAATTTTGCCTCTTTCTAAACTGTGTTCCTGGTAAGAATCTAATAATTATAAAGAGACTGGAGGTATACTTCCCACACCCACACGCCTTTTCTACATTTTTGAAGATTTGTTATGCAGACCAATACTTTCATACATGTCCACTATAATCCTTTGCTAGATATAATAAGTCAAATTATATTAATCTTAGTATATATCAAAGGTCAGATTTGCATGTTACATTCTTCTGATCTGTGGAGGCCTGCTTCATAAATATCCACCATGATCGTATAGCATTGTAAAATAGTACATCACCTTTCAACCTCTACATTAAAATCTATTAGGAATTTTGCAAATATTGTTTATAACTTTGGGGTTTTCAGGAACGTGCTTATATCTGGTCAGAAAATTATGCAACCACTTTGTGTTTATCAACCTTGTTGCTCATTCCTCTGGGTTCCTTTTAATGTGGGAAGTAATTTAATTGAACAAGATGGAATCAACTCTATTTTAATTCATACAGAGAGGAGTTTGTGGGTTGCTGTTTTTTTAAATTGCTTTTGGTCCCAAAGCTTTCAAAGCTAAAAACGATAGTGTCAGTTAATATTAATGTGCATTATTTTAGTGAGTTTAATTTGTGTTTCATCCATCCAGGGACAGTCTTTCACAAAAATGAGAAAAAGTTGGCTTATTAACCCTTAGCATTTGGTATATAGCATGAAAGTTGTCTTAGACCACCCCTGTGAACTTGAGGCACTATCACATAATCTCAGTGGCATAATAGACTGGCAGTAAATGTTCTGTGATGATGGGAACTCTGCTCTCTAACAATCCCTTAACTGAAATTAATCCACTTTCTGGCTCCAGTCCATCACAGAGTAGCTGGGGCTGTGTGTACATAAGCCTTTTTAAAAGCTGAATTTCTGCAAATCAGCTGTTTGGTAAGAGGAACAGGCTGGTTGAAGGACAGTTCAAACGTGTTATTAGTGAGTTTTCAGCTTTTAAAAGTTTTCTATGTACATGCAGCCCCAGTTGCTGGATTTATTTCAGAACTCATGTATATTGCACCCATTTGAACCTGTTGGCCTCCATCCAGCTAAGGATATACTCATGGAAGCCCGCTTCCACGCATGTCAGTGAAATCAGGACATGAGGACATCTGTCTTTATACAGTTGGCACAGAATCTATTCCTGCAGGTTCCAGATTCCCACCTTGATGCCAATTTGTGCCCCACGGGGTTTGAAAGAGGGTATCTGGCATCAGGTTAGCACAGGGTTCTGCGGAGGCCTCACTTCTAAAAGCCAATCAGCTGCTATAAATACAGGACCACCTTGCAGCTGCAGCATGGCTGTCAACAACATACCTGCTCGCCCACCTTCATTTTATTCTTAATTTGAAGTTATGTTGGTGTACACAGCTGTGTACTGAGGCTTGCTGCAAGGAGGAAATTTATCTAAAGGTATAATTGGCCCTGGCTCTGAGCAGATTTTGCCTTCCTCACAGCAGTTGTCGAGAACCTGTCACAACCTTGTCACAAGTGGGAGAGGAACTTGGCAGCATCCATGGTGGACTTAATTGGGAGATGGGCATCCTGAGGGAATTCCTGTAAGGTTTTGGGGTGCTGCTTTCTGCCCACACCCTCAATTTGGCTAGTTGGTAGGCTGCCGTACTCTGAATTTGCCTGGGGTACCATGGTGGGCCCGTAGGCTGGAACTAGGACATTGGCAAGTATAGTTTAGCTGCCCAGTGATGGTATCCTCAGCCTACCCTACACTAAACTGTGTGTACTGTAACCAGTGAAGTTGTGGACATCTTAAACACACATAATCCTCTGCTTTGTTTCTTGCTGTCACATGCTTGCACATGTTTCAAAAAGTTGTTTAACAGTAATCAGTGTAAACTTACAGTAGGATTGCCACAGTCAATTCATTCATTGCATTAATCACAACATAGATACAGCAGCAATAAAAAACTTGGTGGAAAAGTTCTGATTTCCACAACATGAAACTATTAAAAAGGAGCTTTCCAACCTGAGCACTAATATGTGAATGAAGCATATTTTTGATTTGCAGTCAAATAGTGCTAGGATAAAAATAGGTTTCCTAAGGCTTCATCCAACATGTAATAATTTTGTTTTTCAGTTCTATAATACTACGTTTCCTTGTTTTTCTACAGAAAAAACAGAGAACGAAAGAACTGTCAAGATTGTTTCACTCGTACAACCCATATGATCACAAGGTAAAAATAAATTGCAGATTTTTTTGTCAGTAATACTACTCTGCTAATGATGATGGTATACACACCCTTTAAGCTACTAAAGGATGTACAACCAGTTCAACCCCTGTGGTGACCTTGGGGGGTGGTTCTTGTTGCTCGGGGACATGGTACTGCTAGGATCAATCTTTGAGGATAGAGCTACGTACCTACTGTGTAAAAAAAAAACCCCAGCCTTTACCTTTGGTTGGAGTTTAGGGCTATCCTGTTTACCTAGACCAGCCAGTCATTGACTCTGATGAATCATTTTGCCTACTTGCATGAATAAAACACCACTGATTCTCTGTTAGGACCACCTGTGGGTTTTCCCTTTCCTCCCATTCCTTGGTGTAGTTTAATTTGAATTAGGTCATTAGAGATCAATGGGGTCTTGATACATTTAGCTCTGCACATTTTCAGACCAACAGCAGTGGATCTTATGTCAATCAGCACCATTCTGAGAAGGTTATTTTCTTTTATACTCCTCTAGCTAGGATTTGTACCCTTTGGTGAAGTTTCCATGGGGAGGCCTTTTGCATTCCTCCTCTGCGCCAGCCGTAATTGAACAGCTGTGTGTTGGAATAATTCGAGCACTTGGCTTTCTTTATGTGTCTAAAACTGATTCTCAAACTGTAAAATGTGGATGTTAACCCACTGTAATGAATGCATCTACTACTTTATGGGGAATCCATTCCCAGCACAGATCCTTCCCATCTCTCTTAACAGTGTACAGTGGTGCCTCGCAAGACGAAATTAATCCGTTCCGTGAGGCTCTTCGTATAGCGGTTTTTTCGTCTTGCGAAGCAAGCCCATTGACAGATTAGCAGATTAGCGCTATTAGCGGTTTAGCGGCTTTTAGCGGATCAGCTGATAAGCGGCTTAGGGCTTAGGAAAAGGGGGGGGAAAGGGAAAAAACCCCGCAGGAACTCGCAAGACATTTTCGTCTTGCGAAGCAAGCCCATAGGGAAATTCGTTTTGCGAAGCACCTCCAAAACGGAAAACCCTTTTGACTAGTGGGTTTTCCGTCTTGCGAGGCGTTCGTCTTGCGGGGCACCACTGTATGTGGGCAGTCACATCATCCTGAGTGGAGGGAATAATGACACACCCTACATTACTGTTCACAACTGCAGAAGAATCTCAGAAATCACTGTTACCTGTCTATCAACATTGTCTTGAATAGGCAAAAGCAAGAGCATGGTTCAAGGTAGCTAGTGGTAGCCATCTGGAAAACAGATAACAATACGGCCCTGTCAGGTAGCAATGACATGTTTATCACAATTTTGGTAATTCAGGTTTTTAAATGAATTTGATAAGGAGGACAGTCATCGGTCTAGGATGGTTCCTCCCACTGGCTGGTCATGTACTGTGGTTTCTCACTGGGCTCCCTATGAACCCAATGTGCTAGAGCCCTACCTTGTTTCCCACTTTCTTTTCTCTTTTCTCACCTCTGTAGCTCTTCTGTGCTTTCTTTCCATCCCCTCCCTTCTCTACCCACCCTCTACAGCAGAGCTTTCCATACTTTACATGCGGGTGACACACTTTTTAGACATGCATCATTTTGCGACACAATAATTCAATTTTACTAGCAAATCGGAGGTTAAACTAACCCCTTTCCAGTCCCAGGACACACCTACACACTGCAGCCAACACACTAACGTGTTGCGACACACAGTTTGGAAAGCTCTGCTCTACAGTTTTAGTGGCTGGATGGAGGGAGAACTGGAGGCTGCTTTGTGGTGTGCAGGAAGGGCTTAAACTATAGCCACACCTCGACCATGGTGGGCCAGGCAGCAGAGAGTGAGACCTCCCCCCATCTGTTCCTTTTAATTGTTGGTTTGTAAATTTTTACATTTTGAGCTAATAATTAAATGTGTTATGACTGCTGGCTTATTAATTTTGTAGGAGGAGGTTTTAGAGGTTTTAATTTGTTTTATTATTAATACTGTCTTCTGGAATTTTGGGTACATAAATCTCCTTGAAAAAGCAGAACACACAGAAAGAGAGGCATATGTAAAATGATATATAAGCAGTAATTGTTCTTATATAGGTGTAATTGTGTGATATATAGGTGTAAAGGTGTAATTGTGAAAAGTTTTTAGCTAAATAATTCATCCAAGTGCTCTTTTTTGCTGTGCAATCATAGGCATCATGCTTCAAATGGCAAAGCTTGTGTAAATTGATTAATGGTTTTTTTAAAAAGATTGACAACTATGAGTTCTGAAGGGAGTTTTGTGATATGGAACTGTTGAAGTTACCGTATTTTTTGTCCCATAGGACGCTCCGTCCCATAGGACGCACCTAGTTTTTTTGGGGGGAAATAAAGGGAAATTTTTTTCCTTTATTTCCCCCCCAAAACCAGGTCGGGGAAACCGAACCAGGTCGAGGAACAGCGGGATGGCGGCGCTACGCCTCCCTGCTGTCCCCCGAGTTTGTGGGGCTCGCCGATGTCTGCCCGGCACGCGGGGCGCTCTGCTTCAGTGCGCCCTGCCCGCTGGGTGACAGGCTGCTATCCGCTGCGAGGGGAGCCCTGCGGGGAACTCCTGCAGGGCTCCCCACGCTGCGGATGTCTGCCCGGCGTGAGGGGTGCTCTGCTTCAGGGCGCCCGGCGCTCCGGGAAGCAGGCTGCTATCCGCAGCCTAGACAGCCCTGCAGGAACTCCCACAGGGCTGCCTAGGCTGCGGATGTCTTCCTGAAGCCTGGAGAGCGAGAGGGGTCGGTGCGCACCGACCCCTCTCACTCTCCAAGCTTCAGCGAAAGCCTGCATTCGCCCCATAGGACGCACCCAGATTTCCCCTTCATTTTTGGAGGGGAAAAAGTGCGTCCTATAGGGCGAAAAATACAGTAAATGTAATAGTAGATCAATTAAGATATAATAAAGAGAATCAACTGAAGAGGCAAAGCTTTGATATTTCCCCCCTTGTCTAAATTCCCTGGTGGCACAGGGGGTTTTTTCCTCCATTCACAGTACAAGAAAATTCCATTATTCTTTTATTAGCCCTCTTATTGGAACTGGGCCATTTGTAACCTCTGTTGCCTCCTTGCACATATCCTTTGTGGCGCTATATCAAAGTATCCTCAACTGTTTTTGACTTCAGTTGTGAGTTTATGCACTTATTTTACTAATGACTCATCAGGAGGTGTAGAAAAGGAATATGAATTCTTAAGACTTTTCTTTTGATCTCTGTTTTAGGGCCTTTTATAAATAACAAAAGTTGCAGAATCAAGTGGCAAATAGTTTTTTTAAGATCACAGGCTTGTGTAAGGGTTTGTTGGAAGGAATGGAGGTAGAAAAATAAGAGAAGTGCAGCAAGATGAAAAGGCTGTGTTCTTATGTCCCAAATCATCTCAACTCAATACAGTACACTGTACGTTTATATCTTGCTGTGTGTCCACCTGAAACACTCCATTTTTCTTTTGTCATTCTGCATTCCAGCTCCCATTCCCCTGCAAAGCAGCTTCAATATACCAACCCTCTGCTATTGTTTTTTAGTTTAAACATTTGCTGTAACCTAATCATGTTCACATCACATTAAATTTTTTAGGTTACAGTTTCTGTAATTCAATACATTGATGCAGCTGCCTTGTGGCAGCCTAGCAAGTTAATTTACTTCACATATTTTTAGCTCCTAATATTTTCCACAGATTCCATTTTTAAAGTGTAATTTCTTACATTTCTTGGAAGTAAGCTAGTTACAGTGACTTTAGCGGAGCTTATTTCCACATCATGGCTATAATCCAACAAAATCCTAATCTTTGAAGGGAGGGTGTGCCTTTCTCTCCTTGCTTTCCCTAGCAATTTCAAACTGCTTTTAGTATAGTTTATTTGTGGTTTTGGTGAGGCTACTGAGTTAGAAAGGACATCAAAACCCAGGGTGTGCTCACAAGACTCTGAATTAGAGCCAAAGTGTTTTGGACGGTGCTAGAAATATTTCCGCATGCAATACCAACCATAAGATGTAATAATTGCATAGTATATGTATATCCTCATAGCTGCAGGGTATTTCCCTGTTTGCATTTAGAAATTTGTCTCTTGGGAGTTTCTTTAGTCCGGTACGTAGGACTTCCATTCCCACTATGTTCAGAGAGAGAGAGAGAGAGAGAGAGAGAGAGAGAGAGAGAGAGAGAGGAGTAGAAAACCATTGAGAAAGTTGGAGGAATGGAGTGGCTATAGAAAGGCAGAGGCTGTGTTTCAAATTCTGTCTAGTTGTTATCCTTACCAAAGACACCCCAGGGAAATATTATTGTTATCCATGTGGATAACAGTGCATACCAAAAGTGGGGAAGAGAAATGTCCAAGGAATTTCTGCACCTGTTTGTCATAGATCATATATCCTTAGGAGCAGATGCCTTCTTGATAGCGGCCCCCAGACTTTGGAACTACTTGCCATTGCTGACAGCCTTCTGCTAGCAGACAAAAACATTTTTAGGCAGACATTTGGCTGCTAGGTGTTGGTTTTTACTGGTGGTTGTGTTACTGTTTTAGCTATCTTCTTTCCATGTTTTTACTTTGTACTAAATTGTGTTTATAAAATTTCATTGCATTTGAATAGTTAGCTGCTTTGAGCATTGGGTGGAAAGGAGCAGTGTAAATTTAACAAATAATAATAAGCATAGGCCCTTATTTTTAGTAATGGCTCAAGATTAGGACGGTGGGAAGCTGTCTCTTCACTGACCGTGGAGCTTTGTTATTTTTGTGACATCTGAAAGCACTTGATGGGTGATAGACATTTTCCTCTTCTTTTTTTTGGTCCCTGGCTTTGTGAATAGTTTTGTGATTTTGCTTTTGTGATTCTTGTGGTATATCTTTATTGTTAAGAGTTCAGAGGACGTTCTTCAGGGGCACAGTGGTTGTCTTAAAACAAACAAAAAAAGGCAGAGGTTAACTCAAGCTCCAGGAGCCTGTTGAAAACCCTGTAGAGAAACAGATGTCATAGCTGACAATTGACTAAAACTGATGAGACTTCTTACAGCATTTTTGAAGTATTTCTGCATGATGTGGAATAGTTCTAAATTGAGAATTTTCTTCAGCTGATTGATTGCAGAAGTAGGGAGGCTGAGGATCTAAAACGAGATATATTTCATTTAAGCTACAAAGGCACTGATCAGATTTTCCCTGCTTATAAAACCAATATTGGGTTTAAGATAGTATTTCATTGTTTCATTAGCTTGAGAGCATTATATTCATTTTTTAGCTTGGTCTTTCTAGCATGTAATATGAATAAGGATCCTTCACCAGGGAACTGATGTCAGTTTCCATGAAACTGACCAAGGTAAAGGCACTCCTTAAGATGGACCTGACCCATGTTATTGTTGGCATCTGTCTTCTCTCGAGAGACAGTGGAGTGCCTCCAAAGGTGAAGTCAAACCACTGCATTAGCAGCACTAAAGTGACCTCTCCGGGGTGCAGGGCTGGGCAGTGTGTATGGAGGTCCCAGGCTGCCCAGTCAACAAGACCTTCCTCTTGACCTTACTGATGTGGACCAAAAAAAAGCAGAGCAATATGTTTGGCACCAGCTTGGCTGCAGGAAGGAGGTGTACAAGGTGCCATCCAACCGTCTTAGAGATTTGTGTAGGGTTGACTCCTTAGCCTTTTCTTCTCCCAAAGATATCCTACAAGGCAGTGGGGGTTTAAGTTAAGAGTTTTCCTTCTTCTACATGGGCTACCTTCCCAGATTGATAAGTCCCATCTGCCCCTCACTTTCCTCAACAGCACATGCAAGAACCTCCTTCCTGATCACAGGGCACAATATTGGTCTTATCTGCTCAGACCCACTGGCACCTAACACCCCATACACACCTGAACATTACCCAGACTATACAGAATTGTGTACCCAAGCACATCGCTTTCCACCTCACCTTTGGCATTATGATTCCTTTCAGATGCAGTCCAGCATTATCCCTTTATGTTGTTAGAAGTCCATGTCAAGTTGTTCTTGAGCTATTTTGTTTTCTCAGTTTCTTCTGTTCCAGTTCAAAAGACATCTTCATGTGTTGCATGTGAGAAGAGCTTTTTTGTTTTATATCAAGAGAATGAGAGATGTTATAGGAGCCAGTTCTTTTTATCAGGCAGTGAACAGTAGTCTGTTCACAAAGGCATTCTTACTGAAATAAGAAATTTATTACAGCCTCCTAATAGGTTGCAAGGAAACATTTTCTTAAAGGCATTAAGACATAATATACTAGGGTTGAGATAACCTCTGTGGCTTTCATCTTTAGGACTGTGCTTTGGCAGGAAAACAGAAAAACTGCCCAGATGGGAGATTGCATCTTTATAAAATACAATCCAGGTGAACATGCACCATTATATTGTTTTGGCTCGTGCTTCTTGGGCCCTTTTTGCAGGGCTAGTCCATGTTTGCTTGTTTTTGATGTCCTAAGAGAAATAAAATTCCCAAATGTCTTATTGTATCCTGAGCAACGTAACAATAACACATTAAAAGGTCAAGAGTTGATCGGAGTATATTTTCTCATTTTCATTTTTAATGCGTGGCACTTCTTTACTTCTGTCTCTTTACAGATGTGTCTATCCAAAGGGCAACCCCTGGAACTTAGAAGGCTCTCAGTCTTGTCCCTTGAACTCCTGGAATATAAAATAGCTGATGAGGTGTTATCTTGCTTCTGAGTGTCTGTTTCAGAAAAGCAGATTGGGCAGAATGTGTTGATAAAGATAATAGATTAGCTTAATAGAAGAATTTAGGGTGTGTGGTTTTGGTCCTTCACCTATATATGCATCATGCTGTTGTTCAGGGCTAGTTTATCAAATCAGAGAGTCATCTTAGGTACTTGCAAGATTGCAGCATTGCCATATATATTGAATACACAAACTACTTTCAACTAAATAGCTTAGAAATAACCATAATGGTGTGGGCTTGAGTTTTTTCACCTAAATGTGTATTTTGGCTAATTGTTTAGTAATCTAGCAAAAGTTATATGAACAAACAAAGAAACTTGGAACAAACTGTAGAAACTTTTGTATTTGATACTTTATTTTTAAAGAGGGCAGAGGTTTTCTTAACAGAGGGATGTTTACTAATTCTTGGGTGAAATATAGCGTTGGCCCTCTCTTCCTCCCTGCCCCCTCATTTCGGGCAGTAACAGAGATGCACATCTATGAGCAATCCAGTATATTTTTCCTCAGTTGTGCTTAACATTTGCAAAATGCTTTCCCTATGTTTTTGTGATGTCCCACAAATGGATTTGGTGTCTGCACAAAACTGAGAAAGAAGAGCTTTTTGAAGGGAAATTGTCTCCTGTCCCTCCTCTTGAGAACAGCAAGCTCTCCATCACAGATCCTTCCACATGGCTGCTGTCTGTAATTGCAGAGTAGTATAAATCATGGATCACTGCCTTGCCGTGGCGAAGGGGCTTGAAGAACTCAGAGAAGCTATGAACTATGCCGAGCAGGGCACCCAAGATGAACAGGTCATAGTGGAGAGTTTTGACCAAACGTGATCCACCTGGAGGAGGAACCGGCAAGCCACTCCAGTATCCCTGCCAAGAAAACTCCATGGACAAAGACAACAGGCATATAAAAGTTATGACGCTGGAAGATGAGCCCCTCAGGTCGGAAGGCGTCCAACATGCTACTGGGGAAGAGTGGAGGGCAAGTACAAGTAGATCCAGAGCTGATGAAGCGGCTGGGCCAAAGCCGAAAGGACGCTCAGTTGCGGATATGCCTGGAAGCGAAAGGAAAGTCCAATGCTGTAAAGAAAAATATTGCATAGGAACCTGGAATGTAAGAACCATGAACATGGGTAAGTTGGAGGTGGTCAAAAATGAGATGGCAAGAATAAATATTGACATCCTGGGCATCAGTGAACTAAAATGGATGGGAATGGGTGAATTCAGTTCGGATGACTATCATATCTACTACTGTGGGCAAGAAACCCGTGAAAGAAATGGAGTGGCCCTCATAGTCAACAAAAGAGTGGCAAAAGCTGTACTGGGATGCAATCTCAAAAATGATAGAATGATCTCGATATGAATCCAAGGCAGACCTTTTAACATCACAGTAATCCAAGTTTATGCACCAACTACTGGTGCTGAAGAAACTGAAATTGACCAATTCTATGAAGACTTACAACACCTTATAGAAGTGACACCAAAGAAGGATGTTCTTCTCATTATAGGGGATTGGAATGCTAAAGTAGGGAGTCAAGAGATAAAAGGAACAACTGGCAAGTTTGGCCTTGGAGATCAAAACGAAGCAGGGCAAAGGCTAATAGAGTTCTGTCAAGAGAACAAGCTGGTCCTCACAAACACGCTTTTCCAACAACACAAGAGACGACTCTACACATGGACATCACCAGATGGGCAGCATCAAAATCAGATTGATTATATTCTCTGCAGCCAAAGATGGAGAAGCTCTATACAGTCAGCAAAAACAAGACCTGGAGCTGACTGTGGCTCAGATCATCAGCTTCTTATAGCAAAATTCAAGCTTAAACTGAAGAAAGTAGGAAAAACCACTGGGCCGGTAAGATACAATCTAAGTCAAATCCCTTATGAATACACAGTGGAAGTGAGGAACAGGTTTAAGGATTTAGATTTGGTGGACAGAGTGCCTGAAGAACTATGGATGGAGGCTCGTAACATTATACAGGAGGCAGCAACGAAAACCATCCCAATGAAAAGGAAATGCAAGAAAGCAAAATGGCTGTCCAATGAGGCCTTACAAATAGAGGGGGAGAGAAGGCAAGCAAAATGCAAGGGAGATCGTGAAACATACAGGAAATTGAATGCAGATTTCCAAAGAATAGCAAGGAGAGACAAGAAGACCTTCTTAAACAAGCAATGCAAAGAAATAGAGGAAAGCAATAGAATGGGAAGAACCAGAGATCTGTTCAAGAAAATTGGAGATATGAAAGGAACATTTCGTACAAAGATTTCCATAATAAAGGACAAAAGTGGAAAGGACTTAACAGAAGCAGAAGACATCAAGAAGAGGTGGCAAGAATACACAGAGGAATTATACCAGAAAGAAACGGATGTCTCATATACCCCAGGTAGTGTGGTTGCTGACCTTGAGCCAGACATCCTGGAGAGTGAAGTCAAATGGGCCTTAGAAAGCACTGCAAATAACAAGGCCAGTGGAAGTGATGGAAGTGATTCCAGCTGAACTATTTAAAATTTTGAAAGATGATGCTGTTAAGGTGCTACACTCAATATGCCAGCAAGTTTGGAAAACTCAGCAGTGGCCAGAAGATTGGAGAAGATCAGTCTACATCCCAATCCCAAAGAAGGGCAGTGTCAAAGAATGCTCCAACTATCGCACAATTGCACTAATTTCTCACGCTAGCAAGGTTATGCTTAAAATTCTACAAGGAAGGCTCAAGCAGTATGTGGACCGAGAACTCCCAGAAGTGCAAGCTGGATTTAGAAGAGGCAGAGGAACCAGAGACCAAATTGCAAACATGCGCTGGATTATGGAGAAAGCTAGAGAGTTCCAGAAAGACATTTACTTCTGCTTCATTGACTATGCAAAAGCCTTTGACTGTGTCGACCATGGCAAACTATGGCAAGTTCTTAAAGAAATGGGAGTGCCTGATCACCTCATCTGTCTCCTGAGAAATCTCTATGTGGGACAAGAAGCTACAGTTAGAACTGGATATGGAACAACTGACTGGTTCAAAATTGGGAAAGGAGTACTACAAGGCTGCATTTTGTCTCCCTGCTTATTTAACTTATATGCAGAATTCATCATGCGAAAGGCTGGGCTGGATGAATCCCTAGCCGGAATTAAGATTGCCGGAAGAAATATCAACAACCTCAGATATGCAGATGACACAACCTTGATGGCAGAAAGTGAGGAGGAATTAAAGAACCTTTTATTGAGGGTGAAAGAGGAGAGTGCAAAATATGGTCTGAAGCTCAACATCAAAAAAACGAAGATCATGGCTACTGGTCCCATCACCTCCTGGCAAATAGAAGGGGAAGAAATGGAGGCAGTGAGAGATTTTACTTTCTTGGGCTCCATGATCACTGCAGATGGTGACAGCAGCCACGAAATTAAAAGACGCCTGCTTCTTGGGAGAAGGGCAATGACAGGCCTAGACAGCATCTTGAGAAGTAGAGACATCACCTTGCCAACAAAGGTCCGTATAGTTAAAGCTATGGTTTTCCCAGTAGTGATGTATGGAAGTGAGAGCTGGACCATAAAGAAGGCTGATCGCCGAAGAATTGATGCTTTTGAATTATGGTGCTGGAGGAGACTCTTGAGAGTCCCATGGACTGCAAGAAGATCAAACCTCTCCATTCTGAAGGAAATCAGCCCTGAGTGCTCACTGGAAGGACAGATTGTGAAGCTGAGGCTCCAGTACTTTGGCCACCTCATGAGAAGAGAAGACTCCCTGGAGAAGACCCTGATGTTGGGAAAGATGGAGGGCACAAGGAGAAGGGGGCGACAGAGGAAGAGATGGTTGGATAGTGTTTTCGAGGTTACCAGCATGAGTCTGACCAAGCTGTGGGGGGCAGCGGAAGACAGGAGTGCCTGGCGTTCTCTGGTCCATGGGGTCACGAAGAGTCGGACACGACTAAACGACTAAACAACAACAACAACAACATAAATTTGGTAGGCCACTCCCTGCTGATGTTAGGAATCGTTCCTACTTTTGCCATTTTCCAGAATTCTGCATGTATTTTTAATATTTATTTCCTGGTTTTCAGTATAAGCAATTAAAACCACAGCCTTATAATATAATTCAGGAGAAAATAAGCAGATGAAGTGTTTCCACTTTAAAGCTGTCACTTGATTCAGTCCTGTCTTTGTGATGATGTGCTACAGCCTTTCTGTTCTTCAAAAGCTTTTCTCCTGAAGCAATCTGCACACCACCAAGCATGTAGCTTACGAGTCACCTCTGTGTGGGGACTACCCAGAGACAACAATAGCTTATATTACTTTATATAAGCTATGAGTCCTCAAAGCAGTGTAAGCCTAAGTGAAATTAATTTTACCAACAATATAACCTAAATAAGTTCTATTTACTTTAGTAGAATTATTCCACTGTAGGCAGCTTGTTGAATTCACTGTTACTTGTTCAGCATCACCAGGTAAAAATAAAAATAATTTACAACAGGACATTAATACCTTGCGAAATAGTTGGGTTGAAAAGTATGGAATATATAGAATGTAGAGATGATGTCATGAATAGCAATACAGATATTTATAAAAGTGTTGTCATGTGTGAGTATAAGATCACAGAGAGGCATTGGATTTATTTTGCATCTTCACACACAAACACTGTGTGGAGAGAGAGAAAATACTGTTTGTGAGATTCAGTGGTAGCTCTCATGTATGTTAAATTATGTGTGTGTAAAATCTACTAAGAGAAATGAATCAAGAACCAGGCATCATAGTTGAATTTATAAGGAATGAGCATTTGTTTTTCTTTTGGAACTTTAGAGGGGGGGGGGAATGCATTGTAAAACGAGGACATTTGAGATTACTGTATTTAAAAAGCTTGTGCGGGACAAGTCATTAAATGCCAATTCATGTGTCAGGCAGACAGTGGCAGCTGCTTCTTCATGTGTGCCATTATCCATATTAAATCAGTGGCAAATGGACAGTTTGATAGATACTGTCATCAATGCAAAGATTATTAAAATAATTTTGAAACTCACTTTTAACTTTGTTTTAAGCTAAGTAGCATTTAGGCTTATGCAAGCTTACCCCCTCACAGCAACGACCATTGCCTTTCCAGCTTTTAGCTAACAAAGCACAGGCCATCTCTGCTAGTTCTTTGGTGACAGTGTAAGCCTGTTTATGGTTTTCTATGCATATCATAGCCAAGGGTCTATGAACAAAATTTCCATTTGCAAGCACATCATTGTGGAATAGTACTCAGTGGTCTTTTCACTTTGATTGATGGTTTTGGTTTTGCACCATCTGGCTTCTGATAGGCTGCATTAATCATAACCCAGAGAAAGAAAACCAAGAAAATATATGCATTACTGTTTAATGTCTGTGCGTGTCAATGTCTAGGAGTGTTAATTTCAGTATATAACATTAAAAACATTTATATTGATAGATAAAAATTGGTTACATATGAAATTACTTATGCAGCCTACATAGAGAGTGATCCATTCATGTGTGTATATTTCATAGTAGTTCAGCAACTCAATTATGTTTCATTCAGGCTGCAACCCTACACACTTATATGGGGGAAAGTCCCAGATGTGAACTTTGCATCTGAGTAGATATGTGTAGGATTGTGCTGTCAGTTTTCTTCCATTTCTAACACAAGAGATTATAAATGAATCTGAGCACATCAAAATGACTGGGTGTATAATTAATATTAGGTTTCAGATTACATTTTAGGCCACTTAAAAATGGCCTTTGGAGTTCAAAATTATTTGCTTTGCGTTTTTTGTAAAACCACAAAATTGTGGCTTTTTTATAAAACCACTTCAAAATTGTGAATATGATTTTAAATCTCTTTAAAAGGATTCATTAGCCCTGTTTCAAATATGTACTATTTATTCTTAGATATTAGTATCATCAAATACATGAATTTAATTTTCACATTCAGTTTATGAATATGATGGGTACTGTTACTTTATCATTAAAGCCTCCTATTTAAAGCCAAATATTTTAGTAGATTTTAGTTCATGCCTTAAATTTACTGTGTCAGCATATGATCAAGTTTGATTGAAGGAGCAAGTTACACCAGCAGAGTGTCAGATTTTTTTTAATGCTGCCATTGTGCTGATTAAACATCTAGATATGACAGCACAGGCTATTAAAAAAAGAGAGACTCAGGGTGTAATTCACTGTCATGCTATGGAAGATTCTGTCTGTGCAAGCATTTTAGCTTGCCAGCTGGAACAGTCCCTCCTCTCCTCCCCCTGTATGCTGCTTTGTGGGTTCTTCTGACACCACCCCAAGTCAGTTTTGGGGGCCCTGGGGAATGGTAGGTGGAGAAGCCCCATCGCAGAAGCAGAAGTCCTTCTGCAGGGCTTCTGCTGATGGGGCTCGTTAGGTGAAGCCTTAAAAGACTAGCAACCTAACCCTCCCCCAATATCAGTTAACCCCAAAGAAGTTACAGTAAGCTTTAAAAAACTACAGAACAGTGTCTCTGGAGCAAATAGCTTCTGATATTTAGAAATATAGTATTGCATAGACGTTCCTTGGTGTCTTTAATACTTCATTCTTGTTTTTAAGTAACATATTGTGCTATGCACTGTACTTTATTAATCATGATTTGATTGGTTCTTACACCAGACTTGTGTCTAGGATAGTGCTTTTCCAGTTTTCCAGCTAGCGATCAGAGTCAGAGTGATAGAGAATGGATTCTTCTGAAAGGTGGTAGTTGGCACATGAGGACAATATATTGGTTGCTGTCCTTCCATTTCACACTCTCCTGCTCAGTGGCAGTCCTGCTTGTGTATTGGGATTAGCAGTGATCACCATGGTTGACATCTGGCTTGTGGTTGTCTGACTTCGTCAGTGTGCAGGCCACCCACAGAATACTATGGATTTGATACAGAATTTCATTCCACTCACAGAAGGAGTTTCTGTTCACAAAAAGGATCATTCCATGACTTGGAGCAGAACATTTGGCTCCAACCCCTTGTTTGCTGTGGACAGCATAAATCTGGAAGTATATGAAATGTTTTCAACCCTCTACAGTGCAATATAGCTTGATGCTGCTAGTGATCTAATACATAACACGAAGTTAAGCTTTTATGTAAACCTGCGTGCTTTATTACCTCAGGCATAGATTCCATTAAGTGAAAGCCACAGTACTGTATTCCACAACATTTATGAGATGTCTCAATTAAAAAATTATATAAACTGGTGTGTAAAGATAAGAATTATCAAAATAATTATGCTCTTTAAGTTTCAGGTGTCTGGCTTTACTAGTACTTTAGCTAAGGTGGGGGAAACCCCAAATTATAAGCACTCTGACAAAGCTAGGAATAAACATTAAATTCTTGTGCATCAGAGCATTGCACTTTTTGGATCCTGGGCAACAAGTCACCTTGGAGTTTTACCTGTCTATATTCATGAAGGCATCTTTCTTTTCCAATTCCAAAGACATTTGTAGAAGTTTAAATGCTAAATTTCAAAGGCAGAAAAATAGAATTTGTACATACCTTCCAAAAAAAATTACCTTAACACAACTAGGTGTAAATAGCAGTCAGTAGTACCTTGGCTCTGACACAACTCCGTTGGTGGGGTGAAGCACAGTCAAACTGTAAATAAAATAAATAAATGTGGAAGACAGAGTTTTGGGGGGGGGGTGGAAGCTGCATCATTTCAACTGAGCTACTTGGGGAGGTAATGCTTGGGTGATATTTTCTCCCCAAACATCCAAAAAAAATCTGAAACTGTTTTTAAGCTGAGCAACCAGTAAGATCCAATACAAATTTCTCTGCCTGCCTGTCTTCCTCTTTCTTCAAAATCTTTGGAACATAACATATAACAAAAAAGAGTAGAAGGTGCAATCTACACATCTTCCTGCCAGCTAAAACAAAAATCACCAGGTCTAATCTTAGTCAAACTAGTCCTGACAGGGTTTATTTTAGGGTAAATATTTATCAGGTTTACTTGAAGACATTTGGCATAGTCTTCATTATAATTAAGTCGTGTAGTTTGGGACAAAATAAATGCTGCCCTAGGAAGCTATCGAGAAATTGGAAAAACCAGTTGCTGACAGAGCGAAAACAAACAAACCCAGGTTGGCTATTCTGCACACTTGCTCCCATGATGACTTAATGGCCTTAATTTTAACATATCTGGAGCCTTGATTTATTGGTCTAAGATGTGCTGGATTCCTTAATGATTCTGTGGGAAAGGGGGTGGGGTTGATCCTGCAAGATACTGTGATAGATCACAGGCATGTTGAGACATTTTTTACATGGAAGACTCCCTACCAAATGGCACCCAGCAGTTGCTATTTAATACGGCTACAATCTGATCAAGATGGAATGAGTTAATGGGTTGGTAATGAATTTCGTTCAGTTTTCTTTTCTAAGCAAACAGACCTAATTCATATTCTTTGGACTAATACATAGATTGAAATATGGTTTTTTTTATTTGGATTATGCTATAAAAATAGAAAAAAAACGTGTATTTTGGGAGGGAATATGTGTAAATGTTAGCTGAAAATATATAAAATTGTGCATTTTAGTGAAAAATACTGCATTTTTTAAAAATGAGGAAATGGAAGGAACCTGTGTTTGAACACATGCAAAACTGACATAGACCAAAAATAGACTGATCCAGCCACCCCTACCATTAAATAATTACAAGCTGCTATGGTTCTGAAGGCCTTTTTCTTCCTTACCAAATAGTTCAGGAAAGCTGGTGCCTGCTAAGAATTATGAATAATAAAGAAGATTGTGGTCTTGGATTTTAAATGCAAGATAATATGCTAAAGTTGACACTCGGTACCACACTCTTTATATCACCTTGCTCAGGGCCAGGCCCTACCGTGAGGCAGAGTGAGGCAGCTGCCTCAGGTCGCAAATTCTGAGAGTGGAAAGTGGTTAGAAGGGTGTGCCCACACCTGCACAAAGTTGCATTTGCTGACTTACCTGGCTTTGGAAAGGTGGTGCAAGGACTCTGGCAGCATCCTCACCACATCATGGCAGGGTCCTAGAGTCTTTGTGCCTCCTTCTCAAAGCCAGGCAAGTATTTATCAGGCATTGGGGAGGAGAAAGGAGGACTCTAGGACCCTTCCGTAGCCCTTGTTCCGCCTTCCCAAAGCTGGGCATGCAGCCCTCCACCTTGCAGGGGATGGTTCTGGGGATATATACATGTCTACCCCCAGAACCTAACCCTCACATAAGATGCAAGGCACCTGTACTGGTATTTTATTTTAAATAAGAAATATGCAGAAAATAATTAGAATGAAAGTTCAGTTACCGGTATTTAAAAACAATATGTTAATAATGCAGAGGTACACATTATATAAAGTTTGCATACAAACAGGTATAAAACAAAACCATCTAGAAGATACAGTGAAGCAGCTGTGGTATAGTGGTTAAGAGCAGTCATCTCGTAATCTGGAGAATTGGGTTCGCATCTCCGCTCCTCCACATGCAGCTGCTGGGTGACCTTGGGCCAGTCACACTTCTCTGAAGTCTCTCAGCCCCACTCACCTCACAGAGTGTTTGTTGTGGGGGAGGAAGGGAAAGGAGAATGTTAGCTGCTTTGAGACTCGTTCGGGTAGTGATAAAGTGGGATATCAAATCCAAACTCCTCTTCTTCTTTATAATGTTGCCATTCTTTATTACTGTGCAGCAACATAAGTCAGATTTCAGTGTTGGACATTGTTACTGCTAAAGATGCTGTGTTGTCTATAATAATAGTTAATATATCCTTATGAATTAACAATGATTTCTCTATTGGGAACTGATTCTGGTCTTATTAACTGCCTCAAGGTGAATTAAGTATAGAAAATATGACCCTCGTTATTAACTTGTTTTTCTTTCTCATAACCTGTGAGTTTCTCCAGTAGGAGTTTTTTGGATGGAAAAAAAGGAGAGAGGATAAACAATGAAAGAAATAAAATTCATATTTTATGGTGTCGATCATTTTGGGGCTTGCAGAGATGTTATCAGATCTGTTGGCTTTGTTTGCAAAGCATCCCATTTATAAATTATATTTGATGAAGGCAGAGAAAAATTTATGTAAGTTGTTGAGTGAGCCAGTGACATAGAGGACAGAGTGCAAGGCATGAATCTAAGGAAGTGATCTGACCATGACAAGGAACTGATGTCAATATTCCCCACTTTCAGATCACCCTCTCATGCCCAGTTGAGAAAGCAAGGTCCAGAGTGTGGACTGCCACATGCGTTGGGCCGGTGACATGTTGGGACAACCTTGTGGTCATCATGGTAGCCATGAAGTCCTAAGCCATCCCAAAGCCAGTCGTCTTGCCGTGGATGTTGAAGTCCCCCAGATCAGGAGTCTGGGAGTCCACCACACCTCTGACAGCAGCTTTGTCAGCTCAGGCTGCTGGGCAGTAGCCAGTTTCTGTTCAAAAGTGTGATATAAATATTACAATTTAGATGTATAAGCCTCAACTGAAAGATAATAATAATAATAATAATAATAATAATAATAATAATAATAATTTATTATTTGTACCCCGCCCATCTGGCTGGGTTTCCCCAGCCACTCTGGGCGGCTTCCAACAAAGATGAAAGATACACTAAAATGTCACATATTAAAAACTTCCCTGAACAGGGCTGCCTTCAGATGTCTTCTGAATGTCAGGTAGATGTTTATCGCTTTGACATCTGATGGGAGGGCGTTCCACAGGGCGGGCGCCACTACTGCGAAGGCCCTCTGCCTGGTTCCCTGTAACTTGGCCTCTCGCAGTGAGGGAACCGCCAGAAGGCCCTCGGAGCTGGACCTCAGTGTCCGGGCAGAACGATGGGGGAGGAGACGCTCCTTCAGATATACTGATATTACTAGGCGTCATCGAGATTACAATTAAGGCATCTTACAAAATGGTGGAATAGGCTATCTTCCTTTCCCCCTTGACCCCCTCTCTTTTACCTCTCTCACCTACCCATTCCTAATTCTTATGTTGTCTGTACATTTAGCACCTAGTGGAAAAGTGGGGGAGCTACAGTATTCTCCACACTTCTTTTTTCTACATGGAGGGAATATGTTTATCTCACTTCTGATTCTCTTTAGACTGTGAAAGAGCTTCAGCGGCAAGTGCTCAAAAGCTGGCCCACATAATTCCTTAGACTTTTTGTTCAGAATCCATATTTCAGTGCAGAAAAAAACACCGGGATGCGTCTTAATCCTGTAAGCACCTCATGAGGTGTAAGAGAGGAGACCTCTTAGAGTCTGCCTGAGGCTTCAGGAATGGTTTTGTGGCATCTCTGCGCACACTGCATGGTACCTGGGTCTGCAGAACTTTGTGAATAGTCGGTTTATTTTTCAGAGCTCCTCTAGAGCCATAACTGTCCCAAGTCTTCTGATGCAGTGCTGTTATGTTCTGTGACTGTGTGACAGTGCAGTCACATTTCTCTTTTGAAATGAAAGATCACAACCTCAGCTCGGTAGAAGTCAAGTCAGTTCTTTACGGATGAAAGCACAGGAATTGTTTGTTCTTCATGGCAAAGATCAAAGGAATATTTTAATGGTAAAACACAAACCTTCAACCTCAGCTCATTAAAATGAATTTGCCTTTTAACTCTCAAACCCTGCTGCTGCACAGTGTTTGTTTTACAGAATAATACGTGACACAGAGAACACTTGGGGTTTACATAATTTGACCTTGAGTATACATTACTTGAACTAACGTCTACTAAGCATGCTCCTTCATAGCCCCCATGTATTTCAATGGGAGGTGCAAGATGGTTGGATTTATCCTCTGCAGTAATCTGAATAATTTCCAAATTCCAGTCAAGGGACTTGAGTGGAGCACTTATAACCCAGCAGCAGATTTCTGTGTGCAAGTATGGTATTGCAGTAGATTATTTTTTTAATAATAGGTTTTATCTTTATCATAATTCTATTGCTATGTAGTTAATGTGCTTCTTAATATTAACAGTGCACACTAATAGATGTTATTAGGTTGTGAAATGAATAAAACTTAACTGGTCTTTGAAAAATAGAAGGAAGTTCAAATGCACATATAATATTGAGATTAATGTTATATAACAACTGGGACACCTGATCACATTCTTTCCCACTACTGTGAAATGTATAGTAATCACTCCTAAATTTACAGCTATACATATACAAATTTTTCCCCTTTCTTTTTGTGGATGTGCAAGTGGCCAGTCTGGACTCCCCCTGTTCCTGCCTTACATGTTTCTGACAGCTCTTTTTCATCTTTCTCTGTAGTATCTTATACTACAGGGGTTTCTGAATCAGGCCTAATTCCTCATATCAATTTCCTTTTTATATTTAGGCCTCATTTTTTGGCCTTCTAGGAGTTTAAGTTTTTTAAAAGATGAGAATTTTGACTGTTGATCTCGTACTTATAATAGGAGAACTACAGCTGAAATAAAGACAAACTGAATGTTTCTTCTCCTTTGTCTTCAAAAGTAGTGCTTTCTTATTGGCTGAAACAATTCCCCGATTGAATGCCCTAAAGCTACTAGTTTTCCTTTTTACCCTGCCTAGCACATCTCTGGTGATAAGTGAACACAACAAATATTAGTAGTAGGTTCAGTGCTTTAGTGTTAAACCAGAAATGCAAGAAACAATACTTTGCAAACACGTGTCATGCATAGAAAAGTTGATTTTGCACAGTGTTCTTCTGTGTGGACACTGCCTGCTGCACTGTTCCATAGCAGTCATCCTGTTCCTATTTGGACTTGGTTTGTAGAGATTCACTGTTGTCCTAGGTACTGTGGTTCCAATATATCAGCAGGGCACCATCCTGCTGTAATGTGTTTGTGTCTGCTCTGTTGTCACTGTGTTTCTCATTGCAAAGTCACTTCTATAAATATATTTTTAACAGATGATACTTGGATCAGAAGTATTCTTCACCACTAGTTCCTATGGTGGCTGGTGCACTTTGGGACTGGTAAGGTAGAAGGCAAGGAGAAGTAGATGGAGACAGAACCAGTGACAGGCGCATGTTGCAGAGCTCATCCGTTACATTGAAAAGTTGTGAGAATGAGCTCTGACTCAGATTAAGTTCTGTGTGTACTTGTGCAGCTGATCCACCATATCTGATTTTTAAAAAATCATTTATTTGCTAATCGCCCCCTCAAGCACAGTAGAATATATTGTCACCCTTCCTTTCCTTGTTGTTCTATAAACATTTTATTTATTGTCAAATACTGAGTAAGCTGCTGCCTCCTAGAGAGCATTATAGAAAAGAATTTTCTATAATATTTTACTGCTAAAGCTGTCAAAACAATATGAAATTTAGTTTTGGGGTTTGTCTTTATTTGGGGGCATGTATCGGGCCAAAATTACTGTCATAAGGATAGCCTTTTGACTGATTGACAATATAGTATCTGAGAAGTGATGTGGGCTCTCATAATAATGTGACATTTTATGAGCAGTTTGACTGCTTTCATTACCTGAATTTATACCTGGATTTCCATATTAGAGCTGCTCAAGATAGGAGTGCTGTCAGGACAGAGTTTGTGGGACCGTTTTGAAATCATTGTTGCTGTCTCTAATAAGATGAAGACACAGCACTGATAAATATTTTAATTGCAAAGAAAAAACAGTTGATATTAATTTGTAGGTCATTGAAGAAGAAAAGTTTGCAGGTTCATTTCAAAAGATATGTAAGCAAATGTTGAACTTGTTTCTCTTGTGTTGTTATTGTTGTATAAGTAACTTTAATTAGAACATTTCTAAATACAACGTCACTGGGAGCTAATATTCCTTTTTTTAAAAAAACTAAGAACAGTTTTTCAACAAAATCTCACAGAATCGTTTTCAGTGTTTGGAGGAGGTGTGGAGGAAGACTGTTGTTTACTTTTTCAAACAATGTGTTTTCTCATTTATAATTTAATATTAATATTTATCATTTTTTATTGTACCACTGCAGCATATTACAATTAAAATATTGGTATGTCCTTTCATTTAAACTGTTCCCATTTTTACATAAGCTTGTTTTGGCCATGTTGTGGTGAAATTTTTGTGTTTACAGCTCAAAATACATAAATCCTAAATATTTTATTTTAAATAAATGCAATTCCACTACTAGGTAGATTACCGTCTGATATAGTTATATCCAACCCAATGATATCTGCTTTTTTAAAAAAAACACCTTTGGAAATTACAGTTTACATCAGTTCCATTGCAATTGATTAGGCTCTCTTACAAATATATGTATGGCACTTTGAGTGTTATTCTGTTACCTGTGCTACATCGCTGTTAATTTAGTTCAGTAGTCCATGTGTGATGAAAAATGTAGCATCAGTTTTCTCAAGTTTAGATGTTAAAGATTAGTATATCCTAGTCCCATGGGGACAATTCACAATATCAGGAAATTGGCACAGCTTGCTGTGAGCTAAGTGTTCATTACTTGGTTGTCAGCTATCTCTTCATAGCTTAAAGAAAAGGGCGGGGGGAGAATGTGTAACCCAAAAACTCACTGTGGCTCATGCATGGTCTGTGAAACCATGGTTTCCTATGGTGTCTAAACCCAGTGCTTTTGAGATTAAACATTATAATCAAAAAATTTAGTGGATGTTAGTAGAAAGAAATTCAAAACCAACAATAGCTTTATGAGGATCTACTGAAATAGTAGCATAATAGTTTTAGGAAGACCTGCTTCACAATATGCAAGTTTTTATGTTTATCAGAATTCTTCTTGAGATCTGAAGTTGTGCAAAACAAAACAAAAAATACACTAAAGCTAAAAAGGATGTGGAAAAAATACATATTTGGTGGGCTTAATGGAGAAGCCTCAGTCTACAGATTACATTTATGATAGGAAAGCTGCCATTTTTCCTTGCTTGTAACATGTGGCCACTCCCAGCTCCATTGCCCAATCAAGGACCTCAACTATCATTTTCACCATAGAAATGGACAAGAGAAAATAGCTTTTTTTCTACGCTTGTAAGTCAAATATGTCTGGAAAAGGCTTGTGTTAGCACCAGGAGCTGTTAAAATAATGGTACCATAACAATTCAGGCCCATTTTGTAAGCTCCAAGTAGTTTGTATTAAGCTACCTTAATCTTTCATACAGGCTTTTGTTAATGTGTTACCCAGCGTTCTCAAATGGCCTTTGCTGCTTATCAGTTTTCTCCATTCTTCTATAATACCACTGAGCATGATAGTCAGGTAAATGACCAATATTTATCAGGCTGCAGCAATGGTGGTCTTGCTGTCTGATCAAGGCAGACTAAAATGGTTCGTGTTACAATAACCCACTGCAGATCTTTCAGGAAGATACAGAAAGAATTCATTCTCTCTCTTTTTAAATAGCTTGTTCCATTTCCTCAGTTAGATGTCCTCATTGAATAGTGAGGAATGGAATGAGCCCCTACAGAGACCAGTGTATACATTTTTAATTACTTGCAGTCATTGTTTGTAACTGCTACCCTTGCAGGCTTTTTGCCTGAAGAAATAATACTTGTGTAAATTTAGACCTCCTTTTGGACATGCTACCTTGAGTAGAAGAAGGGTCTGTAATACCACAGGCCATGTTTCTCAAACTGGTCTTTTTCTGTGGCTGTAGATGACACTGCAGAATGCTCGCAGTAGAAATATGTAAAATGAAAAGGAACAGATTCAGGTGGATGAAACTGCATAATTAAATGTTATGAATGATATTTGCACCATATATATATATATGGAATTTTTTGTCTCTGAGAACAATTTATAAGTATCATATTTTACCAATATTTGAGACCACTTCCCTGATTTCCCATGCATTTCTCTGTGTAATAGAAGGGTGGTATAAAAAAAATAACAACAATAGTAAGCAAGTGGGACAGAACTATATCAGCAGTGAGTGCATCTATGCTCCTGCTGCAGCCAAAGCTGACTCTTGGGATAAGGTCATAAGCCTTGAAAAAAATCATTTCACTGTATTAGAAACGTCTCTACCTCTGTATGACAAAATCTCCCTCTTGGACTGTTAGTAGCATAGCACAACAACATGATCAATACAGCTGACCTGGAAAAATATTGAGGGGGGTTATTATTAGTTGGTTTGGGAGACAGAGTAAGGTTACCAAATTTTTTTCAATGAATCTGGGGGCAATTTTCAACTTCAATAGGAATGATAGGATTTTGTCAGGGGACTGATTTGTAAATCCAGGGACTGTCCCCGGGAAACGGGGACGTCTGGTAACCTTAAGATAGAGGGAAGACATCACTGTGATGCTTTGTAAAGGATCTTGAACTGGCAAATGCAGGGTGTGGGAGTTTTCCAAGTTATATCATCCCTGTGGCTGCCTCTTGTGTAGTTTGAATTAATACAGCATGCACCAGAATTTTCTTGTAGTGAGTAATTTTTCCAACCATGGAATCTTAAATTGAGGTGATGAAAGAAATCTGTCATGAATATCAATCCACCAAGCATTGATAAAAAGTTTAAGGTTTCCTTGACTAATGAGGTGTGAAATTTATTGTCATGCACCACAGTGTTCAGAGTAAATGTTCTATTTCACTGGCAATGTTCTGCAATGGGATCCAGTCATACACTGGAAATAAATAAAATAAAATACGCCTATGTAAGCATAGTCCCTTAAAAAAAATTACAATGTGTTATCTACATCTTCTTCATCCAAAAGACCATGATTGTGAAAGCAGGAATTCAACTTCTTTGGGTTTGGGGGGGCTGATTAGTTTCCCAAATGACAGCACAAAATCATTTATAGTGTTAAGACCTACCCTACTGTGGTGGGTCTTAGTTTCCATTTGGAAGTTGCATTGCAGTTAGTTTATTTCAACATGAGAGAAGTGAGGATTTCAGTCTATTGAATAGAATCTTGATTTACAAACAAGACTGGGGTTGGAATTTGATGTTATGGCAACCCCGAGTCTGATGCAGAAAACATCAGCCCTCTGTTGTCTCCTCCGTTCTCCCTTGTAATGTCTAGTCATATTCAAGTATGATGTCATCAGGCTGCACGTTTCCCCCAGCCACTACGCGTCATTCGCTGCCCCTTGCCAGGGCAGGGAAAATTATCGTGTGGTGACATGTTATGCGTTCAGCATCCCTAGATGTTACAAGCCAAAGGGGAGGAAAGAAAAATGGATCGCTGTTTTGGATGGCAACTTTGTGTTTGCTGTAATGTCTAGTTCAAGCCTGAGGAAGTATGAGGCAGGTTTGCACCCTACTGTTCTGAATGCTTTAGGGATTTCTGTGTGCAAGTTTTCTCCATGCTTGCTCAGCAACTACTTTGAGGGGGGGCACTTTGAGGGAGGTGTGGCGTGCTACCTATCTCCCAGTGTGAACTGCCAGCGAATTTTGCTCCAGTAGCTACTACCCTTGCTCTCCGTCACAAACACCTCTTTTGTCTCTGGGTTAGCAATTGCATGAAAGCAAGCAGTTGCTATTCAGAGGGCCAAGTTTGGCCTTAGAGCTGATCCTTGTCCTACATCGTCAGTGGGAGATCTCAGGCCTTTGGGCTAAATTTAATGCTTAGAACAAGCCCTGCTAGGATTGGCTGCACTAGGGCGTTGAAGCTGAGCTGCAAAGGAAAAATAGGAAGTTCACCTAGAATGTGTTCCCAGTTCTTTCCTTGACATTGATGGCAATGTCATGATTCTGTCAGGTGACTGACAGGTCTGCAGTCCTAACAGCCACCCTGTCCTATATGTTTGCTTATAAAGCTGTCTCTCCCACTGGAAATCTCAAGAAATAAGATGATTTCTCCGCAATACACAAATATGTATGTATGTTCAACATTTCACGTGCCTCACATATATCACACTAAACTTCGTAACTCATGAAATGGCCCTTGGATAAGAAGAGAGAAGTGTTAGCATACTCAAAATGTTGTCTCTCCTCCCCCCCCCCCCCAATCTCTCTCTCACACACAATGCACATGTAGATTTCAGCTATAAATCTGAGAATAGGATGGAAAGGAAACCTCATAATATTGAAAAGAAATGCTGTGTTTTTGAGAGTGAAAGGGTGGTGATTATGGTATTGTTAGTGGTAAATTAACATTACAGACCATTTATATTTCTATAAAATCGGGAGAAATGTGAAAATAGGTTTTGATATACGGTTACAGAATTTGTTTATAAAAGTTAATGAACATTAAATAACTTGCAACACATGGAAACTGAAAGAGTTAATTATTTATCTACATTTACACCCCTCATTGCAACTCTCCATGTCTCCAGGGCGGCTTAACAGTTAAAAAGGAAATTTTAAAATGCAGTGCAATGAATGAAATACTAAAATAAAATTGGCAAAACCAGTAGATTTAAAAAAATCTCAGAGAAGCACAACAGAGTAACAACATTACTCCCATCTGCTTAACAGATAAATGAAGTATCTATCTTTATTTTTTTGATATTGGTTGATAAGAATAGGCTAGGGAAAGCATATTTTCAGATTCCCCAGGTTTCCCTACAGAGTTTTAATTCCTTCTTCTTTAGTTCTGCATAACACCAGGCTATCCAGCAAAGTAAACGTTCCACCCTTATCTTGCATGCCAAGCTGACTTCAGCATCTGAGAAGCTTAAGAACTCGATACATCAAATTACCCTGCTCAAACTGTTGTTTAGTGCAGGCCATTTTGTCCTGTCATCCTTGTGACAGGATGTCAAAGCTTTGCTTTCCGTTGCCAGCATCTGCAGGAATCTGATATGCTACCTCCTCATTACACAGGGGACAAACATCAAGCAATGGTGATGGAAACCAGCAAGTCAGACAGCTGCAGGCACTGGAAACTTCTGCTGCTGGACTGCATCAGCCTTGTGCTAGAAATAATTTTTCCCTCTCTCAACTTCTTTATTCAATTATGTTGGCTTTTTTTTAACATTCTGCTTTTCTTACAACAGCTTCGTTTCTTATTGCATGTTTTTTATTGTACTAAAAGCAAACAGAAAAGCATGCAAAACTTCGAAGATTTTTCTGAGAAATCATAATATATTCTGTGGCAGCAACATCTCTTTGTTCAGCCACTTTATCAAGCCAATGCAAGAGCTTTCTAGAAGAAGAAAAACCAGATGATCCTGTTAAGGCCTCCCACTTACAATCATGAATCAGGGAGAGAGAAAATAAGAGTCTTGTTACTCTTCTTTATGATTTAACAAACTTACCAAAACACCCATTTCATCAAGCAGTATTTAGTATAATAAACACTAGTAAAAAAAACTCTTCCAGTCTTCTATTTGATTAATTTGTTCAAAGTCTCTTTAACATCCACATTTAACTTATCCCTTACATACTTAATCACAGAATCCTAGAATATTGTTTCCTTAAAATGCTTCTAATAGGTTTTTAAGTTATCTGTAAATACTTTACTAGTCAACCTCCTCAGCTGCCCACAGAACTATTTTCATTGCAATCCTAACCATATCTACTTTGAAGTCCTATTTAATGAAGTGGGCCTACTCCCAAGTAAGTGGGGTTAGGATTGCCACCTTTATTCTTTTCCCTTTTTGAATTCTCAAACAGCTTGTCTGTGTTTAAAGCTACACTTAAGTGCTTACCCATAACCAACTAGGAGGAAGTTTCACAATTACTCAACATTGTAGGCAGGGGCCTTTCCCATGGATTCAGCCCAGCCCTCCCAGGTGACTAGCTCTTACCCACGTTGCTGGGTCATTTAAACAATCTTCCAACCATGCCAGAGCAACTTGCATAAGCAGCTCCCCTGAGCCTTGAATAGCGATTTTAAAAGGTACATCAGAAAGAGGCCAAATCAGCTGCTAGAGGATAAGGGGAGGGGCATGCGCCTTGAAAGCAAAGGCAAGTGACAAACCCATTTCCCAATCAGCCGCATTGATGCATGTGCCCTGTCCTACCTGCTCTAAAGCTCTCAATAATGCAAACGAAAGCAAAGCATCCATTGACTTCTTGTCATGATTTTAGTCTGCATTGTTATTTTGTTTTAGTTTTTTTTAGTTATATACAGTAGTACCTCAGGTTACATACGCTTCAGGTTACATACACTTCAGGTTAAAGACTCCGCTAACCCAGAAATAGTACCTCGGGTTAAGAACTTTGCTTGAGGATGAGAACAGAAATTGGGCTCCGGCGGCACGGCAGCAGCAGGAGGCCCCATTAGCTAAAGTGCTTCAGGTTAAGAATAGTTTCAGGTTAAGAACGGACCTCCGGAACGAATTAAGTACTTAATCCGAGGTACCACTGTAGTTCTAATTAGATAGGCTACTTATGATCCCTAGAGTTGTGCTTGTGTTTTTGACAATCACAGTTACAATGGATATTGGGTTTTCGAAAGGAACAGTTTGAGGAGGAGTCATCTGGTGATGTTAAGCTGGCTGGTTTGAGGAAAGTCATAGTACTGAATGGCCATTTCTTGTGGCAGGTATTATGGCTCTTTTCCTACAGATAATGTTCATATTCCATGCCTTTTTTTCTATAAAGGAAAGAGAAAGAGAAAGGTTTAAGGGGCGTAAATCAGGAAATAGATGGAGTAAAAATGGCCAGAATGTTGCAGTAGTCATATGAACCAAGCATCCCCAGGTGCAGTGTACAGCAGTACAATAGATCAAGTATTTTATTGTGTTGCCCATTCTAGTGTTCATAAAACCATTTATTTGTTTTGTTCACTGCCAGTTTTGAAATAACAAATTAGTATAGCAATCTTTCCCAGTTGGCATCTGTATTGGAATTGTTTTTGGATGTTTTAATTCTTTTATTGCTTGTGTGTTTGCTGCCCTTGGCTCCTTTGGGAGGAAGGGCGGGTTATAAATTAATTAATTACTAGTTCCCAGAATATACCAAAGATTGTGATTAAACAGTAAAGCCACGAGGCAAAAAGTACAGAAGTGATTTGCAGGGAGAGACTAAAAATCCAGGCAGCAAGAGTTGTTTCCTGCATGGAACAAAAGTATACATCGTATCAGCAGTAAAAAAGACAAACTCCAAACCAAAAGGCTTCAAAATGCTTCTGACCTATCCAGCTTGTTTTCTCTTGCACTCATTTCCTAATTCGCTCTTCCACATGTTTCAGTATTAGAGACAATTTATGGAAATGACGCCTCAGGACCATGACCCGTTTTGTGTGGATGTCAGACTTCTATCTGATTCCTGCTGTCTGCTTTTGCAGCCTTCCTTAGATCAAGCTTATATTTATGGAGAGTTTGGTGTCTGAGTTTTATTCAGGGGCAATCTCGAACTCAACCCTCTGCTCTGGGTCCTGCTTTAATTTTGTGATTAAACCAGGGGTGCCAACCTTTTGGGGCCCTTGGGCACACTTGCAAACCAGAGAAACTGTTGTGGGCGCCATGCACACACCACAAGTGTGTTCACATGCATGCACCACAGCCAAACACAGGCACACGTGGAGCACAGCCACATGCTCTATCTCCCCTCCCACCAAAGTGAAATCTCCAGCCACTTGATGCGCTAGAGCCAATAGAACATCTGGTGTTGTTTGCAAAAGACTTTTACCGTACATTCACTCTGTGGTTTCGGTTCCAAAAACTGTTATCTTCCGAAATAATATTGTTCTGAGAAGTTAATGCTGCAATTACACTTTTTTTCAGATAAGCTATGCCATAGTGGTGCTCAATTTTATATGAAACCATTTTGAGTTCTATTTGGCTGTTCATTGTTGTTTGATCGCTCCCTGAGTCAAATGAACATTTCAGTGGTTCTGCCAAGTGATTTTACAATATTACAGTGTTGCCTCCCAGCAGCAGGCTATTTTATTAAGAGTGTAGTTATGTCATACTGAGCAGCTCACTTTAATCTTACCCAAATCTACTAATTACCAAGGAAGATGCTGCCTTGTAGAAAAAGGATCGTATCTATTTCCTATTGCAGCAGTTGTCATCATCAGCTCCCATAGATTATAGATTAGTTCTCCAATTTCTGGGCCCAATGAACTAAATTCAGACAAAGAAAGTGTCATCTTGCCTTGACTGCCTCTTGGATAACTGAAATTGATCACAATTCCGAATCTGCAATTTTAAATTAATACCTGTATATGTTAAAGTTTACCCAATCTAAGTACCACACTTGTGGAAGTGAGGTTTTAAATCTCCAGTGTTCTTCATTTCAGTCTTACTTACAGCCCCAAGTAATACTTTATCTTTTTATTGCAGTACTGAACCAAGCTCTCTTGTCCAAGAAGGTTGTCCTCTCTGGACAGCTGAGAACCTTGTACAAGGTGCTTAAATGATTGGTGGATTATCTAGATCCATTTCAATCTGTCTTCAGGCCTGTTTTTTGACACCAGAACAATCTCAGGAAAGAGACCAAAGGAGTGGAGCCTTTTTGATTCTTCAAGAGGAGACATTAATAAACTTCTTGATCCACCCCATCAGTCATCAATAGCGAGATGGCAAAGTATGCAGGTAGTTACTTATATCTGTCCAAGTACTTAATCAGGCTGCACCCACTGAAACTGATCCTATTCGGCTGGACAGCATGGTGTTCTGGCTACATCCATGCTGCTCCGAGAGTGGTGTCAAGGTCAGCATGGAGAATTATGAATATTTGGAAAGGCTACTGTGATCAGTATAATCCAAAGGTGTGCAGAATATAATATGGAACTCCCACAGTTTAGCCATAGCCCTAGTTGTGTCAATCTATCATTGGTGAAATGTTTGGACTCATTAGTTGGGTCTACTGTAGGTATGTTGCTCTGACAGGACATAAATATTTTTATTTTCAGTCCATATCATGAAAACCATACAACGTATGACATCTTTCTCAGTATCTGCTCAGAACCTCAAAAGCAACATTTTTAAAGCTGTATGTGATCAGTATAATTTCCAATAAAAATAGAAAATATGTGGCCTTTTTTGAATGAGCTCATTTAACTACTTCAGTCCTTCATATTTACTGCATTACATCAGTGTGTATATAGAGTTAGATCAGGTTTCATAATAGCTGAACAAATAATTTAAAATCAGTCTCCTGTCTGGGAATATATTTTTGTAAATTACTATTCTTACATAAGTATTCAGATTAATAGGCTTTTTTCCTAAAGAAGGGGGAAATGGAATGATAGCTGTGTAATGATTTCTACTTTGCAATATTATTTTTTGCAAAATACATTGGCTGTGATCCATAAGACAGATCTAGACATATCTCAAGGTTCTTCTAGTTATTTTTGAACAAATCCCTTAAACTGCTTTTGAAGTCTATTGACTTCAAGCAGCTTGGCAATAAAGAACCACGGAAGTTAATTGCTGTTCAGTAGTATTTTAGCTAGTGTACATAATTTTGTTGACATTTAGATGACCTACTTTGTGGCTGAGTGGAAGCCAACTAGTTTATTCAACAAGGTGGCAACTTTCATATATGTACCCCACATCTGATTGATTGATTGATTAAATTTATATGCTCACTCATTAATTAATATACCATACCATTTACATGGCACTAATATTAAAATTAGATTTTAAAAGCCTGTCAAAATACATTGTTCTATAGACTATATCTGTGAAAGGCAATTATTTTTTAATTGTTCAGCATCTACAGAGTTTATGCCTGGCCATGTTGGTAGAGCACTCTGCTTATTTTGGTGATGACGTAAAGTGCTGTTTAAGGTATAATGAACCATTTGAATTTGATAATTGTAATACAGAAGTGTGATCAAACACATTAAACTGCTGGTCAGCCATTGGTCCATGTCATTACCTGTTTCCTCCTGACACTTTATAACTTCTCAAATTTAACATTGAGAATTTCTTTATTTTTATTTCAATTCAGAGAGAGAAAATGCTATATTCACAAATGCAACATCTGTTCTGATTTCTGCTCTGCAAGGGAGAAACTAGACTAGACAGATCAACTGCAATGAAGTTTTTAGAACAGCTGAAAAAGAATCTAATTTATTGGCAAACCTGACAGTTATGGTGCATACTGGACGAAGCCACTGGTTTAGGCCTATTTCAGCACACAGCAGTTGTTGAAAAGTAAGTTTTCAGCCTCTGGAAAACTGAAACAATTGAGCCAAACAGATTGAATTAATTTAATTGCGATCTACAAATCTCAAGAAAATAGTATTGCACTTATATAAAAAAGATGCTATAGTTTTTCTAAGAATTGGCTTACAAAGGTATAATTGTTCATAGGAAAAAGAGACAGTATACAGTTTAATTTCCTCTTAAAATCCTAATACTGTTTCATAGTACAATGGTTTTTCATATTTCATATTCTACAGCAGGTGGATATGTTAGCATGTGAGTGCTTTCAGAACATTGCTGAAGAAATAGTGAAATTGTGTTCCATCACATAATTTCAGCTTATTTTCTATGAAAGAGCCATGATACAACCCTATTTAGTTAATTTAAAGAACATTTGTTGTAGTGAAATAAGTTTTTGCCTGGAAGGGAAACACACTGTCGTCAGCTGGTATTGATTAGTACAAACTACCAATACATAACATTTACCCTCCCCCCCAAAAAATAGAATTTTGACAGACTGAGCACATTCTAAAGAAAACAGTTCTAAGGCCTGCCGTATCTGATCATCACTCCAGTAATGCAGATTCCTGCTCTGGCAGTCTCCTCCCATCCCTTCAGCAATTTGTTACTGGAAATAAATCCCTCTTCCCCTTTGGGTCTTAATCATGGTTTATTTGTATATCTCCTATTTATATGAAAGATTTCAATCAACCAGAAGGACACAATGCTTTGATGCAATAGAACAAGGGAGAACATAAAGCCCATGGGTTGGATGTGGAAGGTGGAGTCTCTTACCTGCCCTGCTGCCTCCCCTCCTTACCCCATGCCCATGCAGGAATTGGGCTTTTTAAAAGCTTGCATCCATGCCAAATGGAACCTTATTTTTAGCCTAATTGTTGCTTGGGCATGCTCTGGTGGCGATATCACAGTTGGGAGGATAATTCTAATTCTCTAGTCCATACACACTGTAAAGCCCTCTTCCCAAAAGCTTTCAGTGGTGTTGATGGGAACTTTTTTTTTTTTTTTTTTTTAAAAAGCCAAGCCTAATTGCAAAGGAAGAGAGAGAAAAGAGGGGAAGGAATGGGGAGGATAAAGGAAGAGAGAAAGAGAGAGAATGGAATTGATGGAAGGTGAGAGGCTCAGCTTTCACCTTGCCCAGTTTTAGCTCTAACTCTGCCCACCACTGTCATGCAACCCTTGTGGTGTAGTAAATGTTCAGGAGCTCATCCTGGCAGCCCCCATAGCCATGACCCCAGGGATGGGCTGTTAGGATCAGCTGACAGTCATAGAACAGTGTGTTAGCAAAGGTATTGGTTAACATATTAGATGTTGGCTGGGTTTACATCCCTGATTAGCCATGAAGTTCATTGGTTGACCTTGGGCCAGTCAGTGAGTCTAGCCAGATTTCCTATACTTAATGTATCTATTCAGCATGTCAGAGGTTATTTCGTCAGCTTCCTTCACTTTAACTAACTCTTTACTCAGAGGGAAAGGTGACACATGGCTAATACATTCCTTTTGGGCCTTTCTCTCTCTTTCTCTCTCTCTCGATTAAACAAACCAAAAGCAAACCCTTTTTAATCAGAATTTCAAGGAAAAATCAATTGCTTGTTTCAAATCTATTTCACTTTTCTGCTTCTTTCCAATCCCCACTATATGCCACATTTTCCTGTGTCAAGTGTTCAACCTATTACTTCTGAAAATAAGTGGGGACTTAAGAAAGTTGTGCCAGTTGTGAGCATGGCAATATAATGACTCTTCTTCTAATCATTTATAAGTTGCTTAGTTTGCCTTAAGTAGGATTATATTGGCAGTCCTAAAACGCATATCTAAAGTCATTAATTTAATCTTACAGTACAGCATAATATTGAAGAAAATAATGATTGAAATTCTGCTCCCTGCTGACATGTAATAAAAGCTTCAGCAAGTTGGATTCAACCCCAAAGCATCTGGAATTCCAGGTTTATCTTTCAAGCAGGTTAGAGACTTAATAGGGGCCCTGATTTCAAAAAGTCTGTGTGTCGTCGTCCCCCCCCTTATCTCTTACACCAAGGCTGCTATATGGGCAGTTGGCCCAATTCTAGCCACACCATCCACTGCTTGTTTTGACCATTAGCTGGTCTGGTTTCCAATTTTTCCTTAAAGAAAAAGAAAAACTATCCAGTTCTTATTGAAGCAGAAAGATGAGGGGAAATGTGTAGGTGGTATTCTGCTCAATCATTTTGTGAGAAACAACCCCACTGCAACTTTCCACTGTCCAGTGAAAGAAGCCTTAACTACGACTGACCTCTAGGGAAGCAGTGATATCCTTAGGAGCAAAAAGAAGTCTAGAGTGACACAATTGCTGTCTCAATAAAGGATTTCCTGGTTCATTTTAAAGACATGTTTCTTGAATATTGTCATGATTGGACATGACTATATCTCTCTACAAACAAAACATAGCAGCTAAGACGGACTGTGCTCTTTCTAACTTGGGTTTCATTTCATGTAAATGATTTTTAAATTGCCCTATCAAGGCTAATGGGAATGAAGGCCATTGCTGTTATTCCCAATTTGCCAGTTGGGTGGGAGAGGCAAGAGAGTGGCCTACATTAGCCCTGCAAAATAGTTTAGTGTTGTTAAGCCATGTTACGAAGACAGAGGATTCAAAGAGAGTAGTGTACAAGAACCAAGTGGTAGAGTCCCATATTGTTATCTGTTCTCCTAGTGTTTTGTTTGCATTTTTTTAGAAATATGGAGTTGGGGAGGAGATAGTGAAGTTGATCCTATCCACTGGTGTTGGGGGAATGAGGTGCTAGGCAAGTGACACTGTTGCTTCCTTGAAAGCACTAAAAGAATGAGAGAGAGGAATCTGTACAAGTATTAGAAATACAATTCTTGCTTTATTTTCTCGTACCCAAAGGTTTTTTTTTCTTTTTTCTTTTTTGTATAATGCCATACTGCTTTCCTTCTTCCCACCACCACAGGAGCTTGTGTGATTTTGACAAGCCACAAATTGATGCTGAAATCCCATTTTGAGAACATGAAAGTTGTTGAAAAGTAACTGTAGGTGAAAACTGTTGTGTGTTTTTATGCAAGATTCCTGTCCACAGCTACAGTGATGCACAGATTACTTTTTGCCAGCATCTGTGTGTCAAAAATGCAGTAGGTTTATGTTTGAATTCCAGTATCATTGTAATAATACACTGCAACATAGGAAGTGGGTATATTTATGCCAGAGCGCTTCGCTTTCTAGCTACCAAAACATACTTAAGATAATACATTGTAAACTTGCCTCATGTCCATTATTGCTTTTTCCCCTTCTGTATGCCCATATCCATAAATTGAGGGCAATGAAACAAGAAGGGAAGGTGGCTTGAACAGAAATGGAGGGAAACCTGTGCTGAACTGGATTGCACATGGGTTAGAGCTTTCTGTCGAACCTAATCTATAGTTGTGGTGGTGAGGAAATAGTTTTCCTTCACTAGCATTGTCTCTTTTTAGTGTTGTGCAGCAGAGCTTTTTTTTTTTATGTTAGAGGCTTTCCATAATCCATGTGTTTGAACCCTTGGTGGCACATTTTGGCATATTTGTAAGGTTAAAATTGCTTGCATCCATTATGACTTAGACTCCACATTACATGCAGTTTCATTAGAAGTAGCCATTTCCTCTTTGTTTTCCTCATCCATGAATTACCTCATTTGTTTTTCCCCTTAATATTTTCCTTAATGCTCTTTCTTTCTTTTTTCATAACTATGTTTGATTTACACACACACACACACACATACATATTTATATAGCAAAATATATATTTATGCATTTCTCTCTCTTTTGTATACCCACCATGCCCATGATGTGTATTTATTATTTTTATTAATTAAGAAAAAAATTAAAACAAAATTATATATATGTCAGGGCAAAAGCAAGCCAGGTGCAGGTACAGGAACACGAGGGAAGATTGACAGAAAGACAGGCAGACAAAATTAGGAAAGAATTCAGGGCAGGAAGCAAGCCTCAAAAAGGAAAGGAAGAGGTTCTAAAAGCATAAATTGTTCAGGCATCTTTAAGTTGTAAAAAAGGAAATTCCATTTTAAAAAACATATCATTATGAGCTTTCTTTAAAATAATAGTCGAGAATTACCATATCTCTATCAACATTAATCATCTCCAACTACATTCATGTTTTTGGAATTCAGATATTCTTTGTGATAATTTCCTTACTGGGATCATAAAAACCCTCCTGTACAGGGGGGAAAATGTTAATTTTGGTGACATAACTTCTGCCCTTTTCTTTCAAAGGTCAAGATATGCTTTATTTTAAAAACAGAATCATCACCCTTTTGAAGGGGATGAGTATACTGCACATCTGGGAGCAGAGAATAGGGATGAGTGAATATGTCAATTTTGATTTCTCTTAGTTTTTCATTTTTTACAAATGTTAAGTTCAGTTTTCACATTTCCACATCAGTTCACTTCTTTTATTTTTTAAAAAAATATATTTATTTGCTTTTACAGAAAAAAAGAAACATAACAACCACAAAAATGAAAAAAAACAAAAACAGTCACAAATACACATAAAACAGATGAGAAAAATAAAATACAAAAAAGAAAGAAAAATCCATCCATCAAAATGAGAAAAAAATAGAATTAAAAATTCCAACTTTTAAATTTATGCTTACAAAAACTTCCTTTCTTGACTTCCTCACGCCTCCCTTTTTTGTGTTCCTCATCACCCAATCAGATACAGCAAATCCTTACCTTCTTTCAAAACTCATTTCTAATTATTAAAATCATTCTATTATGTCTCCAATCTTTCCTCCTTATATTTAAACACCTTTAAATTATTTACTTTTGACATAATATAACTTTGGTCTTTGACCCTTTTTCTATTACATTTCTACATAGTTTTTAAACCTATATCACTAATGCCATATTATTTTTATATCCAACATCATTTTAACATTCATAAACTTTGCAGTGTTTCTGCAGATAGTCTTTAAACTTCTCCCAGGTCTCGGATTCTGCCAGTCATTTCTGCCATCTCCATGTAGTCTATTACTTGCATCTGCCATTCTTCCAAGGTGGGCAAATCTTGTGTCTTCCAATGCTTTGCGATAAGTATTCTTGCTGCTGTTGTCGCATACATAAAAAACGTTCTATCTTTCTTTGACACCAATTGGCCGACTATGCCCAGGAGAAAGGCCTCTGGTTTCTTAAGGAAGGTATATTTAAATACCTTTTTCAGTTCATTATATATCATCTCCCAGAAAGCCTTAATCTTTGGGCACGTCCACCAAAGGTGAAAGAATGTACGCTCAGTTTCTTTACATTTCCAGCATTTATTATCAGGCAGGTGATAAATTTTAGCAAGCTTGACTGGGGTCATGTACCACCTATAAATCATTTTCGTAATATTCTCTCTTAAGGCATTACATGCCGTAAACTTCATACCGGTGGTCCACAACTTTTCCCAGTCAGCAAACATAATGTTGTGACCAATGTCCTGTGCCCATTTAATCATAGCTGATTTGACTGTTTCATCCTGTGTATTCCATTTTAACAGCAAGTTATACATTCTTGAAATAATCTTAGTTTTAGGTTCTAACAGTTCTGTTTCCAATTTCGATTTTTCCACCTGGAAGCCCAATTTTTTGTCCAAATTATAGGCCTCTCTTATTTGATAATAATGAAGCCAATCTCGCACTTTATCTTTTAATTTCTCAAAACTCTGCAGTTTCAATTTATCTCCTTCTTGTTCTAGTATCTCCCAATATTTCGGCCATTTGGCCTCCATATTGAATCTTTTCAGAGCCTTTGCTTCCATGGGTGACAACCACCTTGGGGTCTTATTTTCCAATAGATCTTTGTACCTTATCCAGACATTAAATAATGCTTTCCTGACAATATGGTGTTTGAAAGCTTTGTGCGCTTTAACCTTGTCATACCACAAATATGCATGCCATCCAAAAGCATTGTTAAAACCTTCCAAATCCAAAATATCAGTGTTCTCAAGAAGCAGATTCCTAATCCCTGAACCCAGCTTTCTGTGTTCAGGAGATCACCTGGGAGCTGGGCCATTAAAAGAACAAAAGAAAGATAATGGACCCTTAAGAAAGCCAAAGACAGAGGGCTTTGTGCCAGATGACAATTGGTTGGGGCCGCTCCTCCCGCTCTGAGATAGCCAGAGTTTAGAGTTGATGGTAGGCTGTGATGTGACCTAGAGGGAAACAGGTTGCAAGCTGGTAAAGGCAGCAAGTCAAAGGTGGATGTTGGCTGTCTCTTTGAATCCAAGGTTGCAGCTGACTCTTTGGGGATATTGATGCAGTGAACCTGTCCATCTTAGGCTCAGGTTGTATATGTGTGCAAATAGGCCATATATCCTAAAGACAGCCCAGTCTTTACTGTGCCTCATTTTTAGAATGAAAAATGAACCCCGGCTGAGTGTCTGGAACCCCTGGAATCTCACACCGCTATGAGATTGGGGTGGCGTGTAACAATATAGTGACTTATGTACATATGTATGATGTATCTGGAAATTAAATACACTTAGGTTTGAAGATTATTTTAGTTGTGAATTATTATGTTGAAGTTTGTATTAATTATGCATATATTTCTAGAAGTGGTAATGGAATATGCATTTGGTATATTTTCCTTTATTATACTAAAGTAATTTTCAAAACGTGTACTGTGATGCTTAGTGGTAATTATGGACATTGAAGTTGGCAAATTATAAGTAATTAGAGCAGGTTTCCATAGTAATTCCTGTGTTCCGAGTCCTTTGATTATTTGGCCATATTTTTGGAAAAGACAATCAAAAGAGGCAATCTTGGGGACGCATAAAGAATGAAATTATATATATTTACACTTGTTTAATCTTAAATCAAAATACAGTTTTCTAAAACTTCCAGCATTATAGCTTAGTTTATTATGCTATTGTAGAAAACAGAAGCGACAGAAAGGGAGTGGAAATCAGTAAAACATTACAGAATTTAAAATAAAGCAGATAGTCTGAGGCCTTGGTTGTCATTTTTAGGTCACTGCTGACATCTCTGAATATAATTTTCATATGAACTGCATTTCAGGGCTTGTATGTGCTTGAAGAAGCGACATTTTCACAGCAGGGAACCAAATCAAAATGAAGCAGTCAGATGCAGGTGCACAGTAATGGAAGTGGGCTATTTACCCTCAAGCAGGATTGCTGGGCTGGGAAAGCAGAAACTCTCCCAGCAGAATGGCCCTGCTATTTCTCTCTGATATATATCTCAGTGCCAAACAGTATTCATAGGGGGCCTAAATAATTGTTCTTTCACTTGTATTTAATGAGATGCATTGCCCAATGCTGAATAACTGAGGCACTTCCTTTTGTTATGCTAACTAGATGCTATTCAAGCCCTGCTTTCTTTGACTTCTGTTTAATCCTTCCTGCTTCTCCAGCCTCAAGCCAGGCAGGGAAACAGTTGAAAAAATGGAGGCTTGCACTGTGTACATCTGCTGCCTAGCTCAGTCCTATTTTGTTAAGTAAGAGGGGGAGAACATAGGATTTGTATATGCAGCATTACAGTCACTACACACATAGTATACAGCTGTGCACAAAATACAAAAAAGTTATATGGTTATGTATTCTCCAAAACAGCATATGCAAATATTTGCTTGTACAGTATACACATTAAATTAAATTAATAATAAAGCAAATGGCAGAGTGATGTCATCTCATTTATTGCACAGAAGCAGGCTGGGCTGATAGCTGAATCTTGCTTCAATTCTGGTGATTGGATAGTAACATTGGTGATGGAACAGCACCCTCTATCACACCTCAGGGCAGCAAGCTGGTGTTGGTGGGCTAGCGGGATGTAGCACATATAGAACGCTGTCTTTAAATATAGGTACTGCTGCTGCCACTGCCCCTCAACATCTGTTGCCTGAGGCATTTGCTTTGCTATGCCCCAATGGTAAAGTTACCCATGGTCTAAAGATCCATGTTTTGTGCTGTGGAGATGCACATGAAACATGCACATGTTCATATATGATGCACTTATGGGGATGTCTTTTGAGTTTCACACTGAAAGCTTTTGACAATGAAAAATAAGTTATGAGTTCAAATGAATTCCCTAGTAATAATAAGTTTATTATCTGCCTTACAGATAAAGTGATGTGGTTCTTTGTAAGAGAAAGTTTCTTGATTCCTCCTTCAGAGAGGAATTCTTTCTTCATATTTATGGCTTCACCTGTTGACTTTTTTACTTTACAGATTGGGGAGAAACAAAATGTTCTTGTGACAGAAGAATCATTTGATTCCAAGTTTTATGTTGCTCATAATCGATTCTACGAGCAGGTAAATCTTTTTCTTGGACTGGTGGGGGAGGCAGCAGGAGAGAGAAGGTCTTTCTTTCCCTCCTTATTTTAACAATCATATAAACAATGCAATCTATTTACTGACATTACCTCCTTCAAAAACACTGATATCACTCATATGGAGGTACCCTAGTGTATCCTCATTTATATGGCTTCTATCCCTTTAAAATCATCAGCAACTGATTTTCAGTTGTATGCAAAGCTACATGCTTATAACAATATTTTGATATCTGGAACCTATGTGACATGAAAGAAAGCCTCAATGTATATCACAATAAAACATGTAACAATTTGTTTGTCCTTGTTACGATATGGATGCAATGCAGCTGCAAAGTGCTAGCTTGAAAAGTAAACATGATGGGAATGTTGGGACTGCCCGTGGGAGACAGAGGGACAGTCAATTCACAGTGCAAAGCACCGGAATTAGCTCAGAGTGTAATATGAGCTCTTCCGTTTATTCCTGTCCAGGAAGTGTTTGCTTCTAGACTGCTGGAGTCTGAAGAGAGCAGTCATGTTTTTTGTAATGCTGCAAAGAGAGAAATAAAGGCATGTAAATACCGTATTTTTCATCCCATAGGACGCTCCGTCCCATAGGACGCACCTACTTTTTTTGGGGGGGGGGGAAATAAAGGAATTTTTTTCCCTTTATTTCCCCCCAAAACCAGGTCGGGGAACAGTGGGATGGCGGCACTGCGCCTCCCCGCTGTCCCCCGAGCTTGTGGGGCTGGCCGATGTCTGTCCGGCGCGCGGGGCGCTCTGCTTCAGGGCGTCATGCGCGCCGGGCGGCAGGCTGCGGACACCTGCGCGAAGCACGGGGCGTCCTCCAAAGGGCGCCCCGTGCTCCGCGCTGCCGGCTGCCACCCGCAAGCCCTGCGCGCCGGGGGTAGTTCCCCCGGGCGCACAAGGCTTGCGGACACCTGCGCGAAGCACGGGGCGTCCTCCAAAGGGCGCCCCGTGCTCCGCGCTGCCGGCTGCCACCCGCAAGCCCTGCACGCCGGGGGGAGTTCCCCCGGGCACGCAAGGCTTGCGGATAGCTTCCTGGAGCCTGGAGAGCGAGAGGTGTCGGTGCGCACCGACGCCTCTCGCTCTCCAGGCTTCAGCGAAAGCCTGCATTCGCCCCATAGGACGCACACACATTTCCCCTTCATTTTTGGAGGGGGAAAAGTGCGTCCTATAGGGCGAAAAATACGGTACGTTTCTATCTCTTTCCCCTTCCCGGGGGGGGGGGGGCAGGAAAGAGGGGTGTGTTCTTCTCACGCTGAGAAAGATCGCCTATTGCGACCTAGCCTGGATCTTGCTGGGGAATGCAGCCAGGGAGGTCAACAGGGAATCATGCCGGGTGCCTGGGAGAGTTGCCAGTTTCTCCTGATAAAAGGGCTTGATTCCCGACATCTGGTAGCTTATTTGGTTAAGAATATAATTACAAAGCAGAACTGTTTAAAATTTCCTGATAGTAAATTAATTTGAATACATCTACTCAAATCCTGAGGATATACATCAGAGAACCTGAAAGAAAAAGTAGATCTGATGTTGCATATGTTTTTGTTAAGGTAGGTCTACCTGTTACCAAATTTTACAGTAACATGCATTAGTAACTGTGATTTGCAGATTTTATATTTACTTCCCCCCTCCCCACGTCTGCATGTCAAACTTGAGTACTTTAAAGTGTTCCATTTAAGCAACTTTTTATTATTATTGTTTTAAAGGTACTTGTGCCAAAGAACCCTGAGTTCATGGGTAAAATGGTAGAAGTGAACATTTTTGAAGCAGGGAAGCACTTTATGAGGGGGAGCCCAGTGTCGGATGCCAGAGTGTTCACCCCGTCTATCACTAGGCCATTAGCCAAAGGAGAGGTGTCGGGTTTAACAGAGGTGAGTAAAATACATGTCAGCCTTTGCTACTCTAGTAAAAAAAAAGTGAATGTGAAGGCTTTTTAGATGTGAATGAAGCTCTAACCTTTTAAAACAAATTACAATCTGAATTTTAAGTGAATTGTTCTGGGTAATGGTAGAAGCATCTCTAATTTTGCTTTTTTATTTCTATGATATAAAATGGGGGAAATAGTTAGGAGGACAACTTTTAACAGTCCTTGGGAGAAGATTATAAAGGATTATCTTGCTATAATCCAGTTGAATCATCAGACAAGAATGCTGCCAGTCTGAGGTGGTTTCATGAGAAATTTCTGCAGCTACCATATTGGCGTGAATATAAGCCTCACTTTTTCCCCAAAGTGCGGCTTAAATTTGAGACCTTAAAAAAATTGGTTTTTACGATATCGCTGCTGAAACAGACATATGGTAAAATGGAACAGGTGTGAGTGCCTGCGGAATTTTAAGGGAGCGGCTTATATTCAGGTATTGTCTTTTTTTTCTTTTTCCCCCTTGAATTTTAAAGGTGTGGCTTATATTTGGGTTCAACTTATATTCGGGCCAATACGGTATATGTAAAAATAGCAGGTGCTCCTTATGGTTTTTGCATGTTATATTTTGTTCACAATCCACATTCCTGTAATATGCCTGAAATACTATTGCACTCAAAATAGCTGCATTGCTGGAATTAATTTTTCTTGGATTTGCTTTGCATTAAACCGTAACACACTCCATGTATTTATTACCCTTTCGATGAACCAGTTCTGCTTGAATTTTTCATCAAATAATATTATTTTTTATAGTTTTATTCTTAAATTATCCCTTAGTTTTGGCTTTCATTGTCATGGTTTAGCACAGACAACAAATAGTAAATAAACTTAATGGTTTTAATTTTTTTATGACATGTGATTGCAAATGGTGTTACACCTTCTATGGGGAGCACTAAAGCATATAGTCTGATAAACACAGAGGGAATTTGGGCCAGTGTCACAATATCTGTAATTCTTGTGCCTTGATTTTAATACTTTCATGCTCCTGGGAGTAGTGTTAGGCAATGTTAGGTTTTCAACATTGTGGTGTATCACCAGCCACATATCGCAATCTGTCGATACACCGTAATATTGAAACAAGCCACATTGGTCTTAGCCCGTGAGGCATGGGGTGAAACTGTCACAGCTCTCACCTTGGGAGCTGAAGCTCTTTCACCCCAGCACCTTGCAGGCTGGGACCAATGCAGCTAGCCTCTGGCCAGCTGCTCAGCTGGGGGGGGCGGGAAGGGCCCCCCCAGCTGAGGGAGCCCGATGTCTCCACTGAAGGGCAGGCAGCTGCATGCCCCTGAACAGAAAAGTTCAAAAGAGCCCCCACCCCACCTCCAGCTCATGCAAGCTGGAGGAAAGGTGGGGGCTCTATTACACTTCTTTGTTGATGAGCAGGAAGCCAAGGGAGGAACAAGCTACATTGGTCCCTGCCAATGTACCGTATTTTTCGCTCCATAAGATGCACTTTTTTCCTCCTAAAAAGGTGAAATGTCTGTGTGTCTTATGAAGCAAATGTGCTGGGCAGCAGAGGGATTCCTCGGCTACCGCTGCAGTCGCGAGCTGAGGGATGCCTCTGCAGCCAGAGCCATGGCTCCCGTCCATCGCTCGCTGTTGCTCTTGCTCTGCTGGCTTCAGCGATAGCTGCGCAGCTTGCTCTGCTGGCTTCACAGCGAACTGGGAGGAGGGACAGACGGGAGCAAGCAAAGCGAGAGCCGCTTACATGGCTTCTATCCCACTTTGCGCGGCTCTCACTTTGCTTGCCCATCCCTCCTCCCGCCTCACTGCAAAGCACCTGTCCCGATGTCTCCTCCTCCTCTTTTACAGCGAGGCGGGAGGAGGGATGGGCAAGCAAAGTGAGAGCTCTGCAAAGCGGGACAAAAGCCATGTAAGCGGCTCTCGCTTTGCTTGCTTTAAAGCAAGAAAAGCGAGAGCCGCTTACATGCTCTGCACAGAATATTTTTTTTCTTGCTTTCCTGCCTCTAAAAACAGGGTGCATCTGATGGTCAGGTGCGTCTTATGGGGTGAAAAATACGGTAGCTTTTTTCTACCTTGCGCTTTGGGCATTGGTGGCAGAGGTACTCAGCAGAGGCAGTTCACCCGCAATATAACGCCAGGTGAAGCAGCCATCACAGTCTGGCCCTCATACCAATCCTGGACTATGTATCGATACTTCGCCCAGGCCTACTTGGGAGAGAGTTTCACGACTGAGATGATGCCACTAAGAAGGCCATGTTACTGTTACTCACACTTACCTTTAAAGTAGAACAAGGATCAAGGGCTCTGGGGATGACCATAACTGACAGGCAGGTTCTTGCAGGAGAAGACAGACTTTCAGATATTCTGGCCCCAAGCCATTTAGGGCTTTAGAGGTAGCAGCCAGCACCTTGAATTGGGCCTGAAAACAGATACAACAAGATTAGTGTAATATCCAAAAAGTGGAAACCTGAAAGCATTCTGGCTGCCACATTTTGCATGAACCACAGTTAATGCCCGTTTTGTGTAGGTATGTTTCAGTAAAATGCTCTGTTTAGTAAGGCATGTGTAACTGGCCTGCTCTGGCTTCTCCAGGAAAGTAAGCAGTTCATGCATCTGTCTAAATTGAGCAAACACACATTTTAGCTACAAGTGCCAGCAAGATCTGCACTGTCAGATCCAGAACCGGTTGTACATCCACTCCTGGACCAGTTTGTCTACTGACCATCAGCGTCTCTGCCTTCTATAGATGAAGCTTCGGGTTTTAGCCCGTATCCATCATTGTCCCCACACCACAGTCCAGTATATCTACAGCCTCCTCATCCAGGAGCAAGTCCAAAGTTTAGCACAAATTGGGCAGCTTCTTTTCATTCTCCCGACAATGAAATGCTTTACTTAACCTGAGAGCGACTAAAACAATGTCCTCTAGGATGGTTAAGGAAACAAAAGACTATCCACAGTATGGATGTATTACCCACAGAGTTAGAGTTTAAGTGAATTTTGTCTGTTTTGATTCGAAAGTATAAAGTGTTTCACTCAAAAATGAGATTTTGCTGGTTAGAACTGAAGTTTAGAAATGTTAGATGGTTAACTGCCAATAATATCAAAAGGAATAAAGTCAACTGTCAGGGAACTGCCATCAGAAGAACAGGTGGTGGAAAGGCTCCAGGAGAATTCCAGAGACACTACAGCAGAAGAGGGAACCAGTAGGGGGGGTGCAGGAGCTCCAAGGGAAAGGGAGTCGGAGGGGAGGCTCTGGGATACTTCCAGTGAGAACAGTGAGGAGGTATCGGGACCCCCTTTAGGGACCCCCATCCCTCACCGGAAACTGTCACGCAGAGAATCCAGGAGACGCGTTTCCGTTAAACAGCTTTTATGTTGGAAACGTTTCCGCAGACGCCCACTGTCAGATTCTACCAGCGACTGACGGAGCCATGCCAAAGGGCTCCGCTCAAGGCAGAGATTTACTACACTGAGTAATCTCTGAGGGATCAAGCTTTTACGCACAAGCAGCTCATTATCCCATCACATCAACATTTCATACATTTCCCCCAGGTTGCACAGCAGAAAGAACTGAAACATAGTTACTCTTTTTCATCATTTTTTTAAATGTCAGGGTCAGTTGTTTCCAGCCAATTGTGTCAAATAGTCATCAACAGTTTTCCATTTAGGCTTCTCTTGAGAGTAAGGTGTTGAAATTGCAGTGTCCCAAGCACAGCGGAATGATGAGGAGTACGTGCCACATACTCTATATTACTTTATTTACACTTCAAAGCTGGTAGATTACAGAGAAACATCTTGCCTCTGCCGGAGCAGAGAAAGCATCCTCTCTCCTCTAAAGCACGGAGAGAAACACTGAGAACAGTGAAAAACAGGAAACCAGTGTACGTCACATCCAGTCTCCTTTCCCGTGAGAAACCCAAAAGCAACTGACTGTGGAATGTAAACACCTGTCTCGTGACAAGCACTTCGCTGCACAGTGAAAGAGAGCAGAAACCAACATAAGGATGATCCCCAGAAAAATAATTTCACTCACCCAAAACATGATATAGTGCTGTTCATTATAAATGGCAATATCTTTCTTCCTAGTTGGAGTCCAAATTATGGTGTGGTGACTACTTTTCCTCCTTTTGTATTTCCTTTGCAACCCCAAATACTCATTTCAAATGCAGTGGAACCTGTGGCTCACATGTTTTCAACCTGGTTTTCTGTCAGATGAAGCTTTGATCCTAGTAACAACTTCATTTGAACATTAAGGCATACCCACACATCCCTTGCCTCTCCCCACCCTTAATCTTTTGAGAAGAAACTGGGTTTTAAATAAATTGTGTGAGAGCGTTTTTTTCCATTACCGGGCTAAAGATCAGAAGAAGATTCAGATGATTCAGATGTTCTTAATTATATGTATATGTAGCACAGAAGGTTTGACCCTTAAAACATCTATTAACACTCTTTCCTCTGAACCTTTATTGTCTAAAGCACAAAAGTTTAAAGCAGTTTTAAATTTGCAGACTTTAATAATAAAAAAGCAAATGAAAGCTGCATGTGTAAAGGTAAGAAGTAGTAAAGAAAAAAGTGTTGAAAGTAGATCTGATGTCCGACAGATCAGTGACCCATTTGTGAAAAGCCAGTTCGGGTATTCCTTTCTCATCTCGTAATTTTTCACACCTAAGATCTTTGATTGAGTTCCTGGCAGAGGGTCTTTTTGCAATATTTTAGAGAATCCAATTGTACATTCTGTGTTCCATGTACTATTGGAAGCCAAGAATAGCTCACATACTGGTAATAGTTTAGATATTTAATATGGTTTTTACCACTGCGAAGATAATCAACTCAATGAATGAACAATTAACTTTTAATTTACTCTCATAACTAATATACACAATGTTTGTATTGCCTATTATTTCAAAAGGGGATAGGATCTTATGTAGCCTAATTTCCTTTATATACACAACATACTTTGATATATTGACTATGCTTATGTTGGGTTTGGGGAATAAAGTATATTTGAGCCTGAGTTCTGAAATCTGCTACCATTACTGCTTCTTGCATTATGGCAATCTTTGGACTAGAGCACTGTTGTTGTTTCCTCTGAGCAATCCCTGATAAACTGTATATTTGGCGGGTTCAGCTTTGACATGTCTATCTCAACATTTTCCTCTGCAAGTATCCTGACTGCATATAGTTCTTTGCATGCTCTCTGAGTTGCATTAGCAGGAAATTTTCTCTTTGCAACTGCATTTTTTGTTTGTGAAATAAACACTTCCTCTCAGGGATAGCTCCAGAGGGTGGCAAGAGTGGGCATTTGCCTGGGCCCCAAGACCAGCAGAGGGGCCCCCCAACAATTCTACTGTTTCCACATAGTAACCAAGATCATCAAGAGCGGCATAACCCAATTCTCAGTTTGTGTGTTCTACCTCTTCTAGGTGCATGTAAGAAGGGGCCCTGAAGCCAATGCAGCTTTCACTACACTGGAGGCTGCATTACACTGCTTTATGTGAATGGCTCACACAAGAGTCCTGCTTGCCAGCTGTAAGGGTTTTTTGTGCTTGACTGCAAATTCTTTTAAAGAAACAGTTATTTCCTAAGATAGGAAACTGCCTTGTAGAGTATTCACATTAATTTTAGTCTAGAAATAGCTGCTAAAGAACGAAAGTACATCAGTGAACAATATCATTTTACACAGAAGGTCTCTTTATAGGAACAACATATTGCCCATTCTTTCCAAGGCTATTATGTGTGATAAGCATTAGAAATTTTGCTTATCTTGTTGGAAGCTTCTTTCCTACCAGAACTGTTTAACATGCATGTCTGCACATAAACAAAGAAGCTGAGAACACTGTTAGCATAGATTAATAGCCCAGAATTCCCTAGGAGGAAGAAATCATGCTCCTATTTCATCAGAGATCATTTTAGTATATAAAGCTACTGTTGTGGTGCCTTCAGAGTCTGAGAGAGTTAACAGCCAAAAATAGCATCTGAAAACCTGAACCAGCCAAGGTAATGAGGTGGTTGTACTGTAAGTTTGTGTTCCTTTCTCCTCCGGGCATATCTCATATGGTTGTCATTTTCAAGTATCTCCTATGTTGTCCACAATTTCTTTCTTTGGACTCCTGATAGATGGTTTTGGCATTAACGCATTTCAATGGAACTACTTGGAATTTCACAAAAGAAACTGAAATAGGCAGAAAGCACTGCCTGCTAAGCTTGTGGAAGCAATCCAAGAGGCTCGCGTGGATTCGGAGTCTCTTATTTTGCAAGAAATTATATTGCCTAGGACTTTTGAGATCATACATTTATGATACAAGCAGATTGTTTTCAGCATAAACGTTTTAAAATGATTTAATGTAACTAACCTGCAAAGAGAGAGGAATTACTTTTGCTACTTTTAGTGATGCATGAGGATTAAAAAGCATTCTTGCAAAGATAAATTATGCCACACCTCTGGCTGGTTGACTGCTACATATTGATAAGCCATATTGCTGTGAGCTCTTTCCCCTCCAGTAAGTGTGGCTTGGAGAAATGGGAAATGCAGTTTTTCACATCTGAGTGGCTTTATGCTTCAAGATGTTGGGTATTTAAATGTTCAGAGGGAAATTCTGTTTTGCAGGGAAGGTGGGAGTCATACCAGAATAAGACATACATATTTGAAATATTCTGGGTTTTGCACAATTTAAAATCTTTGCAAAGAGTTATGAAATCCTAACATCAGATTATTTGTACTGAATCTACTAGTAGTCAACTTAATTGGATCACCCAGTTTCTAGTACTCTATTCTCTACTCATGAATACAGACTTTTGTAAGCAGATCTCCTACCAGTCCTCCCCCCACTCTGGATTTTAAAGTGTAAATCTCAGAAATACTGCCATACAAATAAATGAGTTGGAGCCACCAAACAATTGGACTGGGGAAGAGGGTGGCAAGCAAGTCAAGCAGCTGGGAAGTTTTTAGAAGGCAGTAATAAGCGTAGGCTGTGGCCTCTTGTTCAAGTCCTTATAATATCAATAAGTTGTTGATCAACACTCATAAAGTGCCTAGCATTTTCTAAGCATTGTATAGATATTCAAAGATAAAACAGTCCCTGCCCACAGGCTCACGAGGACCAAGTTTGCACATAGATCAATTTTGGGCCATGAACATCCTGATCTGAGCCATTTTGTTCTTGCCTGCTTAGCAGGTGAGAAAAACAAACCACAGTCTCTCTCTTCATGTTATTACTGAACCAGATATCATGAACCACCATCAGTAAGCCAAAAACAAACCTTAACTATTATTTACCATGACATGTGAAGAGGGCCGAAGGAGCCTTGGAACAACTGCTCCCAGTGTACGTGGTTTGCGCTCTTGTCATGGGGTACAACCTCCCAGTGGCTCTAAGAGGCTCCCTCTGGCTGGTGGCAGTATCAGAAGTATGCCTCATTGCTTTATAATAAACTGTGTGACACATCACTGTCAGTTACTGTGTTGTCTCAACAGTCTTCTCCTTCAGCAATTTGATAGTGACTCTAGCACACACACAGTACAACTAAAAATCCTGGCTCAAACTTTGCCTAGGAACCTTACTGTTATGATCCTGAATTGAGGGGCTTGAGTAGTAAGCCATGATTCAAACCTTGGTGATGTATGCCTGGCATTAATAGATGACACACTGCTACATAGCATCCATTAAAACCGGTAGAATAAATTTGAGCTGCACCATTCAGCAACTATTTCCCTTTTGAGACCACAGAGCTTACTCAAGAATCAAAGTAACTTCTCTAGAAGCATATATGGTATAAATTTAACCTTCTTGATAGAATGTGTTTGGAAAAGAACAGTATTATTAATTTGGAAACATGCCAAAAAAACCACCCAACACCCTAGCAGCAACTTTCAGAGAGCAGAGGTCTTTCCTGCATGCATTAGGAACATTTACGTGAGGTTATCCCACTGCTGATTAGGTAAATAAAAAAAAAGTTCCCAGAACTTAACATTTCCAGGGAGAGAGGTTCTGTTAATGACTCTTAAACTTGACTGAGCATGAAATTAAAAAAAGAGTTTTCAGTCACTCCCTCTGGTGTTTAGATGCATGCCAGCCGGCACAGAAAGCATCTACACTACTTTGGTGTGTGAGAAGACAATGGAGCCATGAGATTTTTATATAAACAACTTTGTATTCATGGTGAACTCAGGGAATGCTAAAGTGGTCTGTTGATAGACTTGCGCTTGGTGATTGATCAAATCCCATGTCAGCCACCAGGACCACTGGCACTAGCATGTGAAGGATGCACATGATTCCATAAGCTACTAATGTTCCTACGTACCAAACAGATTTGTTCCCGTGTAACAAAAAGGTGACCAATGGAGAAAGGGAAAGAAGAGGGAAAGTGTCCCTGTATAAACATGGAGTGTGTGATTCGATAGATTCTATGAGAACAGAAGGGACGCGGGTGGCGCTGTGGGTAAAACCTCAGCGCCTAGGACTTGCCGATCGCATGGTTGGCGGTTCGAATCCCCGCGGCGGGGTGCGCTCCCGTCGTTCGGTCCCAGCTCCTGCCCACCTAGCAGTTCGAAAGCACCCCCGGGTGCAAGTAGATAAATAGGGACCGCTTACTAGCGGGAAGGTAAACGGCGTTCCGTGTGCTGCGCTGGCTCGCCAGATGCAGCTTGTCACCCTGGCCACGTGACCCAGAAGTGTCTGCGGACAGCGCTGGCTCCCGGCCTATAGAGTGAGATGAGCGCACAACCCTAGAGTCTGGCAAGACTGGCCCGTACGGGCAGGGGTACCTTTATCTTTACCTTTTATGAGAACAGAATCATCAAGACCTACAGAGGAAACGAGTCGAGGAAGGAGTTTTCCACTGTATCAAAAGCAGGCAGAGAAGCCAAGGAGGATGAGGACTTGAATAGAGACTTTTTGGATTTAGCAGGATAGTTTTGGTGAGGGCAGTTTTAGTGGAGTGCTGAGGGTAGAAGGAGGGGGACCAAAATCAGGCTTGAAGGAGAGAAAGTTGAGAGTAGGAGTAAGCAGTGTGCTCAGTGGGTTTGGGGAGAAAGGAAATTGCACAATAATTGGCGAGAGCAGATGGGTCAAGAGGTGATTTGTTTATTTTAGAATAAGGGAAGCTGTGTTTTACATATATATTCCTTCCAATCTGTAATGTCAGTCTTGGCGTACAAGAGTAAGATCTCATGCAAACCTGTACTATAATTATTAGATTTATTTTGTAGGTTGCAGGTGCATCAGAAAGCGGGAAATGAGTGAGAATGAATAAGAGTGCGCAAATACATATTATTACTGGCACACATCAGGTCAGAATTATTCAGCAAATACTCTGAAATGCATTTGATCATACACTGGAAGTGTTAATAATTTATATTATACCTTATTAGTAAAACCTTTTGTTTCTGCTGCTGTCACAGCCAAAACAAGTTGAAAGGCTACTTCCAGAACAGTTAATATGTTTGCCTTGTTGATGGTAATTTTTACACCTGACTTTGGGGATTTCATAAAATATAATCTATTACTGATGTTTGATTAACAGTTCCATTCCCCCTCCCCCAATATATGTTCTTTCCTTCTCCTTTTTCTTCTTCTATTTGAACAAAGTGCCCATTAAAGTGAACTGGGATGGCTGCTCTCAGTTTTCACTACCTTCATGCAAAAACGTACATATTTCATGCTGCATTGTAAAAAAAGGATTAATTATTAAAATTCTGTCATTATGGGCCGGGGAGCGCCTTGCGGCATTTCAGGGATTTCATGTAAATCTATGATGTTTGGGGCTGGGGGAGGAATCCCCATTAGTAATGAGGCTTCTCAAGACACAGTTAATTTCAAGCTGCAAATGTTGGATTTAACATGACTTCAAGACATGACACTGAACTCATTCTTTGAGTGGTTTTAAATATTTGCTAAATATTGGGACTGACAGTATACTAATGGTATTTACTATGTGATTCGTGTAGTAGAGGCCACTGTCCAAAAAAACAAATAGTTTCATGCTTTGCTCTAATTCTCTTAGATCTAATGACTGATATAAAAATAATCAAAACAAGGTGTAAATTGCTGTATTTTTTGTTTGTTTGTTATGATTTAAAAAAACAATAAAAATTATGCAGAAAAAAAAATTATCAAAATAGTTTTGATGCCACAGATATGTACTGCCATTGGACATCCAATTTTTAAGGGTGGTAGATTGTAAGCTCATTAATATGCCTTGGGCATTTATTACTAACAACGGTTGAAAATTCATGGTGCAAAAAAATTATAATGGTATCCTATTCTTTATATTGCTGTTTCTTCCTATATTGTTGCATATTTGATTATTTTTGCATGTTCCTACATTTTAGCTAGCCTATTTGTGTTTGTAAATTTTTGTTTCCAGTATTCTACAAAAACCATTCTTACTATTATTATCATATATCAATTCCTATAGGTAAGAAGAAGCAACAGTGAATCCAATGTTCAGTACATCCCTATATCTTTTCCATTATAATATGTATCGTTTTCCATACAGTGCTTCTTTGATCCTGGTGGTCCAAGAACAAGTCTATCACAAATGAGAAATATCACTTTTCACTGTTAGGAATTCGAGAACATTTTTGTCTTGCTTATCATGAAAGCAGCAATAAACTCCGATAAGCAACTTGTAGTAATTTTCCTCAAGTGTCCATATTTAGGAGAAAGGTTTGGCAGTTATTGAAAAATGTTCCCATATTTGAATAGATATCTCTTTGATGCCCAGAGTACAATTCACTGTATTTCTTATACCTTTTTCAAATTTATATTTTTATTTCCGCAAGATTTTATAGATTCTTCACAAGCTTTGTTTATTATTCCTTCTCCCATCTTATTAAAACTCTTAATTGGATATTTGATCTCAAAAAGTAATTTAGATGGATCTAATTTGGAAAAAACCTCAAACTAAGCAGAGAACCTTTTACCCAAAGTTGATTTTTTAAAAAAACTTAAATTGTATTGTCATCATTTCATCTGAATACACAATTACCCCTTCATGTCCTATGTTTTCCCACATAAATTCTAATTAATCATCAACTACAGAAGCTAATGGGGATTTGGGGCAGGACTTGTTCTTACTTAGTATTTATCCCAGATCTATAGAAGATTAAAGTGCCTTTTTCTTTGTACCCCTGGAGCATAAACTACTGTTGACCAATAATAATGCTTGTGGATAATGTCTTAATAAAGCTTTTTCAAACAGACATATCAATAAATTTGGATTTTTAATCCAATCAATGATGCCTTGGACATTTTCCCAGCAAGTAAACCATATCATAAAAACCTCTGTCAAGAGAGTCTTGGATGTTGTTAGCTTACCAAATTAAAGACTAAAATGGAGCATTCTTCACACTAGAACTCTTGGCTTGGCTGAAACTCAGAAAGAAAGATTGGCCCTGCAGCAAACCATATTCACTCATTAGGCTTTCTTTGGTCATGCAGATACTCCTATTCTAATTTAGGTAACATTGATCAAATTAGGCATTTGTCTAAGCACAATTTATAAATGTAAAAATTTTATCACTTAGAAAGTAAAACATATTCACTGAATATAGGGTATACTGTACATTGATAATGGGATAAAGAAAACTAATAGGCATCCAAGGAAATAATTAGATTCCTCTGTGCAAGCTTTTCTTCCAAGTTTAATCAGTCTACAAAATGAAGTCTATTATGAGGTAGCTTTTGTTGCAAATTAGTGAAATGTTTAATAATTGGTACTCTGTGGTTTCCAGTTTATTTCTCCATATAAAGGTTAATTAGCTTTGACTCCAGGAATGAATAGCTTTAGCTAGTTATTAATTTTTCAGATTCATTAGGCAATTGATTTTAATTACTCTGTCTGTCGCTACATGGAAATAGCCATCTATTTATGTAATATTTTATGATGGAAGTCTAGTACTACCTTCCGAATGGTGGATACAGTTTAGTATTCTTTTATTCCCATGGCTTTAACACCTTTCTGCATAATAACTTCACGTTCCACAAGTTTCCAACACCTGTAGTTCCTTCATGCACCATAAGTCATTGCTACCTTAGATGTTTAAAAAGGAATCTGTGGGCCAGGGGGGCGGTGCTGGAAGGCTGGCACCCAGGGATGGAGAGGGGCCCTCTCTTTATGAGCCTAGATGTCAGAGAGGGAGAAGCAGAGCTGCTGGCATGCCCCTCTGCTGGAGCACAGAGCCTCATCAGGGAGGGAGGAGGACTACAACCAGCCAGAGGAAGGTCTGAAGGAGGAAGAGGTGGTGGCAGAGCTGGAAGCAGAGAGGCAGGTCACTGTTTTATCATCAAGAACCAGGCACTGCCTTCATAAGTGGAATTAGACAGCGCGCACATAGCCGACACACAGGGCAAGCTGCCTCATCTTTAAAAGCTTGGTGGGAGGGCTGTGTCAACCATTGGGAGATCTTTCATTTGCTTATGAACCTCTTACCTTGCTCATGTACCTTGTAAACTTGACTACCGAACCTTGTGCCTGCTGCTAAGGCTATACTGCTATTAGCCCGAATAAAGATAGCAGTGTGTGCTGGTAAATAAGGATGATATCAGTGTATTTTGGGATGGGTGCCTGACAGCTAAAGTAACCAAGGTACTGAGAGTCCCTGTGGGATCAGAGGCTAGCTCTGAACTAAAGATCCAGGAGGAATCTCCTGGAAAGGTCTAGATGAGATATTGGAAGCAGGTTTATGCACTTGTAGCATAAGATGATCATTCCAAAGACAAAGTTGATCACAGGCCAGGAATCCATCTGAAGGAGGATTACTAAATAATGTAGGGCAGTGATGGGGAGGAAAATTATATAGGCAAGGTAGGAAAACAAGAGGGCCAGCAGGCACCAATGTACACAGAGAGGGGAGGCAGATGGGCAAGGAGACAAATACAGAGACCTGACTGATAAGTATTTATAGTCGCACCACGTCAATAAGAACCAAAGGACTGCAGGAGTAAGTCAGATTGGGCAGTGATGGATTTACTGTTAATACACCAATAGAAGAACAACAGGAGTATATACCTGATGTTTCCATCAGGTTTGTATCCTTAGCAGCAAAAGCGGTTGTAAGCACACCTGGATATTCCTCCCAAATGATATCTATAATAGAAAACAATGAAATAGTGCATATTTCAGGTGCTGGGAAGCTATAGTTGGCCATAATCTTCCAGAGTGTGTGCAGTGAAATAGATGCACATGCCAATCACACATGCTTTTTTTCCCCAGTGTGGAAAAGTAGCTCCGAGTATGATCAATAAGATGGATGTTTTAGTGCAGGCACCTCCTGAGAGAGATGGGGAAAGAACTGCAGAGGATGTTAGAAGACTGCTGAGCTGGCATACTGTGGGACAGAAACAATTATCAGACTTAGTGGTGCTGTACAATGGGAAAGACAACAGTGCTGCTGGTCCACTTTATCACTGACTGCAGATTTGCCTTTTAAGGAAACAGAAATACTAAAGGGAAAATACAGATCTCAAATGAATTGGCATGAGTTATATTGTAAAATAGGATTTTAGTCTACAGTGATGTTAACAGCTTTATTGCTTTGGCAGTTAATTTCATAGAAAAGGCCAATTCCATGTTGCAACGGCCTCAGCTCTTTGTTTTATACAATTGTACTATATTCTTTAATTTATTCTAGGCTACAAGAGAATTGGCTTGTTTAAAGTTGAAGGGAATTTTCCTTTGTACTTGATACATGCCAAATGTTCTTTGCATCTTTCTCAATTTAATTTCTGCATTTCTCCACAGGAGTTCAGACATGCACTGGAGAACAGCTCAGAATCAAAAGCCTGTCCATCTGCTGAGAGGCATAAAGGACCATTGAGCTACAGGATGGCAATGCAGTTGCCTTGGCAACAAGGGGGAGGTGTACTGAAGGCGCTGTCACTAAGTGTGACTCTTCTGGCAGTCCTTATTGCCTTTTACTATCGAGGTGTTTAAGTGGAAATCTGAACTGAATGATGACATCGTCAGGAAATATAACAAGATGGTTGGAAACGTCAGAGTAAAAAGTCGGACAGTTTATACGCCAAGGCCTTACCTTGTAATCATAATCTAGATAAGATTCTCCTACATTGGTATAAGTTATTTAGTTATTTTTCCAAGATCAAGTTAACAGGCTTTTCCACGCTTTTCCATTTTAAAAGAAAGTGTTTGTCTGCATATACCAGGTTCATATTTGCCACCCATAGGTGTATGTTTTAGAAAATTAAGTTATTGAAGTATTTTTCTTAAGTCAAACAGTTGATAATGCGCTTATGTGAAGCCTTATTAAACTTTCTTAATGTACCTAGAAACATGTCATCTTTTGTGTTTTGATGAAATGTTCAGTTCAAAAGTTGCTGGGCATTCAGACTATAAAAGTTGTAACTATTGATTTGTATTGTTATATATTTTCTTCATGTTCATAAGAATGAGTAGTTCAGACTCTAAATGCAAACAACAAAACTAAACAGTAAATCACTTTAGAATCCATTCTCTCAAATACGTAAAGATCCAGAGGAGATAAGGCAATATTGAAAGTAGTGAATGTTTTACTATTCCCTCATTTGGTGTCTTTCTTCCCTGGCTAATGCATCATCTGTCCATATGTGCTTCCTAAAGCAAGAACATGTGCAGATCACAATTTTGCAGTTCCCCAAATAATGACACATTCTTGAGGTTGGGTAAAGCAGAATGTTTTTTTGGTTGGTTTTCACCCATCAGAATGCCTCCTGCCAATTTGCTACAAGTGAGTATCTCTGCTTTATCCATTACAGGGTTGATCTTCATGAGTACCTCCATCCCAAATTCTCACTACTATAGGACACTCCCACCACAGATGAATAAAAGTATCAGATTGATAGCAACCAGACCTGCAGTCTGGGGTATGGTACCCAGTTTGTGTGTTATTTTCACTTGGGTATAATACGATCTGTGGATTGTTTTTGATATATCCTCTCTGATATAGATAGAAGCAGATAATAACCGCTCTACTTTCCAGATGCTATCCCACTGACTATGTGGAATTTCCATCATATATCTTCCAAACCACACTAAGGGCAATCAGCCTCCCATGGTATGCTAATGCAGCATACAATACATATTTGAAACCATGCCTAAAACCAAGGCCTCAAAAGATGCAAGACCCTAAGTAACCTGCTCTTGAATTTCTCTGCTGGAAATTAAATTACTGGCCTGCTGGATATTAGGCCCATTAACTTGAACATTGGATAAATCTGTCTCTTCATTGTTCTTCCATGAGTGGATGGGTGTAGAAATTTATCTGTTTTTATTTATTACTGCTTATATTATTTTTGAGAAGGGGGATCTCTAAGTAGTTTACAGCCTATCTTAAAAGATCAAATACAAAAAATCCTAGAGAAATTCTACATTACATAAAACACCACAATTAACAGCTTAAACACTGGCATAAAACATTACCCCAAACAGCCACATTTTTAAATAGTGTAATTAGCAACTAAGCAAAATAAAAATAAAAATAATCACTCTAACCTACCATATGCCCAATCAATCATGCAATTAAATGAGCCAATTAAATTCCCAGCCCCTTAAACAAAAAGAAACACAGCCTAATCTAACCACAGCTAAAATGCATCCCACTTAGTTCCACTCAAACACACCCTTACATAATCAAGAGAATCACAACAAACACATAAACACTATAAACTGAAATACCCAAACTTCACTCCTCTTGCACACCCTTCAGTCAGACTATGAACACTCTGCAGCCAATCCCAGAGTTCAGTGTCACATCCTTAAGCAACAATCCCCCACATAACTTCGCTATGAGACTCATGACAAAGCTAGCAAAATGCCAACATACACAGCAAGCAGCAACACACACACACACAAGCATTCATACCAAGCCCTCCCCATCTCCAGGCTCTCACTTTGGGGATTACAGAAACCACTGTCAACAGTAACACTTGCCTAAAAATAAAGTAAAACCTATTGCCATGCATATTACCATGAGATACCTGAAACATGTAAACATACATATATATATATATATATATATATAGCCCTTCATCTTAGGATGCCAGGGCAGTTTGCAGCATATTACAACACAAAAATGTGTAATATAATAAACAAAACAATAACCCCGCTTCCCCTTCTACCTGACCTCTAATCAAGTTCCATCATCCTGATTTGACCTCCTGACAGAGTAAGCCACCCAGCCCCCAGTAATTCTCATAGTTGCACTTATTAACATGACTTGAGGTGAGAACACTCCAGCAGATATTTGCAATGAGAACCCTGATTTGCGCTCGGCATACCTTTGCACTCATCACCTGAGGTTGGAAACTTAAATCCTATGGATATGGGCACTTTGATTCTCCCTACCCCACACTCTAGACCAGGGTTTCCCAAACTTGGGTCTCCAGCAGTTTTGGGACTACAGTTCCCATCATCCCTGTCTATTGGTCCTGCTAGCTAGGGATGATGGGAGTTGTAGTCCAAAAATAGCTGGAGATCCAAGTTTGGGAAACCTTGCTCTTCTTTCCTTTGGTTTCTTCCCTAGGTGACTGACCCTTTAAGAGATCTCTTTCTTAAGCCTCGGTGTTCCATGTTGGTGGCAACTCTTCTAGCTCAGATGGCTCCAACCTTTGGTCAGCTTAGCTGCACTTCATACCCTCCTTCCCCCTTCCTCCCTTCCCTTCTCTGTTATTTTTATCATCTGTTTTAGTCTGGATCATCAGGCAATACACAGCCTTTTGCTCCTACTTCACCTGTAGGACTCCACTGGCCTTCACTTCTCTACCACAGAACGCCCAGGCAACCCCATGGGCTTGGCACCCAAGACAATTTACGAGCATCTCCCTTGGAAGAACTGTGTTGGAAGTCCCCTTGGAACTTTTCCTGAATAATCAGCCGCCTGGTTCTGTGAAAAGCAATGCATCCTTTCCTGTAATAAATTGTATATTCTTTTACTCTAAGCCTTGGTCTTTTGTCTGATGATTCCGCCTGATGTAACTATAACGTATGTTCAGTTTGCCCTGTGGTGACCCTGAGCTAAAGATCTAGTGCAAGTTCCTCCAGTACATGGGTCTTTCTTGCATTGAAGGGGGCTGGACTAGATGTCCCTTGGGTCCCTGCCAACTCTACGATTCTATGATTCTTCAACACAGGTAGGCAAGGTCCCACAATAGCAACCTGGCCCAGGAGAAAGTTGCCAAGACAGGCATTGGGGCAAACTCCACGATGCCGTAGCCAAAAGATTAGAAAAGGGAGGCTGGTTTAGTACTTGGGGACTCAATGCTCACTTTACCCAGTGATTTGTGCCTATCTATAAATTGCAGCCCGAATACCTGCCACGTCTAGGAAGCATGCAAATATCTTTCACAAGCTGACTACAAACAATCACCCCTTGGTAGAAAAAAAAGTAACACAATGCTTAGGGTGTGTGAGAGAGAAAATGGTACCTTCTGAGAACTCCGCCACCTCTGTCACATTCCTGCCTGCAGATTTCTGAACATCTGACAGTTCCTGTTAATTTAGTCTCACTCCCCAGTTCAGCTCCCCATATGGAAAGCTGGAGTGATTTTTGAGTAACAGCAAGTAATATCTAAAGTGGCAGCAACTGGCAACTCTGATACTGAGCTTGGTTGCAGCCATTACCCAGAATCCCTCTGTTCTTTTTGAGAAGCAATTACAATTTCACAGGTTGGAATTAAAATTCCCTGCAGTATGCAATAGAGTAACAAACTGTCAAAGTGATTTCAAGCTGCTAATCTCTCACCGTGGAATGAGTGAAAATAGAATTCCTCATACCCTGTGTACAGGGCTGACAACTTAAAAAGATTTCCAGTGCCTCTGAATACATGTGGGAGAACAGCATGGCCTGCCCACACACAGGATGTTTCCTAATATGTGATGTCTATAAAAACCAGCTAATAGCCTGTATGTTTGGGTTTTTTTTAAAAAAAACTTGTCATAATGTATGTAAATTCAAGGTGTCACAAAGACCAACTCGCTGCTTATGCTGGCAAATGCAGTATTCTATGGTATAATCACAGTGTGATTTTTTTCTGCCCATCTCTCTTACCCTGGTGCTACTCAGTAATAGTTTTGCATTCAGTTACTTATTTCAAGCGGCAAATACTCACAGCTGAATTTAGCCCAAACTGAAAAAAAGGAACTACAGGCCCCGAAGCATCACGAACAGAGCTTAACAAAAGGTACTGTTTCTGCCAGGGTTTTTTGTTGCTCCTATTGTTGCTGTGGCGGGATGCGGGTGGCACTGTGGGTTAAACCACAGAGCCTAGGACTTGCCGATCAGAAGGTTGGTAGTTCGAATCCCCGCGACGGGGTGAGCTCCCATTGTTCGGTCCCTGCTCCTGCCAACCTAGCAGTTCAAAAGCACATCAAAGTGCAAGTAGATAAATAGGTACCGCTCCAGCGGGAAGGTAAAAGGCAATTCCGTACGCTGCTCTGGTTCGCCAGAAGCGGCTTAGTTATGCTGGCCACAAGATCTGGAAGCTGTATGCCGGCTCCCTCGGCCAATAAAGCGAGATGAGTGCTGCAACCCCAGAGTCGGCCACGACTAGACCTAACGGTCAGGGGTCCCCTTTACCCTTTTTATTGTTGCTGTATCCTGGTCTCACAATTTTAGCATGGCTATACTCACAGCAAACATCTCTGTAGAAAACGAATTTGTGGTGTTGAGAAGCTCGTGTGCAGAAATGTGAGGTGCCGAAGGATAGACGGGAACCTGTGGCATTCCAGGTGTGGCCACACTACAACTCCCATCATCCCTTGCATCAGCCACGCTAGCCAGAGGAGATTCCCCGCTCCTCCAGTAAATGGACCAGGGACAACAATCCTAAATGTTATCATTGTTACATCACTATCCATGTAAACAGCTTTACAAAGACCGAGAAGATGGGTCCTCAATGGCTGGCTAAGGAAAATGGCAGGTGCAAGGAGCAGAAATGGAAACAGCTTAAAGGAAAACAATGGGTGGTTTTCTGTGTATTTAGGCTTAGTTACATTAGGATACGGGCACTAGAGGGGTAGCATAAAGGCTTCGCAGCAAAAGTGACTGGCACCAGGTCCCAGGCATCCAACAGCACATTCTTCCCTGGGCCATGCTTTCTGAAGGGGGAAGAAAATGGCCTTAATTGCCAGTTAGATTTGTAAAGTCTTTTTTGTTATGTTTGCCTTGACTGGGGGAACTGCCTCATAATTGCTGCTACTTCATTAGTATTCACAAGGCCTGGCACCAGCAGATAAAATGTATCCATTAGCTTTTCAGCTAGCACAAACTCCACAGGCCTTAGGTGAACCTCTCTGGTCTCTGAAATGAACTGTAGCAAGAGCAAAAGGGAATTCCTGCAAGGCTTGCTTTCTTGAGCTATTTGGGAGGAATATGTAAGTAAAGGCTTCAGCCGTTTGTGTAGGTTGCCTTCCCCACACACCCCTCCTTAACTGCATAGCCCAGGCTGTGACAGCTATTAAGAGGGTGGCATAGAAAAGATGACAGTGGCACTGCGGGTGTGAACTAGTGCTTAGTGAGCACCAAATTTAGAGCTCGATAGCTGTCTGGTTTTGTTCAGAAGAGTTTGGGGTTGAATGAGATATGATGGATACATGCATACTAGTTTCTTGTTGATGGAAGTCAATATGGGCTTCTGATGCAATCCTAATTACTTGCCGCAAGCACTGAGGTATGCTTAGGCAGTTTCTAAGCTTCTGCAGTGCTTCTCAGAGATTATTTTTAGTAAGCCGCTCAGGCTTGGAGCTTTTGCCACAACTGCCAGAGATTTCCTGACTTTGGCTGTGTAAGGGTTCCCTGCTGGCCTGATGTGGATCAGAACCTGAAGCAATGTCTTTAGACAGCAGGATTCTGACCACTGTGTGTACAGCCTTCAATGTCTTCTAGGCTTGTGCTTCCCAGAAAGGCTGGTCAAAGGTCTCCTTCCCCTCTGCTATCTGTGAGATCTCAAACTGTGAGAGAATGTGAGTTCCGAGAACTGCACAACCTCTTCCACTTAGAAACTACAAAAGGCAGGTGGTAGTAAGCAGAGTGGAATGAATAATGTCAGAGCAACACCTATATGTATGTATGTTAAGCATCATATAAATGTGATGGGCAATACACAGGAAGAGGAAGAAATAGGACAGAGGCTTGAGAAGGTCTGCAGCAGCCACTGCTACTATCTAATAATGTTGTGCTGTGTTTGGAGGCATCCATTGCTTAGACTGCCAAAGAGCTGCCTCATTCATTCAAATCACTGGCAAAACAGCCTGCACACTTTAGCATGCACCCTTCTGCTGCGTACACACTTGCTAATCTGGCACATCAGTGCAAGGGATATACACTTTAAACCATGACAGTGTACCCAGGCATGACACTGAAAATTGTGTTGCGTTCAAAATACAGTGGTACCTCAGGTTAAGAACTTAATTTGTTCTGGAGGTCCATTCTTAACCTGAAACTGTTCTTAATCTGAGGTACCACTTTAGCTAATGGGGCCTCCTGCTACCACTGCGCTGCCGGAGCACGATTTCTGTTCTCATCCTGAAACAAAGTTCTTAACCCGAGGTACTATTTCTGGGTTAGCGGAGTCTGTAACCTGAAGCGCCTGTAACCTGAAGCGTCTGTAACCTGAGGTACCACTGTATAAGAAGCAGCCTCATGTATCTTCTATGCACAAGATATGCTTTATAGATAAATAAGGTTACTGCATCCTTAAAACAATATCAAACTCCAAAGCATTAGATCTGTTTCAGTCAGAAGAAACAGGGACTCTGGGATATTAAGACTGCAATCCTATGCACACCTCAGAATTAGCTCCACTGAACACAGTGGGAATTGCTTCTTAGTAAACATAGATGTAACCAACAGATTTTAATTACAGTTCAACAATTCATGGCTTTTTAATGCTGAGACTCCATTGCATTTTCTACTTGAATTAAGCTAGTGTATAGAGTTGCGTTCTCCAGTCTTGGGTCCCATATGTTGTTGGAACACAAACCCCATAATCTCTGACCGTTGGCCATGATAGTTGAGGATGGTGGGGGTTGTAGTCTTAAAAACCTCTGGGAACTCAGGGTTGGGGAAGGCTGGGAAAGAGGACAGCATTTACAATGCTACTGCAAATCTATGAGACCATTGTCCAAATAAAAGATAGGTGAACTTCATATTGTTTGCTTCACATTACATTTATGGACTATAGCTTTTGAATCACCTACTTTTGTATGGAAACTTGTGGCTCTATTTTTTCTGAGAGAGTGTGAATGTTTCAGATATATATCTACCTACACTTAACTGAGCAATTTATTTTTATAGCAAAGGGAATACACAAGCTTTCAAGTTTACACTACATATGTCATCAAGCAGCCTAGAACAGTTCCCGATTCTCAGAACCTATTACAAACACAAATATTTTTAGCAATTTAAAGTGGCCTTGCCGCGAGAAATTTAGCACATCAAACAATATGTTATCTAGCATGAGCATTAGAGGTTTTGTAAACATTACAGAAGTCAGTGCTGAATCCATTGTTCTATGAATGTAAAAAGGCTAGGTATTTTGATTCCTAGGCATATCTTTTAAAGGTCCTGGAAAAGAATCAAACCATCTGTGAGGAAGTGACTGTATTGGGGCATCCATTTAGCCTATAAAAACATCTTGCATTGTTTACTTGGAAAGAATGAGTATTAGCACATAAATAATCAGCTGTGGACCTAATTTTAAAAAGGAAGCAGTTCTGCTTATACAAGTTGTTCATCACTACCACCAACACTGCTATGGTTCAAAGTCTCACATCAACCGTTCTGCTTCCTTATAGGTAAAAATGTGGACATGTTCATAGCTGTCAAAGTAGAAATTGGTGAGAACTTCACACATTCCATTTCTCTAAGGCAAAGCTGGTCCCTGGCTCTGATAAATTTATCTGCCTGTAGGCAACAGAAGTGCTATCTCCCAAAGAATCAAGACACCTGAGACTTCCCCTGCAAACTTCTAAGAAATACTACTTGGGTCGGCCAGGAGTGGGGGGGGGGGGGCAAGAGACATAAAAAAACAATTTGTTGCTCATGTTTCTCCTAAGTGCTTTTTCATGGATCTTGCCACTTGAATGTCTCAGTTGGAGACTGTTCTCATTCACCACAGACCTCTACACATTCAGTTCACTTCCCTGCAATTACACATACCTTTACAGCACAACAAAGATGGCTTTTACTTCATCTTTTTGGAAAGCCAAACCACCAGGCTGCTTTTAAGAAATCCTCATGGACCAAAAACAGTGCAGTGCTACAGTTTTAGAGTGTGTGTTGGCTTCTTAATGGCATCTCAAAGAATTAGGGAAGTCCTCATAATTTGCTCATGTCATTCTGTACTGGTCTCTGAAAGCTGTGGTTCTTGGGGTGACCTAGTTTCACAACGTTTCAAGTACTTTCCTTCCCCTCTTATCAGTTTCATACTTCTGGGTGCATTCTGCAGGCTACAAGATGGGCAGTGTACTTTCTCACTCTTGGTCCTTTACCCTTGAGAGTGTTGAATTTGCAGTGTCCCAAGCACAGCGGAATGATGAGGAGTACGTGCCACATACTCTATATTACTTTATTTACACTTCAAAGCTGGTAGATTACAGAAAAACATCTTGCCTCTGCCGGAGCAGATAAAGCATCCTCTCTCCTCTGAAGCACGGAGAGAAACACTGTGAGAACAGTGAAAAACAGGAAACCAGTGTACGTCACATCCAGTCTCCTTTCCCGTGAGAAACCCAACAGCAACTGACTGTGGAATGTAAACACCTGTCTCGTGACAAGCACTTCGCTGCACAGTGAAAGAGAGCAGAAACCAACATCCTCCCCCTTTCTGTGAACATCACTGGGCAGCGTGTTCGTACAATATCAGTACAAACCCAACTTCTGCACATAGGTACAGTGTTGATCCCTTGATACAATCTTGGACAATACATCAGCAGGAATTTCATTACCTGGCATATAGGACACCGTTACGAGTCCCTTCTGAATACGTTCCCTAGCATGTTGCAACTTCAATTGCAAGTGCTTCGTGCTTTGCTTACAACCTTCAGAATTCAGCAAAGCCAAACATGCTTTGTTGTCCTGGTAAACCTGGATTGGACATTTGACAGGAATTTTCATGTCTTTGCACAATTGTAACAACCATTCACAATCTTTGAGTGAATAAGACAGTGCATTCAGTTCAGCTTCACAAGTACTTAAGCTAACTGTTGTTTGCTTCTTGCATGACCAATCAAATAGACCCTGATTGTACATGTAGCAAACTCCAGACGTGCTTTTCCTGTCTGTAGTGTCACTTCCAAAACTTGCATCTGCAAATATCTCAAGACCACCAGACTTCTGATTGTTAAATCTCAGTCTGTAATGCATAGTGCCTTTCAAATAGCGCGCTATGCGTTTCAGAGCTTTCCAATCCTTAACAGTAGGATTGTTGACTTGTCTGCTTAGCAAATTACAGCTAACAGCAATGTCTGGTCTTGAACATCTGGCAGTGAAGTTTAGCTTGCCTAGCACACTTCTGTACAGTGTAGTGTCAGAAAATGCTTCTTCAGTGTCATCTACCTGATAACCTGTTGTCATCGGTGTGTCTACAGGGTTAGCATCCATCAGGTTTAGTTTGCTTAACACATCAGCAATTTTCCGTGACTGGTGTACTAGAATGTTACCATCTTGATCTCTCTCTATTTCCAGAGATAGGTAGTTGTTTACCTCACCAAGATCTTTCATGTCAAAGTGTTCTTTCAGTTGAGCTAGGGCGTTATTGTACATTGTGACATCATCCCAAAAGAATAAAAGATCATCAACATAAAACAAGCAATACAGCTTCTTTTGCCCCTCCTCTTTGACAAATACACATGGATCAGCTTTCCCTTGCTGAAAACCTAGAGAAAACAATACCTCAGTGAGTTTTGTGTGCCAACACCGTGCACTTTGTTTGAGACCATAAAGGGACTTTTTCAGAGCACAAACAAATCCCTGTTTTACCTGTACGCCATCAGGTGGAAGCATATAAAGTGATTCATCTAGAGATCCGTACAGAAAAGCTGTATTCACATCGTGGTGACTAATGTGTAGATTCTCCTCTGCAGCTAGCTTGAGCATAAGCCTAATGCTCTCATACCTCACTGTGGGTGAGTAGGTCTCATGATAGTCTTCACCTGGTACCTGTGCAAAACCTCTGGCTACCAATCTGGCTTTGTGTCTGACTATCTTGCCATTTTGATCTGTCTTCGCTTTGAAGACCCATTTGCTTCCAAGCAGTTTCATTCCTGGAACTACTGGAACAAGTTCCCATGTTTTGTTCCTTTCCAAGGAATCAAGCTCAGCCTTCATGGCATTTAACCATGGCTCAGCTTCCTGTGAGAGCCAGTGTGGTGTAGTGGTTAAGAGCGGTAGTCTGCTAATCTGGGGAACCGGGTTCGCGTCTCCGCTCCTCCACATGCAGCTGCTGGGTGACCTTGGGCCAGTCACACTTCTTTGAAGTCTCTCAGCCCCACTCACCTCACAGAGTGTTTGTTGTGGGGGAGGAAGGGAAAGGAGAATGTTAGCCGCTTTGAGACTCCTTAAAGGGAGTGAAAGGCGGGATATCAAATCCAAACTCTTCTTCTTCTTCTTCTTCCTTTGAATCCAAATCCTGGATTTCTTGGAAACTTGAAGGTTCAAATACCTTCTTGGAGCTTTTAACAGCTGTTACTGCTATCTTAGCAAACTCATCAGCAAATCTCTTTGGAGGTCTGCCTTTTGTTGCTCTTTGTGACCTGCGAATTAGCCTTAAGTCTTCAACACTCTCCTCTTCCTTCTTAGGAGAAAAGTGACCTATTGTGAACAATGGTTCTTCCAATTCCTGATCAGAGCTTTCAGAGGGTCGCATAGAGGCTTTCGCACTCTTGAAATCCTCTGAATCACCCGATTCAGTTTCAGACTCAGAATCAGAACCTTCATCAGTGGGTGTGGGTTGTTGCGGTTGCTTTTGACTATCCTCAGTCTCATCACTGTCATCAGGATAACATTGGAAAATTCCCACATTCTCCCCCCACTTGGCATTGTACTCAACACTTCTTGTGAGCTTAATGGTCTTAGAGTCAGTCATCATTATTCTGTAAGACCCTTTCTGATAACCTAGAAAGATACCATGCAATCCACGCTTGTCTAACTTGGAGTTTTGTGGTGAGTGAACCCACATGTCAGAACCAAAAATTCTCATGTGTTTGATGTATGGCTTCTTGCCAAACATCTTCTCATAGGGGGTACAACCAATCGCTGAAGATAACCTGCGATTATAACTGTAAACAAAACACGAGAGAGATTCGGCCCAATTACTCTCTGGAAGATTGGCATCATGTAGCAAGGTTTTTAACCCTTGAAGCAATGTTTGATTTGCCCTCTCGCACAGTCCATTCTGCCATGGCGAGCGAGGACTAGACAAATCGTGTTGAATTCCTTTCTCAGTCAGAAAAGCTTCAAACTGCTGAGAAGTGAATTCCCCCCCGCGATCAGTGAAAATAATTTTTATCTTCTTACCATGCACATTTTCCAACCAAGCACAGAATTCCTTGAACCCTGGAAAAGCCTCTGATTTCTGCTTGAGATTGTACACATAAATATACCTGGAAAATGCATCAATGAGAACCATGAAGTACCTGTTTCCACCCAAAGAGGGCGCTAGTGGTTCTTAAAGGAAACGTCAATTTTCCGCTCATCCAGCTGTCCAACGCTGAGCAGATTATGTTTGGCATCCGGTACATAAAGCACATCCTGTATCGATAAGTCCAAACTGTGAATAACAACAGTTCCGTAGCCCTTACTGGGGATTGTGTGGTCATCCGCCTGGTGAATCGCACCTTCCTGCGGTGTAAAAGACACGAACAGTCGCTTATCGTTGCACATGTGTTGCGTTGCAGCCGAATCAACAACGAAGAAAGATCTGGACGTCTTCTGGACCTTTGCAACCTTTGGAGCGAAGCGTGAGACCATTGCCTTGTGCTGCGTTGTCCTGGACACCGGACCTTTGCCTTTGCCTCGGCCTTTTCCACGCGATGAGCTTTCGCTGCGCTGCTCTGTCTTGGCCCTGGGATATTTGCATTCCCTCTTCATATGGCCTAGACGTTCACACGAGTAGCATTTCACTGCCTTCAAAGCTTTGGCGCCATCTGGTGGTTCCACTGCACTCTGGGATGACGTCTGTGAAGACTCCCCCTTACCCATGCAGCTATCACCCTGGCGGTCTGCTTTTTTCTGTATCATGGCAGTATCACAGGCTACTCTGAGCTGAGCATGTGGCTGATTGGCATCAGATTCCCCACGTGCATCAGCCAGTCTTCTGCAGCTAGCCATCATGACTCTGGCATTAGCCTTCTGCGTCATCTCTGCTGCTTTAAATCAAGCTGCTTTATACAAGCTGCGTCTCTGCTGCTTCAAGCCTCATTCCAAAGGCAAGTTCAAAAGTGCTTTCTCTCTGCTGCCTTAAATCAAGCTGCGTCACTGTTTTCTGCAGCTGCTTTATTCCAAAAGCACTTTGAAAAGTTACTTTCGGTTTCCCCCAGCATAGGAGCTTGTTCCTTTGAGCCTTTGCCTGTGCCCGGCAAAATGGCCATAAAAGTTCAGAGTCCAGCCATAAAGCCATTAATTAGAAGCTGGCAGGCTGCCCGGAGCATCAATCATCTTGACGGCAGATACCGTCCGATCTGTCCCTCTGCATTCCGATCCTTTTGCCGGCATTCAGATGACTGCGTCTTTCTTCTGGGCCCCATAACCAGGAATGTTGAATTTGCAGTGTCCCAAGCACAGCGGAATGATGAGGAGTACGTGCCACATACTCTATATTACTTTATTTACACTTCAAAGCTGGTAGATTACAGAAAAACATCTTGCCTCTGCCGGAGCAGAGAAAGCATCCTCTCTCCTCTGAAGCACGGAGAGAAACACTGTGAGAACAGTGACAAACAGGAAACCAGTGTATGTCACATCCAGTCTCCTTTCCCGTGGGAAAACCCAACAGCACAGACTGTGGAATGTAAACACCTGTCTCGTGACAAGCACTTCGCTGCACAGTGAAGAGAGCAGAAACCAACAGAGAGGGTATCGCCACAATTCCAATCTCATGCTCTATTTTTGCAAACAGATTCCTGGCTTTTAGCAGTATAAACAGAGGAGCTGAGTGCAGAGAGACATTTCAGGCCAGTTGTGTGACATTGGGTTTTTAAAAAGCCTTACATTTCTACAGATTTCTTAATGTCCATAATTTAATCGCACAAGTGTCCAGTTCTTAATCCAAAGATAAGTATGATTGGAGCAGTGCTTTATCTGAGTTTTGGAATTGGTTTTAATCCATTTGAGCAAATGGAAAAGGAGTGTGCTTGTCCACCTTGCGAGCTTCATGAAAGTCAGTTAGTAATATATTCTATGACACCTGACAGGTACTTGCACACAATAACAGCCTTTTTCACCCATGCCTCCGTGTGCACACACCAAACTCCAAAACTTGGCTTTTATTCTTGTTCTGGATAGTAAAAAGGCTAACAAGATCGATAGAAAAGTCTTGCCAGATTGTAAATTGGTCCCTCTATTTTGCAGACCACCTTGCTCTTTATGGACAGATGTGGCAGAAGCTGTCAGAAAAATAATTATGTACCTGATCTTCTTTGCAAGAATTCACTTCCCTTTCTGATGTTGGTGAGGTTACACATACATTCTGCATAATTTGTGTGTGTGTGTGTGTGCACACTGGCATTCAGTGCTTTATCAACCCAGCTAAGGCTACATGCAAACACTCTTGTCAGCGTGTACAACCTCTGGTTTAATCTGAAACTGCCGTTGTGGAGTCATCATGTAGGGAACTGAATAGGGTCAGAATAAATTTCTCCCTAATGGTACAGATGGACACTAGGAAACCAAGCAGATGTGTTGGAGCTAATCAGACAGAGGCTCAGCAGGGTATCTAAAATCTCTGCTGGCACTTCATACCCCCTTGAGGAGTTTTTAATTAAATAGCTTTCTGTGTGTATCCTTTTGTTTTATCTGTTGCCAGTATTCTGTCCCTTCCTGTGGTTGCCAGCTCTTCCAAATAACCCATCAGTTTGCGGCAATAATCCCAAGGAGGAGGAGGAGGAGTAACCGCTTAATTATATAGGGTAAGAGAGAAAGATAAGAGCATACTTTGGGCAGCTCTTAACTGTTGCCGAGAAGCCAGAAAAGGTTCCTGGAATTCTGTTGCCATATCAGGTCGCCATTAACTGGAAGTTTCTGAGCAGTAAGTTCTGCTGAACTCCTGCAACTGAGAAATGGCTCTGAACAGCAGGAAAACAAACCTTAGGCGGGCAGATCTCTGCTTCAGCTTTCCAAGTAGAAGACAGCCAGGCAGATTTGCAGAACCCAGTTGCATAGGAAACAAACAAAATTCTGACCATCTACCAAAGCTGACCATCTACCAAAAATATGGCTTGGTTAGTCTAGAGTCAAAGCTGCAACATACATCGAAAGCACATGGTCCACGCCACCCCAAGAGTACTGGGGGTTGTAGTTTGTTAAGAGTGCTGAGAATTGTAGCTCTGTGAGGAGAAACTAGTGTTCCCACAATTCTTTGTGGGGAAGAAAGCCATGTGCTCTGAATGTAGGGTTTGAATGCAACCCTGGTTTTCTTGACATTGCTTTTTCAGAGTCCAGCTAATAAAGAGCAGCTGTGTGAGGAAGGAGATAGCAAGGAGACTTATACTGACTCAGTCCATTGGTCCATCTAGTTCAGAATTGTCTACTCTGACTTCCGGGTTAGCGCCTCTGGCAATGGTGGAATTCCTCTGATCGGGAGGAACTTGCTCTGTGGAATTCAGGGTCTGGCCGCCACGGCGAAGGCGGAGACCCACTAAAAATTGCAGGCGGGAGAAGCCTGTGAACGTGGGATTCGGCTGGCACCTTTCGTGCCTCCCCTACTCGCGGGGAGACCCGGTTTCAGGGATCCGGAGCGATGTGGGGTGAGCGGCGCGGTGCTTCGAATTGACTGCTTCTTTCACGGAGTGAAGCCGCATTGCTGTTGCCGGAGAGCGCTGACTTTTTCCTGTGGACAATTTGATTCTAAACAACTACCCATGAGTAGAACGGAAAATTGGATTTTTAAACGTCTTAATTTGGCACCGAAACGGGGAGGTTTCAAACAGGAAGTCCGCCTTCCCCTTTTGTAAATAGATTGAAGCAAAGAATTTGCAAGCTAAAGTCTTGGAAAGTCCTATGTAAAGGATTAAACTTCCATCGGCTAAAATCATTAAACCCCCCTTGGAGGCAGGAGAAGAGGGGGGAAATTTTGGATCGTGTAAGCCTGCAGGAGAGTGTGAAGAAAGTTGGATCACCACCGCTCTGAACCTGGAAATGGACTGCTAGTAAGACTGATGTTTTTGGGATTGTGACAGTTAGTTAAATAAGAGAAATACATTGTTTTCATTGTCTCCTTCTGAGTTTAAAAAGGAGTAAAAGTAGCTGAAAATTGAAACTAACTTTACTGCTTGAACTGTGCTTAAAAGGATTGATACAAACAGAAATTGTTTCCCTCTAGAGGGAGCCTTTGAAATTGTTACAAGAGTTGGGCTGGTGGAATCTCCAGCTGCAAGAGAAAACCGTGAGATTGACCTTGGATTGCTTGAGAATGTCGACAGAAGAAGCCTTAGTGATTGCACTATGCAAGATAAGTGAGTCATTGGAACAGCTCCACAAGAAGACGGATGTGATGAATATTAAAATTGGTATTTTGGGACAAAAAGTGACTAATTTGGCACAAAATGTGAACATCTACACAGAAACTATTCAGGAATCGATACAGGAATCTACTTTGACATGCCAAATGGTGGAGAAAGCGAGGGAGAAAGTTGTGGTTGTTGAACCTAAAGTAATACAAGTGGAGAGGGAGAGAGCCCCAGCCTTACAGAGGCAATTTGATGATTGCAAGTTGTTGCCCTCTATGATTGAATTCAGAGAAAGTCAGATTGGAACCCTGCTTGGACTGGAGAAGGAAAGTTGGATAGATCACCTTATGCAGGGATTTACTGACCTTTGGGATCTGGACCTGGGTCTGGAGGAAATTGGAGTTGTGGGGACCTGCAGATTTGGAGGGACTTTGAAACACGTCCTGAAATATCTTTTGGATTTTAGTTTTAACCACGGAGATGTGGATGACATGTCGAGAAGGAATAAAAACATTGTTAGGTTGGAGCTCCCCCGAGACCTACTCTTCAGCATCAAAGAAAGGAAATTAAGAACAAGATCAGCAGAAGACAAAGTAAAGTGTATGTATAAATACGAAGAAGACTTGCAGAAGGGACCTGGAAAAGAGTTAAGAGCCTCGGACAGAAGATCACCAGGTTGATGGACTATATGGAATTGACGGAAAGGACTGGCAGAATCCGAGACCAGGGAGAAGAGACGGTGGAAGAAGATTGGAAAAAGTTTAAAGTTTATTTATAGAAATAGGGTAAAATTAATGAGTGTTAGAAAAATGTTGGAATGAAATTATATGGCCTTAGTAGAAGTATTATAAGGAGTTAAGCATAAATAAGTATTATAGTATTAATGGAAATAAGGTTAAAATAAGTTAAGATATTTATATGACAGAAAATAGTGAAAGATGGAAAGGATTTGCTGAAACAATTAATAGAAGTGGAACACAAAAAGGGAGGTGAGAGGAAGTCGATGAAACAAGGGAATGAAAGATAAGGCATTGAAATGGTATGATGTATGTTTTTAAATTGTTTTTGTTCTGTTTTGTTTAGTTTAATGCGTTAATGTTGTGTGGTGTATTGTTTATATATTGTATTGTATTGTTTTTTCTTTCTTTTGTTTTTTTTCTTCTTTTTTCTCCTTTTCTTTTTCTTCTTGTTTGTAAGGTTTAAAAGTAATAAATATTATTTCAAATACAGAATTGTCTATTCTGACTGGCAGTGGTTCTCCAGGGTTTCAGACCCAGCCCTATTTAGATACCTTCTCTCCCAGCGCTACCTGGCGATGTCGAGGACTGAACTAGGGACGTTCTGCATGCAAAGCAGATGTTCTACTACTAAGCTATAGCCCTTCAAGCTACTTTAATCCATTATTATAGGGCCAGACAACTAATGATGGAGATCTGTAGCAAAATATAATTCCCTCTCCCTTCACCATGAGCCCTGCTGCTCCAAGGCCACTAATGACCTAGCACAGTGGTGTCCAAACTTTTTTCAAAGAGGGCCAGATTCGATGAAGTGAAGGGCCGTGAGGGCTGACCAGAGGGCCGAACGAAGTTATTAACCTTTTTGTAAGAAGTTGAAGTTGTTGAGTTTTTTTAGGATTTTACCCTACGAAAGAAACTGCCACAGGGGCCGGATTAAACTGACCGGCAGGCCAGATTAGGCCCCTGAAATAGATTTTGGACATGCCTGACCTAGCAGAATGAAGCTGGAATTCTTCCAAGAATTGCTAAGGATAACAGGTTTCAAAAACACACTGCCCAGAAGCAGACAGATATCCTCATGAGCAAGACCTCTAGAGAAAACCAATCCCAAACAGTAATTATTATTTTGTCTCATTTACAGAGAAAATAATCATCGCAAGCTGCAGTGTTGATGGAACTAGTGTTCTTCTCGTATTTGCATTGCAAAAGAGAAGCTCAAGCCCCCACGACATTTTGACTGGTCTTACCCAGTTCTTGCATAAATGAAACCCTCTCCCTCTTCACAACAATACAACATGATATTGTAGGGAAGGTGGGAGGTGCAGGATAAAATGAGAAAGCATGGTAAAATAAAAATTAAGGATGGGGAAGTCTATTGGAGTTAGATTTTCAAACACCCAAATAAACTAATGTGACCTCTCCAAGTTTATATAGAAAGGATTGTGTGTGTGTGTGTGTGTGTGCGCTCCATTTGCTGGAAGTTACTTTTTTTCTTGCTCCACAGACCTGCTGGGATACCGAAGCCTCATTAGAGACAGAATGCTTTGGGCAGCTCAGTACATATCCTTAGGAGGAACAAGTTGCTACCTGGACTTTTATATTAGACATCCAGTAGGCTTTGCAACTTTGAGAGGTCATAGATTGTTCCAGTGCAGAAGAACTACTTGGGCCATCCCACATGCTTCATGGTGATAATGGCCGCTTACCCTGCTCAGGGGAAGGTGGCAGTTGCAGCCCATCGTGGGCTCCCCCCCAAAATCCCTGGGGGAAAAGGCCATTGGGTCCTCGCCTAGCTAGCTGCATTGGACGGTGAGATAGCCTGCTAAGTCTTAAAGGCTGGCTGCACACACAGGTGGAATCCTAGTCCACCTAGGGGTTGCATCACCCCAACCCAAAGTAAATGCAATTTCTAGGCACCTGTTAGAGGAGGTTAGGTGGAAGTCTCTGTTCAGAAGCCAAGTGGGGGGGAAGCCACGTCCTTTAAATGTGTGTTGAATATGTTTTAGATGTATGGTGCTGATCAGCTGCCTATCTCCAAGGAGCTCAGGACCACAAGATTATCCCATTTCCTAAACAGTCCTCAGTCCTCTAAGGGAGGCTAGGCTGAAAACAACGGCTTCTGAGAGGCTTCATGGGATTTGGACAATTCTGTTCACTGCATTTTGGAAGCAAATCCTATTGATTTCATTGGGGCTAAATATATTCAATATAAATATTTAACATTAATCTGTACTATTCCAGTTCTACAACAAAGGTTCTATTACATATGACAGGTGCATCGGACCAACCTTTGCCAGCCAGCAACATATACCCAGTGTTGGGATTTTTGAACGTCATCCTGAAATTTCTCCAGCATATTAACCTTCACACTTGTGAGCACAAAACTACCGATAAATTTAAATAACTTCTTGATTCCCCAAGTCATTAAAATAATCCATAAAGTAGTTAAGCAGACTGTGAAAGTTCCAAAATATTCATTAGAGACTTTTGCAAGCCAGCACAACGGATGACCCATCAAGCTAAAAGCAGCTCACCAGGGGCTCGGTAACTCCTCTCCTTTCTTCCTGCCTTCATAGACTGTAAAATAGACGTGTTGTCAAGTGCCTGGCAGAGCCTAATACAGGAGCAGGACAGCTCAAAACGAGGAACCAAATGCAGCCCTCCAGACTTTCCTTCTGGGCCTCTGGACTCTCCCCGGCCATGCCCCCTCACCAGCCATGTTCTACTCCCTCCTCAAGTATTTCTGCACGGCTAGAATGTGTCCTGGAACTCTGATGATGCCTCTTGCTTGCCTGGTATGTAGGAGCCTCGTGTCTTTTGCTTGGCTGGAATGCAGCCTGTCTTTCAAAGGTGAGAATCAAACACCTGTTGCTCCACCCACTTTTGCCTTTGGCCCTGCCCACTCCTGGTAGGGAATGTAACACACACACACACACACACACACACACACACAGGTTGCTCCTGAGGCAGTGTGGCTTGTGCGCTGCAAACAGCTCCCCACCTCTGCCATAATGCAGGCCCAGTGGGCTATGTTTTCTTTAGTGCGGGGGGTGGGGGTGGCCCTCCAGTCCTGCATATCTGGCCCTCAGAAGCAATGTCTGAGAGATCTTAAGTCTATTCACTACTGATCAAGAGCTTATCTGAGTCCCCCTTCCACCACATGCTTTAGAATCCCTTTCTCCCTCTAAAATATTGTATTATTGTAAAAAATGTTAAGGCCAATGTATGTGTCTTATTTGTTAAAATGTATTACATGGTCAGGAGGCCTCTTATTCCACCATTCCCTTGACATAATTATATTCTTGTGCTGTGACTATCATATATTGTAGGATGCTTTTTCTTTTTCCAAAGGCATCCAGATTACAAGTGATGTGCCATGATTGGTAAGTATAGATATTTTAATGAGCTCTAGCAATGGATTTCCATCACATACAGGAATGTAATGGTACCATATCTCTCTTCTCCTTCACGTTGCCCAATCCCATTAATCATAAATGACAGTAGAGTCTCTAGATGACTTCCTGAATTTTGACAAAAAGCCTTCATCCCTGCCTTTTAAATTCCAAGGTCAAGGATAATGTAACATTCTGAATAATTATTGGCATTATTTTACTTTGACATTTCAGCCCTGCTTTCCATCGAACATTCAACACAAGGAATGAAGAAGAATGGCATATTTCAATTCGCTGGAGGAATTGCCCCAATTAAACCTGATTGTAAGGGTATCAGAAATGATGCATTAATTTGCCCATAATTTGCAAATACTTCATGAAGGGGGAGTGAAGAACTTTCATTAAAGGCATTAAAAGGTTTATCGTGACAAGAACAAGCAATTTTTTAATTCTACTTCTTCTCCCTAAGCTAAGAAAATAATGTGCTCTCTTCACCCATGGGGAAAGGCCTACTTGACAGAGTATATGTTTGCCCAAGATGCTCTCTCCTTTAATTTCAGTTGAAAGGTCAGGGTTATAATTTTGTTGTGTCACTGAATATTAAGGATATCCTTTCAAGCCTTTGTCACATTGTTAATGTCTGTCATTAAAGGTCCTCTGGGCAGCTTGAGATGGAGAGAGGCCACTATAAAACATCATTTAAAAAATAAGAAGAATGGTACATGTGGATGCTAACAAAAAAACAACGCTTTCCATCAGTTTTTCACTACTGTAGATGATGCAGCTACAAAAATCTGTGAACTGGCCATTAAAAAATAGCATTGCTAGAGTTTATGTTTGGGGACCAGTTACAACAAGGAGCAAAATTGTTTCGCCAGCACTCCAATCAATAGAATAGAATAGAATAGAACAGACTGGAACAGAATTGAAATCTCATTACATATTTATTAGAAAACTGCTTTGTTCTCTATTTGTAATGTCTTGTCTTATACACAGTGATCCCATTTTATTGTTCAATGCTTTGTTTCAGTTTGCTTGCTCACTTAGTATAGTGGTACCTCGGGTTACAGATGCTTCAGGTTACAGACTCCGCTAACACAGAAATACTACCTCGGGTTAAGAACTTTGCTTCAGGACGAGAACAGAAATCGTGCAGCGGTAGTGCGGCGGCAGCAAGAGGCCTCATTAGCTAAAGTGGTGTCTCAGAGGCATGTAATGCCTTAAGAGAGAATATAATGAAAATGATCTACAGGTGGTACATGACGCCAGTCAAGCTTGCAAAAATTTATCATTTGCCCGATAATAAATGTTGGAAGTGTAAAGAGATTGAAGGTACATTCTTTCACCTTTGGTGGACATGCCCAAGGATTAAGACTTTCTGGGAGATGATTTATAATGAAATGAAAAAGGTATTTAAATATACCTTTCAGAAGAAACCAGAGGCCTTTCTCCTGGGCATGGTCGGCCAATTGGTGTCAAAGAAGGATAGAACTTTCTTTATGTATGCCACAACAGCAGCAAGAATACTTATTGCAAAGTACTGGAAGACACAAGATTTACCCACCCGGGAAGAATGGCAGATGAAGGTGATGGACTATATGGAACTGGCAGAAATGACTGGCAGAATCCGAGACCAAGGAGAAGAGTTGGTGGAAGAAGATTGGAAGAAATTTAAAGTTTATCTACAGAAACATTGTAAAATTAAGGAATGTTAGAAGGATGTTGGAATGAAGTAATGTGGTTTTAGAAGAAATGATATAAAGGATTAAGTAAAAATGGATTGTTAATTGGTGAAAGAACAGAATGCAAAATTATAGTATATTAAGATAAATTATTAGGATAAAAATAAAGATGGAAAGGATTTGCTGAAATATCTAATTGAATTAGAATACAAAAAAAGGGAGGTGTGAGGAGGTCAAGGAAATAAGCAAAGGAAAGAAAGTTATGTAAAGGATTGTTTTGTTTTGTTTTAATTAAAGGGGGAAGATGGCGGCGCAAGCACTTGCAGCGGCTCGGCACTCCGAAGACCGGTTTTCAGTGAGTTGTGTTTTATTTTTAATAGATTATGTCTGAATAGGATGAGAGTGTTGGAGATACGTGCAAATGTGTATGTGAATCCGGTCTTGGGTGTTTGATTTTCGTTGTTGTGTATACTGTGTATATACGGACAATGACAATAAATTTATCTAATCTAATCTAATCTAATCTAATTATCTGCATCTTTTTTTCCGTGTTTTTTCCCTTTGTTCTTGTATTGTTCTGTATTTTTATTTTTATTTTTTTCTGTTTAAATATGTTCTTTATTTTTTCTTTTTGTAACCTTTAAAATCTCAATAAAAATCTATTGGGGAAAAATAAAAATAAAGTGGTGTCTCAGGTTAAGAACAGTTTCAGGTTAAGAACAGACCTCTGGAACGAATTACGGTAAGTACTTAACCTGAGGTACCACTGTATATTAATTGCTTTCTGTTGTATATACCCTTTCTTGGTTTTGTTGTATGAGATTCATAGGCAGCTTTTGAGCTGGGCTCCCCTTTAGACATACCCAAAAATTCTGGCCTTTGTCTTCTGGCTCTGATCCTGTGTTCACTTTACTCTAGACCATGGGTAGGCAAACTAAGGCCTGGGGGCCGGATCTGGCCCAATTGCCTTCTAAATCCAGCAGAGGCAAGCTCATGACCCAGGTCAGATCATTGGCAATACCACTGAGCAGCTGTTTTGCGGGAATAGGAGTTGTTCCCTCTCTTAAGCAGCTAACTGCTTCTGTTGCAATTTTCTTTTCTGATCCTACCTACGTGTGGGTGCAGCCCAAACACAACTTGGTTGGGGGAACAGCCCCAGGCATAGGCTCATGTACTGCCCTCATGGTGCAGCTCCATTTCCGTAACAGATGTTTAGGTCACCCCCTTCAGTAAAACTATCAGCACAGCAGACAAAATTGCAGCAAAGGTGAGCACAAAGCCAAACAGCAGCATAACAATTTGGGGTGGGAGGGAGGACTCAGCAGAGTGGGTAAAACTCTATTAAATCAGGCCATTCATAGTCTATGCTGGAATGGCAGTACAATTAAAAACATCTTTCCCTGGTGCTGAAAAGTCAATACAGTTGGCATCAGGTGCTGGATTGCTCAGCTCCAGTTGCGCTTGGATGAAATAAGTTCTCTACATCCATTTCACTTTTGGAACAGAAACTGCTTTGATCATCCTGTAAGAATGACCTCTGCTGAGACAGAGACAGGAGGAGTGTGTGACTCCCTTGATTCCCTCCAATCTCTCAGCAGCTTTTGACACCATTGGCGGTGGTATCCTTCTGGACAGTTGTTGGAGACGGGTGTTTGAAAGTGTCCCAATCCTTATTTCTATTGCTGATTCTAGAATGCATGAAATCACTCAGGGAGGCTATCTGGATTGACGGTATCACTGATATGTGGATGATCCCTTTATCTATTTTTCATCAAATCCAGATAAAGCTGAGAGTCCAGCTGCAGGAATCCACAGGATGAAACTCCATCTAGATAAGACTGAGATAACTGTTTAATGTGCAGTTCTTCTGCCCAGCTGAGTGTTGTTCAGCCTGTTGTGGAGGGCACAGGCCTCTACTTTGGAGGAGTTCTTGGGTCCAGCACTGTTGTTGGAAGTACACGTGGCCTCAATATCTCACAGGGCTTTTTATCAGCTTATGGACATAGATGGCACATCAGTCTATCTGGACTTAGCAACAGTTAATCATGCTCTGGTAGCAGGCAAGCCACCTTGGTACCAAACACTGGGTGCCCGGAGTGTGCTGATGTCACCACGGCATGTGCGAATGATGTCAGCATGTCTGCGGCATGTTGTTTGCACTTCCACATTGCAGGGCCATGCTGACATAGTGCCCCCATGAGGTGCCGAGTGGAACTGGGGGGCTGGCCCCTTCATTTACAATTTTGGGTGCCTGGGCACACATAATTGGCACTAAGAAATCTGGATTTCTGCAATGTGTTATATATGCAACTGTGTTTGAAAGCAGCCTAGAAACTTGAGCTGGTCCCAAAAAAAGGGGCAGCAAGATTTGAATCGTGATGATAAACAAACAGGGAGCTACAACGGAAAAGAGCCTGCCTCCAATCATCACCCCTCTAACTTCAAGTGGTGGAGGAACCAAGCAAGAGACCCCAAATATGTGTGTGTGTTCAGTGAGGATCACAAGGATCTTCCCCACCAAGTTGTTGCCCTTCTTTATATGGGGCAATTAGGTGGGAAATTCCCATGTAATTGGCCTGACTTGCAGCTATAACACAGCTTTGTGGGAGCACAGCAGCGCCTGTGCATATGACTGATTAGGAAGGGGAGCTATTCATCCTTGCATTTGACATCTCACCTGGTGCAGGTGAGTGAATGAGCTAGTGGAGAAAGGGTGAATTTCTCCATCGCTTCTCTGCTGTTTGGTTTCCATGCTGGCTGTCCTTCTTCTTTACCAACCTATTTGTTGGAAGCCCTTTAAAAACAAAACAAACAAACCTACTAAGAGGATAGCATGTGAAGTTTCCATGCTAGCTGGCTTAGAAGGCTAGTAAATTTTTAAAAATTACAGACCCCCTTTTCGCTGCTGTAATCCATTATATTCCTTGGGTGTTACAGTTCAGCAGAATTCTGCAGGAAACTTTGGGGAGTGGGGAGGTAAGATTTCACTGTGGCCTTCTTACTCATTATTATAAATTGTTACATGAGAATGAAATTTAAATTTTCCAGAAAGGAACATCTAGAAACTAATCTTGATTTTCAGCCTAGTTATAGATCAATGGCATACCCAGCTGCCTTCACTCAGGATCACATTCCTGACTCTTGACTGCCAAAAAGGTTCACTTTTCTGTAAGTCGCATGGATAAGTACTCAGGAGCAACCTGGTTTATTTCGTTATTTCCCCCCATGTTGTACTTCTTTGCAACAGTCTTTTAAATGTGGAAGCCATTCCTCGCCCCCCCCCAACAAGTTGTGCAGAGTAAAATACATGTGGCTTTAAAAAAATCATTTATTTTTTTTTTGACAGGGATCATAATCTGACTCTGTCTATGGAGCTGTGAGGGTAATGAGTGTGTGTGTGTGTGGAATGCATTTAGCAGGCCTTTTGAAATGCTGCTATTCTCCCTCTTTCTGAATCTGTGGACGTTGACATGTCAAGATGACTGCAGGCTGTGAATTTTCAAAGGCCTTTCAAGCAAGGAGACCACCCTGACTGTTCTGCTCATGCTGCTGTGGTTGTTAGAAAGAACTTTCCAAGTATTTGAACTGCAGAGGCTTTAAAGTAATTAAGGAGGGCTTGTTCAGGAAGCAGCTTATAAGCAAACTTTTCAGCCCAAGCGCTTTTTGGTCACTGACAAGGGCGGGGGCGGCAGGGGAGACACATGTAGAAAAGGTGCCTTTAAAAGACTGTAATGAATATATTTGTGCTATTCTGGTAGCTTTCTGCTTTTGTTTTTCTCCCAGTAAGTCAGTCATCTGTGCCCTTCCTAACAATATTCAGAATTCCTGGCGTTCCTTAATTGGTTTTCAGAGCACTGAGCTATTCAACCAAAGGTTTTCAGCAGTGCGACTAAATAAGTCACTCGGCTTTTTGCTTAGCAACAAGTGGCAAAATGGAGGACGGGCCTTAAGGCCCGAGAGACTCAATGGCAAAATGGGAGAGTCACCTTGGACCTTTGGAGGCCTCCAGTGCCCAGTTACATATGTAGAAGCTGGAGTAGGAAGGTGCAGCATTTAAGCCATATTAATTCCTCCAGCACAGAGAATGGCAGACTTGGGGAAGTGATGGGCAGGGCACTGGGTTTTATCTCAATGGCTGTGGGTCATTTGTTTTCTGGGGGAAGAGTTGCAGCTTGCTGGTAGAGCAGGATCTGCCCTACATGCAGAAGGCAACTACATGGTTCTAGCATACAGGTGTCCGCTCCCAGTTTGACCTTTAGAAGTTTATCCCTTCAAAGTTGCTGTCATCTTGCTCTCACAAGATCTGTGCTGGCTGTTGATTTGTTACTAGGCAAATCCAAGGTGCTGCTGTTGGGATATAAAGGCCTCAGCTGCTTTGGCTGAAGGACCACCTCACCCCATAAGTACCCACTCACAGAATCATAAAATTGTAGAGTTGGGAGGGACGCCAAAGTCCAAACCCCAGCAATGCAGGAATCCTGCCCACAGCCGTCCCTGGGTGGGCTTGAACCTCCAACCTTCTGGTTAACCCATTGTGCAACCAGCCCTACTCAACTGTCTAGATCTTCAGAACTGGCATCTTTACAATTGCCACATAATGTTTGTTCCACACTTGCAATAAACCCGTTCTTTAGCGTGCCATGGCAGCCCCTGCACTCTGGAACTGTATTGTTTTCAATTCCCGCTAAAGTCCTTTTCCTTCCAGCAGGCCTAACTAGGCATGCAATTTTAGCAAATAATTTTGACATGTGATCTTAAAAATTACTGTTTTTATTTTATAGCTTTTTTAAAAAAAAATCTTTGTGCTTAAGTTTTAAATTTTAAAAAAAAAATACAGTGGTACCTCGGGTTAAGTACTTAATAAGTTTCAGAGGTCCGTTCTTAATCTGAAACTGTTCTTAACCTGAAGCACCACTTTAGCTAATGGGGCCTCCTGCTGCTGCCGCGCCGCCAGAGCACGATTCCTGTTCTCATCCTGAAGCAAAGTTCTTAACCTGAGGTACTATTTCTGGGTTTGTGGAGTCTGTAACCTGAAGCGTATGTAACCTGAAGCGTATGTAACCTGAGGTACCACTGTAAATATTTTAGAATGTTTATTGCAAACTGGTTAAAGGTCTTTTGTTCTATTAAGCAGCATATACATTTTGTTAAATAAATAAATATACTGAGAATATTTCCCATGGTTCACTAGGTGAAGGATAAGGATTAGGGGCCATAGCTCAGTGGTGGAAATCCTGGAGAGCTGCTGCCAGTTGGTGCATGCAACACTGGGCTTGATGGACCAGCAATCTGATTCAGCATAAGGCAGCTTCCTATAGCCCCATAAAAGGGAGGAAGGTGAAACTCATGATCATAGAAAAGTGAGATTTTAAATGACGTGGGCCGTGTGTTCAAAATCCTGCCTGGCATCCTCTTTCTGTTCAGAAACAAGCCACAAAAGTGAACCAAATATTTGTCACTGTTGAGGACCCCCACTCCCCGACATCTGCTCTTGGACTAGAAACTGAAGCTGCTGCTGTGATATATGGGTTTGCAATGCAGTTCTACAAGCCCAAGATAATATGAAGCTGCCATTCAATAATCAGCTGTTCAATACAGCACTGAATGCCTAATGGAAAACAAAGCTGCAAACCAGGTCCTGCCATCTACAGCACAGGAAGAGAAATATAGCAAAGGCTATAAAGCATTCTGCAAATTCAAGGTTCTCTGTAATGAATAAGCTGTACAGTAATAGAAGTAGGAAGACAGAATAAGAAAGATGGCAAAGACATTGAGGGAATCAAGGACTTTTATTTATTTATTATATTTTATTTCTTTTATTTTTTGTCGCTCTTTCAAAAAGAAAAACACAACTTTTAACCCCAAAAAAAGAATTTCTTTCTCTTTTGCATTAATGAGCAAACATTCTATAATAGAGGAATATTGAATATACTTCTAATTAAATAATTCATGGCTATCTGGTAGCAAGAATTTTGCTCCGTGAGATACATGCAGTTTCAGATGAAGCAGGTGCACCTGCACAAAATTCATTTTTAAAAAATGCATTTGTAGGAAGATTGCCCTCATGTGGCATTTACTGGCAGTTTCTTTGCCGGTTAGAAACTGGTCACAATTTACAAGGGGGGCACCAAATTTTCATAAAAATGCATGAGATGAAAGTGGAGGTTTGGGGGGAAAGAGCCCAGTTGTTGCTGTAAGCTATTGGGTCACCAAGATAAATCAGAGTGAGGGCAACATCACCAAGACAAAACAGAGGGAGGACAATGTTTCCTAGCGTTTTGAAGGGTTGAACAATTTCACCCCACATTGCATGGGCTACCCTGAATATTCAGCAAAATCAGAGAAATGGATTTCAGGCATATGGTGTATAGGTAATTTTTAAATGAAATACAGTACTCAAATCATTCCTCTTCAGCTAGGCAACTGATGAAGTTCTGTGATACTGCCACCTACAATTTTTAAAAACAGAGAGTAATGCTGCTTAAGGGGTGGGAAGAGAGAAACTGGGTATTCACAAAGTGTTTTCTCTCCAGTGGGTTATCCCAGAACATGCCAATGAGGAAATAATTCTCAAGCATAGCACCAGTGCCAAAGCATGCAGCTTTAGATGGCTTTCCATTTTGCCTCCCTAGTAAACAAGGGAGAAGTGTGAAGGACACAAAAAAGAGGGTGGGAAATACCTCTAGGGATCAAAGTTTAATTAAATGCAACAAAAAATCTACGTTTTGAATCTATGAGTAAGAAACCAATCGATCCATCATATCATTAAATGTATTCAGCCCTATCATGTATTTGAAGTTTGACATATGTTTGCAGACAAAGGCATAACAGCATAATGATATCCCTTATGAGTATGTGTTCAATAAATGTTCGCCTTTAAAAAAGAAAAAAAATCACTGAGTACACACCCGAATGAAATGTGCTGCACATGCATATAATAGGCGTGCTTTAAAAAGAAGTGAAATTCCTTAAGGTTGCAGCTCAGTGCACTGAGTAAGACTTGCTTCAAGTAGTCTTGCGTGGTGAAGTGAAAACTTGCAGATCTGCATCTTAGAGCAAGTTCAGAGAGGTGTCTCTCTGCCCCTGCTCACGTGAGTTTGCTCTCTCCACTTCCTTAAAATTGACTCTGGGTGGCTGCTTCATGCAGTCCTAAGGCTATAGCTATTGAGTGGGTGAGAACCAAGAGAAGTGTGAGTTGTGGTTTTGTTTTTTTTAAGTGGTTAATCTTAGCTCCTGGAATTTAGGGACTTTCCAGTGCTTGTGTGTCTGAGTCTCAGCATTGTTACTCAAAATCCATGCCAAGAATAATCACTGCTGACTGTGGGAGACGGGAGAAAAGTCACCGGGCAGAGTTGCTTGTCATATGAAATTTGCTACATTGCAACGGTTGATTTATTTGCTGTTTTTGCAAGCAACGGGTGGTATGGACCTTTGGTAGGAGACAGACATCAAACAGGGCCATAGGAAATATTCTTCACAGTGTGGTTCAGTATAGGAGGGCCCCCAAGTTATATGCTACATTTTGCACAGCAATGATGCAACCATTTATTACTTTTTTAACATGGACAACGTATGCAGAGATTTACCAAGTAACCTAAGTTGAAGGCAGGAGTCTGCCCACTAGGACCTTGCAATCTAAATTTTGACAGGGAATGAGGGGGCAGGAGGACAGAGGCAAGGGTAAATGATACAAAGTCAGGGGGGAAGAAAGACAAAGGACCCCTGGACGGTTAAATCCAGTCAAAGGTGACTATGGGGTGCAGCGCTCATCTCCACTTTCAAGCCTAGGGAGCTGGCATTTGTCCACAGACAGCTTTCCGGGTCATGTGGCCAACATGACTAAACCACTTCTGGCGCAACAAAACACTGTGACGGAAACCAGAGCGCACAGAAACACCGTTTACCTTCCCGCCGCAGCGGTACCTATTTATCTACTTGCACTATTGTGCTTTTGAATGGCTAGATTGGCAGGAGCTGGGACAGAGCGATGGGAGCTCACTCTGTCGCAGGGATTCGAACTGCTGACCTTCCGATCGGCAAGCCCAAGGGGCTCAGTGGTTTAGACCACAGCAGCACCCGCGTCCCTTATTGTACAAAATCAAGCATAGGTTAGCTTGTTTGAGAGGATGTATTTTGAAGCCATGACTATATAGGATGCATTAGTTATGATATAAACCTTTCATACATTTTTATAGAAATAAACTTTAAAAAGAAATTGTTCAGGTACATTATGCTTTCATTCATTCTCATCCAATGATTCTTAAGCCATCTGTGTCGGAGCTAAGGGTCTGTGAGGGCTTGGAAACAGTATGAGTGGACAGCTTTGGGCTGTTTGTAATGAAACAGTCCATATAATTAAATCTGCTAGTAGTGCTGGTGGAGCACAGGAGTTTCAGTTATGCCATATGTCTACATGTTAGCTTAACCGTCAAATGAAATAATATTGTTCCAGCATTTATTTATTTTTTTAAAAGTTAGAGTGTATACAAATCTCTGAGCTGGGGTGGGATAATGACTGAGAAAAATGGTAATTTCCACTAAATAAGGCGGGGGGACTTGCATACTTACTGAAGATATTGGTATACAGCATATAGAAACAGGAATGGCATTTGGGAATGAATAACATCAAGGCTGTAGAATCTACTTTGGCGGCGGGGGGGGGGGTGTTCCTAGAAGTCCAACATTCAAAGCTTAGAAAGAAGGCTGAACATAAACTTAGAATTAAGGGACAGGACATTTCTTCATGCATCACACAGTCCAGGAGCTTCTCCTCAGTACCAGCCCCAAGCTTACAGTTCTTTCACATGAAACTTCACTTCCGTTTACCCCCAAAGCTTTCTTTGGAATCACCCAGATGGTTGTTTAATGTAAATAGTAAGCTTCCCATACCTCCATAAATTCTCTGCTGTCCTCTTCTGAATCACTGCCTTCTGACACTTCCCCCTCCCTCAATCTGAATTGTCTCATACCTTTCCTCTATTTTGGAGTATCTCTGGCATGAGAAAATCTAGTGCCACCAATACCCATTCCACAGAGTCAGTCCAGAAGCTACTGAGAGACTGATCTGTTGTACTCTCCCTGTCCTCCATTGAGGTGACCATGGCTGATTCAGTCCCAAAACCTAGGCCTGAACCCAGATTAGCAAACCCCACTTAGTATTTTTATGTTAGTCATTTACAGAGTGAAAGGAAATAAATCCATTTATTTTAATTATTAAGCCTTTGGGAGCGTGTTTTTCCGTTTGTTTTTTTAAGAAAAAGTTGAAGAATAAATCAGAACAACATGGAAATAACCACATTTTTAAAAAGCCAATAACACATCATTAATAACTCTTCAGGAGCACCTATTGCCTCTCCTTTTAATGTTCTTGATAAACACATGATTTAACATATAGATCATTAGACACATAATTAACTGCATCTCCAGGACATATTATTTTCAGCCCTTGAAGTATTGAGGCTGCTTTTTCCCCTTCAGTACTTCAAAGTTGGGAGGTGCAAAGACTAACACCTAGCAATTGTGGAAGTTCAATGCAAACAAGAAGAGAGACAAGCTGCTGGCATTTTAAAATACAAAAACATCTGATGAATCATTTCAGCAACAGCAAAATGCATTAGCCTCCTATTACCATTTTCTTTTTGCAATTTGCACACATGCCAGTGTGGTTTTTTTTAAAGAAAAAATCCTACTATTATTCTTCCATATGGCAAATTACTGTCACTGAAAATCTTATACTTTTAAAATTACAACATTTTTGGATAGATTTACTAGTGACAGAATAAATTATCTTTGTTGCAAGGGGAATGGGAATATTGTTCCTAGAGGCACCGCAAGCATTTTATTTAACAATTGTACCAGCTGGAAACAAATTATTGCCTTTATTTTAAAGAACAATTCTGAAATCTAGTGCATTAATTTCAGTTGGAAACCAAGGTTTTGGCAGAGCTGTTTCTAGACTATTTTGTGTCTGGTGCTCTCTCTATCTCGTTTCCTATACTGTATGAGACAAAAAAAAAAATGATCAAAATACCTCACAGAATGGAGAGACAACAGCAGGGCTTCTGGTGGGCAGTGTGTCTGGTCCCACGTCCATCACCCACATTGGTTGTATGAATACTGGACAGGACCCTAGTGACAAGGTGACCATGAGCCCTGCTTTGCAGCAGTCCTCTATTTGAAGGGATATCTATATTAATTTATTCAATGTAGAATAATTGAATAGAATGAAATAATAAAAAGCAAGGTGTAGCTGCTAGTTTCCTCATCAGTCGTAGGGGGGGGACACACAAAGGGGCTTCTTTCCATATTGCCTTAGCTGGGTGTGTCAGGTAATGGCCTGGCTTTTCAGATGTTGGCTGAGTGACTTTGCAGGCTGGCCCAAAGGCCGAATGTGCCAGAGGTATGGAGAATGCCTTTGGCCTTGTCTCTTCTGTACTGTGTGAATGTGAAAAATGCAAGGAGAGCTAAGAAGTGCAAAGGAATGCAAAGACGAAAGAAGTAAGAATGAGAAAAGGTTAATACAAGAACACAACTTAACTCTTCAATATCTTCCCATTTAACCATCGTATTGTCATAGGAATGGATGACATCTGTGAGTCCCTTCCAGGCCTGTGAGGTTTAGGATTTAGAAGCTGCCAGTAGAAGGCCTTAGACATTCAGCTAAAGTAAACACTATATTTACATGACTTAAAGGTTACCATAGCAACAACTAAGTGATGGTGCTCTCCAGGAAGAGGGAGGTGGGCCTTTTCCTACCTCACCCACCTGGATACCACATTCTCCTAGGGAAAAGAACCATAGGCCAGGGATGGGACTGTCTGTGGATGAATTCTGCATGATACTGAAAGTAGACACAGCGGGTTGAATCGCTTTGGGGCAGCGAACCTCCTTAGAAACCTAACAGGGAGCAAGACCCATTGGAGTGTTAATGCTGTGAGCCCTTCCAACCCAAGCTCAGGTTGTATATATGTGTAAATAAAATTATATATCTGAATGACACTGCAGTTTCAATTGACCTTCATTCCAAAAAAAAAGCATCCTGCATAGATGCTGGAAACTCTGGTCTCGAAGACTAAGGTGAGCACAAAAATAAGCTTTGTCAAGAACACTGGGCTGAAAGGCTGAGAAGCATAGAATAAATTTGAACCTCCTTCATATATCTTCCCTTTGATGGGAATGGCCAAGGAAAAGAATACATTTGAAACAAGAGGGGAGGGGTATTCCTGTTACCGAGGGATTTCACGGCCTCAAAGCAAAAGAAAATAGTTAGGTCCCTGGTTTTGCCAAGTGGCCAAATCTTTCAATTCACTGTTTGTTCAGGGCTGATGCTAGATAGCGTCCATTTATGTTCCCCTAATGAGAGTGGATGGCTATGAAGCCTGTGAGATCAAAAACAATGCACTTTGGACTAGTTTCCAACCTTCATTTTTAATATAAGCTTAATACAAACCTTTCAACTCATGTACTAGATGCATTCAGGATGAACGTGCAACCGCACAGAAACAGTTTAAATTAATGGATTATGTAATAGTAGCTGAGATGGCTCCACATCTCCCACCTCTTTAGTAATGCCACAAGGAACATGGCATATGCTAAAGCCCGTAAGTGACTTCCCCTGATATTCACTGCTATCTGACATAAACTCAATTATTCTCTTTACTAAATTCTATTAAATAAAACAGATGACTTCAGATGACCTTAATTTATGAAAATTAAATTCCTTCCATCGGGCAATTATTATACATAGGAAGAAGGAAGCAGTAAACTGCTGTGATTACTTTTTGATGATCCTCGATGAAGAGGTCAGCCTTTTAATTTTTTCACAAGCAAGCTCATGATTAATCCAAACCCAGCATATATACGAGAAATACAGACAGGGCCATTGGAGCATCTGCTACCAACTGGCTATGTCCTGACTGTTAATTGTGCAGTTATTTTAATAGGATGGAAAATCCCCAGGCAAGGTTAATGTTTGGAGGAGCTGGGGGCTTCACAGCCCATTACAGGTGGAGCAAGAATCCCATTAATTCTTCTAGATAGCAGGTAGACATTAGTGCAGAAACCTGGAGGATACCAATATCTATATAGATCTCCATTTGGATTTTAATGCCAGAGCAGATGATGCATTATGTCATCATGTCCGCACCTGACCAACTGAGGCTAGATTTCTAGATGAAAGTCAAGGAGAAGGTCAGTTGAGCCAAAGCTCAGAACGAGCTCAGGCTTGTAGGAGAGGTAGAAGAAGTTTATTCTGCTATGTTTGAAGGAAGAGGAAGAACAAGCAAGTAGTAGGTCCTCTGCATGGAGAAGACAGAAAAATGCTATTAGGTGACAGAGAGGAGAAACTGCTCAACACCTAAATGAGCAAAAATGCATAACCAATGATAATTACATAACATGCTATCACAATTGAAAAGCCACTGTCTCTTTGATATTAGGTTTACAAAACCTCTTAACTGGCGAGTATAGTTTTTACAGCATTTCCTATATCATATTCACAACAGTAATAGCCATTTCCTTTTATATATGTGGGTTTAATTTTCAAAGCACCATCTGAACAAAAACCCCAGACCATTGTTTTTGAATGCAAGGAAAAGCACATCAGAACATAACAAATCTGCACAATAAAGAAAAGACTTGCCTGACTATTGGAAGTTATATATTTTGGACTCATCTAAAACAACTGAATTACAAATGCAGCAAGTAATCTAAATCAAGAATTGCATACAAATTTCACCTTGTTGACCCAAGAGAAAATCCATTTGCAATGATATATAGACACATGAGGGAACTATTGTTTTGGATAAAATTAATGCCAGAAGAGAGGGTAGAAGGCCCAACGAGTAAACGGGTTTAACCATGAACACAGTGAAGACAAGAAGGCTTTATAACATCCCACAGTGGAAAAATAGCAACTGTTTTTGAACCATACAATGGTGCACCACCAATATGTTAAAAGTATTGTTTTATACCCTAGGCAGAGAAGGCAAGTGCCAGTGAATCCATACAGTCAACGTTGTTATTGTTTATAATGAAAGTCTGGCATATGGACTTTCCAAACAATGACTCAGGATAGCTTCACAGGGAAGTAGAGAGAAGAAGGGGCCTAGTCCTTCCTCTTCTCTGCACTTCTCCTCATTATCTGAAAGAGAACATTCAGCTGGGGTGAGATGCAAAATGTGTATTTCAGCCAATGTGGAAAATAATAGGCAATAAAAAGTGTCAGGTCCTTGTGCATGTCCTTGTGCAGGTCCTTGTGACTTTCTTTTAAGGTCCCAGGTGGAGACCCTTGAAACTTGCAACTCCCAACTTATTTCAACTGCTGTTTCGTAAACCTTTTACTTCCCCTGAGAGAGAAGTTTCCATTTTCCTGATTTGTTCTCAAGGCACTTTATAAATTATTTTGAATTTTGGTAGGCACAAGATTTTGAGCTTACCTTATCGTTGTGAGATGGCTGAGGGCGGTAGTATGTGTGTCTATTTCTCATTTGCTCTGCAGTCTCCCTGACTGGCTGTGCTTCCTGTTCTGAAAAGACTCCAGGGGAGGAGTCAGCTCATTAGGCACCTGGCGTGCAGGTCACAGGTGATGAGATGATTTATAGGATGAAAGGAAGGAGACTCTCCCAACCTTCTTCCCCAGCTACCTCAAAAGGAAGCAGAACAAAACCCCTGCATGCTCCCATGAAAATGTCCCCAAAATGTCCTTTTGTTTCATACTTTTCAAATGCAATTTCTTCTTTCACTAATTGATGAAGATGCATCCAGGAGGCACACACAAGAAGCAGATAGTGGGGGAGAATTGGCTTCATTTCACGACCCTCCATGAGCCTTCAAGATAGGACAGGATATTAAAAAAATATTTTCCTTATGGTGCTTGTTCATGGCAGCCAGTCATAGAATATTCTGAAACTCCTCCAGAACTGTCAGCCCCAAAAGGAAAACTAGCCTTGCCAAAACATAATTCCATCCCCAGGAGCATAGGGGAAAGTTGCCTCATGCTGGTTATTACTTGGAAAGGCTATTGAATTCTTGCTTTCCAAGAGGGGATTACATACTTTTGGCTTCTGCGTGTACTGTACAATAAAGAGGAGCCATAAATCATACCTTGCTAAACTCACACAGGCTTTGATGCCTTCAGGTTGCCAAGTTTGTCTTACTATGAAGCCAGCTGGCTTATAGGCCAAAGTAACAGCTTAAAAAGAGGATGCTGATAACTGCAAAAGAGCTAGAGCAGCAATATTCCCCTCTGAAGTCTGAAGGAATAGTTCCCTTCAACACTGTCATATCTGTTCTTCCCCAGCACTTGAATAAGATCAATGAACCAATTGAAGCGGCTTGAAGGATAGTAGCCAACAGGCTAGGCCCCTTTGACTGTGGTGTATTTATATCCCTACAGAGCGCACTGTCACTGTCTGGTATGCCTATAGGACAGGAGGATGAATGAACTGCTATGTATTTGCTTTGGAACAAAGTATGTTTTAGAAAGCAAATAGAGAGATAAGTGATGGATCCAGATATAATAAAGGTCTGGTGGCCGCCGAGTCCTTCGCTTTTAGCAATTGCAAAGGTTGGCACTAATTTTTAACCTTATTTCTGCCCCCTGGCTCCATTGGATTTCCTCTTAGCATCCTTGTTCTTCCATGGAAGATACAATTTGCATATCTAGCTGTATTCTAGGGGTTGAGCCTGCTAACTTAGATATGAATATACTATATGACTGTAGTTTCCAGATCACCATGTTTGACATGTCACCAGATGCATGTGCTTCTGTTGTTTCTATGAAATCCCTAAGGGATGAACTTCTCCTACACTAAGCAAGGAGGACATTCAACAGTCTTAACGACTTTCACCACAGCTTAAATACATCTGGCTTATATATCTTAAAGCAGCCTTTGCCAGCCTATGTTTTGTAGCTCAAAAGATCTGGAAGACACCGGGGGGGGGCTGTCTTAGAGCATGTTATGTACACAATAATTTTTGAGGTAACTGTAGGCCCTCATTAAAAAATATGGTATAAAATGGACTTGTGAAAAAACCACTGCTGTTTTTCTAGAAAAAGAGGTGCTGGAACTCACCATGAATGCCTCCCTTGTTCTCTTATAAGGGCAATGGTGTCCACCTGTGAGATGCCGGAACTTAGTTCTGATGAGTTCCAGCTGAAAAAAAATCCCTGGAAAAGACCATTTTGTGATTATGGTTGCAAGCTGTCAGGCAAAATGTCCTGTATAACTCTTATTTTGAAATGTCTCTTTCAGGACATAGAAACTTATATGGATGCACCTTTTTGTGCTAAAACAGACAGGAGTCACTTGTGAATATATTCCAGCCTTTAGGTGAATATGCTCTTTCTGGTTGTATGATATTAGCCATTTTTTGAAGGGGTCCACAAAATCTGGTCAACAAAATCCATTGTGACAATAATCAAACTAAATATATATAAGAAAATACAAGTAAATTAACCCAGTAAGTTTATGGTGAGGTGGGTGTTCTTGAAGTTTTGGATTAGTAAGTACAATGATAATATGTAACCCTATGTGGTTTTCAATTAATTGGAATGTTTTATTTGCAACTTGTGCTAATGGTATATTGTAAACTTTATATATATACACACACACACACTATAAGTTAGCAACCACATGCTTTTAACAAACATTCAGTGCATTATTTCAGATAAAATACTCTAATGTAATGCCTGAACAAAGCAGTAAAAGAACGAATGTTTCATTCATGTGTAGTATAATTGACTCTCTAGCTTTTATTTGGCCAGTCAAGCAGCTGAGGTCCCATCGTGACACTCAGTCATTTGTGTACAAGTGGTCATTTGTCCCCTCCATAAATAATAAATCATGTGGGTTTTTATGGACAGAGGTCACTCTACATGCTGGCTGTAGTTCCTAACATGTGCCGGCTGAATGGGACATCAATGGTGAGGAGCGGTGACAGGAACCATCAGGGAACCACTCCCAGCTGATTAAAAATAATTTCCATGCGAGCTAGTATTGTTCCTAAAACTCTTTGTGGAAACAGCATTTGACTGGTGAAAAAAATTGTCCTGAAAATAAGATCCTGAAAAATCCATTGGCTTTACTGATAACTTCTTAGAGGTCTGGGAGTTCCCTTCCCTCCCCATACCAGCAAATCTGGATTGTAATAAGAAATATTGATTTGCGTATTCATATGTGTCAGATATTTGGTTGCATTCAGAGTAGCAGTCTTGTCACATTTCACTTCATCTTGTCTTGCCCCTCAGTGTCAAGAGTTTCCATCGTCACAAGAATCTAGACATGTATAGATCCTTTCTGAAAGGAGCAGTCTTGGGTTGGTAAGGGCTATTTCTTATCATAATTTTACATGTGCCCTTTTGACTTGATACACATACACTGTGCATTTCAGGGAGGCAGTGGGAGGCAGCAAGGAATTTCCCTTAAGCAATTATCCTTGTTCTTGCATCATGCAAAGGTGTTTGCCATTGTAAAAGGAAACCATTGTATTGAGGAGGATTGGTTTCAAGGTGAGATACTTAGATGTTCCCAAATTCTCATAGATGATATGGATGCTTTCCATGCTATTGTAGACATTTCAGTTACTGCCCACCATTCATTCTAATCCTCCTTCTCCTATTTGCTCCACATATTGTTTTACCCCCTGTGCTCAAAATAGCTGTCTGTCTACAGTTGGTATATGGCAACCAATCCTAACCCAAAGGAAGCTCCCAGTTACGTTTCAAAAATTTTTTGCTTCCAAGAATGGCTTGAAATTTATCACACATTTTGATCTGTAGTAATGCGTTGGTGTTTGTTGGTCTGGACAACATACTAAATGCAACCATAGTTCCTCCTTACTGCATGGAGTTCATATTCGTACCTTTGAAAACACGTATCTGGAAATACATTAACTCAGGCAGGCCCCACTGGAAACAGCATTCCATAGGCAGGAGGCCTCAACCAAAAAGTCCCTCTACCTTGTTGCTACCCTCCAATTGTCTCTTTTGGTGGGCACCTGGAGGAAGGCCTCAGATGACCGTAGTATCTGAGCATGTCATTGTTGAGAAAAGCATCCCATTAGGTAATGAGGTCCTAGATCATATGGGGCCTTGTGGGTCAAACTCAGCACTTTGAATTGGGTGTAGAAACGTGTGGGAAACCAGTGTGACTGTGCCAGTACTGCTTTTGTATGGTCAGACTGCTTAGTCAGACTGCTTAGTTCCTGTCTGTTGCATTTTTAGTTATTTATAAGATTTATTAACTGCTCTTCACCATGAAGTCCCAGGATACTTCCCAGTTACGAAACCCGGGAAGGGGGGGACCATTAGTATTATAAAACAAGTGGAATTGAACAGTGTAAATTCAGCAAGAGGTAGCTCCCATAAAGCAAAATACCAGGGTAAAGTGATGTATTTACAAATACAAAGAACGGTGAACTGCTGTATATTGATAGTTTCATACGTCTGTTTGACCCACTGTAAAAAGTTAGCTTTGTCAGTGTCTTAGAAAAAATTCTTAATTGACTGGGTTTGCCTGAGTTCCCAGTAAACCTTGCAACACATGCAGCAGGACTTACTTCTGGTGAATTATTACTTTGGGAAGAAGAATTGCCCATTGCCTGCCTGCCTCTCTCTGTTCCTGAGCTTGTTTCATTTCATTACATTCCAGCTAGACTAGGGGTAGTCAACCTTTTTATAACTACCGCCCACTAATGCATCTTTATTGATGGTAAAATTTCCTTACCGCCCACCAGTGCTCAATGGAAGGAGGATTCAGCTTGTGCCGTAGAACCCCCTACCGCCCACCTAGAATCCTGAAACGCCCACTAGTGGGTGGTAGGGACCAGGTTGACAACCCCTGAGCTAGACCAATCAGAATGCATTTAGAGGTCACGGCATCAGAATCTTCCTATGAAAGCCGAAGTTGCCAGCACGAATACGCTCTACTTTTTCCTGCTAGATTGTGCGAAAGGCTCTCAGGGCATACTGTCCAACCTTCGTCTTTTTGCTTCTTTAGAGTTTGGTACAGCTGGTTCTGCTGGCTTCCCCCAGCCCTGGTATACCCTGTTCAGGAAGTCTAGAAAGCGGCAATGCCTAATCCCCACCAGGGAGCATAAAACTTCTGGGCCAGAATCTAGATGCTGTCACCAAAAGCCAAGAAACTGAGCTTTCATATATCTTGTTTGGGGGTGGGGAGAATTAAGAAGAATTAACAGTTGCATTTCCTGTCAAGAACCTGGAAACTAAAGGAGCCCTTATTGGGGTTCTTTGTGAATACAACACATTACATACATAAATACCTAGGCTGTTGTGTTCATGGTAAATGTGTCATGTGGCGTTTGTGGTAAATGTGACTGGTGTTGTAGTTGCAAAACTTTTATCCCCTCAGATATACCTTTGCCAATCCTATTTGTTATGAAGCCTAAAATGCAATGTTAGCAGATTAATGGCAATGTCTGTACAGCAACAGTGTATGATCATGGCTATGAATTAACTGGCCTGACAGGTGTGTAAAACATGACTTGGGTTATGTAGATTCTCTCTCTCTCTCTCTCTCTCTCTCTCTCTGTGTGTGTGTGTGTGTTGGTTCCGGTTACTCTGTCTGAAGAATCAGGTCATCTTGTGACACAAACTGGCACTGATTCTGTTCCTTAATAATCCAGAAGGCAAGGACAGAATGGCTTCCCTCTGACTCCCAAGCAAAACTAATCACTTCCACTGTTGTTTTCTCAAGTTGACAGCGCCGCTCTCCTCTTCCAGATCACTAGGCTGATTTCAGAAAATATGTATGTGTGTGTGTTCCTTTTACAACTTTCAGCCAAAAACGACCTCATGCAGATACTTTGGAAGGAGGGGGTAGGAGGGAGGGTGGTCTCTAGGCTTAGTCCACTGCGGTTCTGCTTTCTGAACATCTTCTACAACTGAACATCTTCTCAGTCTGGTTCATTGATTCCATTCTTGAATCATGAACGGGTGCAGGGTAATTCACAATTGCTTTTTAAAGTGGCAAACTTGGAGGGGGTGAGCGGGTGGGCTTCGTATCTATTTCAGTTTGGCCAAAAGTATTCTTCATGAAAGCATTCTGGATTTGGTGTGTGCCCATGTGAAAAAACCCTTAGAGCTTTTTACTTATGAGGGTTTTTTTTTTTAAAGTCCCTTTCACAATTCATACCATGCATGAATTTTAATTCAGAAGAGAGATCTTATGTACAGTGCAACTGCTATATATTTTTATTTTTTCTTAAATGCCATTTTGCATCTTCTGTTATGTAATATTCCATCGTGTGTGGAAAATCCCTTAAAAGGACCATTTTTAACTAGGCTCAGCTACTTGAATTACATCATGGTTAGACTAGCAAAACAAGGAACAAATAAATTCAAATCTGAACAGGGCATGATTAGGATTTTTTTTAAAAAATAATAAAAATAAAGAGATAAGACATAATACTTTCCCTATTTTGATTGGCTGAGTTCTGTGTTGCTATTTCTCCTTGTACATTGCCTATATTAAATTATTGGATAAATAATGAATGCTATTCGTCTTCTTACTATGAGCTGTGAAAAAAGTATAAGACTCTTACCAGACATACAATGATATTATTTTACCATCCTCTGCCCCTTTCCTTGTCTGGGGTATTCAAACCATTTCTGCTTCAATGTGTGTAAGCTTAAGAGTTTTTAATGGGAGGAACGTACAAATTATCTCACCGGTAGCTGCATTCTTGAATTATTTGAAACCTGATGTCTTTTTGACCATCTCGGTCACAATGAATGTTCTGAATGTTGAAAAACACCCAAGGTGAGACACACATACCACTGTGATTTATGGAAGCACCAGATAGGTGATACAGTTCATTGCCTGTCCAGACTGTCAAAGAAATCTAGACCAAAAGCCCTGATGTGTTAGTGACATTGTATCCTAAAGCTTCCCACCCTAACCCCTGGAGGATGGAGGAAGGCGAGGGAAATGTTAAAGAATAGCAGACATGATGGGGGAGAAAAGTCAAATGACCCTGAAAGGGCATTAGGAGAAATGGGGTGGGTGGGTGTTGGGCTGAAATAGTGAGAGACAGACAAAAATGTCATCCAGAATACATGTTTATGAAAGCAGATCCAGCTAGCTGTCTTCTCTCATACTATCACCTATGATATTCAAACATGTTTCTATGATTCTAGCTTTATCTATTGGGAATGCTTTGAGAACCTTTCCAGCAAAATAGCAATGTTTACAATTTGCTGATAAGAGGGGATCGTTTAATGCATCTTGCAATGCTATCCTTCAAGGCTGCTCATATTAAGCATTTTATTGGATAAACACGCAATGATCTACACAGAGGTTGCATGCTCAGTTGCACACAGAAGCACTAGTTCTATTAAGGATAATAATAATAATAATAATAATAATAGAAACAGCTTTTGAATAAATACCCAGAGTTCAGTTAGTTTAGGATTTAGTTGGTATTTTCTATGCATTATGGGAGCTGGGCCATAAAGAAGGCTGATTGCCGAAGAATTGATGCTTTTGAATTATGGTGCTGGAGGAGACTCAAGAGTCCCATGGACTGCAAGAAGATCAAACCTCTCCATTCTTAAGGAAATCAGCCCTGAGTGCTCACTGGAAGGACAGATCCTGAAGCTGAGGCTCCAATACTTTGGCCACCTCATGAGAAGAGAAGACTCCCTGGAAAAGACCCTGATGCTGGGAAATGAGATGGCTGGACAGTGTCTTCGAAGCTATTAACATGGGTTTGACCAAACTGCGGGAGGCAGTGGAAGACAGGAGTGCCTGGCATGCTCTGGTCCATGGGGCCACGAAGAGCTGGACATGACTAAACAACAAATACTACATTTTTAATTTATTTATTTTTACATTGCTAACCAACCTGGGAGCTTCTGGGATTACACAATAAATATTTATTCGCTTTAGGCAAACTCCCTGGGCAGTTTACCTAATACAAATACAGTAAATCCTTAAACTACAACAACATGTGAACAAATAAATAATCATGAAATGCAGATGATGAATAAAGGAGGTCAGGGTGGATCACACCAATACAAAGACCAACAAAATAAAAATCCTTCAATAACATACAGTAAAATCCTCAAATTAACCCATCATTGCAAACTTAATCCAGGAACATCTTATTGAGTTTTCAGAGTGTTCACTACATGGACAGTGTTCCAAGTGGGAAACCACTGTAGAGATTTCTTGTATTCCACTTATTCCAAAATAGGCAAATAAATACTTATTTTAGTTAAAGGTAGAAAGTTTGAGACACTACAGAGTCTGTAATATAATGCTGTTTGTTTATGCTAGCCTCTGTCCAGAGAAAATTAGTTGCATCTAACTCCAATCGAAAGCAGTAGGATATATTCGTTGCAATTAATCCCAAAGCTGTCAAGAGCAGATAAGGACAACTTTCTCTGGATCACCAACACGTTGGCCATTGCCCAGCTAAAGCTAGTTTGGACTAAGTCCTATGAAAGGAAATGGGACTCCACTTAATCGCAATCAACTTTTTCTGAATAGTGGCTACCCTTTAGAGTTGGGCTTCTGAGTGTCCCAAATAAGATGACGACAAACTTTACTAGCAACACAGAGTAACTGAAAGTCATGATCCAAAAAGCACAAGATTTCAATCCTCTTAAAAGCCAAAGGTGCTCTAAAGAGGTTTAATATTTTCTTAATTTGCACAGACATTTTGGAAAAATGTGCTTTGCAGGCAGAAGATCCAAGGTTCAATTTCTGGCATCTCCAGATTGAGAAAGCCTCCTGTTTGAAACTATGAAAAAACCATTGCCAGTCAATCCATGTAGACCAGGAGCAGATAAGTATTTTTCAGCCAGGACATCACATTCTTTTGTGGACAGCCCTAGGGGTGGGGTGGGGGGCTTGCCAGCAGGTGGGTGGGACCAGAGGTAACAACGGGCAGAAGAACTGAAACAACTCTTACCTTCACTCAGTAGGTTACATTCCTGCCATGTAAGTCAGACGTTTCTACAGATATCTATCCAAGCAAGAAGCAGTAGCTCAGTTCCAGTTAACATGCTAGGAAAAGCACTCAAGTAATGTGTGGAGGGATGTGGCCTGGGGAGACTCCCATGAGCTGGATACAGCCTAGTGGGGCTCTTTCAGCCCCCAGGATGGAGGTTACCTACCCCAATGCAGACAACACTGAGCCAGATGGACCAGGAATCTGACTGTTTAAGATGCCTTCCTATGTTAGGAACCATAATATGTTGTTAAATTAGATCACAATCCACCCCATTCATATGGTTCTTTCCTAGGCAAAGGAGGAACCATTGATGAAGGATAGCATGGCAAATTAAGCACACATTGAATTTTAATTAGTTTTTTTTATTATATTAGAGTTGTCATCTCTGTAACACTTTAAGCATGCAACCAATAATCCAAGGGTCCTCATGTGCATCCATTCTATATAAAAGTTAGATGTTAGCAACAAAGGTTGCAATGTTGTCTTTTCGTGGGCATACTAACTTTCTACAAGGAGAGAGTTTAATTATATGGAGAATCATTCCCTTGCAGTCTGCAGTGGTTTGTCAACCTGCTGTTGACGAACAGGTCCGTCCCCCCAATCTGCCGCTTGTGAGAACTAGGTTTCAGGGAGGAACTTGTTTACATGAACTTGCTAACTCCTGGTGGTGAAACCACATGCTTGCTTATTAAGAGATGCTTTCCTAGTCCCTCTGCAGCCTGGTGCTGACCTGCAAAGTTACAGATTAGGAAGTCCAGTATGCAGTAGTGATGTTATGCATCCTGTTTTATCTCCAGGGAAGAAGAATGGAAATGTTTGAAATGGCCCCCAACACACTATAACATGTGTACATGTTGCCTGCTTAAAACACAGCTCTGTCATTCTTTTTCTCCGTTAGGATCAAAGCTGGTTTAGCATCAAAATGCAGCATTTCATAAGCAACAACAGGATAGCTACCAAGTAGATATGGACTGTGGCTAATGCCATGTGTACACTGCTTCCCAAACCAGCACACTGCCTGCATAGTAAATGGGAATGTGTACACAGCCTTTTGGCATACTAAAAATATTTTGCCAGCTAAAATTGAGTGCTTCTATGCCCCCTCCCAGTGAGCTCATCTACATTTCCATTTGTTCTGTGATTTCTAGCCAGAGGTACAAACCCGACTGTTTATTACTGAATTGGAACAAATGGTAAGACACAAAAAAACACACCTCTTGGACCCATGCATAGAAATCATGGGAGAAGTTGAAGTGTGGATGAGCCCTAAGAATAAGTCACAAGCTATAGATTTCAATGAACCAGACCAAATTAGTAGCAGTTAGGCGCCACTGAAATCAGTGTGTAATGTTACTGATTCTTAACTTAGCAGTGCAACCTTACACGTCTATGCAGAAACAAGTCAAACACTCCCAGGTAGTTACAGTCCCTATGTGTAGGTCTGTAGCCCAAGTTGCATTGATTTCTATGGGAACAAAGCATAACAAATTTGCTCTGGATCCAACACTACATGAATGAAGAAGAGCCTAAACACTTTTGTACTGACTAAGCGCTTGCATACCTGCTGTCTTTGGAGTTTAAAAAACCCCAAATGAAACTCAGAATAAGTGAACTACAGGACTGAGGCCATGGGCTTTTAGTTTACAAATTGGTATTGGGCCAAATTGTTAAACTATTTTGCTGCTGCATTTTCCAGTTAAATATGCTTTTGGCTGGAGATTTGAAGAGCAGGGAAACTCTGTTGTTTAATGATTCCTCCTTTGATGTTTATAGCTTCGAGTTGCTGTTTTGTTGTGAGGTGTTAATAATTGATTTGGTTTTTTTGTTTTTTGTATTTCATTGACCGTCGGCTGCTTTAGGAGTCACTGAGTGGTAAGGAAACTGTATAATGGCAGAAATAAATAATAATAATAATAATAATAATAATAATAGAAACAACATATACTTCCATGGCCTTAAAATGCAAATAATACCTTATCACACCCGTACGTAAGAACCACACTGGGACAGACCAAAGTCCAGCATTCCCAAATGTCTCTGGGAAGCCAAGCATGGCACTTAGAAGTGGTTTACTGCTTGAGCAATGTGCCACTGCCTACCTCATCTGAAACAAAACAAAACAAAAAATCAATCATTTTTTTATTGTTATTATTATTATTATTATTATCATCATCATCACCACTATTGGTTTAACATGGTGATAATCCAAATGAAGGATTGTGGATGGCATCCAGTGGTGACTCTCTGCTGACAGTAGGAATCCATCAGCAGAACAAGCGGAGAGCAATTTTTGGCAATCACGCCCTGTAGCATCCCATGCCCCAACTCCTAAATCTTTTTCTGGAGGGTCAGCTACCCTCTGGAAGAGATTTGAAGGCACACAGGGCACTGCAGGAAGGAGAGGGGACCACTGAAATCCGCTTCTAATAAAGTTGTTGAAGTTTTCTTTTCTTTTTTTGCAAATTCAAGACGTGTAAAGGGTAAAGGGACCCCTGACCATTAGGTCTAGTTGCAGACGACTCTGGGGTTGCAGCGCTCATCTCGCTTTATTGGCCGAGGGAGCCGGCGTACAGCTTCCAGGTCATGTGGCCAGCATGACTAAGCTGCTTCTGGCGAACCAGAGCAGTGCACGGAAACACCATTTACCTTCCCGCTGGAGCAGTACCTATTTATCTACTTGCACTTTGACGTGCTTTTGAACTGCTAGGTTGGCAGGAGCAGGGACCGAGCAACAGGAGCTCACTCCGTCACAGGGATTCGAACCAACAACCTTTTGATCAGCAAGCCCTAGGCTCTGTGGTTTAGACCACAGCGCCAAGACGTGTACTGCAACCCTATTCCAACCCTCTTCTGCTGACAGATTCCTTCCGCAGGAAGTGGCATCATTGGGTGCCACCACTTATCTGTTTTGTTATCTCTGCCCTTTGTAGATGGTTGTGTTTGGGGAAAGGAATTTCTGGAAGATTTGACTCTTCTGAAAGGGAATAGCTATTCATGATTTTTAAAAAGAAAACTGGTGAGCCTCTTCCACCCTACATGTTTATAATCCCTACTAGCGGTATGTGACCTGCATCCCTTGGGAGGTTCTGCTGCTTACCAACCAACTTTTGCTGCATTCATTCTGTATTTAGACCTTTGGAGCCTTCTCCTCAAATTCCTGAAATGACACAATTTTAAGAAGTTAATTAGCTTGGCTAATGCTAAAATCTGTGCACTCATGATTTAATAAAGCAGGGAGAAATTTCAGTGTGGCTTAAAGGGGTGAAAGATGCACTGAACTTGGGTTCTCATGCTATCCACCTTTCCCCCCCATCATGGGTAAGAATTCCAATATATATTTAAGATGCTACTTGATACAGTGATTGCATTTAAGGCATACATTAGTTCATTATAAATATGCAGTCGTTCGCAAAGTTGTACCATGCTTTCAGCACCTAATAAACCAAGCACAGAAAAAGCTAAGAGACAAATTTCTTAGAGATTAAGGAACACAATTTTCTCGCGCATGCATTAACATTTTAAGAGTGTAATCATGCAAAAGCAAATTTTCTGCATACGTAAAAACCTCATGCTTAATAATCTTTACACGCTGCCTCAAGAGCTATTTTCAGATTAATTTAGGAAATATCACTGAAGTGCTAGACAGACTGCAGTGATATGCTCTACCCTTTTGAGTACGGTTCATCTTCACTAATAAAACCTTCATCAAAGTGCATTGTCTTAATCTTTAAAAACAAACTCAGCTTAATTCGAATCGTCTAATTGCAATAAAAAACTGGAGCTTTTCTCTCTGGATGCCCTTCTCACCTGATTATATGGGGAAAGCCTCCTAAACAGCAGACCTTTGAAGTATAGGTTCTTATTTTTCTTCCATCAATCAAACAAGATGTACTTTGTTACGCTGTTGTAGAATTCCGAAACTGCTATGATCTTCACAATGCAACAGGCAACAACCCTCCAGCCCAAAGTTTTAAGCACTTCTAAAGCAGAAGAACTAAGATCTCTGCTGGAGACAGCTATTGCCAGTCAGAATAAGCAACACAGGGCTAGGAGAACAAATAGTCTGACTTGGTATTAGGCAGCTTCAGGTATATCATAACTTCTACTTGATGGTGCCCGCCACCCAAAAAAACAGAAAAAAGGCAATTGATTTATTTCTATTACTTTCTTCATGAAAATACCATGGCAGTAAAAAATCATTAGTGAGAATGTAACTCAGATACTCACTAAAACAGATAACCTTTTTTGAAGGTTCAACACAATTAAGTATAATAAAAACCATGGTGGTAATTCATGATTCTCATGGCAGGGAGAGTGTACATATGCAGTAGGTCTGGACGATACCTGGTTTTTAACATTGTGATATATCACCAGCTAAACATTGTGATATACTGATATATCACAATATCCAATATAAGGATGGAGGTATGTACAGGCACTGGCTTTTCCTACACACACACCATGATTCCTGATGTATTGCCAGGTCAAAAATTATAAAAACAGTATCACGGTTCAATATCACTTCAATCCAGTTTGGGACAATATATTGTTATATCGCCCAGTCTTAAAATGCAGTGAGGTTCCAGGTTTGTATTTCTAAAAAGCAACCACCCATTAGCACCACATGCTCAGCCATGTTTAAACTAAGACTCTCCTCCCTGAAAGAGAGGGGAGTGGTTGTGGGCGGGAGCCCGAGCACCGCCCAGCAGGGGGCATTTGCCCCCTGCCTCCAGCTCACCTGGCTGGCGCTCACGCCCCCCCCATGGCCATCCAACCAGGTGCCACGGAGGGGGCGTGTTCAGCAGCCTTTTGCTGCATCGCCAGCCTTTCCCTGGCCTCATTCCTCGTCGTCCCGTTGCGAGTCACCCACCCTCCACTCCCTTTTAGTTAGGGCCTAGGTCATTGGCCTTGCTATGGACCTTAGGTTGGTCGCCCTGGTTGTCCGGGGGGCCTGGTAGGAGTTTTTCCATTTGGCATTAGGCTTTTTGGTTTTTTCGCCTACCTCGTAGCAATCGTCACAACTTTTGTGGTATTGGTGGGTAGGTTAGGCATTGGAATAATGTGTTGTGGTGTGTCGAAGTGCTAGGTGTGGCCATCGCCTATGCCTTCAATGTTTAGGGGTATTCCGTTAAAGGAATCTGGCAGTCGTGTATTCTGTCCGATGCCTGCTTGGCGGGAGGCCATGGCACGACCCTCGGTGACAGCAGGAGGTGAGCCTATAGTTGGATCAGCATCAACAGGCTCCACCTACTGGTGAATAAACCCACTTGTTTCGATCCAATGCCTAAGCCAATACCTTTTCATTACTGTAATCAATAAAGTTGTGGCCTTTTTCTAGCCCATTAACCTTATATCACGTGTCCTTGTGTCTTCATTTCACTTCGCGGGGTCGGGTCCTCGAACCACAACTCTTGACTGTGTGTGACATAGCTTCCTCCCTGCATATCTAGTAATATGAGGGAATTAACCTGTTCAGACCTATTACAGTTTAGAGTAAATATTCAGGTTAGACAAGGGGAGATATTAGTGTTTAGGAGACGTGAAATTAAAAAACCCACACAATACACACAAACACTCGTATGAGCCTACTTCGTTCTCCATAACTGATCTCCCCACCCCATAAAAGCACTATAAAAGCTCATGTTTGGGCCTAGGAGCCCTCTAAATTTACATAGCACATCAGAATTCTTAGAATCAATTGGAAGGGACCACGTGGATCATCTAGTCCAACTCCCTGCAGTGCAGGAATCTTTCACCCAACATGGGGTTCAAACTCATGACCCTGATTCTCATGCTTTACCAACTGAGCTAAGAGGCCTGACCAGGACCACAATTTGCCTCTTCTGGTCTGATTAGAGCCCTGAACAGGACCTGCCCTCTTCACAGCATTGTGCTGGAGGCCCCACTTGTCAATGAAATAAATTTGCTTGTAGCAGCAATGTTGCTATGATGTTGGCGAAGATAGTCAGGATTAGAGTACCATAGCCATCTTTCTGATTTGTGAGCCTACTGAACACCCCATCTTGAACACAACAGCTCCGACTGTGGCGTGACATGGCCCCAAGGCTCAGAAAGCATGACAGCCCACAGGGCTTATAATTTGTGGCCTAACAGTTTTGTGTCCCTGACATTAGTGACCTTTCCATTCATTGCCTTTCACTGGCCACATTCCAGTGAAGGCTTGTCAGCAAGAGCAGTGATCTTCTGGCAGTGAATGCCAGAAATATGGTCCCTTTTTAAATTAAGGGGAGGACACTGCCTTTTATTTTAGAGTGGAGTGCTGTGGTGGCACTTGTGACAACCCTCCAGATGTGGAACTACAAATCCCATCAGCCCCAGCCAGCAACAGGGATGATCAGAATCGCAGTCCAGCAACATCCAAAGGGAGACAGATTGCCCATTCCTTGTGCAGTGGTGGGCTGCCAAAAAGCACAAAAACACACACAGTTTTAACAACGGAATATGGCGTCTAAACATTTCACATCTCCTCCTTCCGCAGTACCTTTTCTCCATATGGATTCCAGGCACAGGTTAACGTTATTGGATTCAATATTCCCAAATGACTTCACTTGCGTGTTGTATGTTTCATCTTTATTGGTTTCTAGAGCTGACTTAAATTGCGCAGTTTACACAAACCAAGCAAAATCCATCCCCTGGAAGCAGGAGAGGGGAGGACAAAATTAAGGCTACCAAACTTTGTTTCCTTTTGCCAATGGGAAAAATTATCAGGATGGATTAGGTGGACATAATTTGGGGCAATAGCTTGCAGTTTTTACTGACGTTTTTATTGCTGGTGTATAGAATTTAGAATTAATCAGATACACTGTTATTTCTCTCTTTCACTCCCTTCCTCCCAAATGAACATAGGAAGGGCCAAATTTCTTTCAATCGCTGAAATTTAGCGTGCAACTGAAAAATGTCAAGGCTAGAGGCACCGCAGGCGAGCTGTTAATGTGGGAACAAAAGGGAATTTGGCCAGTTTAATAACAAACGATGGTGGAGCTTTCCCAGAGATGGCTTAAGCCCAACTGGCCCTTTCCACCCCCAGAGCTACAGTATATATGCCTTTCAAGGATTTGCGGTCTGGCATAATCAAGACAGAGTAAACTTACATTCCTAGAAAGGAAAGAAATATAATTAACCAACACAACAAGGTTAGGCAGTATAATGCCCTAGGTTAAAATAACACCGCAGTTAAGAAGTGCTCAGTAAGCAATCAAAATCTATAGTGCACTGGTCTGTGCTGATCCAGGGAAGGAACTCAGAAAACTACCAGTACATTATTATCTTTTAGGTACCCTGTAGAGATGGTTGTTCCTGAAAATATGAATAAAAAAAGATTTGGGGCCAGGGAATGGTGTGTGTTTTAGCATGTTTTAATACTTCCTCCTGCAGGGTTTTTTTCTCTCACTGTGTCTCTGTGTCACTTTCCATTTTCTTTAGTACTATAAATCAAGGCTTGTTTTTGAAAAAAGAAAAAAAGATGTGGTTGTTCTACAAGTAAGGAGATTGAAAAGAGCAAATATGCTATGGTCCTCACATGGACACTCTTAAAAGCATCACGTGGTAGCTGTTAACAACACTATGCAAATTCCCTACCAAGTGATCAATGTATATAGGGAAAGGTGTGTGATTGAGAAACCTAAGCAAAAGAGCAGAATGTTGAGCCAAGAATCAGATCCCTGCAGAGAGCTAAGCCTTTTATGCTGCACCAACTTACCTGCTTCTCTCTGAAAAGGATTTGGTCTCAGTGATCCATGCCTGAGTAATGCCACACTTACCACTGCACTCCATGAGCTCTCGTCCACACTTTTGTTTGTCCTGCCACTTTGCCCAAGGGAAACCTGCTCCTTACTGCTGAACTGGAACAAACGTCCATCGGGTTTTCCACAAACTGACATTTGCTCCGATTCAGCAGTAAAGAGCAGGTTTTTCCATAGAATGCAGTGGGGCTAATGGAAAACCACTCAGAGCCATTCTTTCCGGGCGTGAGACAAGCAAAATGTGGATAAAGCCTACTCTGGAATGCCTTGAGGATACAGTTTAGAAGCTACCACTAGTGCAAAATTGTTTCCTGACAGACCCAGGCTGGCCACAAGGAGCACAGTACTCCCAGGGAATACAGGAAGTTACATTATTAAGAGATCAAACTATTCATCTTTCTAGCCTAGTAATATCTACCCTGTAGAGGCTCTGCAGGATCTCAGCCAGAAGGACGTTTGACTTCCTAGCATATTTGCAAGGATAACATGTAAAGTGGATCATATTCCGGGAGAATTTCCCCTTTTTGAATAAACTGCAATTTAATGGCCAGTATTTCTCTCTTGGATAAAACAAGTCTCGGGCAGACATGCAACTCATAATACAATCATAGAATTTTCTGCTGCACAACTGACATTCCAAATCACATGGGGAGACTCTTAAGAGTTCCCTGGTTCAGACTTCCTCCCTCCATTGGTTGGCAGGCGATTGGGGGGTGGGAAGAATTTAGCACACTCGTCCCCACTCTCTGTGCTAGCTTGTAGGTTTCACATGCAAGCAGAGCACCCAAGCAGGGCTTAGGAGGCATTGCATTTCTGACCTTCACTTCTTGAACTGCTGCTGAGGTGGTAATGATTTGATTCATTTTTGAGACTTGAGGAAACAGCTAATACCAAACACAGTATCAATATCAGACCTTTGAAAGTGCCTAGTAGCTATTTCCAAAAACATCTGGGGGTATGGAGAACCCTGCTGGATCTAGCCAAAGGCCCATCTGTCTCAGTGTTGTGTTGTTACTGTGGCCAACCAGATGCCTTATGGGAAGCCTGAAAGCAGGAGTTTGGTGCAATGGCACTCTTATAAGAGTGGAACGATCTCCTTCGGGAGGTTGTGGACTCTCCTTCCTTGGAGGTTTTTAAGTGTGGACATCTGTCATGGATGCTTTAGCTGAGATTCCTGCATTGCAAGGGGTTGGACTAGATGACCCTTGGGGTCCCTTCCAACTCTACAATTCTATGATTCGCAGGAACTGGTATTCACAGGAATAGTGCTCAACTCAGAGATCAAGCCCCTGAGTCATTTATATAGCACAGCACTTGTCCTAGGTGTTCAAAAGGTTCTTCACCCATGAAATCTAATTCAGACTTTACCTTGGTGTAGCTCTGGGCTTCTCCAGCGTTTCGCCTGCCGTCTTCATAAGGGCTCCTCCAGTAACTTCACTTTGTCCTATCAATAATAAATGGCCCACAGTGAGAAATCATATCAAACTTAAAGGAGGAAGGGGAAACAGTGTAAAACAGAGCTTTAAAATCCTGCTCACATATAAACAATAGGAGCATAATGAAAATATGCCTGCTGAGGCATCTGGTTATTGCCGTTGTAATAACACCATTCATAACAAAAAAAAAAAAAAAAAAAAAGGGCAGCATGCCACACAAAAGAAAGGCAAAATTAAATTTTGAAAAATACAGTACGGCTCCTGCTGCCAGACCCATCGAGCTGAGACCACACACCTGAGAGTCAATTACGGAATTCTTACAGACCTGTCACATGCTGCACTCACTGTGGGGAAATGACAAATGATTGTTTGCTACATGTCAAACCATCTACAACAACATCAGCATCAAGCAACATTGCCATGAACCTCCCCTCTTTCTATGCACCGATCCTACAGCAGCTAATGTGGGGGACCTTGGACAACTGGATGTTGAAACCCAATAATACTAGAACCCAGGGTGGTCAAAGAGGTTGAATGGTGGGAGAAGTTCTGAAAGGAAGCCGTTCTTCAAACAGCACATAGAATGGAACTTGATGCCTCAAGGTGCAGCAAAGGCCACCAACTTGGACAGCTTTAAAAGACGGAATAAATTCATGGAAGATAAGGCTATCCAGGGCTGCTAGCCATGTTGGTCATATATTTTCTCCAGCATCAGAGGCAAAATGCTATGGGTTATCAGCTGCTAAAGAGCTTTCATGCCCTTCTTCGGGCTTCCGACAGGCATCTGGTTGGCCACTGTGGTAAACAGGATGCTACATAGACTAGATATGCCTTTGCTCCTCTCCCGTAGGCCTCCTCGTATGCTAAACTGAGGAAATAGCAGCACTTGTTCTCTTGACTGGATGTGTGCACAATGGATGTACAGTACTTGGGCAGGGGGAGAATGGAATCCCTGCAACAAGTTGTGTCCCTTGACCTTTTTTGCATGTACATTCAAGCAGTATGTCAGACAGGAACCCACCCGCATATACCAGAACTTATGGGCATACAGTTTTTTATGTACAAAGGTATTTGCATAGACTAAGTCAGGGCTTGTCAGCATGATCCCGTTTCCCCCATTTGTGTTCAGTTGTGCTAATGTTTGCAATTAAATTATCTATGGGAGTATATGTATGAAGAAGATCAATTGTGCTAAGGCTAGTTCTTGCACTGTTTTTCTCCTACACACCCAAGGAAGCTGACCTTGGCTGTGTGCACATCACAGCTGGCCTGGACCAGACATGTCCTAATAAGCTGGCGTTCCAAAAAGAAGCATGTTTGTTATGAAATAAATTATAAGAAACTTCCATGCACAACTCCCTCCCCTCCTCCACCCACATGTAAAAGTCTGTCCTATTAAGTAGAGGCTTGTAAAGGAATGAGTGGCTTAAGAAAAAAGAATCCCCAGTAGGTGCTATGCTTTCTATAAATGCTATTATAGATAAAATAAAAAATAATCAATCACCTCTCTCAAACTGAAATGAAACAAGACTGACAATTTGGAACAGTGCTCAGTATTGTTACCCAGAAAAGTAAAGGTAAGTCACATGGCACATGCAGTTGTAGTGCCAGTTTCCTCTTAAAGCCAGCCGAGGGACCTTGCAAAAAAGTTGCTGGCTCCTGATCTCCTATAAGAAGTTACAAGGGGACTAGTGTTTGGGTCTGCACCAACCTTTTGCTTTTGCAAACATTTACCTTGACATTACTACTCATGAAAACATACTAAGCAAAGCTCTGTTTTGGAAATTAGGAACATTTTTTTTCTAAAAAAAATATGATTAAAACTCCAGTCCGAAATATATTAAATTGGAATGCTGCTGAAATCAATTAGATTTGATTTAGGGAAAACATAGTTAGGACCAGGCTACAACTTTGCTTAAATATTACTTTAATAATACTTTACTAGAATATGACTTGAATAAAAAATAATAATGTGTATCAATGGTTTGCACAGTTACTATCAATGAGCTATTCTGAGTTACACTACAGTTTCTGTGACTATGTAGTTCATACAGGGCTGTCTCCATGTTGGCTCCACCTTGGCAAAGTGTTCTCTGGTGGATCCCTTTCTGTGTTGAAATCCCACCCACTCCCCTACCCCACAATGAGTTTACCTAGCAACAGCTGTCAAAGGAGCCCATCTTCCCACCCGAAATGTTTCAACATCTATACAAAGCCACTGGGTGAAACTGTAAATAGCGTTAGGGCTGGGTGTAAGTCAGGCATAGGCAAACTCCGGCCCTCCAGATGTTTGGGACTACAATTCCCATCATCCTTGACCACCAGTCCTGTTAGCTAGAGATGATGGGAATTGTAGTCCCAAACATCTGGAGGACTGGAGTTTTCCTATGCCTGGTATAAATCAGTATGCATACAGAATGATAGGATTGGAAGGGATTCCAAGGATCACCTAGTCCAGTGTTTCCCAACCTTGTGCCTCCAGCTGTTTTTGAACTACAACTCCCATCATCCCTGACTAGCAAGACCAGTGGCAAGGGATGATGGGAATTGTAGTTCAAAAACAGCTGGAGGCACAAGGTTGGGAAACACTGACCTAGTCCCACCTCCTGCAATACAGGAATCTCAAGTAAAGCATCCATGACAGATGACCATGGATGGACAGATGACCAGCATCACATAGCACAGAGATACATGAAAATTAAAGAAACGTGGCTCGTTTGTCTGCTTGAGTAGGGAGTTTCCGACTTATGTCAGAAGCAATGGGGTTTTTTTCATCACAGGAGGGAGGGAAGGAAGGAGGGTTGGGGGCTCAGTGCTGCTCATGGCATCCTTAACCATCACCGATACATTGGTTGAAAAGCACTGCCCTAAAGAATGATAGCATTTATCCATTAAGAGTAAATAATAATAATAATAATAATAATAATAATGTAGGATCCTCAATACTTTAGAGCGTTGTGGGCTTCTACTAGTGGAGTGGGGCTCCCCCCTCTCCTCCCCATGCCCCCCAAAACTGGCTCCAGGGCAGTTGGGAGAACCCCTAGAACAGCATATGGGGGAAGGAGAGGGGGACTGTTCCACTTGGCAAGCGGAAAGAAAAGCTCGCCCTGATGGAACGATTGACATAGCACAACATTGAATTCCTTCCCCTGTATGCTTTTAATATCCTGATGCATGTCCACATGAACCACAAATGTCAAAAGGATATTAATTTAATCTCACTCCTTTTTTTAAAAAAAATACTTGTGTATTATATTAGACTCATTAATTCAGTTAACCTGTGAATCCTTGGAAATATATGTTTGTTATTTGGAACATATGCTCAACTTAAATTACTTGCAGAAATTCCAGTTTTACACATGATAAACTAGTTGAGTGGGAAGTGAAATGCTTAAAAAAAACAGCTGACACCCTGATCTTAAGCATCTGCATTGGCACATCCATCAATCCCTAGACCAGCCTTCCTCAACATTGCATCTTCCAGATACTTTGAACTACAACTCCCATCAGCCCAGTCAGCATGGCCAATGGTCAGGTATGATGACACATGGAGTATGACATATCTGAAGCGCACCAGGTTGGGGAAGCCTGTCCTAGAGCCTTCTGTTTCCACTGTCTCTTTCTCTGCGTCCAATATGTTTAAGCAAATGGTAGGTTCTTGGATAGGATGGATGCATTCCGGTTGGGAAGACGGCTTTGTTCGGGGACTGAATCTGCACTGACAGATGACCTGCACTGGAAACTGCATGGGGGGAGCATGGCATCGTCATTTCTGCAGGATCGCTCTGTGTCTTTCAACGCCACCTACTATGGTAACCTCTGGATTCTCTACCTGGGTTACAGATGGTTTTGCGACGGCTTCAGCACTATTTGAAAGGCAAGTTCCAGAAGGTGGTGCTGGGGGGCCACTGCTCAGCCTCTTAGCCTTTGGCCTATGGGTCCTATGGAACTCCCATTTCATCCCCTGCGCTTGCTATAGCTACTTTAAACCCACTGGCAATGGCCACTTAAAAGTATGGAGCACAAGCTAACCCAGGATAGCAGTCTGAGGAACTAAGGGGAATCAAAGCCACAAGAGACAATGTTTTAGGCCATGGGCAGGCAAACTAAGGCCCGGGGACCGAATCCTGCCCAATCGCCTTCTAAATCTGGCTCACGGACGGTCTGGGAATCAGCATGTTTTTACACGAGTAGAATGTGTCCTTTTATTTAAGATGCATCTCTGGGTTATTTGTGGGGCATAGGAATTCATTCATTTCCCCCCCCCAAAATATAATCGGGCCCCCCACAAGGTCTGAGGGACAGTGGACCAGGCACCTGCTGAAAAAGTTTGCTGACCCTTGTTTTAGGCTTTACTGACAAAATTAAAACAAACTCATCATTGGGGCGAAATGGCATCAATATCAGATTAAAAGGTAAAGGTAAAGGTACCCCTGCCCGTACGGGCCAGTCGTGTCCAACTCTAGGGTTGTGCGCCCATCTCACTTAAGAGGCCGGGGGCCAGCGCTGTCCAGAGACACTTCCAGGTCACGTGGCCAGCGTGACAAAGCTGCAACTGGCGAGCCAGCGCAGCACACGGAAACACCGTTTACCTTCCCGCCAGTAAGTGGTCCGTCGACCTTTTGATCGGCAAGTCCTAGGCACTGAGGCTTTTACCCACAGCGCCACCCGCGTCCGTAATATCAGATTGCTGATCGTCTAATAAAAACATGTAACTTTGTCCCTAAGCTCAGCCTCCTTATGTGGTGTGAGGTGGTGTGCCTCTGAATAGCAGTCATGGGAGAACATAAATGCAGATAGCTCTGTTGCGTTCAAGCCCTGCTTATGGGCTTCCTATAGGCATCTGATTGTCTACCGTGAGAACAAGATGCTAGGGCAGGGGAGGTCTTTTGCTTGATGCAGTAGGTTCTCAACAACCGGCAAGTAGTGTAGCTCAGAGACCAAGCATCTGTCTTATATGCCAGACAAACAAAAAGCAGATCCCACAAGCCTGAAGAGCTACTATTCCTGATACGGATTATGGAAACAAGCCAATCAAGTGCCTACGCAGCCACATTCTGTCCATCCAATCACTGCTCCAGAAGTGCGTAGGACCAGGCACAGTGCCCTCCTCTACTGGTACAATGCCACAAATAAGAGTTTGGGTGCTAGCCATCACAAAGAAGCTCAAGACCTAGTACCAGAATGTCAAGCACTGAAAGTGTTAAGGGCAGGCGTGCATCCCTGAAACTAGCTGGGGAGGAGGTGGAGCCTTTGAGAGTTCTGATATGTGATATTCTAAGGACCATTTGAGCATCTCAGCCACTGCAGTCCAACTCTGAATGCTGGTTTTTTTTCTATTGCCTGCCTCATGAGGAAAATGGCTCTTGCTCACTTGTAAGGGACTGCAGCGCAAGCGGCTGTTTGCACTGTGGCAATTCAAGTAATTCTGTAAGTCTGCTTTTTTTTCTGCTAGTAACAGCCTGCAAGGAACTCTTCCGAATCCGTTGCCAAATGCAGAATGCAATAAAGGGTTAAATGATACACCAATTAAACACAGCAGATATATAAACATGGAAATTTATATCTGAATCAGATTGGATTGCACAAATTACTGAAGACCACATATTTTCACGCAGTGATGTGGACTTTTGGTAGGCAGCAGCCTTAAATGGCTTGTGGGTGGTACTGACCGCACCTTTCAAATATACAATGGTACCATGCAAAAATTTTGACAAACTTTCAGCTAAAACTGTGGAAGCTAAAAATGCAAGGAGAAGCACTCCATCAACAAACAGATTATGTAAATTAAATGCAAAATATAACATTTAAAAATCGTATTATAAAAATGTATACTGGGTGTAGTTTGTTAAATATGCTTTTGCAATAGTAGTCAAGTATGCCAATAGACGACATCTCTACCACTAAGGCAAGTTAGTGCATAATTAAGAAGTCTTGTAGTTGAAAAGAACTACTGCATAATTTTGCATTTATAAAAACCACCTTTTAAATATTCTTTGAATCTGCTGATACGAATGAAATTTTTTTTAATGCATTTACTCAAATTAACAGTATTTGCACCTCAGTGCAGATTTTCAACCCTAATATATTCTAGCTCCCCTTACTATTTCAAGTGCATTCAGAATCTGTCTGTATCTGAACACATAGTGACAATCTTGAATTCCACTTTTGGATGCAGTCCTGTAGTTTTACATGAGAGTAACCCCCACTGAACTCAACAGGGCTTACTTCTGAGTTAGGCATTGCCCTGTTAGGAACCAACTGTCACTCAATTCCTCTGTCTCTCCATAGTAATGGCTAGTACTGAAATTTAGTACCAAAAGAGCACATTCAGAATATTAGCATGTTTTGATATTGTCTTATATTCAGTTCTTTCTTTCTAGAAAAAGAGGTGCCGGTACTCACCATGAAGTTTCTACAGTAAGTGCAGCACTTTTTAACAACAACAAAAAGAGGTGCTGGTATTGCGTACCCTTGAGTGCCCCCGAAGAAGAAAAAGCACTACTTATATTGCTGCCTAGTTGATTAATTTCAAAACCCCCTCCCAAAATGGTCGGAACATTTTAGTTTAACCAAACATATAACTATAAAATCACTGGATAAGAGTTGAATGAATAATAACAATCCTCAAAGCCACGTACACAGTTTTCATCTGCTTTGTTGACTGCAACCATTTTCAGATTATACACTTAAGTAGTCGAACCAGAACTGTCACCGGCAGCATAAAGCTCTTCTATATTGGAATCAGATAACCGTCCAAATGAGGGGAAGGGGGGGGGGGAGATTTAGCTAATTCAAAGTATATATACTGTACAGATTGTACGGTTGAAAATCTCCTGCAGTTTAAAGCACTTGAGCATTACGGTATCCACAAACCTGTAACAGAATTCCATCCTACGCCCAGAAGCTAAACAAAATCGCCAAGGATGATGGAAAAGCAGGCGTGTAACACATACATGGCTGAAACCATGAAACACATGGCTGCATTTTCTCCTGTGCCGTCGAAGTTAATGGTGCTGAACACCGATGCTACTTTTGTCTCTTTCTGATATGGATCCAAGATGCCAGGCATGGAGACCAGGGCAATGAAACTAATGCAGTCAGCCTTAGCAAATTAGGTAAATTAGAAATTGTTTGATGGCATTCTATTGTTGCCATTGTAATCACAGTAATTTTCATTGGTAATGGTGCTTCGTGATGAAGTGGGATTCTCACGGAATAATTGTGAAAGGTATACTGGAAGAATCGGCGTGTAGCATCTGGCTGCAAAAAGGAAGAAAAAAAGCTCTTCGGATTCAAATTGGCATTATATTTTATCTTGAAAATTTATTAGAGATTCACATCATGCCATTTTAAGTGGAAAAGGTGAAAGCAGAGTAATTTTGTTCTATGAATTATTCATAATTATTCAGACTGGGTGAAGCTGCCATCCAGGCACTGACAGTTTCTTCTGCTCTGAGCCTCCATTTACGCTTGTCATTTTTATTCCTTTATCTACGATCGCTTTCTTAGTTACAGAACTTGTCCTTTAGGGCTTCCTCTTCACAAAAAAAACAACAAAAACCTGAGTCTTTCAAATCAGCAAGAATGCAAAGGATGTGCTGCTTGCCACAAATCACAGTTCTCCACGAGCTGTCTTTTTCTCTCCCCCCATCACATCGCCACCCCCCCTCCAATAGCATTTTGAAAACCCACATCCACAACGTTGCCTGTTCTTTGATTAGATGGCTTTAGAGAAGAAAAAAGGAAAAAGAAACAGCAAAATACAAAAAAAAAGAGCGTGTTGCAACTGAAGAAGAGTTATATATTCTCCTGAAACAACAACCCAGAAGATAGTGGTGTTTTGTGCGTCTTCCTTTGTTGTCAATGTAACCCATTCTAGCTGCATAGCATCACGCAGAAAGAAACAACTGTTAAGGCAGGCTGACTTCAGTGCCCTCGCTTCCAATGTGATGAGGACAAGGACTGCGCTCACGACAGACTAATCCACACAAATATACACTTAGGAGGCTAAAAAAAGAGAGAAAAGAAAACCACAAGTAAATAGCTGCTTATGGAAAAGAAATGTAAAAAACAGAAACCAGCAGCAGTTGGGTAGCAAAGTGGAGCACTCGATTCTCACAGGCTGAAAGCGAAAGAGATTGCAATCCCAGAGATTCTCCACTTGATGGCTGGCTGTGACACTGCTAGCCGACTGCTACCCTGCATCCATCCAAAAGGACGGGGATTGATTTAGGTCAGGGAGTCTGCTTTCTCGCTTGAGCTTTTGCTCTAACCGGTGGGAGAAACTGTGGCTATATCTATAGGACCAGGAACTAATATATTACTCTGGGATATTGAGAAGGCTTCCGCAGCAGAGCACTTGCAAAAAAGCAACAACCAAAAAAACAGAAGGGGGGGTTAAAAAGGCCCCAGACAGTAACAGGTATCGTCTCCTTTGTCCTGTCCCTGCAGGTGTGTGTCGTTGCGGCGTAAGCAACTGTTCACATACAAGGCAGAAAAACCAATCGCTCTTCATCAGAGGCAATTTAGGTAAAAGGCTCCGAGCAGTGCGTGCCTCCGTTCAAGAGACGCTGCGAATGTCTGAAGCTAACGTGCACATCCAGGTGGTATGCTTCTCCTGGACAAAGGTAAAAAATGTACACCGCAGTAAAACAGATGGAAGGTTTTTTAATACAAAATAATAAAGCCTATGCTGCTCCGTGCCCGGTTCTAGGCGTCTGCTTTGCCGCACTGCGACTAGAAAACTGCAGCAGGGAGAGCTCTGGCACTTGCGATAATGTAGAAAGCAGCAGCTCTGTGACAAAGCAGTCAGCTGACTTGCACTGTTATAATTCAATGTCCTCTCTAAAAATAAGGCCAGTTTCTAAGCTAGCACCAGAGGATGACCCGGCATACCAAATCCAGCCCCCCAAAAACCTGCAGGGATGCAGTGGTGCCAGGGATTCTTCTATTATTACCCTAGATCAGATGTGTTGTTTTGAGCTGTTTTGCATGGGGTGACTTGTTTTTGGGGGGTGGGAGTCCTGCTGCTTTTAGTAGAGTTACCCTTTGGCATACAGAACTGTTTGCAGCGTTTCTAAAGCTGCTACATAGCTTTTAGCATCATCATCATCATCATCAAGTGAGGAGCAACAGATAGGCAGGAATGGGTTACAGAAGGTTTCCTAACATGACTCTGAACATGTCTCTGCTGCCCAGATACTGAAGTAATGGGTGCCGTGGGAAAATGCAGACCAAGAAAGGAACAGCAAATGCTAAGAGTCCAGGAGAAAGCTCTTTAGTCTTCATTATGCTGGTCTCAGACAGCAACCCTCCTCCTACAGGTGACAAACGTGCAGCAGTTCTCAGCTAAAGCTAACACGAGCTGATGTCTGAAAATTAGGACAGCATGCTGACATTACACATTAAAGCCAGTTTTAAACACGTTTAAGTGTCACAGTACCAAATCAAGGATCCCTGGGAACTTTAATCCTATGAAGGAGCCATGGTCCCAAGAGAGCATTAACATGAAAAACAACAGAACCCTGTGGCACCTTGAAGACTATTGTGACACTAGGTTTTTGTCAGCAAAGGCCTACTTTAGCAGATAGATCATTTTGGGGGGAAATTCTGGATGACTAAACCGGTTTCCGTCTAGTTGAAATGCGTACTGTGCCTGGGAATGAACACCAAAATATTTCATCCGAAATGGCCCAACAGAAGCGAATGGTAGCAGAGAAACCATCTTCCAGTCTACCCATCTTTGACTAGGGCTGCAATCCCATGCACTACTGCATTCAGAGGGCTTGCTTCTGAGGAAAAAAATGAGTTTGTTCAGAATATTAAGCTAGCATAGGCCTGATCCAAAAGGCCAGTCTCTTTGTAAAGGGTTCTCAGCCATCTAGTCTCCTTTATAATAATATAATAATTTATTATTTGTACCCCGCCCATCTGACTGGGTCATAGCTGTCAACGTTTCCCTTTTGTTAAGGGAAATTCCCTTATTCCGAATAGGATTCCTCACAAGAAAAGGGAAAAGTTGACAGCTATGGGCTGGGTTGCCCCAGTCTACGGTATGAAGCTGCAGGGTTTGAATCAAACCTTTCCCTGATCAACTAAGTAGCCAATGATTCCATCTCTCCACCAGCCACTCCTCTGCCACACTGACAGAAAATACTGCTGTATCCAGAAAAGTGTTAAGGCTATTGTTCTGTGGATGGGGAAAGGGAGAATTCATCACCCATGTCCTCTTTCACAGGACCAGCTACAATTCCAAACCTAACCTTGCTACACTTCAGTCATGCTCTGATAGGCTTGATAGCCTACAAGCCTGTGCCTTTCTTTGCTTAAATTAGATGTGCAGAGGATCCTGCAAGGGCTGAGGACTCCTGCCAGGTGAATTGCTGGCAATTAGATTTGCTGCCACCTTAAAAAAAGCCCAGCACAGATGTGACTGTAGGAAAGGTGGGAAATGTTTATTTGCTGCTGACAGCCACAGTCTTAAGGATGTTGCTATATAGCAGGAGTCAGCAAACTTTTCCAGCAGGGGGCCGGTCCACTGTCCCTCAGTCCCTTGTGGGGGCCAGACTACATTTTGAAAAAATAATCATGAATGAATTCCTATGCCCCACAAATGCATTTTAAATAAAAGGACACATTCTACTCATGTAAAAACACCAGGCAGGCCCCACAAATTCCCGGACCATACGTGGGCTGGATTTAGAAGGCGATTGGGCCGGATCTGGCCCCCGGGCCTTAGTTTGCCTACCCATGCTATACAGATACAAGTTTCTTTTTTAAAAAAATTAAGTTCAATGTTTTATTATATTTTTATATACATTGGAAGCTGCCCAGAGTGGCTGGGGCAACCCAGTAAGATGTGTGGGGTATAAATAGTAAAATTATAATTATGGAATGGGGTGTCCCTATTTTCATTGGAGAAATGTTGGAGGGTATGGTACAGCTGTAGTGCATCTAGCAGGTGGCTCAGTGGTGGTTGAGTGTCCCGTGGTGGGTAGTGGTATGGTGGTAGTGTGGCAGAGCAGGGTGGCACTTCCTGTTTTGCCTCAAGTGGCAAAATGAGACTTACCACCCCTGACCTCAGGATTTCAGAACTTGCACCTTACCACCTCCACCTTCCCCCACCGCTGCGGGGCTCTCAGCAGCAGTGGCTGTGGCGGTCACAGCCTAGGCGGGTCTGCAAGCAGCCAGTCTTCCTGCAGCTGAGGAACCCTGCTGGCTGTGGATGCTGTGATGGATGCCACAGGGGCTCCTGCTCCAGGTGCGCCAATCTCAGCCTGGCTGGCACGAGGCTTGCCCAGTCCGCTGCCAGGCTTACCCAGCATCAGGTCAGGTGAGTTCCCTGGACCCCTAATTGGGAACCACTGGTCTAGAACATCAAGGATGTCTGTCTATGCTCTGCTAGTCAATAGAGTTTCAGGTGGAAAAGGTTGGCAGGGAGCTGGAAGCAAATCCTCTGTTGCCCTGCAGCTCTCTGAAGCTGCCTTTGGAAAACAGGAGGAACACCGTGTATCCGAAATACCCTTCCATTCACTGCTCCCAAAGCCAACTTCCAGACTGCATTCAGGAATGTGGGAAATAAATCTCTTTCATCTCCTGTGACCAAATTTAGCATCCACCCACCTCCCACCAGTCTCCAACATTCTGCTTCTTGATATTAATAGGGATGTGGGGAACTGGGTTTTATACAGAGAGATTGGAAATAGGCCAGAGAAAGCTAGCTGAGACACACTTCTGTTGAAATCAGCAGGGCATCTGAACACCCATGGGGCACTTCACGAATTGTAAGCATCAGTCCTACTAGAACACACATGCACGACAAATGCACATGTGTGACAAATGCAGACATGTCTGTTCCCCCCACCTTGATATCTTGTGTAGGAAAGTCATCATGTATCAAACTGCCTAAAATGCACTACATTTTAGTGCATTATATATATAAAATTCCATGTAATTCAATATTATTGCCAGGTACCGACTCAGCAATACATCTTACTGTTTGCCTCTTTCCTCTGGGTGGCCGTGGATTTAAATGGTGATTTGCTCACAGTCACTGCAGGTTTCTGATTTATTAAGCAATAATGAATAAAAGAAACATGCCACCCTGCTTTCCCTATTAAAGACAACTATTGCATTACTTATTTATTTGCACTCTCCTTAAATAAAGTTCAGCTCAGACGGATTCGAAGAGTAATATTCTGGGCCAGATGTTCATCTGAAGTGTTGAGAGGCTAGGATGAGATGGGAAATTTGAAAAAGGGTGGCAGGGGGGTTCTCTTAAGGTTGCCTGTTCAAATGAGTTCAAAAGGTAGGGAGACAGAAGGGATTCTGTTATATTGCAGCCCACGTAATATCAATGGAAGGGATCAATATAGAGCATTAGAAAAGTGTAGGGTAAACCAAAAGACAGGAAATCAAAAAATGCTGCTAGCGCCCCCCCCCCCCCCAGCATGTTCAACAATGGTGTTTAAAAAGATCCGAATGCACTTTCCCACTGTTAATATAGAGAGAAAAAGTAAAAGTCTTTTGTAGGGTCAATCCTAGGCCACTGAGCCTAGCTTAAGTTAAGGCCTTAAAGGTAAAGGTAAAGGTACCCCTACCCGTACGGGCCAGTCGTGTCCAACTCTAGGATTGTGCGCCCATCTCGCTCAAGAGGCCAGGGGCCAGCGCTGTCCGGAGACACTTCCGAGTCACGTGGCCAGCGTGACGAAGCTGCTCTGGCGAGCCAGCACCAGAGCAGCACACGGAAACGCCGTTTACCTTCCCGCTATAAAGCGATACCTATTTATCTACTTGCACTTAGGGGTGCTTTCGAACTGCTAGGTGGGCAGGAGCTGGGACCGAAGGACGGGAGCTCAGCCCGCAGCGGGGATTCGAACCGCCAACCATACGATCGGCAAGTCCTAGGCACTGAGGTTTTACCCACAGCGCCACCCACGTCCCAAGTTAAGGCCTTGTGCCTGCTTAAATTAAAGTCTTGGTTTTTTTGTTAGTTCTGCAAGGAATGAGTTTTGTTTAACTTGGTGAAATCTAGGCTCACAAGGGTCAAATCTGATAGTATTTAGGCACATAATATAACAGATTAGGAGATGACACAAGCCTAAAGATCTTATCTTTATGTGATCAAGTCACAGCAGCTGGCTTCCCCTAGCAGCTTAACTCCTTGCTTCCTACCATTTATTCTCTCTCTTGCTTTTATCTCTGCTTTTCCTTTCCAACCACCCCTTGAGCCAGTTTTGCACCCTAGCACTGAGAAAAGTAAGATATCAGTGACGAAAACCCTGCACCCTACCCGATGAGAACTTTCAGACATTTTTGTTCACCTGCGGAAATTTTCAAAATGCAATTCATTTTTTCATTAATTGATGAGTGAAACAAAACACACGAAAAATGCATTAGCATTACTGCAAATAGCTGTTAACCAGTAACAAGCACATATAAAAAGCAAGATAACGAGAGTGTGCCATAAATATATAATTTCACTATTAGATCACAGAGACACTCTGAAATTCATTCTAGGAGTCCATCTCTAGGCTGAACCAGCAGTAAACTAGGCATATTTTTAGTTGTTTGAAGACATACTTGATAGATGAGTTTGGAGTAAATTCATGCAACTGAGCCTAAAAGATCAGCAGGGACACATTTTCAGCAGTGCTTACCTCTATGCCAAAGGGTGGGGAAACTTTCTTAGCCTGGTGGGCCAGATCTTTATTTCCCTCACACTGCCAAACCAACTTTGACAGGAAGGTGGGGCCACCCAGCTACTAATCATCTGATATCCTACTGATGTCATGTGACTGACACGTCCCCCTACACCAGGGGTAGTCAACCTTTTTATACCTACCGCCCACTAATACATCTTTCTTGATGGTAAAAGCCTCACCTTCAAATTGTTGGACCAATTTAAAACTGGCCAGGTGCCAGTTCCATTTGCTTATATAAGCACACGAACACACAGATAAAACCCCAGGCATAATGAGCATGTCAAGTGTTGCAAAACAAGGGAGATCAGGCACCGTCCTGTTCAATAGGAGACATAAATGTTTATCAGTTTTGATAAACTCTCTTGCTTGCACCGACTGTATAAATGAGCACTGTGGAAAGTAATAGCTGCAATGTTCATTGCAAACTTTTAGGTATTATATGGTGCCAGTAATATCACAGACATTGTGAGAAAAGGTTTGCAGGTCTGTATTTTGTTTTTTGTAGCAGTGAACTGGTCTTCTGAAAATTCACAGGTGTATGGTATATACACAAGATCATGGTCCCCTTTTCCGTATGCGGCTACAACACCCATCCATGGTAAATGTTAATTGATTTGGTTATTGTGGTAGAAGTCGTTATATTAAAGGAGAAATTTTAATTAGGTGTGAACTGGAAGAATGCTTATATGGCTTCTCTGCTCCAGTTGCTTCCTGGAGCTCTCTCTTTCCCCTGTATCATTCAAAACAGAGTTGTGCTTTGAATACAAGTCAAAAAGTAGATTGGGGGTATGTTTGGAGTAGAAAAAGAGTACAGCTGGAAACAAGAGTTGGCAACTACTCCTTCCAGATACTGTTCATAATTCCCCTCTTAAAGCGGCTTTTCTTCCTCACTGCCAGTTTTTTGTTTATATGCTTTATAAGGCATGCCGTTTCTGCAATATGGTGCCTTTATTATACTTTATATGGCATGCAATTTCTGCACAATTAAGCAAAGCATGAAAACAAATTGGCCTAGTTTTTCCACATCTGTGGCAATGTAATATGTGACTAGGAATTTACCCATAGTGCATATCTCCTTAGGTGTTGTATATTGTACTTATTAAGAAGTAATTAGAGATAATTTTGACCCACAGGTTATCTAGTGTGGCAAAATATGCTGTGCAGGTAACTTTCTTCTCATCTATGCACTGTGTTTTTCTAGCCACTTAACATTACAGTGGTACCTCAGGTTAAGAACTTAATTCGTTCTGGAGGTCTGTTCTTGAATTTTAGACCTGAATACATTTTCTTGAAAGATGAGTTCATTACTAAGACTTTTAAGTTTGAGTATTGATAGTCAAATAATGGCTAGCATTTTTTTGCTGCTGCTTTCAATCCAGTCAATTTAGACAGGATTGTACTTTCTGCTGTACTGCCCATCACAATGATCACTCTCCACCTACCTCTGACTGACACTGTGCTTTCATGAGCGGGACTGTAATACTGTATTGTAGTATTTCATGTTTTTGAAGCCACCAAGAGTATGTCATTGTGAATCCTATATAAATGCTATAAACAAATAAATGGAAAGCATCTGATCAATATAAAGTTCTGGTCTGTTTGTGCTATTGCTTCAAAACCACACTTTACAATTTTGTGCTAGTCACTAGTACAAAGACCCTTACCATTGCTCCTACAGTATATGCTCTTAGCTTTGTGTCCTAACATTTGGCTTCTCCACACTGTTCTACTGTCAGTTCCAAAAATAACATTTAAGTCATCCTGTAATCTGAAGTTCCCTATCTCTTATCAAGGAAGATGCACACAAGAAGGTGATGGACTGAAGATGGAGGGTCCTGTTTGAGGGTCAGGGCAGAGAGGGCCTCCCAGAGGGGCAAGCTCCCAGGCAGTGCTGGATTAAATCCTGTGGAGGCCGCTAGGCAGCCAAAATCTCGAGGGGGGGGGGCTCATGCATGCACTCTAGTGGGATAACATTGAACTAAGAAAGTTCAACTGTAATTTTCTTTCAAGATCAAATCAATGTTATTGTGATCCATTGTTGCAGGGCACATAAAAGACGTAGGGCCCAATAGGCCAGTGCCTATTCTACCTATTTATTGTTTCATATGTGAAAAACTTTCAATGAAAATTGATTACAAAAATAAAGTTTAATTGAGCATTTAAAAGTGACAGACACCAGTGATTCACAGGAAACTGAATTCTATTATCAATACCATGGTTTGTGCATTTCCCTTTACTTCTACAGTCCTTGTTCCTTATTATGGAACCTCCATGAGTATTTATTGATGACATTTGTCTTTCCATTCAAAGATGCCCAAGGCCACATTCAAAATTTAAACAACAGGTATATACAACAATCATACCACACCTCTGACTGGAGAGTAAATCTCTTTGTCTGTTGGGGCCCCAGTACATATTTCTGTGGGGGACCAATTCCACCTCCCACAACAGTGTTTGGACTCGTAGCAATCATTGGTCTCAGGAAGAACATGGGGACCTTGTATGCAATCATTGGTCTCAGGAAGAACATAGGGACCTGATAAGAAACAAGCAACCACCATTATAAATACAGTACCGGCCCCGTCTCTTGCATTGCAGCCTCTTTTTCTTCAGCTGAATATAAAACTTTTGGCCCCAGATGGTGAAAACGCTTGAGTTTGAGGGTCATGCTTAACAGGGTCCATTTAGGGAATTAATGCTCTGCACACACAAGTGTTTTTAGTCTCTAAACAACAAACAGAATTGATTTCCAAATGGTGGCATTAAATCCAAACTGCTAGTGCGCAAACACAATAGGGCAATGTACTAGAACTGAGTCAGAAAGCAGCTAAAAGGAAATAGTATTCTTGATAGCGAGTAAACTATTAACCGACACAAACTATTGCAGCTGCAGGTAAAACAAATGAGCGATAACATTGCACCTGGCCTTCAATAAAATGTTCTCTGTGATTTAACTAGGGACGGTGATAAGTGAGCATTTTCTAGCTTGGTAATTAATACCAGAGAGAGAGAGAGAGAGAGAGAGAAGACTTTGTTGTTTTGTAGGAACAGCTGATAGTATTTTACTTAGCACAAACTTTTGTCTCTGTGCAGATTTATGATTTACAAGATGAGAAGGTCTGTGTGAAGAACAAACAGTTTGGTACATGGTCTGGAATACACTGGTTGACTTATCCAGATCAGTGCCTTTCAGATAAAGACAATAATCCATGTTAAGTGAAGTAACAAACTAGTCTTTCTTATATAACCGTTCTGATTTCTCAAAAACTTGCCAGATGTTCCTAAGGTTAACTTAAATTACTCTTAAGTGATTTGGTTTCCACCACTTCTTGAAATCACCTAGTAGTTATTGGGGGGGGGGTGCCATTTTTAATGTCTCTTTTCAAAATTTTAGAAGTATTTTTATTGCTGAGTTTATCACTAAGACATAGTGGCAAAATTATTATTTTAAAAAAATCAACATGCATGAACAAAGTGATTGCAACCAGTTTTGAGATGAAAGCATATAGTGCAACAGAAGAAAGCACTGCTGGAATTCCTCTGTGACAAGATTATATCACTGTGCTGAAGCTTATGGCTGGTTAGGGGCGAAACTAGGCTTTATTTCACTGGGGTCAAAGACACAGTTTGGCGCGTGCGCGCACGCGCACGCGCACACACACACACAGGCGCCTCAATGGTGCTCCTCTGCAGGCTTCACCCAAGGCAAAAAAAATCAGCTAGGAAACCCCGCCCCCTAGCTATGGCAATGCATAAGTGACAAGCGCTTAGGACTAAGGACTTGGGGGCAACAACAAGTGAATTGAAGGTTATGAAAGAAAGTGCAGCAACAGAACAACACAAATAAATAGACAAAGGTAGGGAAAATGTAGAAAATTAAATAAGTTGCCTTTTTAATATTGCCGTTCTTATGGCGTTGACTTTTATTATTCATGTAAGCTGCCTTGAACTAAATGAGAAACTAAGAGGTATAAATATTATATAAAAAAATCTACAGACACCATCTTTTATACCAAAACTTTGCATTTTAACCCAAATTACAAACCAAAATGGAATTATACTACAAGCTTGGTTTACAATTCAGTTTGCAAAATAAACCAAATCTTAAGAATTTCGCTTTATAGGTGATACTGTGAAGATCAATGGAAAATATTCTCAGCTACGTTTGGGCAGAGTTGCTCAAAACTCTGGGCATTGACATTATAAACTGAAATGAACTGTCTGTTCCATGTTGCTTAGAGCCAATATCCTAAGTCGTCTACAGATTCAGGCATGTTTGGGGATACATTGTAAAATGAAACAGAACAATGCAACAAACATCTCTTAAGATACTGTAGGAAATCAAGCAGACTGAAGCCCCACTCACTCAATTAGAACATTACCTAACTATAGGAGATCTGACCGATTAAGAGCTTCGCTAGCTCACCATTTTTTACTCTCTAAGACGGGACTGCAAGCCTGTCAGATTTTACTATAGCAGACATAATTCATCCAATTCTCAATTAAATTCTTGAAGGTTTTCCATGAGGCCTGATGCCAGACAGAAGACACTCATAGTGTGTTGTTATTACTCCTGAATCAGTGTCTATATAGATAGCTAACTTGTAAAAATAAACAGATAACTTGTGTTTTCTCTTACCGAGCCATATGCATTCTGCATATAATTTCCACTGCCATGAGTGCAAGAAAAAAAAATACCAAAAATGTTTTATGTGTTTTATAAGCACCCTGATAAGTACTGGTTTCTTTTGTAAGACATGCATCTTACAACGAAGGAATTATGAATAGCTATGCACATATCATGGGACTTGGGTGGCGCTGTGGGATAAACCACAGAGCCTAGGATTTGCCGATCAGAAGGTTGGCGGTTCAAATCCCCGCCACAGGGTGAGCTCCTGTTGCTTGGTCCCTGCTCCTGCCAACCTAGCAGTTCGAAAGCACGTCAAAGAGCTTGCAGGGCAGCAGCTGAAGAAGGAGCAAAAAGGGTTTTCTTGTGTGTGTGTTTCTTTGTGGCTGATTAGCTGCTCTCCCTGAGCAAAGGTCAGAGGGGGCAGAGTTTCTGTTAGGTGTGGGAGGAGCTTATCAGAGATTGCAGGGCAGCGGCGCACGCCTAGCGGCGCGCGCAGTTTGATCTATCTTTTAGATTTAGGGGAGCTAGTCTCAAACATTTGTTGGGGGAGACCTAGGTTTTCGGGGGGCGGGTTATTTGTCCTGCCTTCACGCTTTTTATGATGGAGGACCACTGTAGCCACCCCCAACGACACGTTCTCAAGATGGAGGGTGAGGGAACAGCTGCAGTCGCCTTGGTTCCTGCACAATGTTTGCCATCTTGCCAAAGGTTGCAGGCAGCTTTACCTGCAGCAATTGCATGTTGATTGCCCTCTTAGAAGACAAAGTCCAGCAACTGGAGGAACGTGTAGCTACGCTCCAAAGAATTAGAGAGCTGGAGCTCTTCTTGGAAGCAACAGAGCACACCATCTCCACCAAGGAGGAGACAGGGGACTCCCCTGAGCAGGAGGCTAGTTCACCAACACAGGAGCCAAATATATGGAGAAACGTGACTCAAAGAAGTAGGAGGCCCAGGGTTCGCTCTGATTGTTTAGAAATACACAATCGCTTTGAGGTCCTCTCCCCTAGCATGGAAGACGAAGAGCAGACTCCATTTGCTCCTCTGCTCGTTTGTTGAGTTACACTGCTGGTGTGACGGCTTGGCAACATCACACATGTGTTTCCTTTTCAGGCATCCTCAGTTCCAGTTCAGTGTTTCCCCAACTTGGGTCTCTCTCCAGCTGTTTTTGAACTACAATTCCCATCAACCCTGACCACTGGTCCTGCTAGCTAGGGATGATGGGCGTTGTAGCCCAAAATCAGCTGGAGACTTAAGTTCGGGAAACATTGTCCTAGATGCTATTCATTCCCAGGCACCTTTTGTTTTGTTTTCCGTGCTAGGGATTGGAAGATAGGATTCAACTGTCCCCACCCTAGCTTTATCTGCCTTCAGCTAGTCACAGGATGGGACTCAGGAGAGGTAAAAGCAGGAAGTTTGGGGAGTTCACGATGTGTGCCTCCTCCTATCTCTGATCACTGTAGTGTAAGGAAGCAGCCTCTCAGGCGGCAGGAGGACGGGTGCTGCTGCTGGGGTGTATGGGGCAGTCAGCAGGGGGGTGGGGGGGAGGGAGAATGATGTGAAGGGTGCTGGCATTACTGTTGGCTGTGTCCCTTGGACTGATGGAGTTAGGGCCCTCTTGCATCATGCTGTGATGCAGGGATGTGTGCTGAGGGCACATCCCCATTGTTTTGAGTTTCACTGGCATGTAGGGTCATTGCTGACACAGTCCCCAACTGATGGCCAATGGCCATGTTCCAGGGAGGCTGGAGATGCACCTGTCATTTTCACCCCACTTTTCTATTGCCTACTCAAGCGTACAGTATTTCCCCTCCTGAGTTAAGCGCACACCAGATATTGGCCTTCTACCAGCATAGCAGCAACATCTTGCTCCCCCCTCCTGGTTTAGGATTATGTTGCCTGACAAGCAGGTGCCTGAGAATTTTATTTTACTGTAAAAAACCAAAAAATACTTTTTTAAAAAAAAAAAGAAAGATAGTGCGGCCATTGTAATATTTATTGTCATAAAGCACAAAATCTGAAACTATAGAATACTTCGATTAATTTAAAGTGACTATGTTTACACAGTCTCTGTACAGTACAGCTGTAAGCAGCTGTAACTTCCCCGTTTTCTGCCCAGAAAATGTATTAGGTAACAATTCATCAACCTTAAATACAAGCTTTAAAGAGAAAAGCAAATTCAAATCCTGCCTCAGTTAAGCACACCTGCACATTAAGATCAATCATAAAAAATGATCGCAGTGTCAGTTGTAAAAATGCTATCCAGAATAAAACGGATGGTGCCCAATCTAGTATATCTTTAAAGAGATAACTTTGGGGGGGGGGTTGTAATTATATAACACATTTCCTTAAGATAGTTCATATTTAGAATCAAGAGCACCCTCATTACGTACAGGCTAATCAATGTGCCTACAGGCAGCTGACATGAATAAATGTAATATATGAAGTTTTCCCTATCGCTTCATCTCTAGTACAAGGGGGGAAACGCACCTTCACCCGTTAAATTTCTGATTGTGAAGCTGCTGTTAGCAGCACAGGAACCTTAAAAGCACCTTACCTGTTAATTGTGACCAACAAGATTAACGTGCGAAAAACGCTATTCACAAATATGTACAATGTTATTGGGGGGGCGGTGGAGGATGGAAGACTAAGAATACACTTCACTTAGTTTAGAAAATGTCTATTCACAGGTTACATGAACAAAGGTTTAAAGGCGTTAATAAATCCTACACCTTCCTACACAGAAATTGATTTTTTTTAAAAATCTTATACATGTGCATTTAAAACTGCATTTCTATCTTTCACACATGCAGGTGGCACAAAGGGAACATGTGAAAAGAGCACATGGGCAACTACATACATAACATTTTAAGTGCACTCAACAACAGGATTCCATTCCAATGCCATGATAAATGTGTTGATCTTTTAACATCTTTTTAATCCAGAATGCGGTAGCTAGACTGGTGACTGGGAGCGGCCACTGGGACCATATAACACCAGTCCTAAAGGATCTACATTGGCTCCTGGCATGTTTCCGAGCACAATTCAAACTGTTGGTGGTGACCTTTAAAGCCCTAAACAGCCTTGCACCTGTATACCTGAAGGATCTCCTCCACCCTCATCGTCCAGCCCGGACACTGAAATCTAGCTCCGAGGGCCTTCTGGTGGTTCCTCACTGCAAGAAGTGAAGTTACACGAAACCAGGAAGAGAGAGGGCCTTCTTGAGAGTGGTGCCAGCCCTGTGGAATGCCCTCCCACCAGATGTCAAAGAGATAAAGAACTAACCAATTTTTAGGAGACATCTGAAGGCTGCCCTGTATCAGGAAGGTTTTTTTTTAATGTTTGATGTTTTATTGCCTTTTTATATCTGTTGCAACCCAGCCAGAATGCAGGGGGGGGTATGAATAATAAAAATTATTATTGTTGTTATAAGATGCCACAAGAACCTTTGCCTCCAAAGTAATCCTTCTAAAGTCTGCGTCTCTCTCTACATGCACTCGCAGGCTGCAATGAACACTTCCTTGAGAGCATGTCCCGCAGACCTCAATGGGACTTACTTACTCCTGAGCACAGGCATCCATAGGACTGCGCTGTCAGCACATGAACTTAAGCATCGGCAGTGTCTGTGTCTGCGTGCGTGTTGCAGAACAAGCCCCCACCGCCAGGCATGGGCAAGGCTCGGAATTGCGCTTGTGCAATCCCTCACCTTTTTCCTTGTTCTTTTCCCCTCCCCCAGCAGGACTCCCGGCGCCACCTGCCTGTCTCGCGCGCAGCCACGCGCCACGCCCGCTCCTTCCTTTCTCTCTCTGCCAGCCAAGAGGCGCGTGGCGTTCCTTTTGGAAACCTCCTCCCGAAAGCGGTGCTTTCCTTTCCCCCACCCAAGAGCAAATCCAAGTTCAAAAAAAAAGGGGGGGAGGGGAAGGGTGCAGGTGGGAGGGACGGACGGAGGGCGGGGGTAGAGAAAGGTGACTTTGGCAAACAGAAAGAAGTTGCTGCGCAGTCCCGGGTGGATCTGATGAAACGCAACCCGTCTGCGCGTTTAGACGGTCGGAAGCGGTTTTGTTTAGGGGGCTTACTTCAAGTACGGTACAGCTTCAAGTACGGTACAGTGGTACCTCGGGTTACATACGCTTCAGCTTCAGGTTACAGACTCCGCTAACCCAGAAACAGTTCTTCAGGTTAAGAACTTTGCTTCAGGATGAGAACAGAAATCGTGCTCCCGCGGCGCGGCAGCAGCAGCAGCAGCAGGAGGCCCCATTAGCTAAAGTGGTGCTTCAGGTTAAGAACAGTTTCAGGTTAAGAACGGACCTCCGGAATAAATTAAGTACTTAACCCGAGGTACCACTGTATTAACAATAGAGCACAGGATTTCAGTCTCTTTGTGACCTAGGACACCAAAGCAGGGTTTAAACCCTCAGGCAAGCTGCACCTCCATGATGACTGGCATTTTCACCCAGTAAATGTGCTGGAGAGACTTGCACCTGGGCGCACTGCAAAAGCTGGCCATTTTACGCGCGCTTACCAGGGCTCAAGTCCCCTCCCGCTCAGTGGCGCAAGGTAGCGCTATCTGCGCACTTACTTGGACGGGGATGGTCGCCACAGGCGCTTTCCTTCGAGCGAGCCCTGGGCGTCAATGGTGGCTGGAGAAAGGGCGGGAAAGCCTTCGTCAGGAGACGCCGCCTATTTGTTTTGCTTTTTCGGGGAAGGGGTGGCGACGAGCTCCTAGCGCGGGTGGGTGTAACCGAGGAGTTGCGGGCTGAAAGTGGACTTTGGCGGGAGAAATCGGGCCACCTCCTTCCCTCTCACCCTGAGGCGGGAGCTTAAGCACAACCGTTTGCAAGAGGAGGAGGAGGACCGCGAAAATGTCACGCCGACGCGGCTCCAGGTTAGAAAAAAAAAGAGCCCTCCGGCTTGGAGCGAGACGCCGGTACTCTGCAGCGCGCGAGGGGTTAAAGACAGCGACCGCGGGCGCGGCTCCGCCTCGAGTTGCTCCAGCGAAGCTGCTGCTGCTGCTGCTGCCCCTCCTCCGCGGGGTCGGCGGGAGGCAGCGGCGCGCTCCCTTCCCTCTCGGCCTCCCGCTCCGGCAGGTGTCTGGGCCTGCCTGACCGCGAAAGCGGAGCAACCCCCTCCCCCTGCGGCTTTTTCGTAATTATTATTATTATTTTAGCGTTGCGCAGCAGTTGGTTCTCTTCCCAGTTTCTCTCTCTCTCTCTCGGTGACCCCGCCGCAGCCTTTCTGGGGAGGAACCAGGAAGAAGAGAAGGGAGGTTAAGGGGGAAGGACGGGGTGAACGGCGCCGGCGCTTGCTACGGGGGGCGAGTCAGGCACATCCATATATGTGCTGTGTACACACACACACACACGTGTATATATTTATACATATCCTTGTTCTCCCCCCGTTTACTCCCCCCCTTCCCCCTCTATCATTCTCAATAAAATATTGATATTATCCTTTCCCTTTTCTTTCCCCCCCTGAGAAGATTGCTGAAGAGTTATTTCCACCATCCCATTCCCCTTCAGAAATGTAGAAATCTAACTGCGGTTCTCACCATGGGAAACCACTGGCATGCACAAACGGGACTCGTAAGAATTCGGTAAACGCTTGCACAAGTGTGGCTCGGCTCAAAACACACCCACAACCCACAGCACAGTGAACCTGCTTTCTTCGAGGGATGTGGTCCTACAAAGCCAGTCAACTTCCATTTAAAACCAGTGAGACTTGATAAATGAACCAGTTAAGGAATGCCATGCAGCCTCCCGCCCAGCAATGAGATATAATTTTTAGCAATAAATGGGCTGTATGTACTTGTAGTCCCTTGTGCTCACCCAGTACGGAACTTGCCTGTTACAGACATCTGCTTGGAACCCATTAATTGCTTCCTGCAGATGGCAATGACCTTGTCAATAGTTAGGCTTTCAGGCCGTGTCACGTGCCTGCTCTGTTCTAAATGTACTGTACATCTGAAAGTGTAAAGTCTTAAGTGTGACAGATGTATATCACAAATACAGATGCACTCGTCAGGGAGACAGGCTTGGCTGCGGCTTCTTGTTTGCACAGTTGGCAGGCCCAAATGAAACAGCTCTGAGATTACAGGTCACGGGCCTGGAAAGGCACTGCGAGTCTGTGCCAACAACTTGCTGTAATGGAAAAGGCTTTGTTGCAGCTGTGCTAGGCATGAAACAGTTAAAAGGCACAGAGATTGTAGCTTTTGGTGCATGCAAAAAGTCCCAACCCTGGCATCTCCCGGTAGGACTGGGATTGAAATCCTGGATAAACCACCTCAAGGTCAATGTGGACAGTAATGGTGCAACTGTAGAAGGCAGCTCTTTAACCAATGGTGCAACTGTAGAAGGCAGCTCTTTAACCATGTGATCCTTGGGTATGTTTTAAAAAAGTTTGAACAGGAGATCATAGAACTATAGAATTGTCAAATTGGAAGGGACTCCAAGGCTCATCTAGTCTCACCCTCTGGAAGGCAGTAATCTTTCATCCAATGTGGGACTTGAACCCACAACCCTGAGAGTCTCATGCTCTACCAACTGAGCCTTGGTAAGCTTGCAAAGGGATTATGAGAAACAAGTATTAGAGGACAATCAACAGGAGTGATTTGCACATCACACACTGCATTTATCATGGGTGCCTAGCCTGCAAAACATGGGGTATCTCTTAACATTCTCTGCAAAAGCGAATGGTGATGCTCGCTCCCAGCTACGTATATCATATAGGAATGCATATCAGGCAGCTGGGACAAGTTGCAGCTCCATGCCTCATAGCTGTCCCCACAGTATCTTGCCGGAGGCCACATCACCCATGAAACCACTGGGAAAGACCTGAACTGCCGACTTCCTGGGTCACAGCTGACAATCTTGCACTGCGATCCTTTACTCAGCTGTAAGTGTAACTGTATTCAGTGGGAGCACATCCTCAGGCTGGTGTGCATAGTTCCTTAAACCATTAAGTACCATAAAACCAGTCTGACGGGAGTTCCAGGCCATTTCTTCATCTCTATGGGTGCAATCCTATTCACTTACCTGAGAGTGAGCCTCACTTAGTCCCATGTACACAGCTGCACTGTAAATCAGGAAGACTATCAAATATAAGGCTTGGGGCCTTATTATGAGATATTTCTGGGGTCATCAGCAGGGCCTGTGGTGCTTATATCCAGTGCTTTTTCCCTAGAAAAAGAGGTGCTGGAACTCACCACGAAGTTGTTACAGTAAGTGCCACACAAAAAGAGGTGCCAGTACTGTGTACCCTTGCGTCCCCCCTGGGGGGAGCCCTGCTTATATCCACCCAGAATTACTGAATGACCAGAGTTAGGATAAAAAGCTTGCATTCTTAGTGCTGTGATGTGGGATCTGTGGCTCTTCCAATGGCAATGGTCAGTGGTGGAAGTTGTGGTGCAACAAGCACGACAGTGGTGGCCTATTAGCTGTTGTTTTATTTGGTATTGGAAGTTCTACGATCCTTTGCTTCTATGAACGACATCTATGTTTTTTATTTTAAATTCTGGAGGGGCAGAGGTGCCCTATATCCCTGCTTTCAGTGGACAAGAAAGCAGACCCACTTGGCCCCTCGACCCACCCACCCCTGCCAAGTTTTCCAAATGAGCAATACAGGTGTCAAAGGATGTGCTGGATTAAGTGCTTGGAACTTTGGGATTTGCCAGCATTTCAGCAAAGAGCAGGAAGGAGGAAAAATGAAGGGCAGTGGCCTGACTCATATGGTCACTAGAGACATTACCAGAGCATAGCAAGGGAAAAGGTGTGTGCTAAAGATTTCAAAACGTGTGTGTGTCTGTGTGTGACGTTGATTGAAATGGAACCAACAGTTTGGTGTCTAGCCACAGCAACATTTGTATGTTTTTATGGGGAATTATGGGTGTGACCCCAGGCATCTGTTGGATAAGGAATGTGACTTTTTATCCCAGATCTATATAATACGGAAGTGGGGTGCGGGAACGCTGGAATTTTTTAAGAATACTGATAACATCACAATCAATCTTACAGAAATTTAAGCTGAACAGCCCAATCATATGCTTAATTATTCTGAAATAAATCCCACTGTGTACTTGCTGTAGGATCAATCAGACAGGAGAGGCATTCTGGAGGCAGCAACTTCTAGCATATTCTCTTTTATATTGTAATTTATAAGTTCCAATGCTTTCCACAAAATGCAGTAAACCCCCCCCCAAAAAAAAACCTAAATTTCCCACACACTGGTAATATTTAGAGCTAACTTCCAACTGTTCGAAGTTGTGTGTAGGTGTATGGTGTTTTCCCTCAAGAATATATTTATATATAAAAAAGCCTTTGGAGTTCAGTCAGCAGCATACAGCTTTATGCTGTTCAATAAATCATGGGGGGAAATAATACATTGTGTTATTTACATCTGAATTTTCCCACGTTTACTTACTTTTCTGCAGAAGAGGCTCAGCACTGCCCCCTAGTGTTCTGTTTTCCATGACATACTTCATTTATTAGGAAGAAATATAATCAAAAGTGAAAATGTGCAATTTTATACCCCAGTGTATGGATCTTTACAAAACTCTTGTGGAGTAAGTTATCAGAGGATGGTGACCAGAATGCCCAGTTCTTTTAAAAATATGTTTGTTTGTTTTTAAATGATACCTTTCGTTGTCTTTCACTATTAGCTTATTGACACACCTTAGGTATTTTGAGCCTCCCTTCAAAATAAAAATAGTTAATAATTTTATCACATGAACAAAGAACAAAACAAAGTTAGTTTTATACATAAGTGCTTGTTTTGCTCTGTATTGTTAAAAATATGTGTTTGAATTTACTAATTTTAACTGTTACAGTACCCTGCTTACAGTTTATAATACATGGTTGACACAGTTCTGAAGATAAAGACAAAGCATTAATTTCATATGGAAACATTTATCACGGTATCAGGCTATAAGGGTGAGGGGGGGGAATTACCAATGGTTTCGTTCAGCTTTGTCACTCTATTTTCAAGAATGTACATGTGCTTACATTGATGATGCAGCACCCAGTGCAGTTTGAGCGCTCCAGAAGCAAGTAGACCAGGAGATACAAGGGCCTTCAAAGGAGAAGCTGTGAAGAAAGGGAAATTTGGAAAGTATCGTGCAAAAGCTCCTCAACCTGCTTTCAGCACCTGTCTTTACTTTGCTGCCGGTTACACCTGCCACAACTTGTAAGTGGCTCCTTTTAGGATATGCTTTCTTCAGTGCACTCTGGGGGAAAGTGAACTTTGGGGCCCTCCTGTAGCACACATCCTACAGCTTCTGCTGCTGTTGCTTTTGTGTGGCTGGGGCTGATTTTTGCAGGTTCTGCACTCTCTGAGAGTTCTGATTAGCTCAACCCAGACGCTAATGCTGATTGCTTTGCTTTCTGTAATTTGGGTGAAGGGAAGAAATCTGGGCCTGCTCAGAAATGTGCCTGGAGGACCCTAACATTCAGGTGGGTTGCTTTCTGTGCCCTCCACCTAAAGCAGACACTGCTCCTGCTCCTCTCAGCTCTACATTTTCTCTCTCCAAAATACCAAACGCGGCACAACAAATCTAAACAGAGATTAACCTTAAATTAATATGAGGTGTAAGTTAGTTATTATTGCAGGCTGACACTCGTTCACATCAGTGGCAAATAAGCATCATCAAATTCAGGGTTACTGCAGCCACACCATGGTATAAAATTAGAGTATTCTGCTGGAGACATGAACAGATACAGAGCATTGTGCTGGTGTGAAGAATGTGCATGCTCATGCTACTGCAGTGGAAACAGCTACCAAAATCGGTACACCATAGCAGCTTTAAGTGCTGTTATACTACACTATATTATATTATACTATACTATATACCATACTATATTACACTGAAAGCTGTGGCTGGTATGTAGAAATTGGGGGCAGGTCTGGAAACAGCAGTGTTCCTCTAACCTCATTTCTGATATATAGTATTTGTAGTAAGAAGTTATAGCATAGCATAACAGAAAAAGACAGATGTGTTTTGGTTGACTCACATGGGATGTGGCTGTGCTTTTCTCCAATATAAGGGTCTAACTAAATATTACATGCACGTGCATATAATAAAACCCTTCTGGCCTGCTTCTACATTGCAAAACGGTATTGGGGGTGGTGGTGGAGGAAACTTGCAGTGAAACACAGTAGAGGGAAGGGGTGATTGTTTAAGGCTTTCCCACTTCCTACTTATCCCCTTCTCTCCAGCCATTTTGCTATGTTACAAGCTTCCAGGCCTTTTTGCAAGATTAAAAAGTCACCAGGTGCAGTACTGCACATCAAGGGAGCTGAGTTTTTTTATTCATTCCCAGTGCCCACTTGTGGAGTGTTCATGTGCAACACAGACTGTGAAAATCTGGAGCTGATCCCTACCCAGAAATGGCATCCTATGCTTTGGAAAAGGTCAGACTGAAATTACGCCTGTGTAGTAGGCTTCTGCTCAATCAGACTGAAATTAAACCTGAGGCTTTTGCTAAAGTTGCTGGGATGTATACATTACCAAATAACATTGGCCATGTTCAGTTACATGTATGTTACTGACTAATGTTTTGTGCATTGGGCATAAAGTTACATGTCGAAAACTTCATACACAGTGAAATCCCTGGATGTACCTAATATAACAAGTTATATTTTTGCAGTGGGACTGGGAAGTGCTTAGGGAAGCAGTATTATTATACAGTGGTGCCTCGCAAGACGAAAATAATCCATTCCGCGAGTCTCGTCTTGCGGTTTTTTCGTCTTGCGAAGCAAGCCCATTAGCGGCTTAGCGGATTAGCGCTATTAGCGGTTTAGGGGCTTAGCAGATCAGCTGATAAGCGGCTTAGCGGATCAGCTGATAAGCGGCTTAGCGGCTTAGAAAAAGGGGGGGGGAGGAAAAAAAACCCACAGGAACTTGCAAGACATTTTCGTCTTGCGAAGCAAGCCCATAGGAAATTCGTTTTGCGAAGCACCTCCAAAATGGAAAACCCTTTCGTCTAGCGGGTTTTCCGTCTTGCGAGACATTCGTCTTGCGGGGCACCACTGTACCCAGGAAGCTGGTGTAAATTAAGGCAGCATAAAATTATACCCAAATCCAAGCTGGCCCAAGCCTCACATAGGGAAAATGAGCCTTGGAAATAGTGTTTGTCACACCACACTTTCGCCAGCTTAACTTACCTCAGGTTGCCAGGTCATCTGGCTGTCATGGGCTGACCCCTATAACACTGACTGAGCTGAGTGGGCCTTGGATCCAGCCCTGATTTAATCCTGCTCCTGAACGCACCTTCTTCAGGGTTTATACTAGCGTGAGACCTGCTGGGCTAGGCTTAGCCAGCTAGGTCCCAACTGAGACAGCAAATCCATTGCTGTATCTCTTGACTGAGCCAAGGATGAGGGAGTTGAGCCGGAGTAGACCCTTCCAGCCCAGCTAGAGATCTGCTGGATCCTGACCTTGCTTATCCCGGCGGATCATGCAATAGGATTGCTCCCTATGAAGTGAATGTCATTTACACGAATGTAAGTTTCTGGTTGAGGCACTTCGAATAGCAATGGTTCTTTACCAATGAAGGCACTGGCCTTTTTCTACGCCAGAACATTTTATTTGTCTCCCATTAAGGCTGAAAATCTACACACACTTACTTGGTCGTCCCAATGAACTCAGTGGGCCATACAGTGGTACCTCAGGTTACAGACACTTCAGGTTACAGACGCTTCAGGTTACAGACTCCGTTAACCCAGAAATAGTACCTCGGGTTAAGAACTTTGCTTCAGGACGAGGACAGAAATCGTGTGGCGGCGGCGGGAGGCCCCATTAGCTAAAGTGGTCTTCAGGGTAAGAACAGTTTCAGGTTAAGAACGGACCTCCAGAACTAATTAAGTTCTTAACCCGAGGTACCACTGTATATATATATTTAGAAAACAAAAACAACAAACAATAACAAGCATTTCATTCTGAATATTAAAATGGATTAAGCTCCTCTATACGTGCTCAAATTGTGTACGCCACCAGTTAATATAATCTCAATGTAATGCCACTTGTGCAAATAGATTTCTACTATATTTTGTTCAGTGAATGTAAAGCCAGAAAATAAAGTGCTGTTGTTAATTACGGAGCCTGATCCCATACACACAAGTCCCAAGTGAATGGGGCTTACTTTCAATTAGATGCACAGGGCTATAACACTGCACAGCAAGGTAATGTGTATTAACAGTGAACAATGTTAGCTGCTTTCTTAATCCATTAATATCATATAGTCTCCTCGCCTACCACTGCATTTGCAGTGATGGGGTTGGGGGGCTTGCAACAGTTTAAACAACAGAATTTCAGCAAATCAATCAACAGCAACAGAGACCAGTAGTAAAAAGAGAAACAAGGTGCAGAAATAAAACAAATCAAAATAGGGGGTCTATTAGGATCTTAACAGTGTATTTATTATCATTGCTATCAGGCTGAGTAAACTAAAGATGATGATCAGATGCTGCCAGCACTTTTTGAGAAATGGATGACATAACTAGATATTGGCTGGCTTGGATAGGCAACAATTTATCCAGATATTCTCTGCATACAAAGTTTTCCCTGTCTAAGATACAAATGTTATTGACTGATCTGAAACCGAAAAGGCAAGATCTGGTTTAGAAAAGGGTCCACATTTAGGCAGTAAATCAAACATTAATAGTTTTTAAATGTTCCTGCCACTGAAGAAGTGATGTACTGTATTAAGAGCATTTGAATTTAGCTTCAAACTGTTCCTTTCACAGCTCTCTTACTGAAGTGATATTTTCAGTAATTGCATTGCAGTTAGGCAGGCTGCTTATCCTAATCTGTGGTAATTGTTGCAGCAGAGGTAGTAGCTTGTGTTGTCACCTATACTATAGTTATCTTATCCATCTGGGACTTAGGGGTGTTAGTGCATGTGACACAGATTTTGTGGCAGTCCACGCTGACTGAATGTATGTTTCTGGGATCAAGACTACTGTAAATGTTGGTTTTGACTTGTGAAGCCCTAAAAGGTTTAGGAGCAAGTTATCTGCACCCTTCGGAGCCTGTTTGAGCACTGAGAGCTGCCTTTTTTAAAAGGCCTGCCACTGAGATTGGTTCGGTTGGTGGGCATGAATGAGGGTGTTTCCTCAACCTCGGTCCTCCAGATGTTTTGAGACTACAATTCCCATCATCCCTGACCACTGGTCCTGCTAGCTAGGGATCATGGGAGTTGTAGACCAAAAACATCTGGAGGGCCGAGGCTGAGGAAGCCTGCCCTGGGTTACGTAACTACTCCCCTGCTGAGTTGGAACAAACTCTACATTAACAGCTTTAAAAACATGCTTATTTAAAAAGGTAAAGGTACCCCTGCCCGTACGGGCCAGTCTTGACAGACTCTGGGGTTGTGCGCCCATCTCACTTAAGAGGCCAGGGGCCAGCGCTGTCCGGAGACACTTCCGGGTCACGTGGCCAGCGTGACATCGCTGCTCTGGCGAGCCAGAGCCGCACACGGAAACGCCGTTTACCTTCCCGCTGGTAAGCGGTCCCTATTTATCTACTTGCACCCGGAGGTGCTTTCAAACTGCTAGGTTGGCAAGCGCTGGGACCGAGCAGCGGGAGCGCACCCCGCCGCAGGGATTCGAACCGCCGACCTTTCGATCGGCAAGTCCTATTTAGGACTTATTTAGGAAGGCTAATTATTATTTTAAGTGGGGTGTTTGGGGTATTAGGGGAGGTGTAGTACCTCTGGTTGGGAACACATCATGCTCCTTCTGGGGTACTTTGTCCACCTTTTGTCCTCATCCTGGGAGCTCTCACCTGTGGCTCCTAGAAAAAATCAGCATGTGACAGCAGCCACACCCTGGGAACAGCTTCGACTGGCTGGCTAAACCAAGTAATGGGGTCTCAAACCCTCAGTGAGTTAGGGACTTCCCTGCATGTGAAGACAGGCTCTAGTGGACTGAGCAGACAAGACCAATAGTGGCTGCAACGGTCAATGATGTGGTTCCTGCATGTGCTGTAGAGGGAAGTGAGGGGCAAATGATGCTCATCAACCTGGGAAGGTAGCTCATGTAGGAGAAGGAAAACTCTGATGCTTGGGAGAAGAAAAGGCTAAGGAGTAAACCCTACATAAATACAGAGTGGAATCCCTAAGATGGTTGGATGGCACCTTGTATGCCTCCTTCCAGCAACTCCTGCAGCCACGCTGATGCCAAATATATTGCTCTGCTTTTCTTTGGACCACATCAGCAACACCGAGAGGGAGGTCTTGTCTCCTGGGCAGCCCAGAACCTCCATGCACACTGCCCAGGCTTGTGCCCTGGGGGGGGGACCCTTCGGTGCTGCTAACCAAGTTTAAAGTTACCGGTCTCTGCAGCCACAACAGGCCCTTTAAATTCTCAAGTGGTTTGACTTCGCCCCTGGAGGTGCACTCCAATGTCTTTCGAGACAGATGGAAACCAACAATATTTCAAGTTATTCACTGTCTTAAAAATGTTTTAATGCTGTGGGGTCCCCCCCCCAGCCCTGAAATTAATATCAAAGCCTATGCTTTTATTCCTGTTTGTAGTTTATTTGGCTCATGTTGCATTTTTTTATGCTGCTGCATAACTCACTTGTTTTGTGTGTGTGTGTGTTACAGCATTTTGTTATTCTGCTGTAAGTTGCCTTGTGTGGGTTGTGCCCCAAAATGTGACCCATAAACATGTTTATAAATGAATAAAATAATTGTATGACTGTCTTTACACAGTGTCATGCTAAAGCACATCAGAATCAGTTGCTGTCGCCACCTTCTTCTCATGGTGAGATTGGCACCTGGTGTCATTTTCTATATTTTTATGTATGGGCCCTTAAACCCAGTTCAAGGCACTATAGACCTAAAGTGCTATATTATTAGGAACAGACTGTAAAACTCTGTCCTAAGCTTTACGTCACAGTTACATACCTAGGATTGGACATCCATGCCACCTCTGAGTCACAAAACAACATCCCAGCCGTGTCCAGCGATACTTAACTTCCTGGGGTTTCAGGCAGGATCTGGAGAGGTTGGAGACACAAAACATGCATTCCACCACTGATGTGTGAATTTCGCTTCAAATACTTGCTGCTATTTTATGTGATTTCTTTAAGATGGGATGATCACTAAATCAAATTCTGCAACTGTGTGGATTTCTGAATTACACTTTCCAACCTTATTTGAGATCTCCCCTAAGGTATTATCTCTGTTAAAGGTGCTGTAATTTGTCATCAGTCCCTATGCACACTTCAGTGCTCTGTGTTCATGATTAACGGTGCATGCTTAAACGGGAAAAGAACAAGACCATCACTAGAATCATCCTGTTAGGAATCTAACACCAGTTTTGGGACCTGCCTGCTCTGTTAATATTATTATTAATCACCCTTCATCCCTAGATCTCAGGGCACTTCACAACATAGGAGTCCTGTTCATTCACTCCAGCATATCTGTAACACACTAATTTTGAGGATTGCAGAGTATTTGGGAGATAAGTTTGGACTGCTTTTGTCTCATCGTACTTTTTTGTCCTCAATTCATTTCCCCCCCTACATTGTCATCAGGTGGCATGCAATTTATTGTGAAGGTTCTCCCTTTTTTGTCTCAGCACCTACTAGGGATGAAGCAATGACTTGATGGGTGCTGTAGAACCTGTTTCACTTCTGACAGTACTGTTGGATAAGAAGGGAAAGTCTGAGCTATTTATTGTTTGTTTTAAAATTACTGTTTTCCATTTTCACAGGCATTAGGATTTGAGAGTTGGGCAACTCAACAAATCATAGACAAAGTATGCCATTGTAAACAATGTACCTGAGTGTATTAACGAAGGGGGGTGGGGAGAGACAAGCATCCAGTTTATAGCCTTATTTGTTCTGCAAACCATTCGTTGACCAGCCTATTTGTCACCAGCGCTTTCCAGAGGAGGAGCTCTTCACGGAGGCTTTTTTCGCCTCCTCCCTCCAAGAGAAACTGAAGAGGGCGAGGAGGGAGGAAGACTTGGCATGCTACTTAATGCAAATCATCCAGGATTATAAGAAATCATATGCAGGAGAGTGAACCTTATCCACCTGCCTGCATGGCGAATAAGGAGGGCCGGTTGGCAGTCAGGATATCCACGGTAGCAGCTCCTAAAGGCAAAGCAACACGACGGTGTAATTTACAGCCACAAAAAAACTCTCCTTTGCACCTTCTTCCCAAATAAGTATGTAGAAGCTGCGCTACTGTGCGAAAACTACTAGTGGGGGCCGTGGTAGCCCCAATCATACAAACCAGTAGGCCATATGTTTTCCACTGGAGAAGACAGGATCGAATAGAAAGCAGTGAAGAGCGCGTTGCGGGGCGGGAGCGAAGTTTGTGTGTTTAATCTGTTTAGATAAAAGGAAGAGATTAAGCAAAAACACGTGCTGGGTTCTTCTCCCATCCCCCACCCCGCTTCCTCCTCTCAACGAGGAAACGCTCCCAAGGAGTCGCCTTTCCCTTTACGCGGAAGTCCACGCTTCCAATGCATCGCCCGCCCGCTCCCCTCCCCCTCCCCCTTCTCTGCTAACATAACGGGCAGAGCTCATCTCCCTCCCTCCTTCCACCCCCAGAGTGTAGTAACACACGGACGCCAGCCCCGCTCCCTCCTTTCCGCTCGCGAGCGCGCCGGCGCGCACACGCATTCACACGTGCACACGCACTTTCCTCTCCACGCCCCCCTCCCCCGCCGCCCCAGGCCCGCCGCCCTTTTCGCCCTCACACGCGCACACGCGATGAAGTAGGAGGAGAAATGCAAACGCAAAAAAGGGAGGAGAGGTGGGGGGAAAGAGAGAGAAAAAGAAAAACCAGAAATCTCAGCTGCACTTCTGGCCCTTTTAAAAAGTTTGTGTAAATTGGAATGAGGTCAGATTTGGAGCTTCTCATTGCACGCGGTGATTATTGTTACATTGGGTTCCAAGCCAATGGGAGCCGAGGGGGTGGGTTTGGCACGGCGGAGCGTTGGATACAGCCTGCGATTGGCTGGAGAAATGACTGTGAAAGGATAAAGGGGCGCGAGGCGGAATTGGGGTCCGCTCTAAGCTGCAGCCAGAGTAACCGTCTAAGAGAGGGGGGCGGTGCGAAAAAGCAGGCCACTTGCATCGCCCCGGTTTGTACATGTCTCTTTCCTCTCTTTGGGGCTGTGCATCCAAAGGAAGGCGAGACGGGACTAAATACATTGATTGCACCAGTCACCGCGCTTCCTCCCGGGAAGACACACATTTGTTAACGCTACTTGGTTGCATGCGCGGGGCCGCCTAATCCCTCGCAGCCACTGAATGCCCGTCGAACAAACTCCTGCTCCCTTCTACCACGAGTCCTGGACGGACTGAGGAAGATTTTCATTTTCTTTTCTTTTTTCCTTTGCTTTGTGGGAGGCGCCCTTTTTTTAAAAAAAGAGGTATTTTTGGTTTTTTGCTGTGCCCTTCCAAGAAAACGAGAGACTTTCAGCAGTGGGCGTGCTGCTTTGCTGAAACACCTCGAGCAGGGAGAGGAGAGGGAGAAAGAAAGACGGAGCGAGCAAAGCACTTGTAAACTCCGGGGTGGGGGAAGAGGTGGAAGAGAGAGAGGCGAGAGACCTTGGATTGACGGTTGGCGGCGTTAAAAAAAGAAACTGTTTCTGCTTGGAGCCCGGCTTCTGTAACTAGACCCCCGGCGCAAAGTTGCGGCGGAAAGGCGGGCAGAAAGTCTGCCGGGCAGAGGAGGAGGAGAGCGGTGTGGAGCTACAACTACTTCCCAGAGGGAACCGTGCCTTAAGTAGCCGAAGGACGGCGCGCTCGCCGAGGGGGCTGCCGAGCGACGGGGAAAGTTGAGCGCCCGGTTCCAAGCTGGTGCCAAACTGAGCGCCGCCGCTTCCCCCGACAGCCGCCGCTGCTGCGCGCGCGAGCCGCCGAGATGGTGCAGCAGACGAACAACGCGGAGAACACGGAGGCGCTCCTGGCCGGCGAGAGCTCCGACTCCGGGGCCAGCGTGGAGCTGGGCATCGCCTCTTCGCCGACGCCGGGCTCGACGGCATCGACGGGCGGCAAGGCGGACGACCCGAGCTGGTGCAAGACGCCCAGCGGGCACATCAAGCGGCCCATGAACGCCTTCATGGTGTGGTCCCAGATCGAGCGGCGGAAGATCATGGAGCAGTCGCCCGACATGCACAACGCCGAGATCTCGAAGCGCCTGGGCAAGCGCTGGAAGCTGCTCAAGGACAGCGACAAGATCCCCTTCATCCGGGAGGCGGAGCGGCTGCGCCTCAAGCACATGGCCGACTACCCCGACTACAAGTACCGGCCCAGGAAGAAGGTGAAGTCGGGCGCCAGCGCCTCCAAGCCGGGCGAGAAGAGCGGGGGCGGAGGGAGCGGCGGCGGCGGCGGCGGCGGGAACAGCAGCAGCAGCAGCAGCTCAGGAGGAGCCGCCTCCGCTGCCAACTCCTCCAAAGTCGCCCTGAAAAAGGGCAGCAGCGCCGCCGCCGCCAAGCTCTCGTCGGGTGGCGCCGGCGCGGGCAAGCCGCATCCCAAGCTCAGCCTGGGTGGCGGCGGCGGCAGCAGCAGCAGCAAAGGCGCGCCTCCGTTCGCCGCCTCGGAGCAGCCGGCCGCCCTGCTGCCCCCGGAGCACCACTCTCTGTACAAATCGCGCGCCGCCTCGCCGGGCTCCTCCTCGCCCTCGGGCGGCGGCAGCGCCAGGCACCTCCCGGAGAAGAAGGCCAAGCGCCTCTACCTCTTCTCGCACGCTTCGCCCGGCGGCGCCGTGCCGGCGAGCCCCACGCTGAGCTCGTCGACGGAAGCCAGCGACCCGCTGAGCCTCTACGACGAAGCGGGCGCCGCCGCGGGGGCCCCGCACGACGGCGCCGAGCCCCTGGCTTCGCCCTGCTCGCCGTCCGACCACCGCAGCTACACCAGCCTGCGGGCGCCTTGCTCGCCGGCCCCGTCCACCTCGCGCTCGTCGTCGTCGGGCTCCTCCTCCGCCTCGTGCGCTTCCTCCTCCTCGGACGACGAGTTCGAAGACGACCTGTTGGACCTGCACCCCAGCCCGGGCTTCGACGGCATGGCCCTGGGCAGCCTCAGCTCCTCGGTGCTCGACCGGGACCTGGATTTTAACTTGGAGCCCGGCTCGGGCTCCCACTTTGACTTTCCGGACTATTGCACCCCGGAGGTAAGTGAGATGATCTCGGGGGACTGGCTCGAATCCAGCATTTCCAACCTGGTCTTCACGTACTGAGGGGGGGTCGAAGGTGGAGACAGAAAGAGAGAGAGAAAGAGAAAAATAAGTCGGGCGCATGGATGGCACATAGACCCCATTGCGCCCTGCAGACTGGAGGAACGAGAATTTTGCCCTCTGAGTGTTCTTCTTCCCCCACCCCTGATGAATCTGACTTGGGGGGGGGGGAGTTGTGTGTATTTTTAAAAAATATATAGATACGGAACTTGGCAAAAGGGATCAACCTTTTTTCCCCTTCTTCTTGGAGAAAAAGCGACCGCAGGAGTCCGATTTCTGGCTAAACAGATCCTCACACAGAAACACACACCCCTCTCCTCCCGCCCCCACGCTTCATCCTTCCAACAGCCGGAGAAGGAGTTCCACGTTTCAGAGACTATAGCGAGAATCAAGTGGCTAAAACAAGAATGGCAACGACTTGCGGGGGGGGGGGAGGGAGGGAGGGCTGGAAGTCACGCACATCTCCTAAGGTTTGTTTCTTGTCCATGAGTTTTGAAAGGGGTGGGGGGGGGAGCAGATTGTGCTTTGGAGATCTCTTTTGGGGGGGCGGGGGGGCGGGCGAGGGTTTCCCGGGGGGGGGGAAATAATGTTTCAAACAAATCAGCAGGACTTGCAATTGCCGGGGGTGGGGAAGAATCCTAGTTTGCGTTTTTTTTTGGGGGGGGGGGAAATGGGGGTGTCCTCTTTCGCCTCGAGAGCAGATGGGGTTAGAGAGAGAGGCCCTAGGAACTGGACTTGGCACCCCGAGTGGGATGGAAAAGAGGGGAGACGTTAAAAAGGAACTGGAAGCTCTGCTAAGAAGATAATAATAAAGCTGAAAAGGATTTGCACGTATAAAGGAGGTGGCACCGATTTTCTTAAGTCACCTTATATTATATACAGAGAAGTCAGTATGTGTGGAATTTCAACAACGCTGAACTTTTGTTTAGAAGAAAGAAATGGAGACAGATATAGAACATACCAAGTTTCTGTAATGATGTGGTACAGGGGAAAATAGAGGGCAGTTGCTCTTTTTTTTTTTTGCGAAAATGTGTTTTCTTGCTCAGAATCGTGATGGTGTTGGATTATTTCACTGGTGGGGTTTAATATAGCATGTTATCCTATCTTTCTGAGGTTTCTGTAAGACTGTTGAACAGTTTAAAAGAATAGTGTTAGAATAATATAAGAAGCAGATAGATGGCGCTATGTTTGATTCCTACAAAATTATCACCAGCTTTTTTCATTCTTAACTCTTTAAAGGATTCAAATGCAACTCAAATCTGTGCTGGACTTAAAAAAAATGAAATTCAGGACCAAATTTTTCCTCAGTGTCTGTATGTGTGTGTGTGTGTGTGTGTGTGTGTGTGTGTGTTCTCCTTTATAGCTGTAAATGAAGTCTCTTTTCTTTTCACACCCATGATCCATCCTTGAAACATTATTATTTTTCCTTGTAAATGTAATTTGATGCCATTTTATAAGTGAAGTATTTATACTGGCCAAACATTTTTTTTACCTGTATTACTTTGTCCTATTTTTTATTTTGGTAGTTTTGTTGTTACCCACACCATTTTTATGTCACCTTCACTGAAGGGCTAGAGTTTTAACTTTTAATTTTTTATATTTAAATGTAGACTTTTGACACTTTTAAAAACAAGAGAAGAGAGATGAAAACGTTTGATTATTTTCTCAGTGTATTTTTGTAAAAAATATATAAGGGGTGTAAATTGCTGTTTTGGATTTCCTGATTATAACAGGGCTGCTGGTTAATCTCTCACACACAAAAAATCAGCCCCTACTTTCCTCATGTTTACACTCCAATCTGCAGGCTTCTTAAAGAGACAGCATCCCTTGCTATTCCACTCTACTTGTGAGTTGAGAGAGAGGGATTGTACTAATTCACTGTAGGGCTAACTTCTAACAAATAAATAAACAAACCCTCTCAAAGTAAATAGTATGTTGTACAGAAACAACTGGAGCATTTTCAAGAGAGAAAAAAGGGATCCTGTAGCTTTAACTTTTAAACCACATCTTTTGCACTTTTTTATAAGCAACAAAATAAAATAAAAAACCGTGCCGTTTAAAAATCACTGGATCTATCTAAATGCCGATTTGAGTTCGCGACACTATGTACTGCATTTTTTCATTCTCGTATTTTGACTATTTAATCCTTTCTACTTGTCGCTAAATATAATTGTTTTAGTCTCTTATGGCATGATGATAGCATATGTATTCAGGTTTATAGCTGTTGTGTTTAAGATGAGAAAAAAAAGTGAAAACATCTTTGTACATTTAAGTCTGTATTATAATAAGCAAAAAAAAGAGTGTGTGTTTATGTATGTTAATATAACATGACAGGCGCTAGGACCATCTTGCCTAACGAGGAGGTTGTTCCGTTAAGGGTTTTTCCTTTTCTTTCCCTTTTGTTTTTTGGTCATCCATCCTGTGCAATATGCTGTGTGGAATATCTTTGTCTAACAATCTGCCCATAACACAAAGGTGGGGGAGGGGTGGGGAGGAAGCTGGCTAACGATGCCAAGTTCACTGCCTGTCAGATTGTCAATATACTTTCTGTAAATAACCTTTTATCTTTTTTTTTCCAAAGGAAATAAAATCAGCTGGAACTGAACCCTAAAACCCTGCCGTCCTTGTTGTAATTGCCAGAGCTCTTCTTTTGTGGTTTTCTTGTACTTTTTTTTTTACATTGCCAGTGAAAAAAAAATGTCTTAATGCTTCTGAAATGCAAAACTGTTAATGCAGAAGCTTGGCCTTGTCTCCCAGCACCCCCCCCCACACACACACACCTGCCCCGCCCCCCTGGAAGGATTTGGCAAGCCCGATCTTCAAGCTCTTTGTGCTGCTTTGAATGTGTGCTGCCACAGCATGCTTTCTAGGAATTTGTATGCACTAAGCAAGTGCTGATAGCATTGGGGTTTTTTCCCTGGAAGAGGAAGGGGGAGGGGAAGAGGTGCAGGGAGATGAAGGAGCTGCTGCTCACGGTAACAGAGAAAGCCACTGGAGATGAAAGGCAAGGGATAAGCTTTAAAGGCCCCATCCACCATTTGTCCTCAACAGTCTGACCTTGCCTTGCAGTGTGAAAATCCTGCATCACCCTTTCAGTAGGCTTCTGGCTACAATTCTTCTCAGTGCATTGCCTGCTGGTTCATCTGCAGTGAAGATGGGAGAAAGCAAGCCTGTTTGGGGTCACTGCGAATTCACAGAAGGGTTTCTTCTGTTTTTAATTTTTTACCAGCGAGGAACTTTTAGAATTCCACTTATTAGAGCCAAAGCACTTTAGATTCCATCTCTGGCATTCGAGAAAGTGGATTTAGATGTTTTTAGCTTGGTGCACTGCCAAAACAAAAACAAAACACAACCACACACATGAATTACATTTGGTGGATCTTCCTTACCCTCCCCTCCCCCTGTAATCTATTTGTGGAAAATGCAAGGGAAAGCAATTAGAACACTGTCTATAAGAGAGGGGGGAAAGTAAGTTACGAAAGTACAGGGAAGTGCCAACCGAAATGTTTTCCCCCTCTAACTTGGGCTGATCTTCAAGCATACTTCATTGGCTTCACTTTCTCTAATGGCCTTTTAGATAATCCTTTTAAAGCAGATATGAAATATTAGGTCAGTGGGTGAACTGTGAGTTCTGTAGCAGCTTTGAAGAAGAAGCTTAGAATTTGCATTGCAGATCAGGGTTAGGGGAGACACACACACACACACACACACACACGTAGCAATGATCTCAAGCTTAGCAGTTAATTGTGCAGTGAATGAATTGTAGTTTTCCAAATCTTTTTTTTTAAACCACCTGCTCAAGCACACTGGCTTGGAAACAGAATGCACTGAAAGCCATTGCACTTGACAAGCCATTGTTGAGATTGGGGCTGTTTAAGAGCATTTCCAAACAAGTGGGGGGGGTTGGGGTTTTTTATTATTTAAAAAAGTTTGATCTTCGTAAGGGAGAGCAGGCACACTGGATTTTAGTTATCACTTCATAAGCTTTTATATTTTAGATGGTGGCAGTTCATTTGGGAAACACTGGAAGTCCAGAGGAAGGTACAGTATACTCTCTCATAGAGAAAGGAACAAACATACATGCAAGGAGCCCATGTTGAAAAATAACTGCAGCATTCTTGTAGCCTTAGGTTGCAATTATGAATACTCTTGCTAGAGAGTAAGCCCCACTTAATTTAATGAAGCTTGCTTCCAAGTAAACTAGGATTGAGTTGACGAAGAATTACATGATGCATGAAAACACAGTAAATTCTTTTAAAGGGATCTTTCTAGAATAGGGGTTGGGAGCCTCAGAACAATTTCCAGATGTGGCCTTCAGGTCGCCCTCAAGGCTGCACATGGCACTCTAGGCGTAAGTCATGCCCCTAGCACAGCCTATCCCAGTCTTTTTGCCATGCTCAAATGTGCCCTGGAATTGAGATAATACCGTTTGAGGTTGGAGTATGTGTAGAAACAAACCTTTTGAGTTTGGTGTGGCTGGAATGTAGTTTACTATACAAGGGCAAGAGTCAGAACAGTTGTTCCACCCACTGTTCCCTTGGCCTTACCCCACCCCACTTTTGCCCCAGTCACCATTGGCAAAGTTGCCTATGAAATATGTGTCCCTTGGGCAGAAAAGAGTTTCCCCTTTGTTTGGATGGAAAGTGGACTGTGGTCCACCTGCAGACTACTGGCCTATTTCTGGTGAGCCATCTAGCATAGTGGTTCTCAAATGTATGGAGGGGGTCACTTTGAATTCCTTGGGGGTCTCATATGGTTACTTAAATCTTTCTTTTCCCCAGGAAAGGAAAGCACATTTAGGACATACCGTAATGCTGTGAATTAGCGTTTTGCTTTCACTAATGGACACAGATTTATATTTAGTAATTTGCTGTATGGAAGCAAACATCTCTTTCTTTCTACAGTCACTTCCACCCATGAAACACTTAAAAGCACACAGCTGACAAATGGTACCCAACAAAAGCAATATATGAAACTTGGCCGAATTGCATCTAATGAAAATCCATGATGCAGGCTAGCTGACAAAATGCGTTGGGTGAAAGCTATGCATGCACGGCTGACAAAATGCAATAAATTAAAACGATATGTAATACAGCAGGGTGGTGGCAATTTAAAAGGGGGGAAAACACATCTCCCTTCTGGGTTAAATATGAAGGAAGTTAAAGTAATGTTGTTTCTCCAGCACTGGTGTAATGATCAAAACTAGTGGTGTGTTTTGGGGCCTAGGCCAGGACCTTATCAGCCCACCTGACAATCTGGCCATGATTAAACTGGCCTTGATCTCTGGCAGGAAAAATAAATGGAGTGCAGAGCCAAGTACACATGTTCTTGACATTGCTACCATCTTTCCTTGGGCCTCTTGAAAGCTCATGGGCTACAGTTTGAGAACCTCTGATATTCCACCTACTAGTTTCTGGAATTCTTGCAAAGAAAGCCAAGGAACTGGAAATGTGACCCAGGAAATCACTCTGTAAGTTCTTAAGCAAGAATTTACACTCAGTAATCATTTAGCACACACCAGTTATTCCTTAAGTGACGAGGTCCTTGGTACACATGCTTTTCTTTGTAAATGTAAATGACATTTGGTAGATCACAACAATAATTTAATAATGTTATTTTTCATATTTCTATACAAGGATTCTAGCAAAAATAAAGTCAAATCAGGCAGGGCTGAATGCAATACTCCCAAATGCTGGTATATTTCTTTAAGCTCCACATAATAGCTACCAGGGTAGGTCCCATCTACAGAAAGTAATAGATAAACGATACAGTAACAATTATTTTGTGCAGCTGTGTTCTGCATATTTTAAAACTGGATTCCTGGTGCAATATAGATGGACTGACACTTGGGATACAAAGGAAGACCTTGTGTTTATCAAATTCATGTTACTGTTAGAAGCCCAAGAAGAGCCAATATACAAGGACAGTATAATATGCCTTTATTAGGAGAAACCACATGCAGCATGTGAGCTTTTGACTTCCAGCAAAAATTTTTTGTCCCAACAAATTGAGAATCAGGGAAATGTTTGAGTGAGGATCTGATTTCAATGATCTGCAACTAATAATAATAATAATAATAATAATAATAATAATAATAATAATTTATTATTTATACCCCGCCCATCTGGCTGGGCCTCCCCAGCCACTCTGGGCGGCTTACATAAAAACCAAAAATACAGTAAAATATCACACGTTAAAAACTTCCCTGAACAGGGCTGCCTTAAGATGTCTTCTGAATGTCAGGTAGTTGTTTATCACTTTGACATCTGCTGGAAGGGCGTTCCACAGGGCGGGCGCCACTACCGAGAAGGCCCTCTGCCTGGTTCCCTGTAGCTTTGCTTCTCGCAATGAGGGAACCGCCAGAAGGCCCTCGGCGCTGGACCTCAGCATCCGGGCAGAATGATGGGGGTGGAGACGCTCCTTCAGGTATACTGGACCGAGGCCGTTTAGGACTTTAAAGGTCAGCACCAACACTTTGAATTGTGCTCGGAAACATACTGGGAGCCAATGTAGGTCTTTCAAGACCGGTGTTATATGGTCCCGGCGGCCGCTCCCAGTCACCAGTCTAGCTGCCGCATTCTGGATTAGTTGTAGTTTCCGAGTCACCTTCAAAGGTAGCCCCACGTAGAGTGCATTGCAGTAGTCCAAGCGGGAGATAACCAGAGCATGCACCACTCTGGCGAGACAGTCCACAGGCAGATAGGGTCTCAGCCTACGTACCAGATGGAGCTGGTAAACAGCTGCCCTGGACACAGATTTGACCTGTGCTTCCATGGACAGCTGTGAGTCCAAAATGACTCCCAGGCTGCGCACCTGGTCCTTCAGGGGCACAGTTACCCCATTCAGGACCAGGGAATCCTCCACACCTGCCCGCCTCCTGTCCCCCAAAAACAGTACTTCTGTCTTGTCAGGATTCAACCTCAATCTGTTAGCCGCCAACCATCCTCCAACCGCCTCCAGACACTCACACAGGACCTTCACCGCCTTCACTGGTTCTGATTTAAAAGAGAGGTAGAGCTGGGTATCATCCGCATATTGATGAACACCCAACCCAAACCTCCTGATGATCTCTCCCAGCGGCTGCATGTAGATGTTGAAAAGCATGGGGGAGAGGACAGAACCCTGAGGCACCCCACAAGTGAGAGCCCAGGGGTCTGAACACTCATCCCCCACCACCACTTTCTGAACACGGCCCAGGAGGAAGGAGCGGAACCACTGTATGACAGTGCCCCCAGCTCCCAGCCCCTCAAGACGGTCCAGAAGGATGTTATGGTCGATGGTATCAAATGCCGCTGAGAGATCCAGCAGAACTAGGAAACAGCTCTCACCTTTGTCCCTAGCCCGCCGGAGATCATCAACCAGTGCGACCAAGGCAGTTTCAGTCCCATGATGAGGCCTGAATCCCGACTGGAAGGGATCCAAATGGTCCGCTTCTTCCAGGCGTGCCTGGAGTTGTTCGGCAACCGCTCGCTCAATCACCTTGCCCAAGAATGGAAGATTTGAGACTGGGCGGTAGTTGGCCATCGTGGCCGCATCTAAAGATGGTTTTTTAAGAAGCGGTTTAATAACCGCCTCTTTCAGCGGGTCTGGGAAGGCTCCCTCACGGAGGGAAGCATTCACCACCCCACGAAGCCCATCGCCCAGTCCTTCCCGGCTAGCTTTTATAAGCCAGGATGGGCAAGGATCCAGGAGACAGGTGGTTGGTTTCACTCGTCCAAGCAGCCTGTCCACATCCTCGGAGGTAACAGATTGGAATTGATCCCACTCAACTTGACTAGACAGAACTCTAGCACTCTCCCGCCCCGGTCCTGCTCCCACGGTGGAGTCTACTTCTTCCCGAATCTGAGCGATTTTATCTGCAAAAAACTTTGCAAAATCATTGCAGGAGAACATGTGGCCCGTACTGGGCCCCGATGTTGCAGGTGGTTCCGCTAAATTGTGAACCACCTGAAAAAGTCTCCGGCTGCTGTTTTCTGATGCAATAGAGGCGGTGAAGAAATTCTTCTTCGCCGTCGCTATCGCCACTTGGTAGGCTCGACGTTGAGCTCTAACCTGTGTCCGGTCAGATTCGGAATGAGTTATCCGCCACCGGCGCTCTAGCCGTCTCAACGATTGTTTCATTGCCTTCAGATCCGTGGAAAACCACGGGGCTGTCTGGGCTCCATGCAATCGGAGAGGGCGCTTCGGAGCCAAACAGTCAATAGCCCTGGTTAACTCCACATTCCAGCGGGCCACCAGGGAATCAGCTGAAAGGCCATCAACATGGGATAAAGCATCCCCTACCACTCTCTGGAAACCATTTGGATCCATTAAGTGGCGGGGGCGGACCATCCGAATTGGTCCCACCTCCCTGCAGAGGGGGTGGGTCGCAGAGAAGTCCAGTTGCACCAGGAAGTGATCTGACCATGGCACTTCTTTCGTTTCGCTTTTAGTTAGTGTCAGATCACCAACATCCATAGAGGTAAACACCAGGTCCAAGGCATGTCCGCGGCTATGGGTTGGGCCAGACTTATTCAGGGACAGCCCCATGGAGGCCATGCTTTCCACGAAGTCCCGAGCCGCCCCTTGTAAGGTCGTGTCGGCATGGATGTTAAAATCCCCTAGGACAACCAAGCTGGGTGTCTCCAGGAGAACATCCGCCACGACCTGAAGCAGCTCGGGCAGGGAATCCTTGGTGCAGCGGGGAGGTCGGTACACCAAAAGGAATCCTGTACTGCCCCTATTGCCCAACTTCCAGAACATGCACTCGGAAAACTGGGTCTTCCCAATAGGACGCCTGGTGCAAACTAATGACTTTCTAAAAATCACTGCAACCCCCCCTCCCCGCCCACATGACCTGGGTTGCTGTGCGTAAGAGAAACCTGGTGGACAAGCAGCGGCAAGGACAGGCCCATCTGCTTCATCCAACCAAGTCTCTGTTACACATGCCAGGTCAAGTCCTCCATCCATGATCAAGTCATGGATGGCAGTGGTCTTATGAATCATTGACCTGGCATTGCACAGCAGCACCTTCAGGTCATGTGGGTATCCCTTGCTGATTCTAGTATCCATCGGTCAGGACCAGACCCGGAGGCAGGGATAGTCCTCAGACAACGACTAAACCTGCCTCCTCTGTAATGACATGGTCTAGTCTTAGCGTAACTCCTCCTCCTACCCGTGATCACTGAGATCGGTTGTCCCAGTGCATCTCCCCCTGTGGAACATGCCCCAGCCATTTTGTGGGCTGGGGCCCACTCCCCGGCAGCCCTGAACCCTCCCCCTAAGAACAAAATAACACCATAAACAAACAAACAAAACTAATAAAACAATACAACAAAAATGTAAAAATTACAAAAACATCAAAATAAAAAAATAATTCCCCAAGCCCAACCAAACATCCATCCCACCCCCACCCCCCACATACAAAAAATCCAAAGCAAAATTTTAAAAAACATTTTAAAAACACTCTGTGCCCCTCTTGCAGTAACAACTGTCCTAGTGAGGCCTGTCAGGCCCCGCCCTGGGCCAGGTGGTAAGTGGCAGGAAGGAGCAGGACCCTCAGGCACTCACTCAGGGGAGTCCTCCTGGGCAGCGGCAGCAAGCAGCACGCAGTCCTTATGAGGCTTCAGGCCCCGGCCCAGGCCAGATGGTAAGTGGTAAAAGCAGGGCCCTCAAGCACTCACTCAGGGGAGTCCTCCTGGGCAGCAGGCAGCAAGCACCAAGCAGTCCTTGTGAGGCTTCAGGCCCTGCCCCAGGCCAGATGGTAAGTGGCAAGAGCAGGGCCCTCAAGCACTCACTCAGGGGAGTCCTCCAGTATTTCACTTGCTAGCTTTCCATGGCGTAGAATTTATTTTATATGGGGCAGTATTTATGCCCTCCCCTGCAAGCCTACTATTGAATGTAGCACTACAGTTCAGATTGGTTACATAAGATCAGACCAAAGTCCTCTGCTTCTTACAGATTTCTAAGGGAACCCTGGAAGCAGTAGATGAGTGCAACAATCTACGGCGATCAGTTTGCCTTCCTGCTGTCTAAGCCACCTTCTGAGTTAGTGACATAGAATGGCAGGGGCCATATCACAAACTTACATGTTTCTAAACATATGGAGGTAGGAAGGAAGAGAGGAGCAATTGGTCTCCTGACAGGAAGGAAGTGAAGGCTGCATACTGGACCTTTATGTTGTATATTAAAACTTGCAAAGGGGCCCAGATGCCCCTCACAGGCCCAACCTAGCTGCATTACTATTCACTTCCTGTAGTGCTCCTGGATGCTTTTTGGAGGTGAGCAACTTTTTGGTGAATGGGAGTCAAATTCGGCTCCCATCAGTGGTGGCTGTCTGCCATTTAAAGATGCTCCAATGTATTGCCATGGCTTATAAAGCTATAATATATATTACTCCATTGCTCTCAACCTATAGACATAACGGCTGGATTCACACAAGCCTCATTCTACAGAACATGCTTAGAAATCTTTGCTGGGAGGTTTAAAAGTGCATTCAACTGAATGCGCTTAGAAATCTTATGCAGACCTTCATGCTAAACACCCAAAGCCTACATGATGAGGGATGTTAGGAACAGGACCTAGAACAACCCTGTCCTGCCACCATTTTGAGCTCATGTGCATACAGACAGGGCCTGAATGGGACTGTATTGAACCTGCCTTCTGGTATTTTTAGACCCCTTTTCTCTTCCAATGTGGAAATGAGAGCTGTTAATAGAAAACAGGGAGGGGAAATAGGATTTTAACTTAGGTGTAACTGGGCAGCAGCATATTTAAAACTCCTTGAAACAATAATAACTAAATTAGTTCCTGCCTTTGGCATTCAGTTTGAAGCTGGAAGATCCCTCTTCAAACAGTGAGATTGTTATTGAGGGGGAAATCTAGAGAGATCACCCATGTGGTGTAATTAATAAAAAACTTTGCTAAATCCCTACATCCAAAGCATGGAACTAAACACATGCTCCAGTAAGAAAGCCTTAAAGGTAAAGGTAAAGGGACCCCTGACCATTAGGTCCAGTAGTGACCGACTCTGAGGTTGCGGCGCTCATCTCGCTTTACTGGCCGAGGGAGCCGGCATACAGCTTCCGGGTCATGTGGCCAGCATGACTAAGCCGCTTCTGGAGAACCAGAGCAGTGCATGGAAACGCCGTTTACCTTCCCTCCTGGAGCGGTACCTATTTATCTACTTGCACTTTGATATGCTTTCAAACTGCTAGGTTGGCAGGAGCAGGGACTGAGCAATGGGAGCTCACCCCATCATGGGGATTCGAACCGCCGACATTCTGATCGGCAAGTCCTAGGCTCTGGTTTAACCCACAGCACCACCTGCATCCCTAAGAAAGCCTTAGAAGAGTTTAAAAGTCACAAAGCGTAGCGACTGAAGTATTTGGAATATAGGCTGAACAGACCACACTTTAATAAGTTTAAATGCTTTACTTACAAAACTTCCAAAGGTCACATTCATTTGTTATTCCATGTAGCAGCAAAAACACAGGGGTGTGTGTGTGTGTGGAATGAGCTTGTGATCTGAGCTTGAAACGGTCAAGCCCAGATGTGTTGCCTGGTCAACTTCACATAGTGGAAGAGAGTAAACAAAGGAAGCTTCACTTCCTTCTTCACCAGAGGTGAGGGTGCATGACCTACGTGAGTCTAGAAATACAATTCTGCGGTCTTAACCCCTTCATGCATTAACTAGCCCTAAGCTTACTAGTTACACTTGACTGCAATTTCCCACAGTTACGTCCTCAGCATTTCATAGGTTCTAGATGCTTATATCCTCTGGAAGTGTTTTGGATTTTTAAGGTTACCAGAAAATAGTAATTACAAACTTAAAACAGTTTTTGCATAGCAAGGGAGGCTATGTAAGCCATTACCTTGTTGTTGTGTTGTTTTGTTTTAATTCGTTCATTGAGGCTGGAACTCCTGACAATTATTTTAACAAAATTTGGATTGGATAATAGCTTTGGGAGAGGTGTCTTTAAAGCTTTTCCCAAGCTATTTTTTCCCAAACCATTGTCCTCCCTCCCCTAACCCCCTGCCCTGTTGTTTTCCATGGAAGGAAAAAATAAAGGTACATATATCATGCCTGCAGTTTCCCCCATAAATGGATGAACAGCAGATAGAGAGTGCAGTACAGTGGTACCTCGGGTTACATACGCTTCAGGTTACATACGCTTCAGGTTACCAACTCCGCTAACCCAGAAATAGTACCTCGGGTTAAGAGCTTTGCTTCAGGATGAGAAAGAAATCGTGCTCTGGCGGCGCGGCAGCAGCAGGAGGCCCCATTAGCTAAAGTGGTGCTTCAGGTTAAGAACAGTTTCAGGTTAAGAACGGACCTCTGGAACGAATTAAGTACTTAACCCGAGGTACCACTGTAATATATGCGGAAGAAAAGCCATGGAAGGGAAGGGTTAAAGCACTCTCTTCCACAGCACCACTTGTATGTGTGCGCATGTGTGTGTGCATGCATGCACGCTTCAGAATTAAAATAAATGCCATGAGATCCAGTCATGGCGATAGAACTTCTGCATTAACTACAATAATGACTCGTTCATTGCTGAGCCTGTTACCTGAAGCTTAGGCACTTGTTAGGCAGTACACTCATGCATACTCTAATACATGTGGTGGATTACATGGGTGAACATTTCAGCTTATATCATTTGCAAAATAGGAACAGAGCAGGTTCATTAATTATACTTACCAAGGCCCCTTTAAATTCATTATCAGCCCCAATAAAAGATGCTAGTTTGTGTATTATTATTTGCATCAAGTTGCCTTGCATGACTACTGCACATTGGGAATGGAAGAGTGTGCAGAACGAGTAAGAAAAGGAACAAAAATGGGCTGAAAATGCAGTACCGCATGTGAAGTCATTCGCTTGGGACTAATAAGGTTGTCTTTGGATATCTCCTGCAGAAGACTTGTCAGCTTGAAATTACAGGGGAAGAAAATGACCTTAAGGTCTTGATCCATCAAAAATGTCTGTGAGCTGCCAATATAATGCAGTTGCAGAACAGGCAGACAGCATAATTCTTGGGTTCTGAAAATGAAGCATTCCCAGTACTTGCGATAGGAAATTTAAAATATTGTACAATGGAATTACAATGGTACCTCGGGTTAAGTCCTTAATTCATTCCGTAGGTCCATTCTTAACCTGAAACTGTTCTTAACCTGAAGCACCACTTTAGCTAATGGGGCCTCCTGCTGCCGTTGTGCCGCCAGAGCCCGATTTCTGTTCTTATCCTGAAGCAAAGTTCTTAACCTGAAGCACTATTTCTGGGTTAGCGGAATGTGTAACCTGAAGCGTATGTAACCCAAGGTACCACTGTAATGGTTGGGCAGGGTGCACATGAAATACTGATGTTTCATGGTATAAAAGGGGTAAGTAAAATGTGTGTATCTACAAACACATCAAGCTACCAACGAGTGAGTGGTCTTCCTATTCTGTAATCAATTTTGTGAAGAAAATCAGGGTTGGTTTAGTTTAGTTAAAAGAAGCAGATGGAAAATGAGAGTGGTGACAGCTGGGTTCAGGGAGGTAAAAGAAGTCTATCTGCAGGATGATTTGAGTTCCAAAAGGAACAACTGTAGATAAATTGTGCATTATTAAATGTAGGCTGAGAAATTACAAGGATCCTCCCCCCACTCCCATGTTCTCAGACCAGTTGCGATGGGCTGAACTTGGAGCGCAGCTCCTGCATCTGGAGAACTGTCACCTGGACATGTGTCAGGGCCCAGCAGAGCCCCAGAGATGCTGGTGATTCTGGTGCTGACATGGCTTCATCATCTGCTTGGCACCCACTTGCTACCATGGCAGCTTATTCAGTGATCATCACCTGACCCCTTTTTCTAATGATAGCCCAGTGGGTATTCTCCAGACAGTGGCTTTCAACTCCCAGGAGAGCAGCACCACCTCTGTTACTATTTTCATTTGTTGTTTGGGACTACAGTTCTCTGTGTGAGGGGGAGGGTGCACTATTTTTTAATTTATTACTAGTATTTTCCTTTTGAAATTTTCCGTGTGCCCCGTAGAAATCTGTGCCCTCACACATTACACCACAGCTTTGCCCGCCTCTAGAGTTTTACATTTAAATCTTTTGACTATACAGTTTTCCTCTTTTCTCCATATTGAACTTTATAGATAGAATTGTGTGTGACCATCTTTTAGTATGAGTTCTATTATTCTCAAGTAGAAATACTAATAAATAAATAAATAGGTTGTTACATTGTGGGTTTTACTTTTTTTAAAAAAAGAAAAAGTTAAGTAAAAATGTTCAGCAAGTTGTTAATTGAGAAAGTTTAATAATAATAATAAATTTTTATTTATTTATACCCCACCTTCCCCTGGCCAAAACCGGGCTCTTTGAAGAGAGTCTGATGTAGAAAAGGAACTGGTAGGAAGACCAAGGTAAGATTTTCTGAATTAAAGAGCCTTTGCATCTCAGCAATTTGTTCAGGGTACCAGCCATTAATGGATCACTGCTGCCTTGCCGTGGCGAAGGGGCTTGAAGAACTCAGAGAAGCTATGAACTATGCCGAGCAGGGCACCCAAGATGAACAGGTCATAGTGGAGAGTTTTGACCAAACGTGATCCACCTGGAGGAGCAACCGGCAAGCCACTCCAGTATCCCTGCCAAGAAAACTCCATGGACAAAGACAACAGGCATATAAAAGTTATGACGCTGGAAGATGAGCCCCTCAGGTCGGAAGGCGTCCAACATGCTACTGGGGAAGAGCGGAGGGCAAGTACAAGTAGATCCAGAGCTGATGAAGCGGCTGGGCCAAAGCCGAAAGGACGCTCAGTTGCGGATATGCCTGGAAGCGAAAGGAAAGTCCAATGCTGTAAAGAAAAATATTGCATAGGAACCTGGAATGTAAGAACCATGAACATGGGTAAGTTGGAGGTGGTCAAAAATGAGATGGCAAGAATAAATATTGACATCCTGGGCATCAGTGAACTAAAATAGACGGGAATGGGTGAATTCAGTTCGGATGGCCATCATATCTACTACTGTGGGCAAGAAACCCGTAAAAGAAATGGAGTGGCCCTCATAGTCAACAAAAGAGTGGCAAAAGCTGTACTGGGATGCAATCTCAAAAATGATAGAATGATCTCGATACGAATCCAAGGCAGACCTTTTAACATCACAGTAATCCAAGTTTATGCACCAACTACTGGTGCTGAAGAAACTGAAATTGACCAATTCTATGAAGACTTACAACACCTTATAGAAGTGACACCAAAGAAGGATGTTCTTCTCATTATAGGGGATTGGAATGCTAAAGTAGGGAGTCAAGAGATAAAAGGAACAACTGGCAAGTTTGGCCTTGGAGATCAAAACGAAGCAGGGCAAAGGCTAATAGAGTTCTGTCAAGAGAACAAGCTGGTCATCACAAACACGCTTTTCCAACAACACAAGAGACGACTCTACACATGGACATCACCAGATGGGCAGCATCGAAATCAGATTGATTATATTCTCTGCAGCCAAAGATGGAGAAGCTCTATACAGTCAGCAAAAACAAGACCTGGAGCTGACTGTGGCTCAGATCATCAGCTTCTTATAGCAAAATTCAAGCTTAAACTGAAGAAAGTAGGAAAAACCACTGGGCCGGTAAGATATAATCTAAGTCAAATCCCTTATGAATACACAGTGGAAGTGAGGAACAGGTTTAAGGATTTAGATTTGGTGGACAGAGTGCCTGAAGAACTATGGATGGAGGCTCGTAACATTATACAGGAGGCAGCAACGAAAACCATCCCAATGAAAAGGAAATGCAAGAAAGCAAAGTGGCTGTCCAATGAGGCCTTACAAATAGCGGGGGAGAGAAGGCAAGCAAAATGCAAGGGAGATCGTGAAACATACAGGAAATTGAATGCAGATTTCCAAAGAATAGCAAGGAGAGACAAGAAGACCTTCTTAAACAAGCAATGCAAAGAAATAGTGTGGTTGCTGACCTTGAGCCAGACATCCTGGAGAGTGAAGTCAAATGGGCCTTAGAAAGCACTGCAAATAACAAGGCCAGTGGAAGTGATGGTATTCCAGCTGAACTATTTAAAATTTTAAAAGATGATGCTGTTAAGGTGCTACACTCAATATGCCAGCAAGTTTGGAAAACTCAGCAGTGGCCAGAAGATTGGAGAAGATCAGTCTACATCCCAATCCCAAAGAAGGGCAGTGCCAAAGAATGCTCCAACTATCGCACAATTGCACTAATTTCTCACGCTAGCAAGGTTATGCTTAAAATTCTACAAGGAAGGCTCAAGCAGTATGTGGACCGAGAACTCCCAGAAGTGCAAGCTGGATTTAGAAGAGGCAGAGGAACCAGAGACCAAATTGCAAACATGCGCTGGATTATGGAGAAAGCTAGAGAGTTCCAGAAAGATATTTACTTCTGCTTCATTGACTATGCAAAAGCCTTTGACTGTGTCGACCATGGCAAACTATGGCAAGTTCTTAAAGAATTGGGAGTGCCTGATCACCTCATCTGTCTCCTGAGAAATCTCTATGTGGGACAAGAAGCTACAGTTAGAACTGGATATGGAACAACTGACTGGTTCAAAATTGGGAAAGGAGTACGACAAGGCTGCATTTTGTCTCCCTGCTTATTTAACTTATATGCAGAATTCATCATGCGAAAGGCTGGGCTGGATGAATCCCTAGCTGGAATTAAGATTGCCGGAAGAAATATCAACAACCTCAGATATGCAGATGACACAACCTTGATGGCAGAAAGTGAGGAGGAATTAAAGAACCTTTTATTGAGGGTGAAAGAGGAGAGTGCAAAATATGGTCTGAAGCTCAACATCAAAAAAACGAAGATCATGGCTACTGGTCCCATCACCTCCTGGCAAATAGAAGGGGAAGAAATGGAGGCAGTGAGAGATTTTACTTTCTTGGGCTCCATGATCACTGCAGATGGTGACAGCAGCCACGAAATTAAAAGACGCCTGCTTCTTGGGAGAAGGGCAATGACAGGCCTAGACAGCATCTTGAGAAGTAGAGACATCACCTTGCCAACAAAGGTCCGTATAGTTACAGCTATGGTTTTCCCAGTAGTGATGTATGGAAGTGAGAGCTGGACCATAAAGAAGGCTGATCGCCGAAGAATTGATGCTTTTGAATTATGGTGCTGGAGGAGACTCTTGAGAGTCCCATGGACTGCAAGAAGATCAAACCTCTCCATTCTGAAGGAAATCAGCCCTGAGTGCTCACTGGAAGGACAGATTGTGAAGCTGAGGCTCCAGTACTTTGGCCACCTCATGAGAAGAGAAGACTCCCTGGAGAAGACCCTGATGTTGGGAAAGATGGAGGGCACAAGGAGAAGGGGGCAACAGAGGACGAGATGGTTGGATAGTGCTTTCGAGGTTACCAGCATGAGTCTGACCAAGCTGCGGGGGGCAGTGGAGGACAGGAGTGCCTGGCATTCTCTGGTCCATGGGGTCACGAAGAGTCGGACACGACTAAACGACTAAACAACAACAAACCAGCCATTAAACTATTGATCAGTCTACTCAAGATCAACACTTGAGAATAATGGCTTATCATCAGTGGTGCAGTTAGGTAATTTACTATCCACATTTAATAGTCTTATACACTCCACTCTTAAGATGGTCATGTGCATGATTTCATTTGTGAAGCACACAATTCACATCCCCCTACATTCCATGCGTTAAAACTACTTCTACATTCCAGCATGTTAGAGCAAAAACAAACATGCCAACACTTAAAAAATAATAATATTCTGAGCATATGAGGTTTAGCATTTTAAAAACTTACTTAAAACACAGTGTGTTTGAGGATTGTGGGGGGAGCTGGTGGAAGTAAAAATTTTTTGTAAATTTTGTAAATTGGAAAATATGGTTGTATTCGAACAAATTTGTAAAAGAAAATTTCTTAATAAAAAATTAATAATAAAACACAGTGTGTCATGACTACAGGAATAAAATGGTGTTTTCATCTGCTACCCTAATGCTAAACATGTTTACTTGGGAAAAAGCACTATTTTGTTGCAGAAAACAACAGCAGGTTTTAAATGTAAAAATAATAAAATGAGAACCTGTAACCAGGCACATACCTGGCCAGTTGCCCTGACTATAATATTGTGATTTTGTTTTTTTTAAAAAATAAGAATAAACAATGAAACAACCAATGTGAGCCTTGGTGGGCCCCAGTACACCCTTTCCAATGTAGATGCTGATGTCTGGGAATGTTTGCAGCTTCCATGATCAACTGCTGACCTCTGGATGCTTGTTTTTGTGATGGGCCTGGACTGTGGGGCTCTGAACTTTAGCTCTGAGGTCATCAGAGCTGCACCGCTGCTTATCATTAGCTAATCAGAACATGTTGGAACAATGAACGGCCCCAAAATTTGGAAAATCTTTAATCCTTGAAACTTTGGAAACTCTGGTCAATTCCAACCAACCTGTTTAATAAGCATTTAGTCCGATTTGTGGGATGATTAGACAATGTTGCACCCAGCAGGTGTTATTCTACACTTTCCAGCACAGTTTTCCATCACTTTTGGGAAGCCGTATTGTTTTACAATAGCTCAAAATCAGCTTTAACTGAGCAGCCTGACTTTACTGGAATGTGACAGAATCTCACCCGAAAACAGTGAGTCTAGAAGTGCCCCCCTAAGCATGAAAAGTCCTTACATATCCTGATCGTCTAAATTAGGGAGTTGGACTTGATGGCCCTTGTGGTCTCTTCCAACTCTATGATTCTATAATTAGCATGGGTGCAACATTTGCTATCAAAGCGAGTGGCAGAGGATCACAGCCTAAGTCATTATTTGACCACTGCTGAACTGCAGGTTGATGTATCTCCCATAGTAGGAAAAAAACTAAGGTCACATGGACATTTCCTGCACTTGGACTTTCAAAACAAACACAGCACCGACTTGCTGAGGTGGCATCTCTAGGCAAAAAAAGAAGCAGCAGTAATAATTCCCTGCACAACATATGTTGTTTCACTTACTGGCACATTTATCTTGATTGTTATATCTGTACTTGTAGATTGGTCTAATGATTTAATTCCTATCTTAAAACATAATTTCAGAAGCGGCATTGGTAGAAGACAGAAGCTGTTGATTGGAAGTAAAGAAATGGGATGCAGAGCGCTGAATCCCATGTTTATGATAATATGGACTAAACAATCGCCATAAAGGGATACAATTCTGGGGGTTGAGTTCTTTGTTTTAACATGTGTTTTAAAAAATTGCAAGATTCATCATATATACTAGTTTTAGAAACCTTTTATCAATCAATTCATAGAAGCATAGAATTATAGAGTTTGAAGGGATGCTGAGAGACATCTAGTCCAATCCCACAGCCTGCCCACAGCCATCCTTAGATAGGTTTGAAGCACCAACCTTCTGGTTAATAGCCGGATGCACCGACCCTTTGCACCGCATATCTAGCAAGTCCTTCCAAGCTCCCCTTTACTACTGATGGGTTTGCCACCCTGGGCTCCTTCGGGGGAAGAGTGGGGTATAAATTGAGGGTTGTAGCCATTGCTTGGAATACTCAAGAGTAGATCCACTGAAATTAATGAACGATACAAACTTGGGGCCATTAATTTCAATGGGTAAAACTTAGTTGGAGACAACCTTAAATGCAAGAATGAAGTATGGGTAGGAAAGTATAACCCATGGAGACACGAACGGGTCATTATCCAATATGCAATTGTGTCTGGCCTGTGTGTGTGCAGCTTGGTCAGATCTGCTGTCACTCTCTATAGTCATGTGATCTGAGGCCTCTCTGTCATTGGATGTTCTCCCTCCCCCAGCGGTAGTGTCAGGGCAGGACTTTGAGGCAGACATCCAGGGTCCTGCTCAGCAGAATGAGCAGGAGGGCCTCCCAATGGAGAGGAACTTTGAAGGAAGTGATGTACCGTGGTACCTCGAGTTACAGATGCTTCAGGTTATAGACTCCGCTAATCCAGAAATAGTACCTTGGGTTAAGAACTTTGCTTCAGGATGAGAACAGAAATTGCATGGCGGCAGCGGAAGGCCGCATTAGCTAAAGTGGTACCTCAGGTTAAGAACAGTTTCAGGTTAAGCACGGACCTCCAGAACGAATTAAGTTCTTAACCCGAGGTACCACTGTAATGTAAACATTGCCATAAGCTCATTAAGCCCAGTGTAACCCTAAGAACAACTAAAGAACACAAGAGTCTGCTGGAACCGGAAAATGGCCCATCTTGCTCTCACAGGGGCCCACAAGACGCCTATGGTACCCACACTATTACCTAACTTCAGTACTGTTTTCTAGCTAGCTTGAATATTTACAGCTAGCATCAATATTACTAGCCAACACTATGGTAGGAAGAATGGCTGGGGAAACCCAGCCAGATGTGCAGGGTATAACTATTATTATTATTATTATTATTATTATTATTATTATTATTATTAATCTGTGAGCTACAGGCATTCATCTGCATGGAGGCTTAGCGGCTGAAGAAATTGGCAGGATATATCTGCTGTGGCCTGGCCTAGCTTGGCTGTGCATGGAACTGCTTGACTTATTACACTTTGAAAAGCTAGCAAAAGAGCTTTGATTTCCTTTCGTCCTGCTCCAAGTCAGGAAAGATGCTAGAGATGCAAGGCCGAAGAGCTAACATGCACTTGTTGCAGCCAGGCACTGAGGGTTTTTATAGACAACTTTATTCCCCCTCCTCCTGAACCAAGCCAATGAACAGGAGGCCTTGCTGGTCCTGAGCTTTGAACTGGGACACTGATCACCACTGCTCCTTTGATATTCTGAGGCTTGGGATGGGTGTGCTGAAAAGGGGAGTGGGTTCCAGGTATTGGAACCCCCTTGAGGAAGTGGTGCCCAGATGTGCCTCAGAAGGGTCAACCACAGCTTCTGGCTCCCTCTCCTCTTCAGAGAATGTCTCATCAAGACCGAGGTCTGGGATCTAACAACTCTGAAGACAGAGCAAATTGTTTGGCTGATCTTGGGGAAGTTCGCGTAGAATAAGAATGGGAGGGGGAGCATACACTTGACCAGTTGAATTTTCTAATGTTCTTTCTATAGTGGTACCTCGGGTTAAGTACTTAATTCATTCTGGAGGTCTGTTCTTAACCTGAAACTGTTCTTAACCTGAAGCACCACTTTAGCTAATGGGGCCTCCTGCTGCTGCCGCACCGCTGGAGCACGATTTCTGTTCTCATCCTGAAGCAAAGTTCTTAACCTGAGGTAATATTTCTGGGTTAGCGGAGTCTGTAACCTGAAGTGTATGTAACCTAAAGCATATGTAACCCGAGGTACCACTGTACTTTATTAGAGGATCATATACTGCTTTTCCATCGGTTCCCAGGGCAGTTTACAAGGAGTTGAAATTACAGCAAAAACAAATTTAGAACAATACCATTAAAACAACAGCTTGGGGGGGGGGAGCAGTTAGAGGGGGGGGGGAATACAAAGCAGAATGGAAGTAACTGGCAGAGGTAAAAGAGGTGTCATTAAGAAGCCTGGTAAAATAATATAGATCTTCACCTTGTGCCAAAATGACATTGATGCAAGTGCTGGGTGAGACACCACCATCGAGAAGGCTGCACCTCCAATGGCAGGAACACACTAAGGAAGGCCTCTGTTGAAGGCACCTTCCCACCGCAGTGGTACCTATTTATCTACTTGCACTGATGTGCTTTCAAACTGCTAGGTTGGCAGAAGCTGGGACAGAGCAACAGGAGCTCACCCCGTCGTGTGGATGCCAACTGCTGACCTTCTGGTCCTCCTTGTATCCCAGGTCAATTCAGGTGGATGGCCACAAGGGACAGTTCTAACTCTATGGTGGTCCCATGGCTTTAGAATTTTCTTATATTTTTCAATTGGCCTTCAAGGCATGGTGTAAATTAACTGGGTGATAGTATGGTTGAACTATGCTTTCCCACAAGCTCTATGGGATATTGCTGAGTTGTAGTTTTAAGTTTTAAAAATTTGTATTCTTGTTCTTTTAACTTAATATTGTTTTTAGTTGTAAACTGCTTTGGATGGTCAGATGCCCAGAAAAGCAGCATAAACTATTTTAACAACGTTTTAAAGAAATAAAAGAATTAAAGGTGGCAAAATGTGTTATTTTTTCACATCCAGAAAATTGCAACTTCTGTACTTTGAAGATGGGTGCTTCTCATTCCTCAAAATGGCTCACTTGGAATCTTTTCTGTGTCTGCAGCCTCCAATCCTGGCAAGTGGCCAAGAGGACAAAATCTCAGCTGACTTGAAACCTTAAGAATTAGTATTAGAAAGATCCTGATGTGCAAGGATAATTTTTAATCTTGTAGAAATATATCTCCTTGGGCCTCCTGAAGCTCACAAGGGAAAAATATACATGTAGCATTATCTAATTGTAGCTGAATGTGAGCTACATGATGGGAGGGTCTGGGCTGAAGTGAAACAAAGTGATAAATGAATTTCTGTGGTTGAGAGATATTAGATTGGGATGGCAAGACACGGGAATGAAAAATGACTTTATTAAGTCTTCTGTCGCTATTTTACAGCCCTTCTGGGTCCCATCTAAAGTGCACATCTTCATCTGATAGTAAAAGACAACTTTTTTCACCACGATTTGAACACTTTGATGCCCCTTTTAAAAATGTCCCAGCAAGTCACAGGCAAGTATTTTTGCATTGTTTCCAACATTATATGTAGGACTACTAGATCAACACCTGTAACCTTCAGTTCTATGAAGCTTGAAACAACAAATAGCAATGAACTTAATTTGTGATACACTTTTATTCCTATATGCTGTTTTTCCTAAAATTAAGGAGAGCTGTGTTAGAAAATATCCTTTTCAATGGGATATACAATAATTTCTTTAAAATAAAGAATGGTTGACTGGTTAAATAGGAATCACCCCTAGGTCAGCAGACAGAGAAGTATTTGCAAAAGGTTCACTTCAATTTTTTTAAAACCTGCTTTTAAACCTGTGTGCGGACAGGCGATCTAGTAAAAGGACTGTAAATGGATTGGACTTACAGTATTTGAATGTCGAGATAAAGCCTGTTTTTACAGCCACCATGTAGTCATTAAATCAAGGGAAAAAATATGGCTAGATTACTGCAATGGGATTCTCTTCTTCTTCCCCTCCCCACGTCTCATACAAGACATGCTAGATACAAGGGCAGCCCCACAGCAGTGAACAGTAGTAAAGTATTGAGTTTACCAATACATGGACCACTGTAGTCAGACTAACTTGGTCCAGGAATGGTCACAGCTGGAATATCAGGCAAAGATGGTAGAAGGCATGCCTAGTCACAGAGGTCACTTGGGGCATTTGTGATAAAGATGGACCACTACCCTCAAACTCCTTCAGATTAAGTGCAAACCTAACCAAAACAGGTAATTGGGCTAACTCTTGTGCATGGGAACCTCTCACCTCCAAAGCCTCTTTCTTTGTAGGACACAGCTCAGTTTATTCTCGTCCCATCCACCACTGCACCCGGGGCTTGCACAGCCTCATCTGACTCAGATGCAATGGAGAAACAGAGATGGGCATCATCAGTGCACTGATGACACCTTGCTCCAGAACGCCTAATGACCACTCCCTGCAACTTCATGTAGATAAAACAGTGAACTGTAAACATCAGGGGGCTTAAGGGAACTCTTCCCAATGCATGTCTCCGGACATGACCCTGCAGGTAGGAAGACAATCACCATAACATAGTGCCACTGATGCCCATCCCACAAGGTCAGGATTCCAGCATTTTCAAGGATGTCTTGGATGTTGTGGAAGAGTTGAGTCTCACAAGGTGAGTACTAATCTAAGTCAGACACCAGATATATAAAATAATATTTTTAGATTCAGTGTTTAGCATCCATTACACACCACCAACATCCAGTTCCATTCTCAGAAGTCACTAACATGAATTATGGCTTTATCACTGAAACAGGATGTATTCCTAGCTACATTTCCAAGCAGCAGTAGTTTGCTTGCATATTCTATTCCGTGGTGTTCACATTGCCAGGGAAGTAGGGAGCATTCCTAAGAGTCAGCACCTCCTTTTTCAAGCAACCCAGAGAAGACAGCAGCAAATAGCCACTGGGTTTTTAAGCAGCAGAATCAAGAGAACTGTAGAGTTGGATGGAACTACAAGGGTTATCTAGTCCAACCCCCATAAAATGCAATAATATTTCACCCAATGTGGGGTTCAAACCCATGAGAGTAAGAGTCTCATGGTCTACAGACTGATTTACCCCTGATATGAGGTGGGGGTGATCATTTGAATGAGGGGTGCTTCTTACAATCAGGGTTGACCAGTGGAGACTGGTTCATTAGGGGGCTTGAGGCACTGCCTCACTGCTCCCAGTTTGCTATCACCCAGCCCCCACCTGCCTGCTTTCATACTTATCACCAATCCAGGGATGGCAATGGCTGTCAGCATCCTCCTCAGTTTCAGTGTTGTTTCCTCCCAGTGAGGTGGGGGGAAGTAGAATTAGCTGCCTCTTCCTGTCATGGCTGATGGCTCTGCCTACTGTTGGTCTCCCAGCCTTCTGCTCTGCCAGTCTCAGAAGGTACCAACCACCATTGGAACTGAAGCAGGTATACAACCCTCTTCAATAAGGCTGCCCACCTCAGTTTTGCTCAAGCCCTCTGCTACCCTGTACCTCTCTTCACAGTAAATCCACTATCCCCAGAAGAAGGAATTGTAGGCAGGGTCCCCCCCCCCAACTGGAACTTGCTAGAACTCAGTTACGGCACCTCTCAGGTGGGCGTTATTGCCATTATAAGAGTGAGTTCCGGCACCTCTTTTTCTAGAAAAATATCACTGAATGTAGGTCTAGATGGATTGCGTCAATTGGACTGACCCAACATTTCTTGGGAGAAAAGCAATGACAAACCTAGACAGCATCTTAAAAAGCAGAGACATCACCTTGCCAACAAAGGTCCGTATAGTAAAAGCTATGGTTTTCCCAGTAGTGATGTATGGAAGTGAGAGCTGGACCATAAAGAAGGCTGATCGCCGAAGAATTGATGCTTTTGAATTATGGTGCTGGAGGAGACTCTTGAGAGTCCCATGGACTGCAAGAAGATCAAACCTCTGCATTCTGAAGGATATCAGCCCTGAGTGCTCACTGGAAGGACAGATCATGAAGCTGAGGCTCTAATACTTTGGTCACCTCATGAGAAGAGAAGACTCCCTGGAAAATACCCTGATATTGGGAAAGATGGAGGGCACAAGGAGAAGGGGACGACAGAGGACGAGATGGTTGAATAGTGTTCTCGAAGCTACCAGCATGAGTTTGACCAAACTGCGGGAGGCAGTGGAAGACAGAAGTGCCTGGCGTGCTCTGGTCCATGGGGTCACAAAGAGTCGGACACAACTAAATGACTAAACAACAACAACATTTCTTTTGAATGGTTGAATTCCTCCCTCAACAATTTTTGAACTTAGCCGGGAGTGCTCAACAGACCCACTTGATTCTGAGGCCAAACATTCTATGGCTTTCTGACCTCTCCTGCTATCTACATACAGGTAGGAGGTTCACTCAGAAGCACTTCCAGGGGTGAAGTGCCATGGGAATGAATCCACACAACTTGGAATCCTTTCCTCAAGGTCAGAATAGTGACACAATAGGAGGTGTTGTTGTTACCAGTGCTGGTAGAATAGACCGTGCCAGTTTCAGATTGTGGACAGCGGAAGGGATATAATTTTCGAATATCCCTTTTTACTAAGTTGTTTGTGTGTGTTTATTTTAAAAAACTATTTACAAGTAACAAATTTGCTGCCTGCCCTAAAAAAAGTTCCTCTCTAATGCGCTAAATGTTTTGATTTCAGGTTGGTTCCTTTTTGTTTTAAATTGGCGCGCTCTCACCTGCAGTCTAAAGTGGTGCAGTCCATTCTACCGCCCAATTTCCCTGCAGGTGTAGACGGGCAAGGTAGGTATAGCGACCTGGGGACGTTGTAGGGTACCAACTCCGACTTAAGCTTGTTTGTGTTTTTTTAAAGAGCATATTGGCGCGGCCTTGGTGGAAGTTAGCCGTGGGGACTGGAGGAGAAGTGCCGCGGAGCTTTCCGGGAGCTGCTTGCTCGGGCAGGCGCTGTTCTGTAAGGGGGCCGCGGTCTCGTTGCTCAAGAACAAGGCGCGGTCGGAACTCGGAACATCTTCAACTTTTTGCGCACGTGCGCACAAAGGGATCATTTGGCGCCGCGACGCGCTCCCCCTCCTCCTTGGGGTTAACAACGCCTTTCCTCGTGGTATCCAAAACAAAGCGCGCGCAGGCCATTGGAAAGAGAGGAAGAATCAGTCTACCCTTGTGGACTTTCCCCAACTTCCAGGCTCGCTAGGATCCACATCCACATCCCCTTCCCCCACCCCGCTTCTAAGACTTGTTTGCTGAGGGGTCTTAGTTTTTAAAGAGCGAAATCGTTACAGCATGGCATGGAGGATGGCACAATGCAATAGCGGCGGCTGGGGGGCGGGGGCGGGCGCCTTAATTTTTCCTTTTGTGTCCTTTTCACGTCTCCGCAACGAGGCACCCGACTTGGGTAAAAGTTGCAGAAGCGGGATCGACGTGAGAAAAAAGTTAAGCGCAAAGCAAGCCGAGCTCTTGGCTGCGCCTTTGTTTGGTGCCGGGGGACGCGAGGAACGGGCGGGCGGCCGAGGGGGAGCCACTTAGCTCAGATAGACGGACCCGCCGCAAATGCATTGTTTTCTCCTCCTCCCCCCCCCCCTGCCGCCCCATCCAACCGTTTGGAAGAGGAAGGAGGAGAAAGCGGAAGGGGTTATCCTTCTGTCTCCTAAGGTGAGTTGCGTTTCTCTTTTGTGGAGCGCCGCGAACTTTAACCATTCTTCTCTCCCCCCCCCCCCGCATCTTCCCCAAAACAGCGGGACCTTATAGCAGCAAAAGTTTTCTTTTTGTGTGTTCAATATCCCTCCTCCTCTCCCCAGCCCGGCCTTTGCTGTGTGCGTTAGTTAGGAAGCTGCAGCCTCAGTGGCAGGCAGTTTCGTAGTCTGGGATTAGAATGTGCTCTTGGCGTCCGGGTGTGTTTGTGTACTTCCCCTCCTTCTCATTGATAAAAACATGGAGCAAGTGGAAGGAACAGGCTGGGACTGAGACTTGTTGCTTTTGGGAGACGACTGAAAACTATGGTTTGTAGATGAGAATGGAGGCGGCGGGGTGGGGGTGGGGTGGGAAGGACTGTTTTTGGCTTTCTTCCCTAGTCCCCACACTCTTTGCGTTCCTCAACCCCCTTCCCTTTCATTTTGGGAAGTGGCTCCAGCAGCCCTATTCAGGGAGGACAGGTGAAAAGCTTGGCGAGCCCCTATTATTATGGGCTGCCGGGTGCTCTCCTTCCCACCGCTCCCTCCCTCTCGCTGTGCAACAGGTAGAGAGATGTCAAAAACTGGTTGCTGCCGAGCTCCTTTGCGCGAGGACGCTTTTGTTCCCCTTGGCTGGATGGAGACGTTTCCAAAAGTGAAAGGGAAACGTGTTAACCCTACATCTTGATGGCCTCCCCTATCCAGCACCACCTCCCCCCCCCTCACTTTGGGTGTGAGGATATCTTTCCCATTTTCGGAAAATCAAGACCTTGTTCTTGGGAATCGTAAGGGGAGGGGGCTGGGAAGGGGAATCGCGCCTAGCCCGAATACCGAGGGGAATTGTTCTCAATGACCGTCAAGGGGAATCCAAACAAAGAGGTGCATCTACCGGAAATAATGATTTGAGAGATTCTCCTCCTTGCCCCCTCCCGCCTCCATTAAAATTGTTTTTCTGGGAGGCTCAGTTAGAGGGAAGTTTTGAACTGGAGGCTGTGATGAGGCGCAAAGGGAAGTCTACGAGAGGCTTCTTTTTTGGGGGGGGGGAGAGGAAAAAAAGTTGCAGGGCAGGATCTGTTCAAAAGAAGATGAGAAGGCTGAAGTTAGACTTGAGGTGCTCTAGGATGGGGGTGGGTGGGGAGAGGGAGGGGGAGGGAGGGAGGGAAAGGGGGTGAGAGGGAGAAACCTGCTGCCGCTTGCTGGTTCTTTGTCTGCTCAGGGAACTTGAACAAAAGAGGAAACTCGGATGAACTCTCCATCTCCCCTTCTGGGTTTATCTGGTCTTTTCAACAGTTTATTCAGACTTCTCCAACTTCTCCCAAAGACTTTGCAGAATGTTCCAGCTACTCCTCAGAGAGTCCTGGTTTTTAATTTTAATATATTTGTTTGGTCTTAAGTTAAGAGAAGAAGGAAGGTGAGTTACTTCTGCTATTTCTCTCTCCCTCTTCCCTTTGTGGCTTTGTTATCAAATGAAAGTGTTAAGTGGAAACTGCGTTAGAGAGGTTGGGAGGTGTGCATCAGACTAGTGTGGAATCCTCTTGGGTCTGGATGTTAAGACGCTGGGGGTATGATGTTGATTTTGTTAATGCCTGTGATTCTGTCAGTTTGGATCTGCTTATGTAATGCAGTTTGGCGGGCACCAAGGGGGGGGGGAGAGACCGCCTCTTGCTTGAGATATGGATTCTCAGGACAGTGACTGGGAAGAGTGTTCTTTTGTGACTGGGGGTGCTGGCTGAACCAAGAACGGGATGCTGGAATGATCAGATTGAAGGGAAGGTGGACATTTTGGAAGGTGTGGTCTACATTGAATCTGCCTGGCTGAGATGCAGGTGAATGCTGGTTCTTTGTTGATGTGTGAGTTTGTGGAGGCATAAATGTAAGGTAGGTACCAGCAGAAACTTCTCTGCCTCTGTAGAACTGGAAAGCTGTTCTGAGTTGGACCATTAGGATAGCACATTTCACTGTTAAATGGGCCATTATTAAGATGGAAGTTTTCGGGCTACTTTCCAGTATACTTGTAAAAATCTTCTGTTCTTTTTGTTTGTTTCAAACCTCTGGCATTTCTCCCCTTTTGTTAAGTTTTGGTAACTTACATTATATTCCTGTTTGCTCTCTTATTATTATTATTTAAATTATTTGTCCTGAATTTTTCTGTTTCTTTCAATAACCACTTTTTTTCTTAATCCCATTGTTTCCCTGCTTTTCCCAGTTGCTGTGTTCCTTTTGATATATGGTACCTACCATTCTACAACTTTTTTCTTATACACGACATTTGTTTTGCAGTGATATCTGCAGGCATGTCTTCTTTTAATACTTTATTTTGAAACAGACTCTTACACTACAGAGTTACACTAGTTTAATCCTTCTTTCCTCTCTGGGGAATCCTTGAAAATTTAGTTCCATGATGTGGACTAGAAATCTTCAGTGCGATTTTGTAGAACTTGTAGAACTTCCATGTTCCAAGGATCTTTGATGAAACCATGCTAGTTGGATTGGTACCAAAGCATTTTAAGTTTGTAGTGTATATCCGTCCTTCATTTTCTCCTCACTTTTCTCTCACAAATGTTAGTAGATCCACAGGAGAGCCCGCAATGGGCAGATTATTTCCTGTCATGGCTGGTCTTGTTGAACCACTATATCGTAATTCTAGCACTTGGATCTAGTACCGGAATGACAAATACTGGATCTAATGTGCAGTAACACACAGGCCTTGTCTATGTAGGAAATTCTGGAGCACATTCTGAGTATTGTAACCACTGATAGAGCCAGGCTGGTAAGATCACTAGTACAGATAAAAAGTATTGGCAATCTGGTCACTGTGTGACTAGGCCTTCATATGAGTCCAGTTGTGTGATTCCTGTACAAGTTAAGGGCTAATGTTAGGGTTTGAGAGTGTAAGCTGTAATGCCAGAAATACTTACAAAGTTCATTAAGCTCAGCAGAGCTCAGAACAATAGAGTACTTCAAGAATAGAGCTACAAAGGAGAGACGGCGGGAAGAGAAATAGAGAAAACAGGCTCCTAACTTGTACCACCTCATATCTCATATTTTTCAACTTCTCCTGTTCCTGTATTGTTCAGTTTTCTTATTAATTTAATCTTATTACTTTAATTTTTGCTTACATCTTTGTTTAATGTATTTCACTGATTCCCTACTACCTTTCCTACTCCATTTCTTACCTGAGTCTTTAAAGCTATTTCCAAGGGCTTTTCAACAACAATAGAAGCTTCAAGCCTATAGAAATAATGTGGGGGTTGTGCAGTTGCTATTATGATTTGTAGTTGAGGAATTGCACTTAGTGCGTATTTGGGCAATGTGCACTTGTTCTACGCCTAAAACTCAAGCAAGTTATGAAAAGGGAAGTTGGCCATTTAATCGTAAGTGCTAAAGGTTGTCTTTGGTTTTGGGAATCAGCTGTGAAGTGTGGTTAGAAATCTTAAAAACAAAACAAAAACAAAGATCACCTAGACTTCTACAGAAAAAAACCCCTGTTGGATTAGGCCAAAGGCCCATCTAGTCTAACATTCTGTTCTCACAGTGGCTCATGGGAGGCCTGCAAGCAGGACTTGAGTGTGACAATACTTCCTCCACTTGTGCCCATCATATTATTCAGAGGTATACCACTTCTGAAAATCTAGGTGACTGCTTAGATTCTAGAATAAAGACAATCAGTCCTTTTTGGTTAGATAACTATTCCTCATGCAAGTGCATGCTTTCTGTTGGATTTTATACTCATAGTCAACACGACTGCAATAACAACAACAACAACAACTTGTCTTTTTGGTGCTACCAGACAGACTCTTCATTTTTTTTGCAGCAAGAGACTAACGTGGCCACCCCTATCGAAAAATGGTAGGGCCACAGTTTCCAGAAGATAAGTTGTAACCATATTTGGGAAGAGAACTGTGGCAAGTTTAACCATGTAGTTCAAACAGTGTTAAGTATGTTACACTACAGTCAAATGTAGCAAAGCCTCTTTCTCACTGCAAAGCACCCCTGGAGGCACTGTTTTGCATGGGAGAAGAGGTGAGAAGGAAGGGAATGCTTAAGCCAGGCATAAGCAAACTTGGCCCTCCAGCTGTTTTGGGACTACAACTCCCACCATCCCTAGCTAACAGGACCAGTGATCAGGGATCATAGAATCATAGAATCATAGAGTTGGAAGAGACCACAAGGGCCATCGAGTCCAACCCCCTGCCAAGCAGGAAACACCATCAGAGCACTCCTGACATATGGTTGTCAAGCCTCTGCTTAAAGACCTCCAAAGAAGGAGACTCCACCACACTCCTTGGCAGCAAATTCCACTGTCGAACAGCTTTTACTGTCAGGAAGTTCTTCCTAATGTTTAGGTGGAATCTTCTTTCTTGTAGTTTGGAACCATTGCTCCGTGTCCGCTTCTCTGGATGATGGAAATTATGGTCCCAAAACAGCTGGAGGGCCAAGTTTGGCCATGCCTGGCTTAAGCCTTCCCTGCTGGCCCTCTTGACCCTGAAGATCCTCTCTGCAATCTGTTCCTTTAGTGTCTGCTAGTATTGCAGATCCATGTTTACCTAGCAAACATGGGTCTGGAAAATCACAGGGTTAGAAATTTAAATAGGGATGGGAAATTTCAGGGGGAAATTGATGGGTGGAAGGAAGTGATTTGAGCAACTCTCTTCCTTCCATCTTTTCTCTGATGCACATTGCCCTTTGGGCTTTGTTATAGTGTAATGAAGTTATAGTGTGCCTTGCGGCTAAACCTACAGGAACAGAAAACTTTCAAATGTATGCAGATTATAAAGTCAGGAGAGCATGGTCTTTGGGGGGACACATTTCCTCAGAGTGGTGACGGCTTCTTGTCTGGTTCTGCATGCCATTTCATCATCTATCACTCCATGCTGCATCTGCATAAGGGTTGAGTTGTCAGTCACTTTAAACCAGGGGTCAGCAAACTTTTTCAGCAGGGGGCTGGTCCACTGTCCCTCAGAACTTGTGGGGGGCCGGACTATATTTTGGGAAAAAAATAATGAACGAATTCCTGTGCCCCACAAATAACCCAGAGATGCATTTTAAATAAAAGCACACATTCTACTCATGTAAAAACATGCTGATTCCCGGACCATCTGCGGGCCGGATTTAGAAGGCGATTGGGCAGGATCCAGCCCCCCGGGCTTAGTTGGCCTACCCATGCTTTAAACAATCTTCCCTTTAACAGGCATTTAAAAGTAATATTTGTAACTCTTTAGATTTGTGGCCCCGCTTGTAATTGCCTAAGAGTCTAGGATGGTATCCATTTGATACTCTTTTAGTGATTTATGCAAACAACAAAATTTGTGTTTTACTGTGCACCAAACTCAAATTGTTATTTGAATAGAAAGGTTGGGAAACGTTTTTGCTGTAGTTGCTAGGAATTAATGGGTAATGATAAGTTGCAGGAGGTAAGATTTAGAAGTTCAGTGCATGTGGAAAAACCCTATTGAGGAAAAGTTGCTTCTGTAATACTCCTAAAATGGGTGGTGCTTAATAGTAAAAGTACAGTGGTTGAGATAAAATGGGTTAGGCTGCAACCCTCTATGCCTTTACCTGGGAGGAACTCCCATTAAGTCCAGTGGAGCTTACTTCTTAAATAGGCACACATAGATTTGCACTGCAATAAAAGCTTCTAGAACAGTGGCTCCCAATTAGCTAAGTACTGCAGACCCTGTGTTTTTCAAAAGCCAAGTTATGGACACCTTACTTCTGAGAATTTTCATATCTCTATAGCATTGGTAGCTTTTGTTATGTGAATGGTGCCACGGATTCCCTGGATAGTTTATGTGAACCCCTTGAGGTCTGTGGACCCCCAATTGGGAACCACTGTTCTAAAGCAGGGGTGGCTCACCTGCTGTTTGGGGCTCTGGTTTACCTTCCCCACCAAGCATTTTTCTGCCCCCCACCTAAGCCCTATCAGGTTTTGCAGCAGCAAAAAGGAAAACTACACAGTAGATTCTGCACTGGGGTGGGCAGAGCACAGTGCTCTGATGGGGATGCAAATCACCCTGTGTGTGCAAATGGTCACACTCATCATTGGCATGTGGTCCCCTAGAGCACCCCTGTTCCAAAGGAATATCAGGAGTGTTCTGATACTTTCATCTTTGAACACAAACGAGGCTTACAGGAGTCTTCCAGCTAAATTGTAAGCATGTTTAGGTGAAAACAGACCCTACTTAAAAATCAGTCGGACTTAATTCCAAGTATGTGTGCTTACAATCACAGCTTTAGAATTGTTTTATAGTGAAACTGTTGAAATGTGCCAATACCAAAGCTTACAAGCTTTCATTTCTATTGAATAGGTAAACTGTGTGAATATCTCTGAAGTAGGATACCTGCCAGCAAGCTATGTCTAAATCGGTATCAACCAGAACCAGACAGATGCCATGTTTTATTAACCTTCTCATTGTGGAATACAGTGTAAACCAAAGAAGACACTAATACTTGGATTTATAAGTTGTAAGAATTTCTCCAAATGGAAGCTGGTGAAAATTGTAGTTGAATGGCTTGGTCGCCTCTGTGATTCAGAATAAGGTATGTGTAAAATAAACAGTGTTGCTCAGAATAAGTCTTACTCAAGTACTGATTTGATGCCAAATTTAGGATTGCTCCTTTAACTATGTTATGCATGTCAGTTATGTGCTCCAAAATATGTTCATTTGTTAAATGCAGCTTCTGAAATGTTGAGGCATGTATCAGGGGTGGTCCTCCAGATGTTGTTGGAGTCAATCAGTCCCAGTCGGCATGGTTAATGGTCAGGGATGTTTGGAGCTGGAGCCAGTGTGGTGTCAGACTAGAACCTGGGAGAACGGGGTTCAAATCCCCTACTCAGCTTTGTAGCTTACTGGGTGACCTTGGACCATTCACTGCCTTTCAGGCCAACCTACTTCGCGGGGATGTTGTGAGGGTGAAATGTGAAGTGGTACAACCATCTATGCTGCCTTGAGCTCCTTGGAGGAAAGATGGGATAAATAAATAAACAATAAACATCTGGAGGGCCACAGGATCTCTCTCTCCCTCTCTCTTTCTCTCTCTCTCTCTCTGTGTGTGTGTTTGTGTCTGTCTGTCTGTCGATCGCTCTGGATCTGGCTGGCCTGAGCCTTGTTGGTCCACAGTGACAAGAAGAAATTCTTAACTGGTTACTTCAGAGGGATCAGGTGGTCTAGGTCAAGAAACATATTGTGACCATAGACTTGACCTTCCCAGTCTGAGCAACTTGTCACAGACTCATTTATTTCCATTGCCTTATAACACATCACTCGTCTGCTGCCTCTTTGTCTTTTCCTGCCTGCCCTGGAACCCAACCTTCAATGTGACTTGGGCCACATCGCCTTTTTGGACTCTTGGTTACTATTTTCAATATTACCTCCTTTGACCCTGCTTGGCCTTACTAAAGTGAAACCTAGATTGGGTGTTGCTGTTCTTAAAAGGTGGTTAGGATCTCTGGACTTTGAATATACCTTCTTTGGGTATCTTTCCCTCCACCATCTGAAATTTGCTGCAGGCTTTTCTTTAAAGTTTGTTTTGTTGGATGCTTTTGTGGAAGCCAACCATTTGTACATATTATGAATGTCCATTTACACAGTGAATTAGGCTATGGCTTTAAGTGGTCAAGGTGGATACTATGGGAGAAAAGATAATTATTTGGGTGAAATATTAGTGTTGAGAATAGATGCAATTTTTTTGGATTTGTTTAAGATTGGGTGAATGTTAAATGCATGCCTCTAAAAGGTATCTCAGATAGTTGTGATGTTTGCATTGGCATTTGTCTTGTCAGTTTTGTATGCTCTGTTTGTATTTAGGGCACAGTTAGTGCCATGAAAACAGTTGCTTTTGATATGCATATTTTCTCCCAAAAGATTTGTTGAGGTCTGTAAAAGATGTAGGGCAGTTAAGTATGCACTCCTTAAGAAAAAGTGTTGAGGATGGCTGGTTTTTTTTAACATTAGGGAAAGAAAAATAATCTCTTGTTTTCCAAGTTGTAAAGAGAACTTCAATTTCCCCCCTCCCAAATCTGCATTATATTGAGGGTTTATTAATAGTAATAATAATTTATACCCCACCCATCTGCCTGGGTTTCCTCAGCCACTCTGGGCGGCTCCTAATTGAATATTAAAAACACAATACAGGATTAAACATTAAAAACTTCCATTGCCAGGGCTGCCTTCAGATGTCTTTTAAAAGTAGGATAGTTGCTTATTTCCTTGACATCTGATGGGAGAGTGTTCCACAGGGCAGGTGCCACTACCGAGAAGGTCCTCTGCCTGGTTTCCTGTAGCCTCACTTCTCGCGGTGAGGGAACCGCCAGAAGGCCTTTTGCACTGGACCTCAGTGTCTGGGCTGAATGATGGGAGTGGAGATGCTCCTTCAGGTATACAGGATTGAGGCTGTTTAGGGCTTTAAAGGTCAGCACAAACACTTTGAAATGTGCTCAGAAACGTACTGGGAGCCAATGCAGGTCTCTCAGGCCAGTGTTACATGGTCTTAGCGGCCGCTCCCAGTCACCAGTCTAGCTGCCGCATTCTGGATTAATTGCAGTTTCCAAGTCACCTTCAAAGGTAGCCCCATGTAGAGTGCATTGCAGTAGCCCAAGTGGGAGATAAGTAGAGCATGCACCACTCTGGCGAGACAGTCTGCGGGGCAGGTAGGGTCTTGGCCTGCGTACCAGGTAGACAGCTGCCCTGGACACAGAATTGGCCTGCGCCTGCATTGATGTGGTAATTTCTCCCTTGTTGCTTCATAGTGCTTGTAATGTTAAAATTGAGGAACCAGGCAGCTCCTTCCCATGCAAATGTTACTTCCATTTTCAGCTCAAGTTGTACTTAAGCAGAAGATTGAGGTGTGTATTGAAGCTGCAAATGGAAGCTTGTGTTCCCTTCATCCCAAGCATTTCCCCCAATATTTTGGTAGTTGCTTGGCATTGTGATGCTGATGATACTGATAATGGCTGCATAGTAGTGGAAGGGGGGGGGCAACCAAGGAGGGGGAGGCACTTTGACCAGGAAGACAACACTGCATAAAGAAAAGGTTGTATGAGCAACCAATAAAGACAAAATGGTTGGTCTTTAGAAAGTCTAACAATATTTGAGTCTAGATTAACAATGCAGATAGTAAATCAAAAGCAATAAATAAATAAATCTAACTTTATATTGTCCGTAGCTGTAAATTTTGTGACTTAATTTCTTCCTTAAGAACAGCCATTCACATAAAATTTACCTTCAAGTTACTTCAGTTTTAAACATCAGCATAATCTTCATTTTGCTTCTGAGAATATGGGCTAACTACTTTAAGCTACTATTGCTTAAAGCATAGCTTTACAAACTGTGTGTTGAGACACGTTAGTTGAATATGGGCAAACTATGGTACTACTACTACTTCTTCCTGTAAAAAAAGGTCTTACTCCTATTGGAACAACTAACAATCTAATATTGTACACACTTACATGGGAGTAATTTCCATTGAACTTCCTATGACTTACTTCTGAGTAGACATACATAAGATTACACTGCTCCAAAGAAAAAAGTTTGAAACATATAGGCTGTATCAATCTGCTTCAAACAGTTAATTTATTATTATGAAAGAGATTACAGATTAAGTGGTGATAGGAAACATTGTGTTTTAAGTTTGTTTGTATTATTTTAGGTAGTGGATTTCTGTATCCTTCTACAAAACAATGTTCTCTTAAAAAAAGAAAAACCACTCCATAAAGCACTCCATATTGATTCACTGTAATTAGTATGAATTATGTAAAATGGCTGTGGAACTAATATGATTTCAACCACTGAGAATTTCACTGCAAGATTGTTGGGTTTTGGAATTGGTATGGAAGCTGGAGAAACTCCAAATTCTTCACCACAGTGGTGCTATTTTTTCAGATTAGAGACTTGCTTCATTGCTTTTTCGCCAGTGGCGAATCTTGTAAGAGCATGCCTGTCTGGGTATAAGTTCTGCTCCCCAAATAAGGAGGCTTCCTTGTCAATAGAAACCTTCAGAATCAGCACTGAATGAAATAATGCTTTTGAGAACATTTTTAATGGTAACTGCTTTAGAATGTTTTTAATTGTAAACTGCTTTTATATAGTTTGTTTTTTAATAGTAATTGTTTTTAGAATGTTTTAACTGTTTAGCTATTTTTTATTTGGAAACGTTGGTGTGTTTGCCACCCTGGGCTCCTTTGGGAAGAAAGGCTGGATATAAACTAAAACAAGTAATAATTAAAAGAATTTGTTCTGAGCAAAGCAATTGGGTCATGATGCAGTGATTGTGTACAGTCTCATAGAACTTACATGTTGGTAACGTTAATTTTTATTAGTAAATTAGTGACAAGTCAAAGCGCTTGGTTTCGACTGGATTGGGGCCTGCGTGTTTGGATTGGGATCTGTGACTTAAGTGAGTACACAGCTTGGGGATACTTCTGGGATCCTTTGCTGTCACTTGAGGCTCAGGTCACCTTGGTGACGTGGAGTGCCCTCCATCAGCTTCATCTGGTGGCCCAGCTGTGCAGCCATGGCCCGACCACATTGACTGCCAGTTAGTTTCTGGGCCCAAGTGCTAGTTTTGATCTATAAAGCCTTAAGTGGCTCAGGACCTCAAAGATCACCTCTCCCCATATGAACTGACCCGGACACTGTGATTGTCATCTGAGGCTCTTGTTTGTGTGCCTCTTTCATGACAGGTCTGGAAGGTGGCAACACGAGAAAGGCCTTTTCTGTGGTGGCTTCCTACTTGAGGAATGCTCTCCCCAGGGATTCAGCGCCAGGCAAAAACCAAAACCTTCTCTTCCAGGCTTTTGACTAATTAAACAATCTATAGCCTTTTAAACTAGGGGATATTGTTTTTGTTTGTTACAATGGTATATATTTTTGTGTTTCTATATTCTAAACCTCCCTGTGATCCTCAGATGAAGGACGGTATAGAATTTTAATCAACAACAACAACATAACTGGGCGTGATGCATTCCAGTGATACTATAATATTTTCCTGTTCTTCTGTTTCTCTCTGTCTCTAATCTCTTACTTTCCTGTTATCAGGTTTGTTTGTTTCTAAAGCCAGAGTTTCTAAATCCTAAAGGCTGAATGTTTCAGTCTGACATTCCTGTTCAGTACTTAACTTCTTTCTCAAAGTAGGCTATAGGATATCATATAGATATGTATAAAATTCCCATCTGGCTTTCTAGTAAAAGGACCTTTGACATGGCTTATCCGTGTCAAGGACAGCGGAAATTAAATAGGAGAGCAATTCACTGTCTCTTCCTCACTGCTGTTGTTTCACTGCATATTTACATTTGTGCAGAGGGTTAACGCTAAAATGGGGAGGGATTTGCATTATGACGGCAGTGAAAGAGTCTGATTCTTATAGGTTCATGGTAATAACATGCCTCTAGCATTCTTACTGTGGTCTGAGATGTTGGAGCATCCTTCCTGTACAGTACCCTCCACCTCAACAGGATTAACAGAGTCAGGCTGTGAATAAACTGGGAGGCCAAGATATGGATCTTCACCTCTGGTGGGGTTTATTTTTCTCATTTTCACATCCATTTTTTCTTTGACACATCTGTTTAGGGGTTATAGTGTTCATATAGTGTTAGGGTTTATAGTGTTCTTTATTGAGTGGTTGGGCATTTTCCTGAAAGATCTGCAGCAAAGTTTGACCTTGGGAATTGTGAGGGGTTAGGAGGCTGGTTCTTCCAGCTGGCATTTAGGGCAGGCTGGGAAGTAATTTGGAGGCAGGGTAGGGTAAGTAACCTAAGGCACCTTTGGGTGAAGTGCTTCTGACCAACCACTTTCCATTGCTGCCTGACTCAAGGAGATTATTAGTTCAGTATTCTTGGGATCTAGTGGAGCCACCCTGCTGAATGCTGGGCAGCAGGGGCAGGTTGGGGAAGCAAGCCTTCCCCTGAGCTCAACTTCATGGTGAGTTGGCAGTGAAAACCTCACTTCAGTGGATTGGGTTTGAGTGGGGGTAAGGTAAAGGTAAAGGTACCCCTGCCCGTACGGGCCAGTCTTGACAGACTCTGGGGTTGTGCGCCCATCTCACTTAAGAGGCCAGGGGCCAGCGCTGTCCGGAGACACTTCCGGGTCACGTGGCCAGCGTGACATCGCCAGAGCCAGAGGCAGAGCCGAACACGGAAACGCCGTTTACCTTCCCGCTGGTAAGCGGTCCCTATTTATCTACTTGCACCCGGAGGTGCTTTCGAACTGCTAGGCTGGCAGGCGCTGGGACCGAGCAGCGGGAGCGCACCCCGCCGCAGGGATTCGAACCGCCGACCTTTCAATTGGCAAGCCCTAGGCGCTGAGGCTTTAACCCACAGCGCCACCTGCGTCCCCTTGAGTGGGGGTAGTGTTGCCCAATAATTGAGATAAAGGTATGAGGATGCTCCCCCCCACCCATGCAAATTCCTTTGTCTCTGTTACCTGCTCTCTTGCTGCAGGTCTTTTCCACTAGCTAATAAAGTTGTGATATTTGCGTTTCTTGTGAATCTTTTCTCCGGGGACATGGATACTATTGAATTTTAAAGCCCGTAATTGGGACTGATACTTATACACCCTGATGTCTTATATGAATGTCACTGCCTTCTGTTATGGAGGCCTAACCATGATCTGGACCTGTTTTAGATTCACCATAAAATTTTAACATTTTGGAATCTGACCCATAATGTATCTTACCCAAAGGTACCTTCTTACCTTTGAATCCACCTGAAAAACTGAGTCTGAGTTATGCTGCAGCTGACAGCATCCTTGGAAATAAGTGTTTTATGTTCTTATTTGTTTTATATTGTTAAATTATTGTTAGTGATCAAATAAACATCTTGTTCCTCTTTTGCCACTATAAGATGTTCCATGTCTCATGGTGGTAGTGGAGATTTAGATGTTCTGGAAGTATATTGGAATATTTCTGTAACTGTTTGTTGGAATGACATTAAAGATGTGGATTTTGACAAAACTCATGATTCTATGATTCATTGTAGATTTTCTTCATATTACAATTTGGACTCAGAAATAGATAGTAACACGGGTGCCGCTGTGGTCTAAACTGCAGAGCCTAGGGCTTGTTGATCAGAAGGTCAGCAGTTTGAATCCCCATGACGAGGTGAGCTCCTGTTGCTCGGTCCCTGCTCCTGCCAACCTAGCAGTTTGAAAGGACCTCAAAGTGCAAGTAGATAAATAGGTACCGCTCTGGCAGGTGCTGCTCTGGTTCACCAGAAGCGGCTTAGTCATGCTGGCAACATGACCTAGAAGCTGTACGCTGGCTCCCTCGGCCAGTAAAGCGAGATGAGTGCTGCAACCCCAGAGTCGTTCGCAACTGGACCTAACGGTCAGGGGTCCCTTTACCTTTATTTTACAAAGTTCAGATGGCATTTCAAAGCTTGCAACTGACTTCTGATTCTAATAGGCATGAAGGGACATCTGCATGGAAGATTTGCTGAATGACATGGGCTGCTTTACTCTTTTTTCCTCCCTGCATTTTTTTCAGTTATTCTGTCTCCCCCACTACTCATTTCTCCACTAGTTAACACTGGAAATGAACCCAGACCTGTGTGTGTGTGTGTGTGTGTGTGTTTGCATTTATTGGAGTGGGAAGTTCCTCCATGCCCTCTCTTTGTGTGGCTGCGCTGATAGGTTTTCAACCAATCTGTAGTCTTTGTAATGTTACTGTCTGCGTATCTGGTAGCTGCCAGTTTATATGTACTTTAGGCTTTACAAAGAAGTCAGTTTTGATTTAATGACAAACACTTGTTAGCTTTATATACTGCAGTTTTTCATGAACTGAAAATCTTGCTTAGTTTGAGATGCTTAGTTTGCGTTTAGAGCGCAAGAAAAACTTTTACTTGACTGTCATGTACTGAGTTTTCATGGTCTTTTGGGGGGGGCGGGAGTTGTTTTTTTCAGGTTGGGAATATGTTCTGTTCAATAACCTTAACTCTGTCTACCACCTCTCTACCCCCCATTAGCTGGGTAAATATCCTAACTTTAATAAAAAGGGTGTTCTGTTTTCTTCTTATATGCTTTGGTTAAGTGGGTGAAAGGACTAGAATATCAATAACCATTTGATTATGAAGATACTTCCTAGTCTTTTCCTAAACATTTTCATTACTGTGTGAGAAAGGGATGTAGTGGCAGATTGACTTATTTCCATACAGAAAGTTCCATGCTCAATTTTGGCATCTCCAAGTGGGCTGGAAAAGACCCATGTCTGAAACTCCCTGAAACCCCAGGGTGGTTTGTCTGGCTAATTCATTACACATCTTTAGGTGCCCATTGAAAGTGTTCCTCTTCAACAAGGCCTTGGGTTGATTAGCAGTCCTTTAAAATGTGTTTATGGGAGGGAGGGTTTTTGTTTTGTTTTTGCTATGTACTTTGAGGTTTTATTCCATGAACTTCCCTGAGATGAAATTTAATGAATAATAATAATAATAATAATAATGAAATTCTTGAGAGCTGCTACCAGTCAGTGTAGACGCTACTGAGCTAAATGGATTAATTGTGGGGCTTCATCATCGTCATCATCGTCATCATCGTTAATTTGTATGCCATTTTCCCAAAGTGAAACCAAGCTGAAGGTGATTTACAACATCAGAAGATACACACAATTACAAAAATAAAACAAAATTTGAGTAGTTGTAAACAACAAAGCATCTCAGTAATTATATAATTAAAATCAAACAGTCCCCGCACATTTCACAATAAAGGTACAAATGCATAATACCAAGAACAGCAATAATTAAACATCTATAGAATTAAAATGTGAGCCCATCAAAAAAACTCCTAAACAACACCCAACTCTGACAGTCTCTAGGCCTACCGAAGAGCAGGTCTTGCAGGCAAGATGGTCTCTGTCCCTTTAAGCCAGAGCTTTCCAAACTGTTCATGTTGTTGACACACTTTTTAGACATGCATCATTTCATGACACAGTAATTAAGTTTTAATAGCAAACTGGAGGTTAAAGTAATCCCTTTCCAGCCCCAGGAGGAGTGCAGGGAGCACTCGCGTGACACACCCACATGTGTTGCAACACACAGTTTGGAAAGCTCTGCTTCAAGCAATAGTGGCTGCTAATGTTGCTGGAGTAAGTCAGGGCTCCACCCTCCTGGGCTAGGTGGGAAGAGGCCAATACAGCAGGAAGCAGCTCTCCTAGGACTTGCAGCAGAGATGGTCCTTATTATAAAGTGTGTATATAGGTAAAGGTAAAAGATAAAGGACCCCGGGACGGCTAAGTCCAGTCAAAAGGCGACTATGGGGTTGCAGCGCTCATCTCGCTTTCAGGCTAAGGGAGCCGGCTTTGGTCCACAGACAGCTTTCCAGGTCATGTGGCCAGCATGACTAAACCACTTCTGGCGCAACAGAACACTGTGATGGAAACAAGAGCACATGGAAACGCCATTTACCTCCCTGCCACAGTGGTACCTATTTATCTACTTGCACTGGCATGCTTTCAAACTGCTAGGTTGGCAGGAGCTGGGACAGAGCAACGGGAGCTCACCCTGTTGCAGGGATTTAAACCGCTGACCTTCTGATTGGCAAGCCCAAGAGGCTCTGTGGTTTAGACCATAGTGCCACCCACATCCCTTATGTATCTAGGACATCTTTCTTTCTTTCTTTCTTTCTTTCTTTCTTTCTTTCTTTCTTTCTTTCTTTCTTTCATCATCTATCTATCATCTATCTATCTATCTATCTATCTATCTATCTATCTATCTATCATCTATCTATCATCTATCATCTATCTATATCTATCTATCTATCATCTATCATCTATCTATATCTATCTATCTATCATCTATCATCTATCTATATCTATCTATCTATCATCTATCATGTATCTATGAATGTGTGTGTGTGTGTGTGTGTGTATAGCACATCTGCTTGAGTCCAGATCTTCTTGTAATGCAGAATACTGTGTCTTCATTTTTAACTCAAAACTAAACAATTCTACAGCTAAAATATATTCAAATTGCGTTTTGCCCAAATTGTGTGGTGGATTTTCAAGCTTTCCCCAAATGGCTTGCCCATTTCAAAATTGTCTTCGTCTCTCCAAATTGGGATGTTGCAATGAGGTGAGGCACAATCCGCATGCAAGGATGGAAACAAGGATAGTACTGTAGTCCCTTCTCGCAAATGGTCACAGCTTCTTTCCTGTTCTTGCCCTAATTAATGATAGCAGAGCTAGACACTATTATCTCTGTGGTCACTTGGATTTACTTCTGTTACAGGAAATGTGAGCTTCTGAATAGTTTCATTGATTTTCCAGCATAATGCCATACTGTCCTCTCCATAGCATAAAACATTTCTGGTAATTCTCAGTCACACTTCAGATTCCATTAGGTTTTGAGTACATGCTTATGTGTAGTACTGTGTTTAGAAAGCACCCATAGTTATTAACGGTTGGTACTAAAGCCAATGGGTTAGCAATTATACGCATTGTGCTGTCTAAGCTTTACAATGGCAGCGCAGCCACACTTGGTTTTTGTCGTACTAAAATGGAAGTGGTCCACTGTGTACCCAAACAATATTTTGAGGTCAGGTGTAACAAAAAATGGCTTATAAGTTCCCAGTCTTGCTTCTCTCATCATAAATGTTGAAATTCTTATTGTGATTTGAGCGTTGTTTTGTTCATGTTAAGATTCTGAAATCCAAATTGGTTTTCTGGCTAAAGTAATAATCAAGTGTGGCCAAAACATAACAGCTGGGCCAAAAGAGAGGTGGGAGGGTTTTCAGAGAAACTGCTTTTCTTTATCCATAATAAAAGAAAATTCTCCCTGTGGATGATAATGGTGACCAATAAAGATCATAATCATTTACTAGCTGATATTTTTTATTGTATAGCTCCATCTCTGCAATAAAAACATACCGATAATGGTTATAATTGGTTTCATAATTATATGTGGCATGGTAGTAATGTAGTCTTTTGATATTCCTTTATTACAGTGAGGTTTCTTTTTTTTTTATAATAATTTTTATTAATTTCCACACATATAATAAAGAACAATGTAAAACAGTATCACATCATACTCATCGGTTCTTACCCTTCTTTCTTTGACTTCCCCATACCTCCCCATCCCTGCATCCTTGTTTAATAATTCTTTAGCAACCCTTGAGTCCATTGTCTTAGTTCCCTTTCGTAAAAATTTCTTAAGTTTTTTTGTTTACTGCTGCAATTCTTTACTTCTTACCCCCTGACATCCTAACATTCCTCAATTTTGCAATTATTTTTAAGATATATTTTGAAGTTCTTCCAGTCCTCTTCCACTGTCTCTTTCCCCTGGTCCCGGATTCTGCCCGTCATCTCGGCGAGTCCCATAAAGTCAATCACCTTTGTTTGCCATTCTTCCAGAGTAGGTAGTTCTTGCGTCTTCCAATACTTTGCCAGTAGAATTCTTGCTGCTGTAGTGGCATACATAAAGAAAGTCCTATCCTTCCTTGACACCACTTGGCCCACCATGCCCAAGAGGAAAGCCTCTGGTTTCTTAGGAAAAGTCCACTTAAGGACCTTCTTAATTTCATTATAGATCATTTCCCAGAAAGCTTTAACCTTTGGGCAGGTCCACCAAAGGTGGTAGAAAGTGCCTTCAGTCTCATTACATTTCCAACACTTATTATTAGGCAAATGATAAATTTTTGCAAGCTTGACTGGGGTCATGTACCATCGGTAGATCATTTTCATAATATTTTCTCTTAATGCATTACATGCAGTAAATTTAATACCGGTGGTCCATAACTGTTCCCAGTCAGCAAACATAATATCATGACCGATATCTTGTGCCCATTTAATCATAGCTGATTTCACCGTTTCATCCTGTGTATTCCATTTTAGCAGCAAGTTATACATTTTTGATAAGTTCTTAGTATTGGATTCCAACAGTTCTGTTTCTAATTTTGACTTCTCTTTCTGAAATCCTATTTTCCTGTCCTGTTTAAACGTCTCATTTATCTGATGGTAATGCAACCAATCTCGAACCTTAGGCTTTAGTTTCTCATAACTCTGAAGTTTCACCCTTTCGCCATCATATTCTAAAATCTCATGATATTTTGGCCATTTAGAATCCATATTAAGCTTTTTTACTTCCCTAGCTTCCATTGGTGACACCCACCTAGGGGTTTTACTTTCCAGCAAATCTTTGTATCTAATCCAAACGTTATACAATGCTTTCCTTACAATATGGTTTTTAAAACTTTTATACACCTTTACCTTGTCGTACCATAAGTATGCATGCCAACCAAAACTATTGTCATACCCTTCCAGGTCCAAAATGTCAGTGTTCTCAAGAAGTAGCCAGTGTTTCAACCAGCAGAAAGCTGCTGATTCATAATAAAGTCTTAAGTCCGGCAGGGCAAACCCCCCTCTATCCTTTGCATCAGTTAAAATCTTAAATTTAATTCTGGGCTTTTTGCCCTGCCAGACAAATTTTGATATATCTTTCTGCCACTTCTTGAAACATTCCATCTTGTCCACAATCTGCAGCGTCTGGAATAAAAACAACATTCTAGGCAATACATTCATCTTAATGGTAGCGATTCGGCCTAACAAGGAAAGTTTCAACCTTGACCATATTTCCAAATCCTTTTTAACTTCTGACCAACATTTTTCATAATTGTCCTTAAATAAGTTCACGTTCTTGGATGTTAAGTTTACCCCCAGGTATTTTACCCTTTTTGTTATTTCCAAGCCTGTTTCATTCTGAAAACTCTCTCTTTCTTCCATTGTTAAATTTTTTTCCAACACTTTCGTTTTTTGTCTATTCAATTTAAAACCTGCTACTCGACCAAATATATCAATTAATTCTAATACTCTTTTGGTACTGGTGTCTGGCTGTTGCAAAGTCAATACTAGATCATCTGCGAATGCTCTTAATTTATAATGTCTAACTCCGACCTGAACTCCTTTAACCAACTGGTCCTTTCTGATCATGTTTAACAATACCTCCAGGACTGATATAAAAAGCAAAGGGGATATTGGGCAACCCTGTCGTGTACCTTTTTCTATAGGTATTTCTTCTGTTACCACATTATTTACAATTAATTTGGCCTTTTGTTGAGAATATATTGCACCTATACCGTTTTCAAAACCTTGGCCTACCCCCATCCCTTGGAGATTCTTTTTCATAAAAGTCCAACTCATTTATATGTAATAAGGTAAGGATGAATGGACTGTGGGTTTTTCTGGGTTTGTATGAGGAAGAACTCCTGGTTCCTCTATCCTGGCTCCTCCTTTCTCCCATTCTCTCTCCCCCGCTATGACATCACTTTGAAAGCAAAACACTGTGCAAGCATTTAAAATGGCTCCTGTACAGAAATGCACCAGTAAGGGACCTGATTAAGAGCAAGAATACTAAGTAAAAAATAGAAGCAGGATATCTTCATCTAGGAACCTGCTTACAACAATCACTGTGGGATTTGTTGTTGTTGTTAACAGGCAAGATTAAAATGTTTAAACCACATGCCCAGTAAAAAAGCAATTTGCACCATTTTATTAACCCCCAGCTCTATAAAGGATATGCATTTTGTTTGACTGACTGTTAAGAAATGCATTAGGAGCTGAAACAAGTTATTGCACAAGCTGCGTATGATCTGACAACCTTTTGACTTGGTGCCTGGAAAACCTGTGTTCAAGAAATATTGATTGTTCAAGAAACGCAAATTTTGCATCATATGCACTGGCTGCCAGTTTTCTTTGCAGGCTCAGTGCAAGGTGCTGGTGTTAACTTCTAAAGGTCTGAATAGCTTGGGCACGGTTGCCCTTGAGGGTCCACAAGTTCAGTGCTTTGGGGGCTCCGTGGATGCAAGCAATGGGAGTGACACCCAATGTGGTTTGTCCTGGGCTGTGCACTCTCCTTGGGATGGCCCTGAGCATAGGACCTGGGTATCTTAAGGACTGTGCCGCCTTCCATAGACTCTGTTCATCACATGAAGGCTTGAGTCAGATCCCTTGACAAGGTGAGGCGTGGCTGATGGCAAGCAGGGCAAGGGCATTCCCTGTGGAGGGTTGCCTGGCCAAGCAAGTTGCTTCAGGCCCCATCATTATATTGTTTTAGGTGGCTAGTAAACACATGGCTGGTGAAAAATTCCTTGGAGTTACCGTTTTTCTCTTTGGAATTTATTATTGGGGTGTGTGTGTGTGTGTGTGTGTGTGTGTGTTTTATGATTGATTGAATATAAGCAAGGGACCTTTTTAAAATGTTTTGGTATTTTGGTATTTTTACTTCTTAGCTGCCGTGACTTACCTAGAAAGTAGATAGAATATAGGTTTGTTAAAAGAAAATAATAAAATACATAAATTGGACCTGCGAGAAGAATCTAGTGTGTTTTATAGACGAAAGGGGCCAATAAAAGGTATTGCTCCTCCAGAATTGTGTGAGATATCATACTTTCTATCAGTGATAATGAAATAGTGCAATTATTTTTGGAGAACACTTTGTGTGAGATGGGAGTTTTAACAATTGAGTATACTTTCCATAGTGTTAGAGATTTCTGTCTGGTAACAGAAACACTCTGAAATAATGTGTGTTTTCTACAACCTAGAATAGGGGTCAGCAAACCTTTTCAGCAGGGGGCTGGTCCACTGTCCCTCAGAACTTGTGGGGGGCCGGACTATATTTTGGGGAAAAAATAATGAACGAATCCCTGTGCCCCACAAATAACCCAGAGATGCATTTTAAATAAAAGCACACATTCTACTCATGTAAAAACACACTGATTCCTGGACCATCCGTGGGCCAGACTGAGAAGGCGATTGGGCCGGATCCGCTCCCCAGGCCTTAGTTTGTCTACCCATGACCTAGAAGCTTGAAGCCCAAGAATTGGGCTGTTTGGTTCCCATTATTTCCATCTTTATTAAAATCTTTTTAAAGCTGTCCTTTGTCAATTAGGTATTGGAGTGGTATACAATGTCTGCTCTTGCTTCCAGTCTCTTCATTGCATCCTTAGGGTTTCAGGGCTCTTCCATCACCGCCCCCCCCCCACTAGCCCCTGCTTCCAGTAACATTGTTTTTGCTTCAATTCCTAGACTTCTCATTCTCTCTCTCTCTCTCTCTCTCTCTCTCTCTCTCAAAAAAAGCCTCTTTCTCCATTTTATTTCACTGCCTTGCCCTTTACAGTTTTCCTACTTTGCTACTGTTAATTAAAGGCCCCAACATTTCAAGAGCTAAGAATGATGTGCAGCATGGTGTGCCATTGAAATATTAAAGTTCTTTAAAATAGTAGAGATTAAGTCCGACTAAAGAGGAGGAGTAGACCTCTGCTTGACCATCTTTGCCGCCATTAAACTGATGATAGTTACATAAACAAATGACCGTGAACCTTTTTTCAAGTGCTTTAAATCTAGACAAATCAGAAGTCTATTCCATTAAACATATTGTAAATATACTTCTTGTCTGAAAACCAGTCAGTGAATTACAAGTGGATTTTTTTTTGAAAAGCCCGTTAAGTTTTGTGAATTCTTTGTCTCCTCACTAATTGAGGAAACTTTCCTTTGTTACCCTGAGTTGTGTGCATGTGTTTTCAGATTTTTAAAAAGACCTTTTCCCACTTATCTTTACATTATAACAAAAATAATTTTTATTTAAGGAACATGAAAGTGCTGTAAATTCCACTCATACATTTTTAAATTACTAAACCTTTTAAAGATCATATAAGATATATTTACTTCCCACAAGGATAAATCCATGGTAGGGATGTGTAGCTAAAATTTCAAGTAGGATGTGGTATTTTAACCCAAAACAGGTGAAGAAAATCAAGTGAAAATTGTGGTGAATGTATTGAGATGTTTTCCCAAGGGTTTGGGGAAAACAAATCCTGCATTTATTTCTTTGCACACAATAGAATTCTAAAATTGCTTAAATTGTGAAGTTCTTTTAAAATGTATTGAATAGGAAAGATGCAAGAGATTAAACCAGTGGCTTCCCAAGAGGGACTGAGGTCCATCCAACAGGTCATGAGGGCTTTATTTATGGATCACTAGCCTGCTAGTAGTGTGCCCTGGATGCCTTGTAGCACAAAGATATAAAGGGAAGGAGAGTTCACTTCTAGGTTAAGTGGGTCTCGAACAAAGATGAAATTCCACTGGTAGGTCCTCTTAGGAAGCGCTTTGGGAACCAGCGGTTTATACAATGAATGGTAACACTGCACAAGGACCTATTTTGCTAACTTATTAAGCAAGTGGAATTGGTGGTGATGGGGAAAGCTAAGCAAAAACTACAAGATCAGTCTTTGAACCCGTCCTGGAAGAATCTCTCTTTTCAATTACCACACAAAGCTTTATTTTCCCCTGTATTGTTCTGTCACCACTCTTTCACAAATGTTTTGGAGTTCAAGAGGTCTGCTTTTGCATGGGCATAGTCTGTAGGAAAAGCACATGAAGCAGAAGAAATGAAAAACAGTGACTTCCAAAATGCTGTTATTTTAGGAAAAAGCGTGTGTGTGTGTGTTTGGTGTGAGTGGGGAGTATATGTTAAATGTTGAAAATGTCGACACTCTGATTAAAATAAGGCCTCTCTCTATCTATTCCTTCCTTCCCCCTTCCTATATATTCTCTTTACTCACTAAATTTCTTACATATTTTGCCTCCAAACTCCATCTAGAGGCAACCCAACTCTTCCCTTTCTAGTAAGAACTACTCAGTTTCTTTTGAGTGGAAAGAGAAGAGTATTTTGGTGTGTTTTGACTGGAAGCTATTAGTTAATTTAGTTCTGTTTTTGGATGACTTGTTGAGGCGTCCAAGAATTAATTGTCGTCCTAACAGCAGGGTTGAGCTCATTCTTTGATTGATAGGCATCATTGATTAACTGCAGATTAAAACGGTGGTACACAAATTGAGCTAGTCATTTGGGGGATGGATGTTTGGTGCTTATGGCATTTCTGCATTATAACAAATTCCTACGTACCTTTTAAAAATGAGCAATGTGTGTTTAATGATTCTTTAAAAAGCAAATGTTTTGCCTGCGATCCAGTTCTAGGGAAATGTTATCTTAATTAAATATTGGAAAGTATGTCCAACATCAAAGTACAGATTATGTATTTTAAATGGTTAATGAGTCAGTTACAAGGCAAAGAGTTAATGGAGTAAAAAAACAAAAAACCTTTTAATTGGTTGGTTGTAATTTTCTGCAAGTGCTAGGAGAAAGAAAAAGAGAGAGGCTTGAGGAGTCATTTAATGTGGCAAGCTCGCCGCACCCAATTTGGAGCCCTGCATGTGTTAACAGTGTGCACAACAGACTCCAAGGGCAGTGGAGCCATTGATCTAGAAGTGCTCCTTCTCCTTTCATCTTTGGGGCAGGTGGAATTGCTCCATTCGCAGAGGCGAATGAGGAAGGCCAGAATAAGCACAGACCCTGGAGTCCCAGGCCTCCAAGATATAGTTGGATTGAGGTTGTGCGTGTATATTTACAAAATGGGTTCCCTATTAATAAATAACACTTTTTGCAACGTGTGTGTTAAATTCATGTCATCCATCACTGCATCATTTCATCTTTTAAACTGATAACATACAGATGATGGTAGACGGAACCACAGTATTAATTAAAATCTATTTCTGGGATCAAGGCTAGACTTGAAATGAGACTTCCAGATTTGTGATGAGCAGAGTTCTCTGTGAGGAGGGGGGGGGGCATATGCAGCAGGTACTTTAACACCCCTCTACCCTCACCCCACTGCTACCTTTCCTCTGCAGTGCCTCACCCCACCTATCCCCCCCCCGAGTTATGAAACCCAGACAGGCAGGGGAAATGTTAAGAACAGCTAAAATTCCAAACATGTCTAGTTCTACCTTTCATGTTACCTGGGAATTCCTTGAGTTGGAGGACACTCTTACACCCCTTCTGTTAATTTCAATTGATCTTATCTAAGTGTCTTTTATCCGGCCTTGGCAACAGTGGTATTTATAAAGTTACCCTTGAACTAGGGTGATTGTAAGGAAACAACCCATTCAGTTTTGTGTTATATTTTAAACAGCATCCTGTTCCCCCACTATATTTTTTTAGAGAGGCTGAGATGAGCATTCAAAGTTGAGAACAGGTTCTATGATTGCCAACTTGGCACCTGCTGTCACAATGGAACTCTTGTGGACACTCCCTGGCACTCGTGAAACCTCTGAGCCCCCCCCCCCACTGTTTCCTTTGTCACCTCATGAGAAGGATAGTCACCTTCTCCCCCCTCACTCTCTCCTCCCCACAGATAGAGTTGCGATTTTCTTTCTCACTTCCTCTTTCTGTGCTATCTACTTTTCAGGGCTCAAAATGGCACCAGAACAAATGGGGTAACAAAGAGGATGGGATGAAAAATGGCAGAAACATAGGAGAAGAAGGGAGAGCAATCTAGAAGACTTGGGAGGGAGAGGAGGATGGATTGACTTGGATGGAGACAAAATTAGGTGATGTAGGAGTCAAGAGAGTGGGAAAGAGAATACTGTAGTGTGGAGGTACTGGAGAGAGAGAGACACAGAGAGAGATAAAGTGCAGATTAGATAGGAGTAAAACAGTTCCTGTTGAAATCGCATGGCTTTTCCTATGAGCCCTTCTCCCCCAATAAAGCCACAGATTGCATTTGCCTCCATCTAATGCTTCCCTGGATTATGAGGCATGGATCCTCATAATTTTTAGAAGGATTCACCAGAAAGCCACCATCAAATCACAGGTCACCTCTGGGACGACAGATGTGTCGTGTGATTTGTTGGTAGTTTTGTTGTCATCTTATGTACAAACCATGAAGATCTGTGCCTTAGATCAACATTTTTGACCCATGTCTTATCTGTGATTGTTATTGTGTGGCCTACAAATCTAAGGTTTAATTTGATGGTGTTTTTTCAGTGACCATGTGTAAAATAATGTAAATTCAAGAAGATATGTTTTAATCCTACTGGATCTGACTTTTACTTTGTGTGTGTGTGTGTGTGTGTGTGTGTGTGTGTGATCTCTTTTTGTCCGGGAAACAGTGGAGAGAGACATCTATAGGGGGTGATGCCCAGAGCATTCTCTTAAAATTTTAAATGTGCCTTTGGGCTCCTTGATAAACAGATTTTAAATTGGGGGGAATTGAATCCACAGTGGTGGTTCATAGAAAAGCAGATTTCCGTATGTTCAATTTTTATCAGATGATGAACCATTTCCTTACCAACACATTCACAATATTGTGAAGAAACATATATGTAAATTGAATGGGAGTGATGGTAGGCTTTGACTCTATAGAATCATCTGGTTAATTTCAGTGACATGATGTTAAAAACATAATTAACTTTGCCATTTAAATTAATAATATTTAGAAATGTTTTAATATTGGTGGGGATGTGTCCATAGATCTTTGAAGATTACTGAAACTCTTCACAGGTAAACAGATCCTAACTGATGTACACTCCTTATCTAGGGCACCATGGTTTTGTAGCATTGCAATTTTTTATATGTAGACTCAATTACTATAAAGCTCTTTTCATAGCATCACAATATACAGAGCGTTAAGAATTGTTTCAACCTTTTTATAGAATACCCCCCTCTCTCTGTTGTGTGACATTCTAAGCCTATCCCTATAGATAACTGCCCCTTTGAACTATAGTCATGTGTGTGATGAAATATGATGGTGATATTGTAATATATTGTTTCAACAACCCATATTTCAAATTAATAAACTGTGTCCCCCATCATATAATCCAAGCCTCCGACAAAGCAGGCCACAATGGCTGCATTGTTAATATGAATATACATATGAAAGAGTCTTTAGAAATGCATTTTTCGTAGCCGTTAGCCTACTGCATAGCTCATTCATATAAAGGAAAGTCTCCTATCAATCAACTCATTTTTCTCATCCTATTTTTTAACATCCAGCTTAGTTCCTTATTTAGTATAATAAAAGCAACAAATAATGTGTATTATAGTAATGGCCAGACCATTTGGAAAGCATCCCCCTGCCTAGAAATTACAGCAAAAATTATTTATTTTAGCAAAGCAAACTTATTTACAACTTTCTCACTTTTTTTTTACACTCATCTATGGGGTTCAGTGGAATGTAGCTTTTGCTTCCAACCAGCCTCAGAAAATGGGCAGAAGAAACAAATTTTGCAACAGTGGCTTTGAGAGTGTAACTTCTTTTGCTCATAGCTGCTTTCATCAGTCACCGCTCTTTAATTCTGGGCCTCATACGCTGGGAATGTAAGCTGGTGAATGCATTACTTTGCTAAGATGAACACTGTTGTTCTGGTTAGATAGTGGTGAACACCATGCTTCCTTTCAGCTAGGCCAAATGCAAGAGGAAGACCAACATAAACTTAACAAAGTGAGGATTGCTCTGTTTCTTGAAATGAGAATGTTCAGGGTGTGTTAAGCTTCTCTACCATCTGCAGTTGCTTGGCAGCCATTCCTCACCCCCTTTCCTCTTTGTGATTATGTATTTGTCACTCTTCGAATGGTGCTAAATGGAGTCCCAGCATCACCTCCCTGCCCCCTAGTAGATAAATGGCAAACCTTGTTGCATCTGAGGAGGAGAACTGAGGCAGTATTTTGCTTTATTATTTGCATTCTTTTTTTTAAAGAACAACAACTAACGTTGAGCTCAAATTGGCTCACAATAATCACAGTAGCATTAAAGAGCAATAAACATTGCAATCACTATAATATCAAACACAGCGCATAAATAAAGCAAGCTGCAGCAACAACAGATTCATCAGAACAATTAATACAATTCAGGAAAGTTACAATAATCCAAAATACAGGAAAGAGCTGATTGAGCACCAGTCCTGAATGACTCCCTCTCTCTGGGAAGGGGCTTCTTCCTCTATTAGAAAGAGCTTGTTGTTGTTGTTTAGTCGTGTCCGACTTTTCGTGACCCCATGGACCAGAGCACGCCAGGCATTCCTGTCTTCCACTGCCTCCCACAGTTTGGTCAGACTCATGTTTGTAGCTTCGAGAACACTGTCCAACCATCTTGTCCTCTGTCATCCCCTTCTCCTTGTGCCCTCCATCTTTCCCAGCATCAGGGTCTTAGAGCTTATAGGTGACAATAGCAGCTTTCTTGCCTCTCCTGCTGTTGCCTGAGCTGTATGGAGAATGCTGGGAGGGACTGAGAGCACAGCAAACCATTATGGAGATGAGGCACTCAACACTAGATCAGGGATCATAAACAAAGCTCTGATCAGCCAAAACTGAGGCATTCTGTACCTTGTTTGTGAAGAGTTTGTTTCTGAGGGTCGCAGACACTGTGGTTTACGAGTGTGTTCTGCCACAAGAATGCAGATAAAAAAGCCTACTTATGCTGCTGTGGTGCCATGAGGTTGTGACCTGCTAAAACAAAAAGAGAGAAGTAGCAGAAGCGGCGAAGGGGGAAAAAACCACGAGAGAGGCTGAGCTTCTGACATCCACTCCATGGTTATTTACTGATGCATGCTAGTTACCCAATGTGTTTCTGTTAAAAATATATGTTTGTCTCTTTACCAATCAGAATATCTTGTCCATAGTTCCTTTTCCAATAAGTATTTGCTGTAAAATCCTGCCCCTCGGGATTGATTGTTATTTATTTATTTAAATCAAATGTGCTTGGCAACTTGCAGATGCCGATAAATTGCCTGTTTTTGTGGGGGAACAGTGTTTGGACATTGTTCTTATTTGTATGGAAGAGCATTAAACCATGTGAGAGGCCCTTACCTGCAGCCTGGAGAGGTAAGACACCAGCCACAGGTGTACTTACCTCAGTGAGAACTAGGCCTGTGATTCTGCTGTTCATGAAATGATAGTCCTATAATTCCAAGAAGGTAAATGATGACCCAGTTTCTCATTTGAAAATGTGGAAGTGTAATCCTGGAAGGCCTTTGGGAGCCATATCTTTCTGGCTTGCGGGCTGAGGCAGGCCTTTCCATATGCTTAGCTGATCCACTTGTGCCAAATTTCCATTCGGCACAAGCAGAGGTCATCAACGGGGCAAGTTAAATCTTTCCAGAGGTGCCTGCATGTGTTGAATACTTCCCCCCTAAAAATTAAACTAAATTACTCCAAGTGACTGAGACAAGCAAACTGTGCTGATGGGAAAGACCAAGAAAATGGACATGGGCCAGTTTGTCTTCGTGAAATGTACTTTTCTGATCTTAACTAATAAAATTTCACATTTGCAAAGATACCGGTACTTCTTTCCAGATTGCCATGCTAAATCACTTCTTCAACCTTGTCTTTTCTGCTTGTGCCTCTATTGCCATGCAATCTCTTTATACCCTCCACGCCGTGTTTGTTAATCTCTGAGCCCTTTCTGCCTTGTCCCTCTGGTGTAGTTTGTAAGTCATGAGACTGTATCAATATTGTGTTCTGTATAACACTTGTCCTAGGGTTGGCACTATACAGTTCAAGAGTGTGAATGATAGTGGTGCCCATTGACACAGTTAGAAGTCTCCCAGCGATTTTACTCCATTGCGTTCTCAATTACAGCTTCTTCTAACAGCACAAAACTAAAATACACCACCCGTACCCATTGCAGGGGAAATAGGGCTTTCTGATATATCTTACCTTGACTGTTGTCATTGGGCACACCATAGACATAGGACTTTAAGAAAGGACTTAAATTCTGCATGTGCTGGTTGGGAGCCTCTGGTCAGATGAATGCTTCATGACATGGAGGAGCCAGCTTTTGCAGATGGTGTACCCAAAGATGAATGCTGCTTTGCACTCAAATGATGTCTTGTGATGTGAAGTGGCTGTTTCTACCTATCTGAGTTATTGTGCAAGTTATAGCATCCTTAATAAGGCATATTCACTATATTTTTAAATACAGGCTCACTCTGTGTGTGCTTGTGGGTTAGCAAAGTCACCTGGAAGAGTCACTTGCTCTAGCAGTGATCCCATTCTAGAATGCTGTTGCTTCAGTCTTAGCCACATTTGTGTTGATTTGTCTCCCAGTGGTTCTGCTTGCCATTATTTTTAAATAACCATACCCAATAAGCAACCAAAAAGTTGTTACATGATAAGCATTGTTTGTGTTCTGAAATACTGACAGTTAACGAGTGGTTCTTTATATAGCGAGTAATAAATAATCCCTTGTCTTATTTTCCCCCCTTTATACTTCCTGTTCAGTTTAATTTATTTAGCTGTTCAGTCACAATGAAATCTGTTAACTGCAACAGAAATGATGGAATGATGTGGCAACTATTTCTATCATGATGTTAGTCTTTTTCAACAGGGTTTTCTTCTGATAAAGTTCATCGCTTTTTTTTTTACTCACTTTGGCACATTGTAATCCAGAAGTTTGATAATCCTATTTGCAAATAAGATTCTTTACTTTTACAGGCAGGCCTTTTTTCTAATTCTCTTCTTCGCTCTCTTTAATTCTCTTTAATTCGCTCTCTTCTTCTCTCCTTGGGTTCTTAAACATCCTCCTGATCTAAGGCATGTTCCTGCATTTTGCTTAGGGCAGAGGTTTTCAAGCTTTTTGAGTCCAGGGCTCCCTTGACCAACTACATTCTTTTTGCGGCACCCCTGTGGGGCTCAGGAGTCCAGTTATGTCACCCCTTGCCTACAGAGCTGGCAGCCTCTCACCCTTTTTTGAACACTACCCCTTGTGGAGTGTTTCCTGAGCCTCCTCTTTCCTCTCCCCTCTCCTTGGGAGTCCTTCTGGCAGCCTTTGCTGCAGCAAACAGCTGTGCAAGCCTTTGGGAGGTAGAGACATGAAAGGGCATCAGAGGAGAGGGGGGGGAAAGAGGGACAGTGTTGCCTGTGGCACCCCTGGCCATCATTCAAGGTACCCCAAGGTGCCTTGAAAACCACTGGCTTAGGGTGCATCCTTAAGATGAGAATCTGAGTTTCAGAATTCAGAGCAGGAGCAAGATGTATAATTAAACACCGAAATATGTGCCACTTTTGAGGATGACTCTTCATCTTTTCATGGAAGTATATGAAATGGAAGAATTGGGCAGCGTGGGCCAGTGAATAAACTGTTGGATTGGGTGTGGAAGCTTTGGCTCCAGATCCTTCCCATACTTTGACTTCATGAGCTTTTGATTCTGAATGAATGGCCACAGCCTATGTTTGCAGGTGCATTTCTCCCTGATGGTCTGTGTACTGCACAGTTTATGCCATGTGTACCATTGTGGAGTATGCATGTTTGAGTCACTCTCTTGGCTCTGTTAACATGGGATAGCATCCTAATTAACAGTGCATCTCTTTTTGCTCTGCTTCCAGTTACATCAGTGTGTGTGTTGAGGCGGCTGACAAGAACTGGACTGCAATATCCTCAGCTTGTCCTGTTGTCTTTCTTTCATCTACTGGAATGCCCAAGCCCTTTCTCTTTCTCATCTTATTGATGCGTGTACGTGCTCATGTAATATATTCTCATTTGAACAAGTTATTTTTGTATTTATTACTATTTATGGCTTTCTCAGCACCATCAGCATGCATGCTACTTTACAGAGTGTAAGTCACAAGGACCTTGCAGTTTAAAATTTGATAAAAGAAAGCAAGGAAGGAAGGAAGGAAGGTGGAGAGATGGAAGCAATATGTGATGTTGGCTGTTTTTTTTTTGTTTTTTTTTTTTTGTTGTTGTTACATGTGCTTTGGCTGAGTTAAGCTATGGAAATTAACAGGGTTGTGCCAAAGGCATATAGGGAACTCCAGAAAAATCAAACAGAAGCTTATTGATTTTGTGATAGGCAGAATTGCATGTTACCTTTGGCCGATATATGTTCCCATACAAGCATTTGTGTTGAGAACTCAAATATGAGGGGTGATTGTGGCATCTTTGCTGCCTGGAAAATGTACAAAGCCCTATCACATGCATGTTAGTTTCCCTTTGCAGATCCCAGGACTACTTCCCCTTCCCAACCAGGATCTTTTCCTCCCAGCAAAACTTGCTTCCTATTCTACAGCCTAGATGGGGAAAATGGTTTAAATCGGGGTGGCCAACCCCCAAGAGTCTGTGATCTACTCACAAATTAAAAACTGGCAGTGATCAGGTCAAAGTTTAGGAGGGAGCAAAGCCCGTTTTTTAGGGGTTTGGGTCAAAGTTGTTGAGCTATTTTTAGCAAAGAAAGCCCTGTTTTTTTGGGTGTAGGTCAAAGACAGGAGGAAGGCCTGATTTTTAGGGGTACAGGACAAAATGTTGAGCTTTTTTTAGGGGAGCCAAAGTTGTTCAGCTTATTTGGCAGGAGCCACTGATCTACAAGTGATCTACCACAGAAAACCAGTGATCTACCTGTTGGACGTGCCTGATTTAAATCTTTTTGTAAGGCTTGGGACCAGGGTACTTGAAACATTGCCTATCTCTGTATCGGCTTGCCCACCCTTTGACGCCATTGCCGGAGGCTCTTTTCTGAGATACTCCCACCAAGAAAGATTCAGTGGGCGGTGCTGGGGGCAGGAGGCAAATAAACCATTCTTGGCAATGTGCTATTCTTGTAGAATCCACATCCTTTGGATCACAGACTTTCAAAACCCTGGGCAGTTTGGTCTTTATATTGCTTTTACCTGCTTTTTTGTGTTGCCATGTATTTTTACTACATGTAAGGTAGTCTGGGAAAATAATTTTAAGTCCAGGATAAACATTGATTGAACTTGAAATTTCTGGAAGGGGCAAGGGAGAATGCACTAAGCATTCCTCCTACACACCACCCCCCCCTTGTTATTTCCTCCTTTGTATTACAGCTAAGAAGGAAATAAGAGGTTTGCAACCCTTCTTTTCCATGGTAATATCTAAGGCTGCCTTGTAGCAGTAACTGTGCCTTTGGAGTCTTCTGAACCAAGGAATAGGATATTACTGTTCTAATGATGTTACCAACAGAGATGATAGATAGATAGATGATAGATAGATATAGATTTATTAATTACTATTACCCCTAGATCAGTGTGAGCAATTTTACATTTTGACATTTTTCCAATACCCAATCTTCTAGACCCAGGTATGGGGAACCTGTGGTCCTCTAAATTTTGGACTTCCAATTCCCATCAGCCTCTGCAAGCATAGCCTGTGGCTAGGTATGATGGGAGTTGTAGTTCAACATCATCTGGAGGGCCACAGGTTTCTCCAACCCTGTTTTAGACAAATAAAACCCTTAAAAGTCTGTCTCTGCCCCTCCCCCCACCTCTCTCCTGGATCTTAAAGAGAATGACACACATTACTGGGTTTGCCATTCTGGAGGGCATTTGAATAATTGCCTCTGAAATAAAATCAATACATGATGCAGTAGGCTATTTACATTTAAGAAATATTGAACAGCACAGCAATTTATTGGTTAAAGAAATGGGGACAGAGTAGCAAATTACTAAGATTTTAAGATTTTGAAAGTGTTCGCAAGCTGCACAGTAGAATATGGCTTAAATTAAAAGAAAGAAAGAAAGAAAGAAACCCAAAGGGCACCAGCTGCTCTGTTGATTTTTTGCCTGAATATAATATTTACATGGCCTTATTTTATCTTTAGTAGCCTAACCTGAATTTGTCAGTCAAAATTTGGACCCTTATAGTTTAGTTGGTAAGGGAGGTTAAATCTAGCTCTAGAAAAGTCCAAAATACACCAGAGATTATAGTTTGGCAATTCTTTTTTTCTTTTCTTTTCGGAAACATTGATTCAACAACCTATAATCTCTCATGCGTTTTGGACTTTTCTAGAGCTGGTGTTTTCTGAAGCAAGGAGTACGTAAATATTTGTTTCGTGTTTCAAATATTCATTAATCCAGTGGACCATCTCGCTTTAGCATAAGAGGTAAAGTGACAACCTTGTATACATCCTGCAGGACTTCTTGAAGCTAGGTTCTATTGAAGGGGGAGCAGAAGTGCAGCACAATGATGTGGCTGTCTCTTAGGCTTTTAATGCAGGGATGGCTAACCTGTGACCTTCCATATATCGGTGGACTGCAACTCCCACCATCCTTGAACTTTGGCACATACTGGCTGGGGCTGATGGGAGTTGGAGTCTCAGTCCAATGACATTGAAGGGCCCCAGGTTAATCACCCCTGAGTTAATGGATTGGTGGCAGGGGAAGATCCTAGGTAGTGAGAGGAAAAACTGCATCTGCTAAACTTCTCCCTGAAGTGTTAAATGCAGTATCTAGATGTGCTTTTCCAGGCAGCCAGTGTTGATGCTGATTTACTGATGTATGCACTTAAGAATAAAATACACCGATGCGACTCCTCATACACACTGCTGATAAGGTGAATAATCTTCATGTTGCAGAAAGTAAAGTGCCAATGACTTAGACATCATGAACACAAATATATCTGGGCTGCTTTTCATACTAAATATATGGATGTGCACTCATGATTCATGCTTGTTCTGGAAGAGAAAATGTGAACATTGCAGGAAGTGTATTTTTTACATTTAAAAATACAGCAAGTTTGAAGAAATGGTAGATAATGCACAATTGTGACTGATGGTCATTGTACTGCTATTCATTTATGTATCCAAGTCCTGCAGCCCTGATGAACAGAACTACTGCAGGGCCTCTAAGAGGCTTCTCATGCAACAGGATTCTGCAATGGAACTCTGACTGCTAGTGGTAAAAAAATTGTATCTTTGGAGCCCCCGGGTCGTACAAGTGTATTGCAACTTGTTATTTGATGCCAAAGAATTTGAACTACTTTTCTAGTCATTTGCATTTGGGAGACATTCCTATGGCTCAGCAGAAATAAATTGCGACCAGGGATTTTAAAAAGACTCTAGTTTACTTTATGTTGCATCAACATAATTATTTCCACCAGTGGATGTGGAAATAAATATAGAGAGAACTTGTTTATGAGCTAACATTGGAAGTAGAGGCTATTATAATCACCACTAGGAAATGCTGCATGAGTCTACTTGCAGCGTGTTTCTGATATATCACAAAACTTAAATGTGACAATATTATTAATGTGTTAATGAGGACAAATGGCTTTTCATAGGTTTCAAGCAGAAAAACCAGCCAGTGTTATTGGACATGGCAGGGCCCCGAAAACAGAGACACAGAATATTCCAGACCTTGAGAATGCAAGTAAACTATTAATGGAATATAATGGAATATAACATTCTAAAGTAATTAATCTTTCAGTCCCTTTCAGCAAATATAGATCATTTAGGGGGATGAGGGAAATGCGTTAGAACTTCCTCATGTTGCAAGACATTGTAACTGACCCAGCTGTAACACAGGGTAAATTGTTCTTTTATGTCACTGAAGTATAATAAACTCCTCTGTAGAGAGCAAGACAGATATAAGGATGAGATGGTGTGAATGCTGGGGATAGTGTTTACAGCTGAAACTTTGCTTGATATCCTGTAGCAGTAGCTCCTTCTGAGGAGACAAGCTGTTTTTCAGCTTAAAAAGTGGTTTGCCTCTTCTGCAATGGAAACTGCTGCAGTAGAAAAAACTTAACACAGCAACTAAGGCTGCATTCTTGTGGGTACTTAGCTGGGAATTAGCCCCACTGAGCTCAGTAAAATTTCACAGGAATGTGCTCGGGATTGCAGCATAAACACACAGCTCTTTTCTCTGGATACTATTCCATTCTGTTTGGATCACAACTGACATTTTTAAAAAATCATTTTAGTAGCATAACTAGAGGAGGAGACAACAACATGCTGTTTGACTGATACTTCTTTGTATATTCAATTTTATATGTTTATAAATGCAGCCTGGATGTTTTCATTATTCTATCTGAAAAGCCTACTCAGTAAATAAAATGTAGCTGTTTGCTTGGTGGTCTTAAAAGGAGAAGATCCTAAAGCTGCAGAAGGCTGATGGGTCTTTATCAGGACCTAATAAAAAGCCACCAAGTAGTAAGGAAACTTTTGAGAAGGGTCTCCCTTCCACTAAATCAGGGCTATCAAACAAATTAGCCCCCCACATGATAGCAAACCATGGTTGGGTTGTCATGGATGTACTCTCCAGTTCCATTGCTCATTTCCTTTGGCTTGGGCTAATCACAGTTTGTTATAATGTTGAAATGGTGAGATCTATTTATTTGCTGACCATTTGCTGATCTATTTAAACTGCTGACCATTCAAAGGGAGGGTGAATTGTGTGAGCCTGAGGTGGGATCTGATGCTCCAACCATGGTTTGATGGTTACATGCTCAGCAAGCCAAGTGAGCAACGTTCCCTGATGCGTTGTATGTTTATAAGCATAGAACAGGAGTCACTACCCTTTTTGGCCTTGTGGGCTCACTTGCAAACTAGATAAGCTGTTGTAAGCATTCTCATACACATAGCAACCAAGCACATGCCACAGAAGTCTATTTCTGGAAAGGAAGAAGCTTTCTTTTGTAACACCTTTTCCCTTCATTGGGTGTTCTCACTACCCAAAACAGTGCTAGAAACTCAGATATATAAGCTAGGTGCCAAATGACTCCTTGAACCAGTGTTAACAGTCACCAGAATTGAATGCCCAGTCGCCATTTTGGGCCAGATGACTCAAAAGTTGTATTTTTCAACACGACTTTTTGGTTCCTGAAATTCATTCTGATTGTGCAGATAAAATATAACAGATAGAATTCCATAGGATGTGTGCAATACAGTCAAGATCCAAGGGTACCCAGGCACACACCTCCAGATGGTAGAGATGTCCGGTGCTATCCTGGCCCCCAGGCATCTTCACTTGGTTGCAAGAGGCCAATAGCCAGGTACAAAATGAGCCTGGCACCTGGTGAATTTTGAATGCTGCCAGTGAATACAAATCATGAATAAAAATATATTTATGGGTCACGTTCGTACAGTTGGATGGAGATTTGGACTTGAAACTGGAAGACCTTAGTTCAGGTTTCACCTCTGCCATAAACACATCTGGAGCACTTGTGCAAGTTGTTAGCTTTCAACCTCAGTTTTCCCATTTGCAAAATAGGACTATCTGCAAGGTAATGGTGGTTGGAATGAAGAAAACAATTCCTTGTAAAGTACTTCACAACTTAACAAGCGTAATAAATTTTTGTGTGGTTCTGGTGGGAACTAGGATGTGAACCTCACCATGTCTCCTTGGTTATTCAATCTTCAGCACTAGAAGGAGAACACAATATAATCTGTAAGATACTGTAGCTATTATATGTGCATAGCACCTAAAAACATATTGGTTAAAAAGATAACAAAGTGGCTTGCTATCTAAAAATAAACAAGGAACAGGAGGAAAGGGGGAGAAATGCTATCTAAGAATGCGGTGTTGATTTAGTTAAAAGGGAGTGACTAAACTTTTCAATTTTTATCTAATTGTGTTGATATTGAACATGGCGGAGGTGGCGATTCTAATACCATATATCCTGCCACTCCACAATTTATAGGAATGTCAAATTGTGTCCTTGGTAGATTTGTGCTTTTGCTCTAGCACTGCTGGGCTGAATTGGCATTTGCTTCCATGCAGCCTTGACGTAGGGAGTGTAAGGCCTAGTTTGGCTGCAGAATATTTAGGAATAGATATGCAAACATATTTCAGAAGAACATATGCAGTCATCAGTATTCCATGTCTAACCCACCAACTTGTATATAAAGGGTATTTTACAGCAAGCAAAAGCACTAATTTGCCTTTCTCCCAAGCTAGCTGTAGAAATTCTAGATTTTTAAAATTATAAATTAGCCTTACTAGGCTGATAAATGAGCATGCAGATCATTAAAACATACAAATCCCTAAAGACAGACAGTGATAATGTAGGAGCTGAGATAGTAGAAATGTCTGTGTCAAATGACCACTTCAAAGGATTGCTTGTTTTTTGTTTTCTGCTTTTTATAGAGGTTTGTGTCAGCATATGTGCGTAGATTTTTTTCCCAAAGAAAGAGGCTTTTGAGCTTTGTTTTAAAACAAAACTATTGTTTCCTTAAGGATTTTCACACACATATTAATGGAATGATAATAGATGTGGTATATAGTATATTATAGAAGCCATGAAACGCACTAGATCTATTTTTATATGTACAGTTGTACTAAATTCTCACCAGCATTCTTAAATATTTCTGGCTTGTTTGATAGCTTGTTAACTTGTATGGAAATCTGGGCAGTGCATGGGGACGAACATAGATTCACTTACTTGAGAGCAAGCCTGACTGAACTCCCCCATGTGTAGCAAATTGTACAAGCTTACTGGGTGGCCTTGGGAAAATCATGATTTCTCAGCCTAGCCTTCCTGAGGTTAAGGAAGACTTTGTAACTAAAATGAGAGATGCACATTGGAATCTGCCCTTGGCCCTTGTGATAGGGTAGGTAAGATGTTAAATAACGTACACACATTTGCTAAAATCTGGACACCATTGAGTGGTGGATAATATTTTGCTTAATATGTGTTCCTGGTTGTGTTTTTAAAAGAGAAGCAGGATTTTGTTTGTTTGTTCATCTTGGTTAAAGGTAGCAGAAGGTGTAGTGAGATTCGATGGATGATTTCATTGCTGACAACTTATGAAAAACAGAAATTTATCACCGTTTTCTGATTTAAGGGGGTGTTAAATTTTAGCTGGCTGTTGCTCTGTGCTTTTGTAAAATGGTGTTTTATTAGTAATTAAGATGCCATTTGCAAACAATCAGTACTTGATTAATGGTGACTGAAAAGGAAAGGGACTGCTTGTTTACAATGCTACCTGAAGAATTTATTTAGTTGTTGCTTTCGACTTCAACAGATTGCATAAGATGTTTTACCGAAAATAGAATGCAGGTGGCCGGCAGATACCATCAGCAGAAATTTGTAAGCATAGTTCAGAGATCTCCTTTCAACTTCTCCAAACACATCAGGTTCACTGAACTCTGGAGTAGTTATTAAAGTGTCACCCAGGAAAATTATTGGTCCTAGTGGGTAATGTGAACACACTAAGGGCTATTCTAGAGTTCATTGAGCATCTATTTCAGTGTTTTACAGAAAGGGGCTGTATCATTTGTACAGATCCTAAGCATACGCTGAGCCCAGATTTAGTATTTCTCCCTCCCCACCTCCATTTGCTTCCCACTTATTCTCTCTCTTATATAATTAAATTGTATCTTTTACAGGATGATGTTTCCCTTTTTAATTTTAGCAGAAGAAAAGTGAATAATTGCTGTTTTAGGAGCAAAAAAATGATGGGGACTATCTTTGTTTCACAGTACAATCCCATTAAAAAGTGGGCTGGGAAAATTCCAGGTTTTTGATTCCCCAGGCATCTAGAAATTTCAGCTGAACAGATGAGGAGAAGCTTGGGAGCTGAACATGTCAAATGACAATTGCTTGTCATAAGCAAATGGGTACAAATAGTTCTACCTTTTATGTGGAATGATGATACAGATACCTTGCAAGCCATAAGGATGTCGTCTTCTGGCTAATTTAGAAGTTTTCCTTTGCTCTCAAACTTCCCCTAGTACCAGGAGAATGCATTTTTTTTGGAGATATAAATCTACATAGTACTGCCATTAACATAATTTAATAATTCACTCTATACTAACAGAAGTTGTTGGATTAGGTAGCCCAAAGTTGGTATGTACTACCAGCCAAATAGGTACAGTGTGTTCCAGTATTAGATATAAATTCAGTCACTGAATGGGAAAAAGTAGGTACTGTACTTATTAAATCAGTGCAGCTGGAGGGTATGGTATGCTGTTTATTCACAATATTTGCATGGAGTCTGTATTAGCTCAGATGAAGCCAGGTGAGGCCAGCCTGAGGTTTGCCCTGTGTTCACGGCGGAGTGTGAGCCTACGCAGAATTGCAGATTTTGTTAGGTGGGTCTTGGAGCAGTATATTGTGCTCTTGCCACTTTTTCCACACTGTGCATAATTTTATATACCTCTATCATGTCTCCTCTTACCTTTCTTTTAACTAAATAGCCCAAAATGTAGTAACCTCTCCTCACTGGGGAGCTGTTCCAGCCTCTTGATTATTTTGGTATACATCAGGAGGCTTAGTTTGGTCAGAATTGAGTACAGTGGTACCTCGGGTTACATATGCTTCAGGTTACATACGCTTCAGGTTACAGACTCCGCTAACCCAGAAATAGTACCTTGGGTTAAGAACTTTGCTTCAGGATGAGAACAGAAAATGTGCTCCAGCAGCGTAGCAGCAGGAGGAGGCCCCATTAGCTAAAGTGGTGCTTCAGGTTAAGAACAGTTTCAGGTTAAGAACGGACCTCCGGAATGAAATATGTACTTAACCCAAGGTACCACTGTATACACTTCAAGAGTTAACACTAAATGTGTTACTTCTGGTAAATGAGCCACCATAACGACTAGAGGGCTGTGAAAATTTGTGTCCTGGGCTTTTTAGACTCGTCTACCCATGTACTATCTGAAACCAAAGGGGCACATCGGTTGATAGATATGATTCCCCTCTCCCCGCTCTTCTACCCTGCTATTGGGGCAGGTTGTGAGTTTGTTCCCTGAAGGAGAGGAGGTCTAGCATTTTGTTGTTTCTAGAGCTGTTCCTGTATATGTGTTGGTTTCTCCATATAGAACTGGTTCATCTGAAGAACCAGTTGTGGTTTCCATTGCAGAGGTCTGTGCTATTGTGATGTGAGAGTGCTAATTGTGTGCTGCTTGGAATAAAGGACCTTGTATGCCTTGTTGTGGGGAGGGGGATTGTAGGGGTAATTCATTAGTACATTAGTTCATTAGGCAAGGAGTACTGGATAGAATGCTGGGAGGGATCCTGCTGGGTGAGGAGAGCACATCCCTCCCCAAGCAATCAATTCTGCCTCCATGAGGAAGCAAGTCTCGTGTTTTTGCGAACTGCACGTTTTATGAGGCGCTGGTGGAACGGGTGTCCTAATGGAATAAATGCTGCAGCTTTGAAACGGCACTGCACCTGGAGTCTTGATGATTGCATCTGTTAAGCTGTCCGTCTCAAGGCGTATCTTTTGGGCAATGCCGGCGTCCGGTTTGTTCTCCTGCTCAGTCTGGCTGCAAGTGTGATTGGGTGACACCCCGACGCAGAATGGAAACTCTCTAGAGCTGCTGCATTAGCTAATGGTATAACGTTTCTAATTGCACTTTGTGAGTTCTTGCCGTGTAATGACCAAACAGCTGCCAGTGCTTTAGTTTTAGCCATTAGGTAGGAGTGTGTGTGTGTGTGTGTGTGTGTGTGTGTTCTCTTCTTTGCATTTAGACTGACTCTTGTTTGCAAAAACAGCCAGGTTTTTAGCAAAAGGCCTTTAGGCACCACATACTGGTGGCATGTGGGGATGTTATGTGTCCTATAGTTATGACTACAGCAGTAAAGGGAGAAGGTTCCCAGCAACAAGTTTACATATGACCTTGTAAACAAGATATGAGGTGGTATACTTGCTGGAAAGGAGAACATGGGTCAAATACTGCCTGCACCTTTTTTAAGAATGTGAGAAGAGTCATACTGGATTGGACCAATGGTCTGTATAGTCCAGCATTCTGTTTTCACATTGGCCAGTCAGATGCCTGTAGAAGCCCACGAGTTGGACATGAATGTAGCAGAGCTCTCCTGTTCACGTTCACCAGCAACTGGGACTGAGGGGCATACGGCCTTTGATATGGGAAGTAGTAACACAGTCATCATGAGTAGCAAAAATTGGTAAGTCTTTTCCTCTGTCAATTTGTCTGATTCCCTTTTAAGTCCACCCAAGTTGGTGGCCGTTGTACAAACTGCAGTAGTGAATGTGATATTAAAAACTGTGCAACGTGTGAATATATACTTCCTGATTCCCCCACCCCCAACATTGAGGGTCCCCACCGATTATGAGAGATGGAGCAAAACTTTTCCCTGTCTGCTTCCTCAACAACATGTATCACTTTATATACTTCTGTCATGTCCTCCCGCACCTGCTATGAAGTTCTGAACATTGCAAGATTTCCTCTTAGGGGAGTTGTTCTAGTGTCTTGGTCATTTTGGTACACATTCTAGCTGAGCTTCTGCTACTGTATTTTGGAGAGAGCTGGCCATCCTGACGTCCACCCTCTCTTGCAGTCTCCCCCAGCCTGGTGTCCTCTAGATGTTTGGCTGTGACTCTCATCGGCTTCAGCCAGTTTTGCCAATGTCAGGGATGATGGAAGTTGTATCTGAAATACCTGGAGAGCTATACCAGGTTGGGGAAGGCTTCTCTGATGCAACCAAGCATTACTGCCATGAAGGAGTGATACTACAGTACAGTGGTACCTCGGGTTAAGTACTTAATTCGTTCCAGAGGTCCATTCTTAACCTGAAACTGTTCTTAACCTGAAGCACCACTTTAGCTAATGGGGCCTCCTGCTGCTGCCGCGCCGCCGGAGCACAATTTCTGTTCTCATCCTGAAGCAAAGTTCTTAACCCGAGGTATTATTTCTGGGTTAGCGGAATCTGTAACCTGAAGCGTATGTAACCTGAGGTACCACTGTACGTTATGTAGAATTATATGTTATGTTATGTAGAATTATAATGACCCAGATGACTTTGAAAGAGTATACAGAGCCAACAAACAAGATTTTTTTCTGTGTGCGTGGTAGCACAGGGGTTGGCATTTGAGAAAAGAAAATCCTTGCATGGTTTTTGAAACATGTTTTCTTTGGCAAGGTACCTGTGTTCTTTTGTGTATTCTTCACAATTGGGGTGTTAAATCAAATTACTTATCAGAAAACTGCAGGAAGGGCCGAAACTCTGTGATACAGGAGCAGCTTTGCAAGCAAAAGGTCTCAGATACAACCCCTGGCATTTCCAGGTAGGGCTGGGAAACACTCCAGTCTGGAAACCTGGAGAGCTGCTACTGTTAGTAACTGCAGTAGATGATAATGAGCTAGCCAGATGAACCAGTGGTGTAACTTGGTATAAGGGAAATTCCTGTGTAATAACAAGCTGCATAATAAGTAAGCACCCATTATCTTATTTTTGATTGAAGCTAATTACCGCAAAGAAATAATTTTATTGGAATAAACTTTTGTAAGGAAAGACATTAAAAAAAACATGTAAAGTGCAATTTCCTACATTGGAATGTAGTGTTAGTTGGCGCCTGCCTGTCTTGGGAGATAATGAAGGAGGGCGCCTTTGGAGGTGAAGTTGAACCGTTGCAGGGTTGCAGTGCCTGCTGTGGCTCTAGAAACCAATATGGGGGCTACATGTGTTGCTGCAGATGCACCATGGCGTTTCTTCTCTCTGCTCTCCTCCCAGCAGTCATTCCTCCTCTGGTCCTAACCACATATTTCATTAAACCAGGCATAGGCAAACTCGGCCCTCCAGATGTTTTTGGGACCACAACTCCCATTGTCCCTAGCTAACATGACCAGTGGTCAGGGATGATGTCTCAAAACATCTGGAGGGCCGAGTTTGCCTATGCCTGGATTAAACAATCAAATACAAACAGTTTGTTTTATAGGTATTAGCAGATATGTGAAGACGGAGATGATAGTTTAAATGAATTTGAAGTAAGTCTGCTATCCTGTAGTAGAGATGTTGCAATTCAACATCTTCAGAAGCAGCTATTTGCTGATTTTGCCTAGTTTTTACCTAAACTCAGGGACGCAGGTGGCACTGTCGGTTAAACCACAGAGCCTGGGACTTGCCGATCAGAAGGTCGGCGGTTCGAATCCCCGCGACAGGGTGAGATCCTGTTGCTCGGTCCCTGCTCCTGCCAACCTAGCAGTTCGAAAGCACGTCAAGGTGCAAGTAGATAAATAGGTACTGCTCCGGCGGGAAGGTAAACAGCGTTTCTGTGCGCTGCTCTGGTTCGCCAGAAGCGGCTTAGTCATGCTGGCCACATGACCCGGAAGCTGTACGCCGGCTCCCTCAGCCAATAAAGCGAGATGAGCGGTGCAACTCCAGTCGGCCACGACTGGACCTAATGGTCAGGGGTCCCTTTACCTTTACCTTTACCTAAACTCAGCTAATGCTATTGGCCATTGCATATCTTTGAAATGGGCTCGAACTGTATGTGCCATGTGTGATTTTTATTTTATTTTAAAGCTGCCCCTTTTACCATTCTAATGCTAAATCTTTGCTTTGAGTAAAATGAAAATTGATTTAGTGAGCCCTTTTTTAAGCTGAAGAAACTAGTCTTTTCAATTTTGACTTATATGAAGATGTTCCATGCTGGTGCTACTTCACCCCTCCCCTCCCGTAGGTTTAGTGGCATTGCACACACACACACACACACACACAAAACCTCTCTTCCGTTACTTAATTATTGCAGCTGTTCCTTTAAAAATAAGATTAGCTTGAAAAAGGTTTAGGTAGGAAAAGTCTGCAGGAAGGAAAACAGTCATCCAAGCAAGGTCAACAAGGAGCTGAAGCTTTATTTGACTGGAATGTTAACTGCGGCTCCATAGTAACATGTATGTTGTCTTGCCAAATGCCCTTATTTGGTTGCGGTACAGATTTGAAAAGATTCATTTACACTAGGATGTGAAACAACATCCCCACCCCCAAACCCCCTTTTTTTTGAAGGCTATGGTTTGGTAAAATCCTTACTTTTGCAATAGGAGAGCAATAGCTTTCTCTCCTTGCTCCCAACCCCCTCCCCCAATAGAAATAAAAATAAAATAAAATAACACTTCGAAACACTGGTTCAAATTTATTTATTGATTTCTTCTGGTTGTAGCATTGTCACAATGCCCAAGTGGTTGAATTACTAAATGAGGCAAAGTAAGGATGTATTTTATCTCTCTGAGTATTTTAAAGCTCTCTTCTTGGATGTGCAAAGCAATCTGCTTGCACTAAGGTATTCAGTGCAGAGGAAGATGTCTGTATTTTGAGAATTTAGAAGGCAATTAAGCTTTACAATGGCAGATGTAGTCATTAGAAGTTAATTTGTATTGTGAAATTATCTAGCAGTTTCAGAAGCCTGATTGGCCTCTCAATTAAATGGCAGTTGCCTAGCATAGCATTCTCGGATGGGCAGGGGAAACACACCTTTTGTTGCTAATACTGCCTTGGTGGGTGTTTACTTCTGCTGTTTGGCCCAACAATAAGTGAGGGAAGAGAGATGTGATGCACTTGGATTCTGAGGAAGATGTAAGCAACAGGCATGGGACCTCCGTAGCAATTTATCAGAGTCCATCAGGACAATTTGTATAACAGGAACATAGGAATGACCTCATCCCAAATCAGACCATCATCTATCTAACTCACTATCTACACTGACTGGTAGCAGCTCTCCAGAATTTCAGACAAGAGTTCTCTTCCAGCCCTACCTGGAGATACCAGGGATTGAACCTGGGACCACACAAATCAGATGCTCTAGCACTGAGCTATGCCTCTTCCTCAGTATTCCTAATACTTGTTAGTGTATGTAGTAGCTCTGTCCTTTGGCTTGCGTGTCTGTTCTGGGCTTCAACCCTTTGCTTCTGGGCTCTGTGGTACCATTTGTGATGAAGTGATGTCGCTTCTATGCACACTGCAAAGTCAATTGTGCAGCATTTCTGCATGTTGAGGAGCAAATATAGGCTTCTTAAAGAGAGTGACCATTTCCCTTTGGAAGTCTGTTTTTAAAGATTTTTAAAAGGTGAAAGTAGGTACCGTAGAGATGTAAAACCCATTGCACTTGGTGTAATGTACTTCTGAGCAAACATACCTAGAAGCAGGCTGCAAGTGTCTAGAGAAAAGAGATTTCCTGGACCCATATTTATTTATATTCTTCTCCATCTCTTATATTATTTATATGCTGCTCCTTCATGCACCTGGTGCACTCATTTCATTCCTGGGCCGATTTAAACAGTATAATTGGCTCAATATTATGTCTCAACTGGCCACAGTTTCTCATTTCATATCAGAAAGGGAATCAACCACGTCCACTCAGTTTGTCTAGGGCATTGTAGGGGCTGGTTGAGCTGACCTTTCTGCCTAAGAATATTGTTTTCCTGTGTTTATTCAGCCATCTTAAAAAAGGGGGCAAGATCTGGGTTTTCCTGTCCCTCTGCTTTTCCTAGGCAGAGAAAGGGAGATTGAAAGAGTGTTGGTGCCACAGTAGACTATACATTGCATGAATAAAGGGATTTAATGTGATTTCTTTTATACAAGATCAGGACTGGGCCATGTCATTCCTGGGGAGTGGGCTTTAACGCTTCTCTTTCCCATAATCTCAACAGAAACCATTCTTCCAAGATGCATATTTGCACCAATGGCAGTTTTATCTCCTGGGGCAAATAGTAGCTGGGGTTTGAATGGGTGAGATTTCCCCCCCTAGAATGACAGCGTGAGGGGAATGTCTTAAACCTGCTTGCTGCACACAGTTGTCCCTATCCTGACTGAGCTCCTCAAGGCTGATGATGTTAAGTGCAGTCACGCACATGGTGGTATAATCTAGTTTATTCCTTAGTTTAGCCAGCGGAACACATTCTTCAAAATGGAATCTAGCATGTAATACAAACCTCTATTCTGGAGGACACACACGAGTGTTTATCTCCTACATCTCCTGTCCCAAGAAGGAGAATACAGTGGTACCTCGGGTTACATACGCTTCAGGTTACATATGCTTCAGGTTACAGACTCCTCCAGAAATAGTACCTCGGCTTAAGAACTTTGCTTCAGGATGAGAACAGAAATCACGGAGCAGCGGCATGGCAGCAGCAGGAGGCCCCATTAGCTAAAGTGGTGCTTCAGGTTAAGAACAGTTTCAGGTTAAGAACAGACCTCCGGAATGAATTAAGTACTTTACCCGAGGTACCACTGTAATAAATTAATAATAAATTTTTATTTATACCCCGCCCTTCCCAGTTTAAAAACTGGGCTCAGGGCGGCTAACAGCAAATATAAAACATTAATTAAAATGTGACTTAAAAACAGCATAAAATACAACATAGATGCAGCGTCAATGTCAATAAAACTCAAAATTTCAGGGAAGAGAGATCTCTGACCATGGGGCCTCCAGAGGAGATTTTCGTAGCCTTTTCCTTCTCATTTCCAGGAGGGGACAGAAAGAGGAGCAGCTGTTGGTATTATAGTGCAACTGAATGCACCTGGTTCTTTTCATATTTGTGGTGACACTGGTGGTTAGATGAATCCTTGGAGCTGCATTTGTGTAACTCTAGTTGTAGCTGATTATGAGCATAGTTTGATGCTTTTAATATTTTCTAATGGAATAATTAGCAGCAGCTCCGTGGAATCCCTAGAATATTTTGAAAAGCATTACCAAGCAGTATTCACTTTAATATGGAGATCACGTTTAAGAATGTTCAAAAGGCCTTTTCAAAAATCCTCAGATTCAAGAGCTTTGACAGAATTGTTATAGGTTACTGTGTCAACGAGGAATTGACGGACTCTTAAACCTCTGGATTATGCTGCCATGTGTGTGTGCTAAATCTGCATTCATTTCACACTCATTTCAAGATTCTCTAAGGCAAACTTTAATTTTAACTCCTTTCCTGCCTGTATTATTATTATTTTTTTAAAGTGGCTTTCCTGCAATATGACTTCCATAATTTTACAGTGAACAGGGAAGTAGGGTCTGCAGTGTTTAAAGCTTCAAAACACAAGCTATCAACACTCTCACATTAAAAGTTAAAATTCTAGCTAGGAGTATTCCACACCTTTTGAACTCTATCCATCAAAGTACATCAAGCCATTGTAAAAACATCCATTGCAGCTCTTCCATGTTATTGAACTAAGCTTCTACTTTTTTACCACCCCCTATTCTATTCTTGGCTTCCTGAATTAATGCATCAGCTAATAGTGGAGAACTAGGATATATTATGGTCCCTTTCAATAGTCTGGAAGCATGTTGTTTGAAATCTGAACACAATGGCAGAAGTGTGTTGTTCACCAGGCTAGCTATCTCAAATAAGGATGTCCTACGGCTGATGCTTAAGACTCTTATTAGGAAGTCCAACTCATTAGGAAGAAATCAGTGGTATGAGAGGCTGGATGAGATGTGACCTTTGCCTGTTCCTCCATACAGAATATCTCTGGGTATGCAGCTATATAGAGGAAATCCAATCTGATTTAGCATGTGCCTAGGTACAGCTGCCATTTCTGGCGATGAATCATTTGGTCACAGTTGCTGAAAAATGTACTGTGGTGCTCTCTCTCTCTCTCTCTCTCTCTCTCTCTCTCTCTCTCTCTCTCATTGTAGCATATCTGGAAGTTTACAATTGTGGCAGGCCGCTCTGAGCTTCATAGTAGAGATGGAGTCGTTCCCCCCCCCCCGCCCCAATGTACAGGCTCAAGACCATGCTACATTTGTACAATCCTGCAACCACACGCCAATGAAATGGTGTTGACTATAGTCAGGGGGAGGGGGAGTGTTGTCAGCAGCATACTTACTAATTGGGTTTTCAGTTTGCTCTGCTTTGAAGAATCCTCAACACCAGAGTGAAAGGTGGAACCTTTAGAAATATGGCTACACTTTGATAATTCCTTTTTTAATGTTACCTTCCTTTTAAGCTCATTGACGCATGTCCTGTAACTTCACCAGAACACTGCCATCTCGTTAGCATATTCTGCTAATTCTGAAGTGTGTGGCATCAAAAGTAGCATGTTCACACCTTCCTCTGCAGCATTAATTACTTATGAAGGGAATCTTAACAGCTAGTGTACAGTGGTACCTCTGGTTAAGAACTGGATTCGTTCTGGAGGTCTGTTCTTAACCTGAAACTGTTCTTAACCTGAGGTACCACTTTAGCTAATGAGGCCTCCTGCTGCCGCCGTGCGACTTCTGTTCTCATCCTCAAGCAAAGTTCTTAACCTGAGGAACTATTTCTGGGTTAGCGGAGTCTGTAACCTGAAGCGTCTAACCCGAGGTACCACTGTATATGGAAACTTCGTGCATTATTATTTAAGAGACAGCAAGTTTTAATGCAGCAGAGCAATATATTTGTTTATCTTGAATAGTGAGGAGGGTTACTAGTAACATCCAGCACTGAAGATGGTCTCCCATTTCAATGAGGAATTTGGCTATGCAGCAACCACAAAACCTGGCAAATATAGCGGCACTGCTAAGAAGAGGCTGCACACTCATCCATACTGCTGTTTGATGTGGATAATCGGCTTCCTGTGTACCTCCATTAATTCTCCATTGTCCATATCACGCTCTCCTCCAAATCACTGCCTTCCCACACTTTCTTCTCCCTCATGCCAGATTTTCTCATACTAGGGATACTCATACTCGGGAAAAGAAGAGGGTGTGAGAAAATCCAGACTGAGGAAAGTGTGGGAAGGCAGTGATTTGGAGGAGAACTTCATATGGACAGCAGAGACTTAAGGGAGGTGCAGGAAGCTTATTAAGCACAATAAATAACAACATGGACTAGCCCTCACTTCACTATAGAGCTAAATGTGAACAGTTGTCAAAGTGTGTACTTGGTGTCTTGCATCTGAAGGCATTGGGAGCAGAAAGCCTTGTCACAGTTTCTTAAACTTTTTTAAAATTTTATTTCACTGATTAAAACAACAATAAGAGTTATCACTTCTGGCCTTCATAGCTTTATTAGAGTCTGCAAAGAGGAAGAGAAGGCAAGACGGAAAGGAGCAGGAATATAATTTGAAGGCAAATAGAGACATTTGTTGTAGTTGTCAGCCATGGAAAGACTTGACTTAATTTTGCCTTTTTTTTCATCTCATGCTTTTGAAAGCCCCAGTGTGGTGCATTGCATGATTCCCAGCCCCCTGAATATTAGCATGTGCGTTTTCATGATTATTGGACTGCTGTTCTTAAAAAAAAATCAAAAAAATCACACCAACTGCTGTGTCCCCCTGGACAGCAATAATTATGGGCTCTGAAAAATATGAGATGAAACGAGGTGGGTCAGTGTTTTGAGAAATATCTCAGCAGGGTTCTGAAGTCAGTTGGAGTTGAACAAGGTGACTTTGCTTCCTTGCCACGGCCAATCTATTGGTACTTAGTCCCTTATTCACTTTATAACACTCAAAGTTGTTATTGTTGTTGTTGTTGTGTGTAGCATTATTAACATGAAGACTGAAATCTATGTAACTTTCAAAAATGTGGTTAAATATTTGACTTTATCTCTGCCAATGGATTTATACAAAAGATAATAAATGAGCTTCTTGATCTGTGTGAAATAATGGCTAGATGCAAGTGGTTGGGTGTTGTGTTGTTGTTGTTTTTTGGGGGGTGCTTCTTGTTTGTTAATCGACACAACAAAGGGCAACAGATCCAAATGAGTTTGAAATGTTTCTTTCTCTTCTCAGTTCTGCGTTTTTCAAACTCATTAATTTTCCCAGCATTGGATAAACTTCAAAAGGCACAACAGAGAAGAACAGTCTTTGTTTTGCTGTTTTAAAAATTATCTACCTGACACTTAGTGTCATAGCAAATGACCTAGCTCATTATTTTTCCAGAACTGTGTTTATGTTGCCCTTTCTTTTCTGCCCTGATACAATTGTATGGACAAGCTTTCTCAAGTCACCTTCACTGTTACTTTTGTACTAGCTCTAACCTCCTCCTGTAACTACTCCCCATTCTTTGCCCTTGAGTCGTATTCATCCTCTGTCACTCTGCTGAGTTCAAGAGTCTGCCAACAGTAACAGGCAGGGGGAAAGGGGAGGTAGGAGAATTAAGACTGGGAGCTCAGAAATGCTGTAGCAGCACTTCAGGATTAAGATTTTAATAAATTTCACCTTGCTTTTTTTAGGATCCTCCTTCTTTCCAGTACATGGTATTTATAAATCAGCTGTTGAGCCACTGACCTTGTCGGTTGTCCCACTTACTGATTACTGTGTGTTTTCTAGTTGGTCCTTATATTTTTTATTACTTTTTTTGCTATGATTACAAATGCACACTAAAATAGATGTTGGAGTGCATCTTTATGGAAAATAAAATGTCCAGTTGCCTTCATCTACACATAGAGAGGTTGGCTTGCTTGTGTTAGCCAGAGAAATCTGTGTTAGCAGGATCGTTTCTTCTCTATTTTTGGCACACTCATCTGGAGGGGGCTGTTGGATGGAAGATCTTAACCTGTTGGCAAGGGATTTGACTAGATGACACTTTGTTCCATTCCCAGTTTTTTGGGTGCAATTCACATCCTATTGAAATCAGCACGAACACTCCCCAGTACTCCAAAAAACTCTGGATTGTACCCTGATTGATGCTTTAAGTATTGATGTTGTTTTTAGTGGATGATGTGAAAACTCTTTCAGAGAAGTAGATGAAGGGAGCTTTTGAAATTGGGCTTCTCTGCCTTGCCAGCTTGAGCTTCAGAGCTGTGTGTGTGTGTGTTCCTCTTTTGCTTCCTAAAAAGATGCATTTGTAGTAGAGTACTACTCAGGGATGCGGGTGGCGCTGTGGGTTAAACCACAGAGCCTAGGACTTGCTGGTCAGAAGGTCGGCTGTTCGAATTCCCGTGATGGCGTGAGCTCCCGTTGCTCGGTCCCTGCTCCTGCCAACCTAGCAGTTTGAAAGCACATCAAAGTGCAAGTAGATAAATAGGTACCGCTCTGGTGGGATGGTAAACGGCGTTTACATGCACTGCTCTGGTTCGCCAGAAGCAGCTTAGTCATGCTGACCACATGACCCGGAAGCTGTATGCCGGCTCCCTCGGCCAATAAAGCGAGATGAGCGCCGCAACCCCAGAGTCGGTCACAACTGGACCTAATGGTCAGGGGTCCCTTTACCTTTACCTTACTACTCAGATCCATGAAGCTTCCTTCCTTCTTTTTGCAAAGGAGAAAACGTGGTTACAAAAATCTTGTTTTGTGAACCGCCCTGAGATAATGAAGGGCAGTATATAAATCTAATAAGTAAAATGGACACTTTGAAAACTTTGATTACCAGTGACGGTTGCCCCACATCAAACTTTCCCACAGTTGTGTTTTTCAACTTTCCATTACCTTCCTGATATATTTTTTTAAAGATGCTGAAAGAAATTCAAGTTCTCATAGCTTGCTTAAAGTGGACAGAGTCCAAGAAAAAGGCAGTTCTTTTTTTTCTTTTCTTTTTTTACTCTGAGGCATTCTTTACTCAATAGCTCATAAACCGTTAAGATGTTGAGGGCAGGGCAGCGGATAGTGCCCATGGCCAGCAGAATAAGAAATCTGTGTTTTTAGCCCCCACTTTTCTCTCTCCCTTAATGCTGAGCATTTCCTTGGCACCGATTTCCTAGTGAAGAAATTGCATGGGGACAGAACGAGGAAGCGTTAGGCCAGGCCTGCTTCAAACTGTTCTCATGAACTAAGTGACTGCATGCGGAAGGGAATAATAAGCTGGCTGTCTCTGCAGTTATGATCTGGCTGTGTGAGTCAATTGGTCTGCTAAATCCATTACATTCTCATGCCGTTTAGATTAAGAGGAAAGAAGAGCGCTGACCTCTGGCCCAACAGTGAGATCACAATTAAAATCCTGAAGTATTTATAGAGCTTCCCCAGTTTTCTTTTCATTACATTTTTAATGTAGTCATGGACTTTCCTTCAAAATCACCACAGTTTTAAACTTAAAAAGCAAACATGGCTTTTCAGTAGATGAGATTTCACCCCCCCCTTGTTAAAGCTGTGTTTATCATAGAAAGCTACAGTACATCAATTTATGACCATCAGTCCCTCCAGCTCATTACTGTCTGCACTGACTAGCAATGGCTCTCCAGGACGTTCAGATGCAGACTTTCCCAGCCTTGCCCAGAAATGGCAGGACCCAACTTAGGCAGGACCCTTTTGCATGGGAAACATATGCTTGAGCTATAGCAGATCATTAATGGCATGGATCATTGGTTTCTAATAGGTATGGACCTGCATTGAACAAAGCTGTACTGAGTGCCTTGAGTACAGGGTGCTTCTTACCCTTGTTTCATATTGATAAATTCAATTAATGAAAAGGTTCTTCAGAGGTATTTGACTGCCCCATATGTTTGAGGCAATATCACGCTACCAAAACATCTTAGATGTTAGAAATCTGCCCACTCACGAAAGTCTCCAAGTACCCCCCTTTCCACTTTTGCAGGCAAAAATAGTGCCCTGAAAGTTTTAGGACAGCTCTAAAACAAACAAACAGACAAACAAACAAACAAACAAACAAGCAAAGACAAGCCTGCCCGTCCCTGATCACATTACACAAACTCCCAAATTACATGGGACCATGAAGCTGTGGAAACAGGGATCTTCAATGCCGTGTACTTTAGTTAGGTTAGTTATCTGGGAGAATTAGGAGTTGCCAGCTTCTTCCCAGATTTGCACGTTCATTCTCACTGCACCTGTTGAGTGAAGCTAGAGGAATCTCATAGTTCCAAGGCATGTATGGAGTGCCAGCTGAACCATGCTCCTCTGTATTTGGAAATGCAGCCAGGATCTATTTTAGTGGGGGCTGGCTTTATGTTAGGGCCGCCGGAACCGAGTTATCTGTGATGCAACTGGTCACTTAGTTAAGAATTTTTGTTTTTTTTACTTCATTTGGTGGTGGACAGGGGGGGAATAGTTGCTCCCTCTGCACCCCTATGACTATGCCCATGAACGCAGCAGCATATTGATGCCTCACACCATTATCATGGTTATGATTATTGAAAAAGCTTTTGTTTTTAAGCTCAAGAACTGCAGGTAAGTGGCTTTGCAATGCCAGTGTCAAAATGCCTCTCTTCCCTCACCAGCCACCCTGTATTTTCATGAACCCCCTATGGCATTCTAACTATGTTGACCTGTAATAGCATGGAGACTTCGGGGCTCTATTTCTTCCAAATATTGCCCATTATACAAATGCTTCATATAGCTATTGCTAATAGGCACTGACATAGTGTGCTGCACGTAACCTTGTAAAGGTGTGGTACTGAGTCAGCTCCACATTTTCCAAACAGCTTCCTCGACCTATCTCTGTATATATTTTCATTTGCACATGGCTATCATGGACATCACATTTGCACCAGCCCCTCCAAGACATTTGTTCTGCTTCTGCTTCTGCTGCCAAGATGTGACTTGTGCTATGAGATCAGAATCAAATTCTGAAGTGGAGTCATCCTTTCAGTGCAGATCAGCGTGGGCAGGAAAGGTCATTGTGCTCTTCCTTTGGGATAAATCTGCGGTGAGGTGAGGGAGGAGGAAGACTGCTTATGTTCCCTTGACCAAGATTCATATCTTCGGCAGCTTTTGAAAAACAGGACTTAATTAGATATTTGTGTAATACAGAGGATAAGGCCTATCAACTGCTATTAGCCATGACTGCTAAATGAATCCTTGTTTGGGAAACAGACTTCTAAGCCAGAAGAAACCGGAATAAAGAAGTTACAGCTAGATTGAAATTTAATGAGCTTAGGTTACAAGAGGGTAGGCTTTGGTTAAACAGGTTCAGGGTTCTTGTATTAATTCACAAGGCCCTTAATTTGTTTTAAAGAGATCTCAGGATATCTCAGGGACCTCTGGATTCCTTATAACCTTGCCTGATCATTTGTTAGTGCCCCCTCCATGGCTTGTGATGCATGGTTCATTTCCACATGGAGTATTCTGGGCCCAATTTTGTAGAACCCTCTTCTAGTTCAGGTCAGACAGGCCCCCTCCCTGCTGAATTTCTGGTGCTTAGTGAAGACTGTTTTGTTAATTCCAGCAACATTTTAATTGAAGTCTGATAGGCATTCGGCACAGAACTGTCTTCATGTCACATGGAGCTGCCACTGAGGCCAGCATTACAGGAGGTGTAGTAGCTCTGGATTTCTTATGTAGAGCAGGCACTTAGACTAGAGGGGCCTACAAGACCCTCTCCAACTCTTCTAATCTGTGACTAGAAGACCACACAGTAGTAGCCTTTGGCAAAGGCCAAGGAGATGGCAGAGATATTGAAACCTCACTCACCGATGCTAAAGGTTGGTGTTCCAATTGCTAGACTTAGCCTTTTCTGGCAGAAATTCAATGTATGTAACTGCTCCCAGCATGGCACAGCAGTGGTGGGAGAAAATAAGTTACCTGTTCCATGACTGTTATGAAACTGTTAAAGACACAGTATTCCCAAACCTGGCAGACCACCTCCCATTTTCAGATTTTTCCAGATGCTGCCCACAGCTGTAGTTTGCAATATGAATCCTACTTTTAAAAAAATGAAACCTAGATGCTAAGTTCTATTCCAATAATGAAGGTGTGAAATGCCCACAGCTTTGAATATCTCCTGCTGGTCAAAAAATGCTTCCGGATTCCCTTCAAGCTTTATTAAGTCAAAATGTAACAGGTTGGTTCAAACTAAACAATGCTGTTTCCTCTAGGAAACATTGCCTAATGATTACTCTTGAGTATCCTCCCTTCTTTTCTATTTTAAATTTGCATGTTGGGGGTGACCGCTTAAAATGAAATGTTCATGTTCTCTATGGGTGGTCAGAAAACAGGAGACGACTTCCAGTGTTATAAAGATGCAAGTTTGTTTTTGCATGGAATCTTCAAAGGCTTCCAGACTTCCTTGCATGATGATACAGTCAGGAAGTTGCGTGGGAGGAATTTTCTGAAGCTGTTTTCTATAATGGGAAACGTACAGCGACCATCCCCCCCCCCTTTTAGCTGCAAGCTAATACAGCTACAGATTCTTTTGTTTTTGTTTTTTTTAATATTTGCTTTGTCCCAGAAACCTTTTGATTTTTGCATTAGTTGCCCTCGGTGTTTCTAGGTGTGCACTGTATGAATTTAATTTGGCTATGTGGAAATACAAATGCTGCATTCATGATTCAAACCGTTAATAAGATTCTCAGGCTGGGCAACTTCAGCGGTCGTACCTTGAGGTGCCTCGTTCTGGGACTTATTCCAGGCCATATGTTTAGCAGATTTCTATTTCCTGCATCTGATGCATAGAATGAAGGTTAAAATTACAGTCTCTAGCTGTACAACTTAAGTACAAGTGCTCGCAATTTCTCTCGGGAAGTCTTGGGAGAGCTTATTTAGTCTGGCATAAGTGATAAGGCCGCTGTCATCTGAACTGGTTTTGACAGCAGCATGTTCAAATGCATTTTGGATAAATATGGTGCACTTATGTATTAACTTACAGCTTGTTTGTTTGTTTATTGTCTCCCCCTGCACCCTGCACTTTTCACTGCAAAAGGCTCCCAGAGTGGTTTAGGGAAGATAAATAAAAAAACACAAGATGGTCCCTGTATGCAGGCTTGCAATCTAAAAGACATGACAGCAAAGAAAAATGTGGTGGGGAGGAAGGAGGCAAGGAAGCAAACTCAGGTGCCAGTTCTTAAAGTTAAAAAGTTCTTATAATGCCCAGTTGGGGTGGAAACAGTTGAGGGAGAAAATAAGCAAAAAACAAAGCAAAACCCAACTGTCTCGGGAGAATAAATAAAGTGGGCCTTTTATCTCTTCTGCCGCGGCAGCTAGATGTCATGACTGCTAGATGACAGCTGAGAGAGAGGAGGAGCCAAATGGAGTTTCTCTCAGCTGAGCTGTGAGTTGTAGTCTAAAACTTCTGGAGGGCACTAGCTTAGTGAGGGCTGGCTTAGTGGGCTTTATCACATGTCAAGGGTTCACAGGGAGTCGTGCTGACATCTGCCCCAAACTACTGTTTGGTGGCTGTTGACAGATGAGGGCTAATGAACTGTAGATGAATTGGAACATAGCCGCTTCTGATCATCACCCTTCAGGCTATGGTGTGTTGGGGTGGATTTACTCAAAGTAGACCCACCGAAATGCATGAACATGACTAAATTAGGGCCATTAATTTCAGTGGGTCTATGCTGAGGAAATCTTAGTTGAGTGCCACTCTTTATTGCTGTTTCTGAGCAGGTGCAATTTGCTCAGTCGCTGGTGTGTTTTTTATCACCTATATGTGATACAATCACGGCACCCAGGAATAACATGGCACCAGCAGCCCATGATTCTATAATCCCTGGGATTTTTGAGTGTGACGCACAAGGGAGTGGTGCTGGAGACTGCCTGGTAGCTGCAGCTAGCATAGCTATAGAACTATTGAAATTCTGGGTTTAATTAAAGTGGCTGCTCTTGACCCCTTTACAGCCCATGATAGCCCTGTGACTTGCAATAACTCAGGGAACATACCTTTTTCTTAGATGTAACCCCTGCTGTCCACTATGAGGGCTGTTCTCATGGCTGCCCTGGTTCTGTGAGCCCACCTTCCTCAAATGCCAGCTACAGTTACATTTTAGGCAATACGAGAACATCTCATATGAATATTCTCACAAAAACCTACATACCACTTCCTCCATTTTTTTTTAAAAATATTTAATATAAGTTCAGTTTCCCCTTTATTGCAAGGAAGCTCGCATTGATTTGGCTAATTGGGATGCTGCTCAGTCAATTACATGGGAAAAATAAAATGTGTTTAGTTTTCTTGGCAATATGCACTCCTGTTATCTATTTAATAAGCATCTGGGGCTCTTCTAATTGTAACTGGAGATTGCCTTGCGTGTTCCATGCAAACCAGCTTCCCATGACCTCTTTTTTGCTTGCTGTCAGCACCACTGGCTCTTCAGGCCTTTCCAGATAACTCATTTTCATTGCAATAAATATGCAGTTGTTCTTAATTTGTTGCATGAGAGCCAAGCACCATCCCTCAAGTAGCATTTCTGTTGCAAGGAAATTTCATCCGGCACTCAAAATGCAATATTTTGTGCCACAGGAAATGTAATTAGGTAGCATAGCCATTGCCATGACGGCTGTATTTTATGTGGCTGAACAAGTGTTATGCAGATGTATTGGGTGTGGTCTCTCACCCATTTCCCCCATTCCTGTGCCCATGATGTTTAGTGATTCTGCTATAATAGTCCCTAATATACCAAAATATCTGTTTTAGATACTGAGTGCATGAACTCCCATTGTGTATAGGAATCATAGAATCATAAAACTAGAATATAGCATAACTTTTTCCTAAATAAATAAATAAATATCAGGAAAGTTCCAACACCCTGCCATCTAATCATGAACATTTTCTCTTTCTTTTATTTTAATTGTTTGAAAGCTGTGCCCCTCTCCTCACCATAACTGAATTTGAATTATAACAGGGGATGTATAAGTTGGAGATAACAAACTAGGCTATATGCCTGGGTAGTTAAGTAGTGCTGATGGTAGTGCTTGGACTGGAGATAGGAAGGACAGTGGCAGAGGAAGGGAAACAGTCCCATGTTGATATGGCTGATTTGAACTGGCAATTGGCTGATGCAGATCAGGAGCAAGGAACCTGTGCCCATAGTCCTGCAGACGTGTAGGTATTCAATTGGATCGCACACGAGCTGATCGGGATCCCAGACACATGCAGCCCATGCTAAATGGGTGGGCATCAAGGGGGTGGGGCAAAGGTAGAAGGCCTTGATTCCATGCATGCACCCCCACATTGTATAGTATGTTATACACAATTCATCCACTTGTGGCAAGGGAGGGACTCAGTGGTAACACTCATGCTTTGAATGAAAATGGTCCCAGGTCCAATACTGGCAGTACATCCAGTTTCACCTGTGAGCCAAGAAAGGGGTTCAAATCACCTGCCATGTTTTCCTTTTTGGCACAGTTCAACTGAGAAGGTCTTCCATTTTCTTATGCTGCTCCCATTCATTTTCAATATGCATCTGCTGGAGAAATTCCTGTTAAATTGTGTCTTTTGACCATTTTAAAGCAAAGGTGTTTGTTCTGTAAGCAGGGATGGACAAATATGCCTTTTTCGAGTCTGTGACATTTTCGCATGTCATTACCACAATTCTGTTCCATTCCATTCAGTATTAATCCTCTCTCTCTCAACTGCCCCCTCCTAAATAGTGTTCAAATTGTGTTGGATCTTAACTCAGAGCCAGTGTGGTGTAGTGGTTAAGAGCAGTAGATTCGTAATCTGGGGAACCGGGTTCGCCTCTCCGCTCCTCCACATGCAGCTGCTGGGTGACCTTGGGCCAGTCACGCTTCTCTGAAGTCTCTCAGCCCCACTCACCTCACAGAGTGTTTGTTGTGGGGGAGGAAGGGAAAGGAGAATGTTAGCCGCTTTGAGACTCCTTCGGGTAGTGATAAAGCGGGATATCAAATCCAAACTCTTCTCTCTTCTTCTTCTCCTAGCCTTTTGAGAACAGAGTGGCTCCTCCTGTCCACGGAAGGCTTTTGGTGCAGTGGAAAATCCCACTGGTTGAACTGGGGAGAATGCAATTTTTGCACATTTCTTCCTCACCCCCCTGCAGCTCTCACCATCCATTTGTTGACTATCGTGGACAAAATGTTAAGCCACAAAATCAAGCTCAAGGATCCTGCTGTGATCGGTATGCTGGAGTGACCAAATTTCTCAGAAATCGGCAACACCTACCATTTGTTTCACACCTGCAAAACATTTGTTTCATTATGTCCTTTTATTAGGTGCCCCATGGCCTGTGTAGGAATTGCTGGCCTTCTGTGAAACAAATTCTATAGATCCGAGGCCATGTAAAGAAAAAGCAGCTATTTTGCCTTTTATTATTTTACTTGTTTCTGTGATATTTCAAGGGTGGGTTTTATAATTGCTCCTTTTACAGAAAAGACAAAAAGGAAATGCAGTTCTTGTAGGAACAAAAAAATGGACATTTCCAACAAGTAGTTCTCCAGTACTGATCTGAAGATTTGCTTACATGTAGCAGACATGAGGGCTGGTTTGGTCTACTAGTCCTTTTTGATTTTATGGAGACACCAACCGCCTACCAGCATATTGTCATCAACAGGGTGTCAGTAAACTGGTAGGATGAGTGTGCTGTTATGTGGGCTCTTCGCTCCTGGAAACGAGACATATGGATGAATGTGCTGTTTCCTCTCATTCTGTTTTGTGTTCTATTCTAGGTTATTAATAATATGGAAGCCTTCATAATGAAGAGATTTCACCAAAGCCCTTTGGCTCTAGGGGACATTGAAAAACATATACACATGGTATAGCATTGCTTTGCTTTTTTTTGTAGAACCCCACCCTACTGACTTTGAAATCACTTACTTTTCTTGTTGTCTTAAGAAGATTTGATCTCCACGTACCTCTTATGAAGTACTTGTTACCACAGCATTTAAGGCTTAACTCGGGAATTGTGAACTTGTGGTCTTTCAGGTGGTGATGGACTCCAATTCCAATCAGCCTCAGCCAGCATGGCCAATGGTCTGGGATGCTGGGAATTCAGTTAGTGTGCAATTACGTTGATGGAAACCTTGAGAGAGTTCTTTGCTCTGCAAGGCCACCCACTGATGTGTTAAAATACAAACAAAACAAAATAGTTACATCATTAGGGGGTTCATGGCATAAGGGAGGGAAACACGTGGTTCACATGTGGACTGCTCATATTCAATCCTTGCGAACTTCAGCTAAAAGGGTCAGATAACAACAATACTGTAAAGATACTGCACCTTGCAACCTTGAAGAGCTGCGGCAAGTCAGAGTAGATGATACTGCGCTAGATGAACAAGTAGTCTGATCTAGTATAAATCAGCTTTTGATGTTCAGGGAAATGTATTACTTCCAATTAACCTACACCCCCCAATGGTTTATAAGCAGCTCAAATGAACAGGAAGCTGTACCTCTCTTTTGGGGTACTCTCCCTGATCTCCCTAAGAGCTGATTACATAGCAGCATACAATAAATAATTTACATTGGAATGGCTGTTTTGTATTATATTGCTGTAGCATAAATATTCCTTGTAGTAGTGGAAAGTGATCTTTAAGGCAATCTGATGGTATTAGAGGACAGTGCAGTGGGTTTTAAAAAACAAACAATGGTTAAAAGCATGAAACTAACAGTTCCTTTCCCCACTTTGGTTCAAGAAAGGGAGGACACTTCTTTCTGTTGGGAAACAGTAAGTCAAATACCCTTAAGAGGGATTTGGGGAATTGACGTGCTTTGCACAAATTCTTCTGAAACATGAACATGTGTGGTTTGTGTGTACAGTTAAATGCTTTTTAGGGTGGAGGTTTTTCTAAGTAGGGCTGTGTTGCTCTCTGTTTAGAATGAAAGAGACAGCTGCAGGTATCCATAAGAACTAACTCTATCACAGTGACAGAATGAAAAAAACATTCCTACATGTGTTACAGATTGCTTAGAACTTGGATAAGACCACTGGAAAAATGATTTTGCACTGCAGTCCAAGATAATCTGTGGTATGCATAACACAAGTATATGTGTGCCTAAGGAGGACAAGTTATTTTAAAGAGCATTTAACTGCGCTTCTTAACAGGAAGGCCCTCCTTGATCTCCTAGCTACTTCCTTGGTCCACTTTGGCAAACAGATCAAACCAGAAACTATTGAATCATTCTCCAATGGCTGGTGTTTGTGCAGAGAGGAATTGATTTGCAACTGAAGCGAGGAGCTATCCAACCCTCTGTGGCCACTTTGAAATGCAGCTGGGCTACCTGCTTGTCACCAGTCAAACACATGGTATCATATGACATCACATTGAAAGTTCAAGCTGGGGTGGCAAAGGAATCAGATGCCCAAAGGCCTGTTTTTATTTCTACCACAATATTTTCAATTTTATGAAGGCAGATTTTGGAGCAGGCCAGTAGTAGATGGAACCTTCAGTGCGTACTTGGAACTATGCTTTGGTTGAATTTGTTGTAGAAAGATAACCAGTATGTGAGGAACTGGAGTGCAAAGCTTAATTTCCAAGAAGGATACCTTGCAGGTATACTAGATGCTAACTCTTCATTTCCAACATGCTAATCTTCTCTGTATCGTCCCAATTTTAGTATATGTGCTGCTGAAGTGAGCATGTTGGAAATTTAAAGAAGTAGAAGGCACCTTTCTTCATATGTGGTGGACATTGAAAAAAGTTAAAGTATACTGGGTATATTGGAGCGGAAATTTTTGTTGAGTATATTGAAAATAATTGTGCACAGTTAAAAACTCTGGCAGTATTAAAGTAATTCAACAGTATAACATATTTTGAACTGATGTAAGATGGGAAAATCAAATTGGATGAATATATTAAAATATGCAGGAATGGTGGATAAGTTAAATGAACCTTGGAAGGGGAGGGAGGGAGAGAAGTCAATGAACACATGGTATAATAAAAGATGTTTAATTTGAAATGTAAAATTTGAAATTTGAATAAAAAATATTATTTAAAGAAAATATGCTAACTCTTCAATAATCAAGGAGAATAACAGCATCTTGAAGAAACTGGATCCCACGTCAGTTTATTGCTCTAAGAAAGTGGAATCTCGGTTATCTTTAATTTTGTCATTGTTTTGTAGAACTAACTTGATGGCTGTATTACACTACTTCAGACAAAATTTAAGCCCAAGACACCACTGTGTCAGAAAACTTCTGATACAACAATGTGAATTTCCAATGGAAATGATAGGAGAGAAAAGCCTTGAGGAAAACCATATGTTCACATTTTAACATGAATAAGTCATCTCCTCTGTAAAATGTAACCATAATTTGGAACCCTTCCCAGGAGAATTGATGTCGTTTCCCTTTTCTTGTCTTCAGTGTAAATGATGAGAATCATTTTGCTTTGCTTAGGTTGTAGGAGCAAGCCTTTTAATCTGTCGGTCTTTCAATATAAATATATATATTTTTCATTTCCCCCCCAGAACAGGTGGGAAGGCTCCATTCTGCTTGTTAATTATTCTTTTAATTTCTTTTATGGCTTAGTCTAAGTATCTGAGGGCTGCAAATAAGTTTGTAGAGTGTAAAATGGAATGTTGGACATCAGTCTTGTTGCAAGCTACTCACCCAAGCCAAATAACAATTCCTTCTAGGTAAAGTAGCACATTGGGTCCAATACTCCAGCTGTCCTGTGACATGGGATTGTGTCTCTTGTGACCTAGTAAAAGTTAAGAGCAAGTGCATTTGGGGTGTTCCTGTAGAAGGCTGTATTGTTCCACCATTATCAGAATGCAGTTGTACCCTGTCAACAGGTACACTTGAACAAAATTTGTGGTTACAATCTCCATGATGAGCAATATTTTCTGATGACATCGACCTAATATTGCTGATGACTAAATGGAATCGGATTCTGTGAAAGAAAAGGAGCTTAAAAGTCACGGTTGAAACTGAGAAGCATACTTAAGGAAATAGTTTAGTAACGCTATCGATTTGGCTGGTGTTTACTGCATTGCTTTAGGATGTAATATATGACAGCCCTCATGTTATAATTCCCCCCTTCTGCGTTGGTGTGATGTGGCTCTGTTCTTTTCTTTTAAACAGGGTTTGTCCCAGATACCATTCCATTATCACAGGAGAGGCGTGGTTGCTGGTAAACATCTTGCAGGTAGGAAATCATCTATGAACATTCTAGGATGTTCACTTCTGGGATTCCCCCAGCATTTTAGCTAGAGCTGCTTCACATTTTGTACGAATCTTTTTCCATTGGCATACTCAAAGCATGTATACAGAGAGTTGAAAAATCCACATAAGCAATAATTACACTTTGATTGTCTACCCACATGCAAGTTGTTAACTATTAACTACTGTGTAGGAGTTTTGTAACATGGGGTGCTCATTTTCATAAATTTAGGTCAGAAAACTTCTTAAAGTTGCTTTGGAAATATGGAAAAATATGGAAAAATCATCAGTTTTAAACAGTTTTAATACAGGATCTTCTACAGGATCTTCATGGATTCCTTCTCCTTTCCTCCCTGAGTTATAAAGGGTGTTTGTTAAATATTAAAAATACAGCCTAATAAGACCTGCAATGCTGTCCTAGGGTTCTTTTGAGAAATTCACCCGTTCTCTGAGGAACACATCAAAGGCCCTTTATGAACAGTTGTTCACCCCATGCATGTCTCTCTCTTTCACCCACCCACCCTGTGAGAACTCTATGTGGTTGTCCACATTTCTGTCCTTAAAACCCTTTTGTGTGAAAAACTCAGACATTGTGTGTGTGTGTGTGTGTGTGTGTGTGTGTGTGTGTGTGTGTGTGTGTATAACAGATTCTAGCATAATACTTCCACAACTTCTAAATGCGGTAGCAGGAAAGATCAAGTGGATGACTCATTCTCAGATTGGATTGTAATTTTAGCTAAGAAAAACACATTCATGATGTTCCAACAGCTAACGCTTGTTGCAGGGATATTCTCTTGACGAGGGCTATCATCAATCCTTGCTGAACCTCTTTCATACTGCAAGATCTGTTACTGAGAAAAGCAGGTGTTGAAAGAGATGGTGCATATTACAAAGACATAAAACATTCCAGGAGTTGACTTGCAAAAAAGCAGAGCCAGCTGGTGGCAGAGGACAGTAAATTCAGTGTTATGTTGATCCTGCTTTGTTGGCAGACAACATCTGGGCAGCAAAGTTCACACAGCTGGATAAATGTTGCACCCTGTAGTTTCTTTTTCCACTTGGACTGAAATGGAGGTGTTGGGCATATAATCTGACCTGAACACGAGGCCAAGATGGTGCTGTGCAACAGTATTTCCATTCTGTCTGTATCTGTCCTCGTTTCCCCTCATCTCTGCCTCCTCGTTGAAACAGAGAATGGCGAGACAACTTGGTGCTTCAGATAAACAAGATATATAAAGCAGATGATGTAATGAACAACCTGCATTATTGTACATAACAATTGATCTGAATGTGGAATTTTGTAGACACACTTCCTTCTGGAAGAACGATTTGGAGAGCAAGCCGTAATCTTCCAGTGGCTCTTTGTTTTATTTCTCCATGTATTTACATATAAATGTATTTATACCTTGTATACCTGGTCCAAAAGCTAGACCACCCAAATTGAAATATGAACATAGAGCAGTGTAAGGCCAGGTGTCTTTCTTTAGACTGAGCCTGTCTCTTGTTCTACTTATACCACTTTTGCTGTATGCTTTTGCATGCTCATCTCAATGTATCTTCAACTGCTGCTGCTGCTGTTGTTGCCTTGGTCCCATAGCCATATTATATGGAGGAGTGGTAGCCTTCTGGCTACAGAAGATTGGGAAACACCATTCTAATGGACAGATGAGATCAGCCCAATCTCGTGCCTTCCAGATGTTTTGGAATGGAACAGATGGGAGTTAGAGTCCCAAACATCCTGTGGACACCAGAATTGGGAAGTGTCCCAGAAATAGACATCATGAATGAATGTAATCAGAGAGAGAGAGAGAGAGAGAGAGAGAGAGAGAGAGAGAGAGAGAGAGAGACTCTGGGCCAAATTTAGTGAAATTGTTCCATTAGTGGGAGCCAGCACAAGAGCTCCTGCTAGAGCAACAGGGCTTCCCCCCCTCACTCTTTTACACAGAATGATCAGTAGCAAGATACTTACATGTGCGTATGCACAAAAGGGGCACAAATCCATAATTTTGCAAGCTATCTAAATCAATGTGTAAATTAGGAACTTCCGTGAGAAATTACAGTGTGGTCTATTTTTGTGTTTGAGGATATATCTTCCAAGCAATGTAGAATCCTGATTATTGCACACCTCACAAAAAATTGTTTGCATAGAATTGTAGAGTTGGTAGGGACTCTTGAGAGCCATCTAGTCCTTCCCCCTGCAATGCAAGAATCTCAACTAAATCATGTGTATAGAATCATAGAATTGTAACGCTGCTCTTCTGTGACTGGTGTCCAAAGGGCAGAATCCTCTAGCTTCTCAAAGCGCATACTCCAAAACCACTATTGAAGACTGGACAGTCTTCTAGAATAGCATGTGATGCACCTGAAAAGGAGATCAGGACTCCCAATGCGCCTTCGGAAGCTATTTTCACATGGGCACTCTTTGGATAACAGCTTTTTTTTTTAATGTAGAAGAAACAAAAATGTTTCCCATTGCGCCATGTTGTGCCCCTGTCCTAGTCTTGATAAAGATTTTTAATGCTGTACTCTTGAAAGCTTTTAATAATTTGTACAGATTTATCATGGTCCTTTCCCAGGCAAATGGAAGTTTGTTCATTTCTTTTTCACATTCATTCATAAATACAATATTGTAGGGTACTTCCTACACCTCAGATGTGGGAGAGTTGGCATTATGTGATAGTTGATAGCTGTAGGTTGGCAAAAAGACAGCATTTTCCCTTCATCTTTTTCCTGCTTTCTAAATATGCCTGTTCACACTGCTGCCAGAGTCTTCTGCAGACCTCATAGTCAGCTAACAGGCTCATGTAGGTCTCAAAATGAAGACAGCTGGGCCAGATCATGCCAATTGCTATTCCCTTTCCCAGAGCCAGCCCACTTGTTGCTTCCCACTCTGAAAACATTCGGAGAGTTTGTCATCCACAGTAGTGGAAAAAACATATGGTGTTTTGAGCAATGACGATATCAACAAAGGAACTTTTCATTTAAGAGCAACGGGGATAGATATGCAATCTGAATTATTCATAAAGGGGGAAAATGGAATAGCAATTGAGATCACTAAATCTTACGGGGTTTATTCATTAACTATATTCAGCTGCTTATACTTTTGCACTTTCCCTTTCAACTGAAAAGTATCCACTTATTTTGGGCTTAATACGCACAGGTGAAACAAAAAGTGGAAAGAACCGAAACAAAAAGTGGAAAGAACCGAAATCGTTTGTACTTTTATATGCAAATATTCTGCCATGATAAATAGTGTAGTGGTAAATTTGGAGGTATAGGTGAGCATAATGGCATAACCCATTAAATTTGGAGGTATAGGTGAGCATAATGGCATAACCCATAACCATATTTCCAGGGCCACCATATTTCCAGGGCCAGGGTAGGAGGAGTCAGATTTACATGGGGCAGGGGGCAAGGCCAGCAGACTCTTACCTTTATTTTTAAAAAGTGAGTACATTGGACATCTCTGAAGAAAGTTAGGGCACAAAACATGAAGGTAGCTCTCATGCTTTGGTACTCTGCAGGCAGCACAATTCCTAAGGACACTTAATCACTTAAACACATGGGTGTCCATAGCTGGGTCTAAGCGGGGGACAAAGCTTCATAATTATGCAGGATAACCTCTACCTTGAATTTTGTGCACTTACAATATGATGCTTTTTGTTCAAAGGAGCCATGGAAACCGGTGCAAACATATGGCTAGATAATAAAGGAAGACAAATGGGTTTAATTTTTGCAGCTGTCATTTCCCAACTTCGCATAAGTAGGAGTGTGGTACCAGTCACCACTTGTGGCACTGCTGCCCAATCCTTAGTATGGTCTGATGTCATAGATCACCCACTCATGCATATAAACAAGGTTGTCTAAAAATATATTGGTTTATATTTTTAAGGATACAGAAAATGCATTGTGTTTGAAAAAATGTTGAATGCATTTTTAAAAGATAAAAAGGGGATTGCAGATAGCATGTGTTAGGGATTGAAATGTATTTGAACCCCTGGGACACTGTATGACTAACTACATGGTTCATCTATATTTAAGCAACTACGTGTTATCTTGCTATCCAGTTATATTCTTATTCCCATTTCTCTCTTCCACAATCAGCTTTTAATGCCCTGAATGTTATATACCAAATATGGTGGGGTGTTTTTTTGTTTTTTAAGAAGATAAATGGTGACCCATAAAATAGAACATTATTGTGTCAGGTAAAATATATAGGCTACAACACCCGAGTTACTGTCATGTATCATATTTGTTATTGGTATAAATACACTCCATTCCTTTATGGCTGGAATAACTGCAGGGTCACCATGGTTTAGCTAGCGAACATTAATGCAGTTCTCTTAGACCTCATGTGCAGGTGTTGACAGATCTTTGTTTTTCTTATGGCTTCTTCTAACAATTCAAAATTACAGGAAACGAGAGAGTTCTGAATTTGATCTCTTTAGCATTAATGGAGGAATGTACAAATGAGCCATCTGCAATGAATGCTGCAAGAATTTCTCTCCCTCTCTCTCTCTCTCTCTCTCTCTCTCTGTGTGTGTGTGTGTGTGTGGCAAGATAATTAGTTTTGAGAAGATTTGTGCAGCATTATGGCAAGATGGAGGAAAAATGGAAGATGTGCTATTATATATCAGTGTCTTGGAAAGACTGATATGAACAGCTGAGACCACACTGTGTGCACCAATGCTGATAAGTAATGTGCTTGCCTGATATGGGGACTGACTTGAGCTGCAAGATAGCTAGGCTCAGCATGAAAAACTAATATATATTTAGCTTTCCAGTTGCTTAAAAATGGTGTGTGTGTGTGTGTCTGTATGTGAACATTGTTTTGATTTCATAATCTGATGGGACTGAAGTGCAAAGATAATTGGACATCAAGGCAGAATGAGGGAAATGGATAGTTTGAACGGAAGCAAACATTAAACGAACCCTGATTAAAACAGAAAAGGGGAGCTGTTTGCCTCCATTGTCTAGACTAGTGTCCACTGCCGTTTTATCATGTAAGGGACCCTCACACCGTGTTTGCTGACATTCCATCACTAGCTGTCGCTCCACTGTATCCACTGCAAAGAGTGTTAAGTAAATGGAAGTGATAACTCCTCACAAGAGAGCTATCAACAAGTGAGGAATTTCATCTGTTCGTAGGATATGGAATTCTATCTCTGGAACTAGACCACCCTTGGATAGGCAAGATTGTATTCAATTGAAACTATGTTGGTGGCATGGCTGAATCTCTGCTCTGTTTTTCGGTTCAGACAGCCATGAGATTAGGCCTGTTTCAAGCTGTCTTGTTTTCACGGTTGTGCTCCTTCTTCTGATCCTGATCATTAAGAGCTTAGGTTTCTTCTTGAAATATTAGTATTTGCTGTCACTACACCTTTCCTCCGGTTTGCCCCACCCCGCAAATCAAGCAACCAACTTATCCTTTAGATTCCAGAATGCTTGAATAGTATTTCCATCTCAAATACCGGTTTCAGTAGTATACTTGTTACACTTGGCTTATTTTAATTGACACACTTCTTTGTGTACTTCTGGTCAAAGGAATGTGCTAGTAAGTTGGCAAAAGGAAAATGAATGATGGCACATTCCAGAATACCAGTCACGTTTGCAGCAATAAAAAGAAGCACTGTCTGGGCTAAGGAATCTCAAAGGCTATGGTTACAATAGTGGATATAGTGGTAATACACCTAAATAAGAATCACAGAATCATAGAAGTTTAGAGTTGGAAGGGACCCTAAGGATCATCTAGTCCAACACTCTGCAATGCAGGAACATGTAGCTGTCTCATGCGGGGATTGAACTTGCAACCGTGGCATTATCAGCACCATGCGCTAACCAACAGAGCTATCCAGGCTGTCTCAAAATGTAAAACATTTTGCAGAGCACATGTAGCTTGTAAGGTAATGGGTACACTGTGCACATTCACATCTTTAAGTGGGTATTTGTGCCTCACATATATAAACTGAAGCAGGGGAGAATATTTATCCTCCCCTTTTCATGCAACCATTCATCATCTTGGAATGACTTTTGGAGGATAGGCATAAAGTGTTTATGTCTTTCCTTTAAAGATGATGTCTGAACAAAAGAGAAAAAGCCCTTGGCTGTTTCTTTCTTAAAGGAAAGGCAAAAAAATCCTCAAAATGCTTCCACTTAAAAATGAATTAAATATTTATTGGGAAGGGGTTAGGGTGTCCTCCACATTATAAAAATGGCTGGGCAGCATACTTTGTGGCACCAAATTTAAACATCCTAAGCTAGGCACAGATGAAATTTATTATGTGAACCTCAGCAGAGCTTTGCTGGATCAGACCAAAGGTTCATCTAGTTTAACATCCTGTGTTTCACAGTCACCAGACTGATGCCTATGGGGAGTCCATAAGCAGGGCATGAGCACAGTGGCATTATCTTGCTGCTATTTCACAGCAGATGCTTTTCAAAGGCAGGCTACCTCTGATTCCAGAGGTAGAATGCAATCATCATGGCTAGTAGCCACTGATAGCCTTATTGTCTGTGAATCTGCCTAATCCCACTTTAAATTCTTTATGTTTGTGGCCATTACAATACCTTGTAATTTCCTGAATCCAACTTGGATTCTTATTTAAAAAACTGGTGTTATGTTTGCCACTTTCCAGTCATAAGTATGGAGGCTGATCTTAGGGATATTTCACATTTGATTCTTTGGGCGGTGAATACAACCTGGACCAAGTGAAACTTAATTTCCAGCTTGTCAATAAGGACTAGAACTTTTTCTCTTGTCCTCATACTTGTCTTGGATCTTATGACTCTCTTCTTGGAAATGTCAGTTCAGGCATCTTCTACGTATTCTGCAGTGAAGACAGGAGCAAAAAATTAATTCAGTTTCTCTGAATGTGGAGCCGAGTAGGAAATTAAACCCCAAACTTGGTTAAGCAAAGAACTTTGGATTTAAGGAGATTTTGTCTTATTGACTTCTCTGTGCCTGCAGGTTGTCTCAGATCTGAGAACTCCAGCTTAACTGGAAAATGGATCAGACTGGCAAATTGATTTTCTTGCATTCTCACATGACTCCTAAAGGAGATATCTAATAATCTGAAACCTCGCTCCATAAATACCCTGCTTCCTGCTGGCCCAGAGGACCACTTGGGAGTTCAATACAGTAAAGTACAAGCCACATCAAAGCATATTATACTCTTTCCCTAAAACGTATGTATTTAATTTTAGAAGGGAACGGAAAGTTAAGCAGGCACTTGGAAAAATTGTCTTCCAAACTTGATTGATACTTTAAAAAGGGGTGGGTGGGTGGGAAGCATAATCAACACATTTTTCAGCCAGCGCCTTAAAGAACAGAGCTATGACAGTCTGCAATTTTGAGGCAATTCATAGCGTTATGGTCAATTGATTTTATGTGCCTGTGGGCTTGATTATAATAACTTGTAATCATTATTGGAATGCATATTTTGTGGAGAAAGAAACTAATCAAAACCTTCTAACCCAAAGAAAACTACAAGTAAAGAACGAAACACTATATAAAGACTGCTGTAAGATCACATGATAATGAAGTGCATCCGTTGGTATTTAAGGTGCTTAAATAATTGAACTTTGGAAAATAGTCTTGGACGTAAAATGCAATTTCTAGTCTTAATGTGGGGCTAAGGGGGTGTGGAGTGGTGGATCCACTCCTGCATTTGAAACCCTGTTGCCAGCAATGTGGTCCCTACTAGCTCACCAACCTTAGTGTGCTGTAGCTGAGGGATCGGGCCCTTTGGGATTCATGGGGCTTTAGATCCAGTGGTGTCCCATCTCTGATCTCCGTATGCTCCATTTCATGCAGTAATGCTGGTGGGGGGACCTGCTGCTGGCAGCTTACCACCCATCTGGGCATCACCTGAGACATCTACCACAGTGGACTCCCTCTGTCCCAAGTGGTGCTCTTCTCTGCCGATGGGATAAACCTATACGATCCCATCCTCCTGAACCACTGACGTTTGCATGTGCTCCAAGTCTCATAAAGTTGGACCATTTCAGTTGAAACCTGTCATAGGATTAATTTCAAGGGACTTGAGTACTTGATATTTTGTGTGTGGGAGGGGGAAACTTATAATTGACTTATAATTTCACAGTCCTTTTTCACTGAAGGGTTGTAGCTTTTAACTAAGCATATTGCATGTAAATATAGTGTGTGTATATATATATATTGGAATGAAGGTCAGTGATTTTTGGACTGAAACAAAAAGTAGTATATGAAACAAGATACCTTTTTTCCTGAATTTAAGAGTGTTATCACACACGCTGTTGAGAAACTAGTCCATAAGTGTCAGGAACTGCTCATTACCGTCTCATGTGGTGAGCCGTGTAACTGCAACCTCTCAGAGAAGAACCTGTCAGATCTGAACCGAGGTCTATCTTCCTAGGTTTACCATTATGTCCTCCTGGGCAGGAATGAGTATAAAGCACTCCATTTTCCAGCTGAATAAACTTTCTCAAACAACAAAAGTCTACCAGCACAGGGGTCAGCAACCTTTTTCAGCCATGGGCCGGTCCACCGTCCCTCAGACCATGTGGTGTGTCGGATTATATTTTTTGGGGGGGAAATAATGAATTCCTATGCCCCACAAATAACCCAGAGATGCATTTTAAATAAAAGGACACATTCCACTCATGTAAAAACACGTTGATTCCTGGACCGTCCATGGGCCGGATTGAGAAGGTGATTGGGCCGGATCTGGCTCACAGGCCTTAGGTTGCCTACCCCTGCTCTAGCATGTCTCATTTTCCATCTTGCTCCTTGGTTCTGACTCCTTCCTGCCTTGTTTTCTGCTTGCCCTTGCTGCCCATCCTTTGAGTTGATCTTTGCTGCCCATTTTTGATAGCAGGACAGGATTATGCATAAGCTTCTCTGCATGGATGCACTTGCCACATTGCACTTGTATAGCAGTTCAGGGCAATTAGGTGGCATCTAATAGAATATGGGCTCTGTGATACGTAAGCACATAGAATTGTCTGAGTACTTTGTATGTGTGGCAGTAAAAACCATGACAGCTGCACTCACAGCCTGAACTCATCAGTGGAACATTTGTTGAAAATTATAGGGCCAAGCAAGAATTTTGAGAAGAGGTTAAATGGCAGCAGGGGTTGGGGAGAGAGGATGACAGAAATGACAAGGTATGGCAACAGTTTAATTTTGTCAGAATTTGGTTCACTCCTCTTTGTTCTCTTTAGGCACAGACTTGGAGTTCCTAGATAACTCTGCAGTAAGCAAAACTTTCAGCAGTGCGGTATTCTCAAATTAGGGTTGAGTTTTAGCATTGCTGTCTTCCTTGGGACCAGTGTATCTTTAACTTGCTTTCAGTAGAGCATTCTGGCTGTTGAGGAGCACATAGAAGACTTGTTTTTTTGTAGGGCTTGCTGGCTGGTTTCACTAGATTCCCTTGAGAGCAGGCTGGTCATTCCTGAGAATGCTGTGGGAATGTTGAGCTGGTTTAAATACTTGCAACACAAGTCAAGATCATAGATAGCCCAAATTTAGTGGTTTTTGCCTTTGACCGGTTTCAGACGTAGAGGGAGTGCAAGAGCTTCTCCACTCCATACAGCTGCATTTCAACGTAACCTTTGCATAGTTTGTTCAAAAATTGCACAGCTGATTGGGGGCCCTATGAAACCACAAGGTTAGAAGAAAATCTTGACCTTTTCGAACTCTTTCTGCACATCTAATTTATTGTGCTTTGTAAGATTTAATTAGATAGGTTTTATCTTGTTGCTTCACAGCAGAATGTGTGCCTTGGCTTTCCTAAGCCTAACTTTCCATTCGCGCAGGCTTGAACTTGGAAAACATGTTTGCTTTTATGAGTGCTTCCTCTCCAACTCATAATTATATTTGCCTTTCATCCCATTTGGAATTTCTCATATGTTTGATTCCTTCAGCAATGAATATGATTGGGGAAGGTATGCAGCACTTGCTTGCAGCAGCTACTTCAGCTATTCTGCCTTTATTACACATTCATCTGCTTGCTTCTTTTCTGGAAGCTTATTAACCCACTCGCATGACACAGTCCTTCCAGTAAGGCAGTGCCAAATGGTATAGCAGCATGCCAGAACACTTTAGAAATGAGCATGCTTTTTATTCTTCCAGGGATTAAATAGAATGACTTCCTTCATCTAATATTTATGCCCCAGTCGGTTCAAAATTCCTCTTCGTATTTTATTTTTAAAAGAAGTGAAAGGAAGAGATGTGCACCATTTTTACCATCATCATCATCATATTGTTTTAGAAATTAGTTTTAAGGATTGCTGCACAAATACCTTTTTTGGGGGGTCTGCATGCTAAAAACATAAGCTGTGAGGAGAAACAAGGGAGTTTTTGAAATATGTGTACCATGACTTGACAGAAAGATGTGTGTAAATGCCAGGGAAGCTATAATTGGCCAGGGACCACCAGCTCATGTACATATCTTAAAAAACATGTGTGCATGTTCCATATTGAGTGAAGCAGCCTTGAGAGAAGGAGGAATGCTTGGAGCTCTATGATGTTTTAGGGGTGAATGTTAGAACTATTGCAGAGTTATCGCTACTTGTGACTGTTTGACCTGGCTTCATGTCAGAGCTGTTAACCTCTAAATAGCACAGGTCCCCCCCCCCTTCTTGTTCTTTTTTAAAAAGAATGTGTTCTCTCTCCCTTTAGAAAACTCCTCATTAATGTAATTTATGGAAACCTTAGTCCCTGAACCAGAAGCTTTCCTCGGTTCTAGGAACTGCATCAAAAAGGGTATGAGATATACTCAGCTTCAGGCTGAATGCAACTGTCAGCTACCCTGGTTTGCCTTATTTGTTGCTATTAATTTATTATTTAGGTTTGTACCCATCCCTTCAAAAGCATTATCAGGGCAACTGATGATAAAATATTGAAAGCACCACAAATTAAGAGTTACATCACCATAAACTGAAAAACAGCAACACTGTAGAAGCAGTATTCGCAAAGCACAGACCAATGCAAGTTTTTTAACCCTGGAAAATAAGAAAGGCCTTCAACTGGTGCCTAAATGAGGACCCAGATGAGCCTCTCCTGGAAAAGGACACCAAAGATCTCTCTTTTTTGTATTGCCACATGTTGGGGGGCGGGGGCGGGGAGGTGCCTGGAGATTTTGAAGTCCGGGCAGGACCATGTTGAGACTGGTGATCTTTCAGGCCTTGTATCCTGAGCAAGGCTGGAGGAACTGCAAGGGCTACAGAGTTTGGGCCCACTGTGGCACTGGTGAGCGCACCTGTGTGTAAAGGTTGTGATGCAAGCCCCAGGCTCTCCCCCACAGCTCAGCATGTGCCTGCTCTTTCATTAATGCAGTTGACTTATTTACGGGTTTCCAGTCCCTTATTTCTTTCAGCCAAAGCCCCCAAAGCGGCTCACAATAAGGTATAGAATTAATATGAAACTTCTTCTTTTTTAATTAAAAAAAAAAAGCAAAATAATCATGCTCTGCTTACTTCACTTCTCTGAGTGGTGAGAAATTCTATGGGAACAAGTTTGGCTTCCCTTTGAAGGAGGTTAATGGAAGGGAATCATGTTTCCATTTGTTTACCAATAAACAGCTTGAGTCTCCTATTGGATTTTGAGGGAGAGACATCACTGAACCCCAGAATTTTCTCTTTTCTTACATAGGCCAAAAACGCAATCTTCCCTATCTTGTCCTTGGTGTCCTGGTAAAAAAACTGTACTCTACTGTTTATTTACCCAGACACAGAGCTTCATTACTCTCTCTCTCTCCCTCTCCTTTTCAAATGCCTCCTAGCCACGCAAAAGACTTGAGGAAGATCCAGCAACTGAACGCCATCTACCCATTTCCTTGGCAAAATACCGGTACATGCTTGACAATTTTGCCAGGACAACTAAGAGAATTTGCAGTAGTGTTTTTGATTCTGTTAACTGCCTCCTATACACCCCCCAAGTCTTAAAACACAGAACACATCCTTTAAAAAAAGTCTCCCAACTTCTTACATCTAAAAGCCAGAAGAGAAAATTTTTCATTGTCCTCCCATTAATGCCATATTTGTTTGTGTATTTAATTGCTTGGGGTCTGGGGACAGGTTACAACAATTTAAAAACACAATATTGCAAAATACAGATTGCAATCGAGACTAGAATGTATCCTTCTATTAGGTGTGAAAGATCTGGGTAAAAAGGTACATATTCCCCATATGACTAAAGTATTGTAAATAAAGGGAAGGGAATTTCACACCGCCAACCCGCTGATCAAAATTGGGATGCTCATTTTTGTGTGTGTCCCAAGCTCTTGCAAGAGCCAGTTGACTTGTGCAAGACCAAAAACCGAGTGTCTTTTTGGTCCTGCATTTTGGTGTGAGATAGCTGACTTACGTGAGACCCCAAAACAGGGTGTTCTGGGATCCAGCCAGAAGCTGTGATGACTTCTATAATGCCAGGATGTCCCACTCAAATTGGCACAGTTGAGGGATATGTTTAGGTATGGCCAAAGAAGTTGCACTCTCCTGACCCCTTTCAAAGCTTCTGAGTGTGGTGGAGCTACCAAGAGGACCCACTCAGTGGATGGTCCAGGAGGATCTATAGGGAAAGAAGGAGGCCTTTCATATTAAGTTGGGCTGAGGAATTCCATACTGAGGTGAACCACCATCAGGCAAGGGAAGAGGCATCCTCAGATTGATAGGCAGCCTCAGAGCACAGTGACAGAAGTCATATTTGGGGTGTGTGCATGTGTATGCGTGTTATCTTATGTGTACTTGGAGTAGGTACAGCATATAGTTTGCAGCAGGAGGGGTTAACCTGTGGCTTTTTGGATGTTGTTGGACTCCAGCTCCCATTGGTCCAGGCTCCAAGGCCATTGGTTAGGGATGATGTGAATCCAGCAACATTGGAAAGCTCACAGGTTAGCCATCCCTTGCTTAGAGTCTGCAGTTGAGTGGTGTGAAATGAACCCACAACTTGTAGTAAGTTTACCTTAAGATCCCCCTTTGGTTTTAATTCATTTTCCATTCTGATATTGGTTGGCTTTGAACTGCAGTGGAAGTTTGGTTTTGTTTTGACTTTATTCTAACTCAGCAGGAGGCTGTCTCCTTATACATATGCAACGTGTTTGCAAGAGAGATTTTTTTCCTACTATAAATGTGAGGGTTTAAAAAGGCTTGTGTTTTTGCTGGTTGATGCCCACAGTTGAAAGGCTGGATACATGATGTGGTTTTGTGAGAAGTGGAGCTGAGGAAGTGTAGCACACAGGGATGTTTTGATTACTGTTTTTTCTATTTAGAGCGGAGTCTTGCTTTGAAAATACTCGGTGTCTTTTAAACGGCCACACTTGGTGGTGCAGTTCAAAACAGCAGGGGTGAAAATGCTAGGGAAAATACTACCTGCCACTGTAAAATGCTATCTTTCAAAATACCTGCCCCATTAACCTGGAGACCTGTCTAACAGAGAGCTGTAATTTGACCCAAGCGCTTTCAGATGCACCATTCTCCTTAATTCCAGGGAGGAAGTGAAAACTGCAATTCTGAGATAAGTTCCATAGCAGTTCTTTTTTTCTTTTGAAAATGTGGCCCAGGGTGTCCACCTTCTCTAAGTGGTGCAGGAAGGAAGGAGACACACTGCAAGCATCACACAACTACCTGCTTTATTCTTGCATTAAATTAACTTTTAAAAATACATATTTAAATTCCTGTTCATGTTGCAGTTCTCTCTGTTCTCTTTTTATTCGCTTTGTCCCCTCCCCACTGCCCCCCGGTCCCCTTTCTGTCCTTTGTTCCTTTTCCAAAATTAGATTTAGAAAGCCTTAGAACTGCAACTACCTCCTCAGGGAAGGAAAGTCTTCTGTACTGAAATACTTTTCTCAGCTCCAGTTCCTGCAGTATCTTTTTCAATAGCGTATGCAGCTGCTTCTCAATGCCTAGCTAGTAGGAACGGTTGTATAGGAGAGGGGAAATATATCTGCACAGAGACATTTGTAGCTGTAGTTAACAATTATGTGTCAGCATTTCCACTGCAAACCCTCCTCCCAAGAGTTTGTGATTCCTGCCATTAGAATTTTGCTACAACCCAAAACTTGGCATTTCATACTTGGATCCGGAATGACTTTTTGATTTTTAACATAATATTGAAGCCAAAGCAATGCACTACAAACTATTAGGCTGATGCAAATAGTGTTAAGAAATTCATGCTTTTTAAAAGTAGCATCCTTGCACGATACCATGCCAGAATGTAGACTAATAGTTGAAGGCAATCTGAAGCGGAAAGGCATATACAGCCCAGTAGTTACTGTATATACTCGAGTATAAGCCGACTTTTTCAGCACATTTTTAATGCTGAAAAAGCCCCCCTCGGCTTATACTTGAGTGAGGCAGGCGGTGGTGGGACGAGCGGCCCGAAAGGAGCCCTTTCTTGCCGCTGGTCCCTCCACCACCACCTGCCTCTTGCAAGGGCAGGCACAGGAGCCGCGGTTGGGAGAGGCGCTGCAGTGCGCCTCTCTCAACTGTGGCTCCTATGTCTGCTCTTGTGAGTGACGGCGAGCAGCCTTATGGGCTGCTTGTTCTTCCTCCACCGCTGCCGCCACCACCAGGTTTGTGGTGTGGTGAACCAGCTTATACTCGAGTCAATAAGTTTTCCCAGTTTTTTGTGCTGAAATTAGGTGCCTCAGCTTATATTCAGTTCGGCTTATACTCGAGTATATACGGTACTTTATGCAAGTACAGTGGTACTTTGGGTTACATATGCTTCAGGTTACAGACTCCGCTAACCCAGAAATAGCACCTCGGGTTAAGAACTTTGTTTCAGGATGAGAACAGAAATCATGCAGCGGCGGTGGCACGGTGACAGCGGAAGGCCCCATTAGCTAAAGTGGTACCTCAGGTTAAGAACAGTTTCAGGTTAAGAACGGACTTCCAGAATGAATTAAGTTCTTAAGCCGAGGTACCACTGTAATGCTGACAGTTGAATGGACACAGAGACACTCTCTCCCTTTTAGGAGCATTTCTGGAACCTAGCTTACATTAGAGAAATCTGATTAATGTGAATGGCTTACATTCTGGGGAGTGACAAAGAATTTAGACCTTCTCTCCCATGTCAAACTGGCAGACACTGCAGATTAGTGACTGTTAGCATGCAGGCATTTCTAGGTAGAGTTTGCACTTTGCAAGTGGGATATCATTATCATTATTATTATTATTATTACTACTACTACTACTACTATTATAAAAATGTATAGGATCTGATTCAATTTTGGTTGAGATATGCATGTAGCAAAATGAATCTTTTGCTCACCTTGCTCTTCTCTCCTGTTTTTATTTGTTGCATTTTTTATTGGATACATTTATTTGCTTGCCAAAACTTTATTTGATGCATTTATTTGCTTGCCAAACTAAAAATGGTTTGAGATTTGAAGTTCCGTTGCAGATGAACCACAACCACTTTTTATTATGTGAATTGGCCCTAACTATCAGCTCTGTCTATCTTCTTCAGTAGTAACTGCAGTAGTAGTATGTGTGAATCCCATATAAAGAACTACTCAGCTCTACTTCCTTTATATCTGCAGGTGAGGCAGTGGAAGTGGTGGACCAGTGTCTTGCCTCGGTAATCGACTGGATGAGAGCTAACAAGCTAAAACTCAATCCAGATAAGACTGAGGCACTGAGGTGGTTCCCTGGACCAGATGGGTGGGAGATCACCTGTGCTTAATGGGGCTACACTTCCTCTGAAGGAGCAGGTTCATAGCTTGGGGGTCCTCCAGCATCCTTTGCTGTCACTCAAGGCTCAGGTGGCCTCTGTGGCTCAGGAGTGCCCTCCACCAGCTTTGGCTGGTGGTCCAGGTACGCCCCTATCTGAACACGGATAGCCTAACTACTGTTGTCTATGCTCTGGTAACCTCAAGGTTAGATCACTGCAATGTGTTATATGTAGGGCTGTCTCTGAAGATGGTTCGGAAACCTCAGTTAGTGCAGAATTCAGCGGCCAGGTTGCTCACTGGAGCGAGATGGTTTGAGCATATCACATCGATCCTGGTTCAACTGCACTGGCTACCAATTAGATCCCGGGCCCAATTCAAAGTGCTGGTTTTGACCTATAAAGCTGTTAATGGCTCAGGACTGCAATACCTCAAGGACCGCCTCTTTCCATATGAACTTACCCAGACCTTGAGATCATCTTCTGAGGCTCTTCTTTGTGTGCCTCCTCGAGAGGTCCAGAGGGTGGCAACACAAGAACGTCTGTGGAATGCCATCCCTAGGGAAGTTCACCTGGCACTGTCATTATATACTGTTAGGAGCCAGGCAAAAACATTCCTTTTTAACTAGGCCTTTTGTTGATTTGATTGCCATTCTATGCCCTTTTAAAATGTGTGTTTTTTGGGGTGCGGGTTATTGGGTTGTTGCTTTTATTTTGATTATGTATTTTGTTGTTTTGTATTTTGATTTTGTTCTGTGAACCACCCTGAGACCTCCTGGTATAGGGAGGTATATAAATTCAAATCATCATCATCATCAGCAGCAGCATCCATGGGGCTATGGGGCCATTTAAAATCTGACCATGAAGGACTGACTATATCTGGATTTTCAACATAACAGCACATTCCTGCAACTTGGATCAATTTTCCTTCTTCTTGTTGTTCTTCTTCTGGACACTTTTAATTTGCACAAAAAGTAACTTTGGAAAGAAATCAGATATGTACTTAAGCATCTGTTCCGAAGCTTTGTGAATTTACTTTCTCTCTTTAAAATTCACTAGTCAGGGGAAGGGAAGGGGAAAGAGAAATATGCTTTCCAGCTTGCATTTTGACAGAGGTAACAACAAGCAAATAATTGAAAGGCTGGGTTTTCCCACATAAAATTGTAGCTCTTTTGAGGGCCAAATTCTCAGCAGCCAGGAATCGCTATATATGAAAGACAAGCTGAGTTGCAAATTGGAATGGGGGTCCGTTTTGAAGTGTGTTGTGCTCCATGCTGGTAAGCAGAGCCAGTAGTTGCCTAGACATGCCTGCTTCACAGAGCTGTTAGATGCTTCCCACTGTTTCTCAGTCCCAGGGAAGTATGCATTATTATTATTATCATTATTATATATTTCATATTTATAGTCTGCTTTTTTGCCCAAAGGTGCTTAAAGTAGCTTGCAACAGTTATGCAGCCATTGGGTATGCGAGTAAAAGCCCTACGAAGACTGTCTGGGTATTGCCAGTAAGTTAGTTAGTTCCACAGCAATCCAGAACTGAAAATTTTTAAACATAAGATTGCAAGAGTGTTTGTTTTAGTGATAGATGCAGATAGTCATCTAGGAGGGGAGGAGGAGAATGTGTATAATTTGCATGGCAAATATGTAAAGGATGATGCAGCTTTGAGACATAGTTACTTGGCCACTGCCTGCATGGAGTCATAGAAATAATCACAGCCCTTTGGAGCAGAGTAGGGGTAGAAGTGGAAGGATCATTAGGCGCGAGTGATCATGCTCTTCTGAAGTTTACTATACAGCGGAAAGGAGCAGCCAAGCATACTAGGACTCAATTTCTTGACTTTAAGAAAGCCGACTTCATAAAACTTAGGGAAGTGCTGGGTGAGATCCCATGGACAGTAATACTAAAAGGAAAGGGAGTTCATGATGGCTGGGAGTTTGTTAAGAGGGAGATAGTAAAAGCACAACTTCAGGCAATACCAATGAGACGGAAACATGGAAGGTGCCTAAAGAAGCCAGGGTGGCTATGTAAAGAACTTTTAACTGAGTTAAGATTAAAAAAGGATGTGTAGAAAAAATGGAAAAGGGGGGAAACCACCAAGGAGGAATTCAAACAAATAGCCAGTACGTGTAGACACAAAGTCAGAAAAGCTAAAGCACAGAATGAACTCAGGCTTGCTAGGGAGGTTAAAAGCAACAAAAAAGGCTTTTATGGGTATGTTCGTAGCAAAAGGAAGAACAAAGAAAAGTGGGGTCACTCAGAGGAGAAGATGGTGAAATACAAACAGGGGACACAGAAAGGCCTGAACTCCTCAATGCCTTCTTTGCCTCAGTCTTCGATAAAGAAAACAATGCCCAACCTGAAGAATTTGGAGCAAATGATTCAGCAGAGGAAACACAGCCCAGAATAACTAAGGAGATAGTAGAAGAATACTTGGCTAGTTTAGATGTATTGAAGTCTCCAGGGCCAGATGAACTGCATCCAAGAGTATTAAAAGAACTGGCAGATGTGATCTCAGAACCACTGGCAGTCATCTTTGAGAATTCCTGGAGAACAGGCGAAGTCCCGGCAGACTGGAGGAGGGCAAATGTTGTCCCTATTTTCAAAAAGGGGAAAAGAGAGGACCCAAATAATTACCGCCCAGTCAGTCTGACATCAATACCAGGGAAGATTCTGGAGCAGATCATTAAGCAAACAGTCTGTGAGCACCTAGAAAGGAATGCTGTGATCACCAATAGTCAGCATGGATTTCTGAAAAATAAGTCATGTCAGACTAACCTGATCTTGTTTTTTGACAGAATTACAAGCCTGGTAGATGAAGGGAACGCAGTGGATGTAGCCTACCTTGATTTCAGCAAGGCATTCGACAAGGTGCCCCATGATATTCTTGTAAAGAAGCTGGTAAAATGCGGTCTTGACTATGCTACCACTCAGTGGATTTGTAACTGGCTGACTGACCAAACCCACAGGGTGCTCATCAATGGTTCCTCTTCATCCTGGAGAAGAGTGACTAGTGGGGTGCCACAGGGTTCTGTCTTATTCAACATCTTTATCAACGACTTGGATGATGGACTCAAGGGCATCCTGATCAAATTTGCAGATGACACCAAACTGGGAGGGGTGGCTAACACCCCAGAGGACAGGATCACACTTCAAAACAACCTTGACAGATTAGAGAACTGGGCCAAAACAAACAAGATGAATTTTAACAGGGAGAAATGTAAAGTATTGCACTTGGGCAAAAAAAATGAGAGGCACAAATACAAGATGGGTGACACCTGGCTTGAGAGCAGTACATGTGAAAAGGATCTAGGAGTCTTGGTTGACCACAAACTTGACATGAGCCAACAGTGTGACGCGGTAGCTAAAAAAGCCAATGCAATTCTGGGCTGCATCAATAGGAGTATAGCATCTAGATCAAGGGAAGTAATAGTGCCACTGTATTCTGCTCTGGTCAGACCTCACCTGGAGTACTGTGTCCAGTTCTGGGCACCACAGTTCAAGAAGGACACTGACAAACTGGAACGTGTCCAGAGGAGGGCAACCAAAATGGTCAAAGGCCTGGAAACAATGCCTTATGAGGAACGGCTAAGGGAGCTGGGCATGTTTAGCCTGGAGAAGAGGAGGTTAAGGGGTGATATGATAGCCATGTTCAAAAATATAAAAGGATGTCACATAGAGGAGGGAGAAAGGTTGTTTTCTGCTGCTCCAGAGAAGCAGACACGGAGCAATGGTTCCAAACTACAAGAAAAAAGATTCCACCTAAACATTAGGAAGAACTTCCTGACAGTAAGAGCTGTTCGACAGTGGAATTTGCTGCCAAGGAGTGTGGTGGAGTCTCCTTCTTTGGAGGTCTTTAAGCAGAGGCTTGACAACCATATGTCAGGAGTGCTCTGATGGTGTTTCCTGCTTGGCAGGGGGTTGGACTCGATGGCCCTTGTGGTCTCTTCCAACTCTATGATTCTATGATTCTATGAACTAGGCAGCTTAGCAAATTCTCCCACTGTGGAGAAGCTGATAGTGCAAGAGCTATCTCACCTCCTGAAAAGGAGATGGAAAATTATCTCTCTGCCTAAATGAAGCTTCCAAACAGTCATCAAGGGTAGCTCCATGTACAGGGTAGTCTAAACAGTATGTTTCTGGAGTGTGAATTACTGTTGCTGGATGATTTATGGAATGCACTTTAGAATATGAAATGTTAATACAGATGTGGTGTTTTTTTATTTAAAAAAGTACATTTTGATGTGAAGAATGTTTTGCATTGTATCAAGATGGTGTACTTGTGAGACAATGTTTGCTTGTTGTACACATTCATATTAATACATTAAATATTAAAAAACTAAAGCATTTCAGCTGCAGGCTATACAGAGCAAATATTTATAAGAGTGATCTTAGATCATTATAAATGGTAAAATGCAGATCTTGTTCTAACAAGGTAGAAGGAAGTTGTTATGCACAACTTCCAGTATTCTCAACTATCAGACACTTACTTTAAGTGCCAAGGTTTCTACTTTGGATGGAAATTATTCAAGGTAGGACGCAATGTACTACTGAATTGCAGTTAATCGTTTTTCATTATATTCAGTTTTTGTATTGGAGACATTTTGCCTTGAGAGGTATTCTATAGGAAATGCAGGAAGAAGCAGCAGGTTTCACATATTCCATTTTTAACATGAGTGCATAGGGCAAGAAGCAGCTTTGTTTTTAGATACTGTGAAGTTTAGGCCAGTTCTATTATTTTCTATTGCTTTCTTCACTTGCGGGAACCCACTCATGTGACCAATGCAATGTATGAAACAGGAGCTTAGGGACCTTGAATATGGTACTTTCCATGGTGTCTAAAACTCCAAGATGTACCATTCAGATTGTCAAAGTCAGCTCTGGTTGATACTGGTCAGCTTCTGGCTCATTAGGTACAAGGCTCTTGCAAGTGGACAGTGCCCATGTAAAGAGAATAAAACAACAGTATATGTAGTGATGGGATTTTATCATAATTATTAGAGGCCTCCTGCAACAGATAAATGACCCTGGCTTGATCCATTTAAACTTCTGTGGCATGAATGCCCGTTCCAAGTGGCTGGGATCCCATGTCCCATATTTAGAACCAGGAACCAAGTGGTTTGAGTGGGTGATGCAGCTGCTATTTATGAAAAAGTTGCTTTCCCTGGGTGGAAATGATGATGTCATGGGCAAGTAACCACATCATCCACCCAACCACACGGTATCTCATTACAGAACTGACTGTAGAAGCAAGTAGATGAAGCAAGTGAAACATATTGGTAACCTTGTGCTTAAGGTCAGAAGCACAGGGAAAGTGTTGTAGTCATGTGGTAGAGCACATGCCTTTCATGCAAAATGGCTTGGATACAATCTCCAGGTACAGTTCAGAAAGACTCATGTCTGATGAACTCTGAAGAGCAACTATCAATGCCGACTACAGTTAGGGAACTTCTGTCCCGTGGCCCTAATTAGGCCTCTCCATTTGGCCCACAAGGCTGTTTTGGGCCAAGCCATGGCCACCTACCTGATGTCATATGTGACATTAGGTGTTAGATAGTTAAATATGTAGTCGAGTCAAAGGGGAGTTACAAAGGCAGATTTGGGGGTGTCTGGTGCAAAGCCCTGTGCACAGCACTCTACATACAGCTGGCTGTCAGGGCTTGCAAAATGCCTCAGACACTTTGACTTAAAAGAAACATTTTTAACAGAAAGTGGAGAAGATGGATGTTATCATGGGCTGAATGTATTTAAATTTATATAAATTTATAATATATTTAAATTTTAAAACTGGCAGATGGAAAACCGGAAGCCCTTTTTATCTTTTTCTAATGTTTCTTTTATTTGTCTTTCTTTCCTTTCTTTTTCTTCTCTTTCCTTTTTTCTTAATGATTCCTTTTTCTTAGGAGTCCTATCCAGGGGGCCTTTATTACGGCCCAGGGATTGTATATTTATAGGGGTGGGAGTGAGGGAAATGTCTGTCTCCCAGGGTGAGCAACTGGGATGAGAAAGGAAATATCCCAAGTGAGAGCTCAGAGGGACTACTGCCTTCTGTGAGTGCTATCGGCTGAGAACTACCCTTAAGAGAGGACTCTGTATTCTATCTATTCTATTTGCAATTTTTGTAGCTGTTATCTTAATGTAGTATGAATTTTTAAAAATAAAAATCTTACAAAATGTCTTCGCACCTGCAAAGCCTTGTGCACTGCACTTTATGGAGACTGACAATCAGTTGCACATGGAGAATGCAAACCCTGATGGTTAGGGATTGCATAGCTCCATATTTGGGTGCTTTGCAAACTCCAGCCATTAGCTGATCACCCACCTGGGCAAAAACGAGTCAGCTGATGTAATTGTGATGTCAGATGATGGGCAGGAGGGCAGCCCCTCCCACCTGTCATACTTGGGTTCTGTAGGGTGGGGCAATGACCAGGGAGAAGGGACACTATATGAAGTCTTCAAGGATGCCACTATGCCTACAAGTGGCATCCTGGAAACCCAGATTTTTCCAATGAGGCTCAGCATTCAACTTTATGAGAGCATCAGTGTTCAGTCAGAAAACATTTCAGGCTCTTATGGTCACAAAGATACACTTGGAAGCATGTGAGCTCTTCTCTGACAGGCCAGAGAGCTGATATTTCCACTGTTGCAGATGGAGAGATTTAGTGCCCTGTACAGCTCCTTGGCATAACTAACAGCAGGAACAGCAATTTTGGAAAAATAAATAAATAAGAAGAATATAGAATAAACTGTACAAAGAGAAAAATAGTATGCAGATTTGCCTAGTTTTCATGCTTTATTCAAGTAGTGAAACTCAGCTTTCCTTGGGGCAGACTTTAAATTTCCCGTTTAGCATAGATTTCTCAGTGTCCTGGTTTTAATGAGCCTTAATACAGGGATTAGAAATCAAGACTCAGCAAAGTTCTAATTGTGACCATATCATTACAATAGCTGATTGTCAGAAAGCCAGAAGGGTATGGTGGCAAAAACTTGGCCTCAGACACTTGGGTTCAAATCTGTCTTCTGCAGGTCAGCAGTTTCTCATCTGTGAAACAGATATGCATCACAGGGCTCCCGTGAGTGGTCAGTTCTGGCAAGTACTCTGCCAAAATAAAAGCGATACAAAAAGAGAAATGGTAGTTGAAATGATGGGAACGTTAAGAGATTCTGCAAGGGGTTTATGGCACCACCCCCTTTGGGCATCTTGATTTTTCTGATTAGGACAAGAGCTGTAGTGTTCTCCCAATGAGTTTTCCTTCCAGTATATTTACAGACTAACAGTTTGGGTATTTTCTGAGGGTGTGTTTTGTTTGGCCACAATACCACTTCCCTCTTGGAACTTACTAGGGGGTTGTGAGGCTTAACTCACTGGTATGTGTAATGAGCTATAAAAGTGCAAACCATTTGAAATCTGTGAGTGTTAAAAAAATGTTCTTTGGATAAGACCATGTATGTACGCAAAGGTTTAGTCTAAATTGATTTTTTACGAGGTTTCTGAAATTTGAGTAGGTTTCTGAACTCGGGGAAAAAATTCCCTTAAAAATAAATGGAAATGCTGTAAATTTGTAGCCACAGAGGTGTCAAATGCTTCCACAATGCAAGTAATGTTCTGGCAGCACTGACTCTACTGTGAATTAAAGTTGTCCTCAGGGAGGAGTGTGTGTGCATGACCCTCTTATACATTGAACCTACATGCTGTATGTCTTTTTCCTTGTCATGCCTTTCAATTTCCAAATTAGAAAGCTGCTTTAGTTTTTTCCCCCATGCACATAATAAGATTGTTACTAAAGGGAAGCAACTAGAAGTCGGTATTTACTTAGGCATGAAACTGGAGGTTCTCAAACACTTGGACAGTTGCTAATTCATTTTTTGTTCCTGTCTGGTGTTCTGGATGGCTCTTAAGTGCACCTAAGTCCCATGATCCACCCATTCACCGGCAGATACAAATTGGCCATTTTGTGTGTTTGTTGTTGTTGTTGTTGTTTAGTCGTTTAGTCGTGTCCGACTCTTCGTGACCCCATGGACCAGAGAACGCCAGGCACTCCTGTCCTCCACTGCCCCCCGCAGCTTGGTCAGACTCATGCTGGTAACCTCGAAAACACTATCCAACCATCTCGTCCTCTGTCGCCCCCTTCTCCTTGTGCCCTCCATCTTTCCCAACATCAGGGTCTTCTCCAGGGAGTCTTCTCTTCTCATGAGGTGGCCAAAGTACTGGAGCCTCAGCTTCACAATCTGTCCTTCCAGTGAGCACTCAGGGCTGATTTCCTTCAGAATGGAGAGGTTTGATCTTCTTGCAGTCCATGGGACTCTCAAGAGTCTCATCCAGCACCATAATTCAAAAGCATCAATTCTTCGGTGATCAGCCTTCTTTATGGTCCAGCTCTCACTTCCATACATCACTACTGGGAAAACCATAGCTTTAACTATACGGACTTTTGTTGGCAAGGTGATGTCTCTACTTCTCAAGATGCTGTCTAGGCCTGTCATTGCCCTTCTCCCAAGAAGCAGGCGTCTTTTAATTTCGTGGCTGCTGTCACCATCTGCAGTGATCATGGAGCCCAAGAAAGTAAAATCTCTCACTGCCTCCATTTCTTCCCCTTCTATTTGCCAGGAGGTGATGGGACCAGTAGCCATGATCTTCGTTTTTTTGATGTTGAGCTTCAGACCGTATTTTGCACTCTCCTCTTTCACCCTCAATAAAAGGTTCTTTAATTCCTCCTCACTTTCTGCCATCAAGGTTGTGTCATCTGCATATCTGAGGTTGTTGATATTTCTTCCGGCAATCTTAATTCCAGCTAGGGATTCATCCAGCCCAGCCTTTCGCATGATGAATTCTGCATATAAGTTAAATAAGCAGGGAGACAAAATGCAGCCTTGTTGTACTCCTTTCCCAATTTGGAACCAGTCAGTTGTTCCATATCCAGTTCTAACTGTAGCTTCTTGTCCCACATAGAGATTTCTCAGGAGACAGATGAGGTGATCAGGCACTCCCATTTCTTTAAGAGCTTGCCATAGTTTGCCATGGTCGACACAGTCAAAGGCTTTTGCATAGTCAATGAAGCTTTCTAAAACCAGCATACTGATTCTCTTTTATTTTTTGTTCATTGGATTGTGTTATGATACATTTGGAATGGATTACTGAAAACCTTCAGTTGTACCATGTCATAAATAGACCGGCCCTGACCCCAGAGTTCAGTGACTCACCAGAAAACTTCAGAAAGTATAAATTCTACCTAGGGGCTAAACATTTCAGGACAGTAAGGAGAAAATTAATATCCTTCTGAAGCTGGATCTGCAGAGGCTTGCATATTATTTATTCAATAATATGTTGCAACAATTTGGGCATGTGCCCGGTGCTGGCCTTGCAAATTGTTAGTACAGATGCTGCTTTTCTAAATGCTCAGAGATGACTGCAGTTTCTCCATGCAAAACTATAGATACTTAACTCTCTGTTTTACCCATATTTAGGAGTAAAACTGACTTGCATCAATACCATGCACTCAATGCTGTACAGTTGTACCTTGGAAGTCAACCAGAATCCGTTCCGGAAGTCCGTTCGACTTCCAAAACGTTCAGAAACCAAAGCAGGGCTTCCTATTGGCTGCTGGAAGCTCCTGCAGCCAATCGGAAGCCACGGGAACCCTGTCAGACATTCGGGTTCCAAAGAACGTTCACAAACCGGAACACTCACTTCCAGGTTTGCAGCGTTCGGGAGCCAAAACGTCCGAGTACCAAGGCGTTTGAGATCCAAGGTACGACTGTATTTAGAATAACACCATTTGCTTTCAACAGAAAATTCTGTATTTAGAACACAAAATGCAACAAGTTGTCGTTATGGATTGAACTATCAGGCTGCCAGCTTGGTAGGTAGAGAGCTCATAGACCCTGACATGTGGATAAACACAGGTCCTTGTTGGTGACAGCTGAACTGCTTGATGTCAGATGCAACAATGAGTTTCAAACATAGTCTCTGGTGTCCTAAAGAAAATGAAGGGCAGCTATTAATTCATACAGAAGAAAGTAAAAGATTCCTGCATTGCAGGGATTGGACTACATTACCTTGAACGTCCCTTCCAACTCTTTAATTCTGTGATGCTATGAGATCCTTGAGAAAGTAAATAAACAAGAGTAACTTCTGTGCTTCTACTTCATTTGGATTCTTTTTTTTTTAATGGACAGTTTTAGGCTACTTGACAGCTAGGATGGACTAAGGAAGCAAAGGAAAATATAAGTGGATAGAGATGCCAGCTCAGTGGTAGAGCACAGAATGCCATAGGTTCCGTTCCATGCACCACCATGCATTCATTTGTTGGTGGTTGCCCAGGGAGGGTGGCCGCCTTGTTTTCCATCCCTGGACACCTTATTCTTCTCCTCTCCTGTGTTGGCCAGCTTAGGGTGCTCCTCCAGCAGGATGTCTCCCATTGTCTCACAGATGTTGTAGAGGATGATAGCAAACCATGATGGCATTCATCAACAAAGTCTTCTTCTGTGTCATGCAATATGCAAAAGGGACAGCCACGTCACATGAATAAACAAACCATAGCTTAGTATTATGTGCAAACCTGGAGGTTTGGGTGACCCCCTGGAAGAGTGTGGAAGCTACAAGCAGAAGTGGCACTTGGTGAAAAATCACTTCCTCTTCCCTTCTTTTGCATTGTTTCCCAAACTTGGATCTTCAGCAGTTTTTGGACTACAACTCCCATCATCCCTAGCTAGCAGGACCAGTGGTCAGGGATGATGGGAATTGTAGTCCAAAAACAGCTGGCGACCCAAGTTTGGGAAACACTGTGTTGGTGCCTTCACTGGATCCCTGCTCCTTCAACAAACACAAGGAAGGGCAGGTCTGGATACAATGCAAACTTTATACATTCCTAAATACTTACAGATGTTTAATTTTCTGCCCTTGCTACGACTACTTGCGTGTAAGTGCATCTGTGCAATAACTCCCTGATGTACTAGCTGTAACCTCAATGCAAGGTCAGGTAGAAGGGGCATGGCAATTTCAGATGTCACTGTTCTTTGACCTTTGCCTTACCTTTGTTTTTCAAGTCAGCTGTAGAAGCTATGGCCTGTCTGAGGTTGTTTCTGTGTTTCACATCCTGTCTGGACAGTTTACATTGACATGCCTAGGATTATATACCTTGAATGTGATTGGCTAGCTTCAGTACTCCATTTTCGAATTAACAACTGTCGTATAAATAAGTCCAGAGTATAGGTACTTTTCTTTTGCAGTGCAAAATACATTGGTAAAATAGTGTTTGCTGTTGAAGCTTCAACAAAGTTTCTTATTTTGCATAACCAGAGGATTTAATCTACAAACCGGTAGCCTCTAGTATCTAGAGGTTTACATGAGTCAGTGATTATGTAGCCTCAACTAGTCTTATCCTCCTAAGCTTCCATGTATACAATGTATTTTCAGTTTTATGATGGGTGCTTTCATTTTTGAGGAGGGCGTGAGATGTGTATGAATGGACACAGTTGCTTCATATAGAAAAGGAAGGACAGAGAAGAAGAAAAAGTATTTGTGGTTTAGGCACAATTTTAGGAGGAAGGAAGGATGTTTGCACATTTTAGGAGGAAGGAAGGAAGAATCCATACATGAAATTTGTCTCACAGGCACAAGTAAATAGACAAGTAATTAGGATACAGGTTGAGATATTGCTTCCTTGCATGCTTGAGCATGTACACAAATTTGTACACAAATTTGTCAAGCCCACCTCACACTTTGGGAATCTGGGATAGTTACGAAAACTTCAAGCAATCCTTTTCCCCCCCGGCACATCTTTTTTTCTTGGCACACCTACCTTACCAAGGCATCTCTCAAAATCATATAGTCAATAATCCAGTTGGGTGGGTAAATATCCCCTTTCCTCACCTTCTTGCTCAACATGTATAACAAACCCACATTTATTAGGAGAACACATGCAGACCTTATAGGAGACTTTCATATTCCAGGTTAGATCCACATCTGTGAAAGGCAGTAATTATATTTGGGTTGAAACTAGAACGGATCTAAACATGTATAAGAATTTCAGACGCAACTTTCTGCAGGTGGTGACTTGGGTAAGGTTAACAACCTAAATCAATATTATTGCGGCTGCTCTCTTCATGAAGGGAAGACGCTGGTCTCCCTGAGCCTCCCTCTCACCCAGCTTCATCTTGTGAAAACTGTTTCAGACTGAGAAGGGGCGGGGGCGGGGGGCAGCCATCACTCACAAACAGGATACTTAATCCTGTGCAGGTGCAGTTTGAGTAACCAGCTATGCAGGGCCTCAAGGTCACTTCGGCTGCAAATTTGAGCAGACTTGAGCTTTTGCAGATGGTACGAGGGAGATGGGAAGGGGAAAGGAGGACTGGGGTAAACTGGACATTTTTTCACATCTGTGCTTCTCTTTTTAAGATCCATGTTTGCACATATCCCTGCCTTTTCTTTACATAGTCCTATATATGCACCTACTTCTACATGTACATGTGTGCAGTGATTTTTTCCCCTAGAGGGGACGCATAACCCTAAACATTTTGTGAATCTTAAGTTTGGCCCCATTGAGGAGCAGTATTTCAATGAGTAGGAAAATTAGAGTATCCCTAAACTTTTTTTTTTTTTTAGAAAAAAAGCACTGCATGTGTGTATGTAGTGGCACACATCAAGGTCTCTGGGAGCAGATGTAACTTTACCTTTGGTTGAAGTACTTGAACTGTTGACACTATTTCCTGTAAAAATGCAGTCTCTGTCAAAGGAAAATACAGGCAAGTAGGCTGTTTTTTTTCAGTGGAGTAGTCAATTAAGTTTAAAGCCAGGGCTTTTTATTTGCTTCCTTCCTATGTCTAGTGATTTTTTCTTAAAGTGTGTTCACCAAAATAGTTACCAAGGCAGGTTGCTGCCAACAGATGCTTCCCTGTTACAAATTATAGTGCTTTATTTTCTGAAAAAAGATTGCCACAATCATTCAAGTGAGTCCTACTTTCATGTGAGTCCTAGCGGCAGATTGTACCACCTCATATTCTTCCATTAACAAATACTAGCATTGTAGCCATCCTTCTAATAAACCAAAAGCTCATTTTTTCTTCTGTCTCTAGTTTTATTTTAGGGTGGGTTTTTTTTTTTTGTATATTGTAAGAAACTTGTAAAATTCACTTAGAAATATTTTCTTCAGAAGTGCTGCGGATTTTTAAAAAGCTATTAAGTTTCCTATTTTGTTTTTTCTAAAGATCTGGACAAAATAAACTTGTTTAAAGGTTCATTTTGTTTTTTAAAAGTAAGTTAAAGTAACTATGAAGTGAAAAATCCATGAAATCCCTTAACTGCAAAAAGATAACACTGGATTGGACTATGAAAGCCACCGATCCTGGGCTTAGTGCTGCTCCTGCCTCCATGACATTTTTACAGGAAAAATGTAACAGTTCTCAAATACTTCAGCTGAAAGGTAAATTTACAAGGAGAACTTGTGGTGTGCTAGTATGTTTAACAAGCACACATAGAGGCCTGCATGCACAAGTGCACAAACAGAAATTGGCGGGGCCTCTCTCTTGATGTGGTGTTAATGGTATCCTAAGCACTTCGCTGGGTCAAATATAGCAACCAAGGAAGCCACCTTATACTGTAGCTTATTGTAATTTTTGCACATGGCATGTGTCGCTATAGCCCAGCAGTGGATTTGCGCGCTCTCTCTCTCTGTGTTTTTTTGTGTGCACATTTTTAAATTGCCAATTACAGTTAAAGCATCCTCTCTCCAACTTTGGGGTAGTTGGGCGGATACAGTTGTGTGGGCTCTATGCTATTGAGGCCCTCTGGATATTTTGGAACCATTTCTTGTAAACTTGGGCTATGGAGTGACCACTCACCAACCCCGAACTGGCTTGGGTGGTGCAGCAGAGCAGGAAGGTACAGTACTTGCTAAAAAGCATGCTGTATTAAAAACCTGCCCATACAGTGGTACCTCAGGTTACATACGCTTCAGGTTACATACACTTCAGGTTACAGACTCCACTAACCCAGAAATAGTACCTCAGGTTAAGAACTTTGCTTCAGGATGAGAACAGAAATTGTGCTCCAGCGGTGCGGCAGCAGCGGGAGGCCCCATTAGCTAAAGTGGTGCTTCAGGTTAAGAACAGTTTCACGTTAAGAACGGAACTCCGGAACGAATTAAGTACTTAACTCGAGGTACCACTGTACTTGAAAACTTGGTTGGGAAACATAATTTTGTACTAGTTGAGTGAGTGAACTTAATAATAATATGCAAAATGCAAATGATTCTTATAAAACAGAGTGAATATTGTCTTTGTGCACCCTTATTGAGAGAGTCCCCAAACCAACCAACTGGGCAGGGTAGTTGTCTGTAGGAGAACTTCAAAAGGTGCTGAATCGACTGCCTGGGCAAGGGGCTGCAACCTGAGGTGTTGCCCAGGATCTATGAACATGCCCCAAAGCAGTCTATAAGAGCTGAGCAACACAATTTGAGGAATAGCAACAAAACTTCCTCTCTCTGGCAGAGTAGCACCACTGGTGATGCCACTATTCTGCCACCTCTACCTTCCTTCCTGAATCCTGCCTGACCTGACAGAATTTCCTTTCTTGCATTCTGAGAAGGCTCATGGGGAAGAAGAACACTTTTCCTCTTTCCCTTCTGTCTCTTTTTGCCAGATTTGCTTGTTCTGTCTGTTCACATGTTGAATCTGCATCCTTCGTGTATGGTCACAAAACCATTGCTTTGGGGATATTCCCTAGAAACAGTTGTGTGCTGCAGAAGTTATTGCAATAGACGCAATTATCAAAAACGTAAATGCCAGTCTAAAATGAATGTAAGTTTTTATTTACAAAAAAGCCAGATATTGAATAAAATGGGTTTGCAGGTTGAAGCACCCGTACAGAAATAGAAAATAGTGAAATTTTTAGTTGTCACAAATTATACAGGCTACCCAAACCCAAGTTGCCAAAGCCCTATCATAGCAACAGGCAAAGAATGTCATATTCCAAGATACTGCATTCTTCTAGTAAGTTGCAGAGCAGTGAACAGAGAGCTTTGTTTTTTAGGCAGGAGTAAAAGTGAGCATGATTTGGTCAGGCCAGCTGTAATCAATGAGATCCATCTGCTGTCTTGATATGTTGCTTTTATTTATAAATAAATAAATAAATAAATAAATAAATAAATAAATGGCTTAAGTGTTGTTGTTGTTTTAATGGCTTAAATATAGCTATATTTTATTGTTTTTATGTATATGTTGCAAACCGTATTGGGTTCTAATTGATGAAAGGTAGTTGGCAAATAGAGCAAATAATGATAAATAAACTGCTTAGAGCATACATATTCTGTCAAATAAATAATATTTGATTGGGGAAATAGGGGGAAAGTTGGGGCATAGGTTCTAAATATATATAAACTGAATAAGAATTGTGACTGTGTCACTAAAAAGATATATGCTGCTTCTATTTAATAACTAGGTGCAAGACAAGGATGCCTTGTGTCCTCCTTATGCCTGTATTTTCTTCTCTTAACGCTTGTTCCTAATTCACATCCATACTCCCCCTTGATGGGATTTCTGTATACTTGCAGCTTTATGTCCCAAGCAACAGTTTAGCTTACATTCTAGTTACTAAACAGGATTGCCTGGCTTGGCAGTTCCCTTCTCAGTAGTTTGTTGTAGTGACCAGTTGTTTTCGGGCACTTGGTTGGATCCTGTTGTGTTTCATCTGCTTCTTCCACACTACCGTGTATTCAGATTCACAGGGACAAAAAAAATAACCTGCCTCAGACAGTTCTGAGGCTATTTAAAGTACTGTATGCCACGCTTCCGATGGGGAGGCCACTTGCTGATTATGTTTCTAAATTGTGGGCAAACCGTTCCATAATGCCTATTTTAGGAAAACACTGTGGGTATAATTATACAAATCTGCAAGAAAATAAGCAGATCTGCGTGGTATTACCTGCTATTGTCCAATTTCTATTGAAGCTTTTCCAGGGCTTCATTGCAAATAGCATCTGGGGTCCAAGGGGCTGCTTGCAATTAACATTTTAAAATGCATGCTGAATTAGTGCTGTACTGAAATCTGTCCTCTCAAAATATCCTCTGTGTCCTCTGTGTTTCTCAAAATATTTCTTCTCCTGTGGGAAAGGTTTTCGTTTTTCTGCCTCATTCTTATCACACTTCAGGATTTTGGTGGGTGCGGAGTTTTCAGCTCATGATATCATTGTAATGTGGCCAGGGGTGGTATACGTGTTTTTCTTTCCCTCAGCCATTTATCCTGTGTTCTGTAGCTTCCCTGACTGCCCATATTTCCTCCTTTGAAAGAGCTGCTGGGTTGGTGTTGATGGGGGGAGAGTTACCTCATGTCTTCCCATGGCCTTTAAATGAAGGCTAGACACCAGGGAGTGAGACCAATGGTGAGATGATTTGCAGATGACAGAAAAGGACACTCACAACCACCTTTTGACTACCTCAAAAGTAAGGTAAGCGCAGCACAAACCCTATTATAACACACCCATGAGAATTTCACCCCAATTTTCTCTGGTAATTTTTGCATGCCACCCCACCCCCACTCCTTGATGGAGAAAAGTTGGAGGCGGGGATGCAGGCACTGCCCTGAACAGAGCTTTGGGCAATGTTGAGTATCATTTTGAGCTGTTATAGCTGCAGATTGGGATTTCCCTAGTTTGACTATTACCTGTCAAGCACACATTCGTTTGCCTCAGGCAAGCCATGCTGTCTTCACAGACCTGCCTCAGCTGCATAAGACGTAAGGTATCTGAGATCTGCTGCCAAGATTCTCTCCTTCAAGACTCCTGATAACTCACAGTCTTGTAAGCTTTCCTGATTGTGGACCACTTGAATTCCATGTGCAGGTAGGATTCTGTAAGGGCCTTTTTGGTAGTAGCACCACACTAACAACATGCACTCCTTGAAAAGAGGCTCACCTGGTCCGTACATTATGGTCTTTCAAGTGCCAGGTGCAAGCCTTCTTTTCCTCCCAGACCCTTTAATCATCATCTATATTAGGAACTTTTAGGGTCCACCCCCCCCCCCCCGCTGCCCATTTCCCTTGCTGCGTTTTTATTCTGATTTTAATGGCTATTTCAGATGCACTGCTTTATGCAGCTTTTTAGATGATCCCCCCCCCCCCGGCTTTTTGCTGTTGTGATTTATTTTATCTTGGTTTCCCTGATTCATTGCGAATTATATTTCAAAGCTTATGTAAACCTCCTGGAGAACTTGGCTGAATGGTCTGTATACAAATGTAATAAATAATCGCAGGTTTAAGAAGCTTGTGCTGAGAAAAATGGGCCTGTGGCACTCCTGCCCCCTGATCTTTTCAGCTGAAATTTGTTTTTAAAATAATAATTAAAAAATTCTATACAGAGAGAATGAAACTTCCCATCTTAAATGGTTGTTTTGCTGTAATGGTTTGCCTTAGAGCGATCCTGGCCCTGGCCCACATATTTTGCCCTTGCAGGCCCTTATTTCTTTTCCAGATGAAGTGGTACATTTGTAATGTAGTATAAAATACGCTGGAAAACAAAAGACTCGTGAACCATAATATTCCTGTGGAATGTGATAATGTATCGGAGCAGATACATTTTGTAGGCTTCTCTTTCCCTTCCCCCAACACCTGGAGCTCATGTCGCCGCCGCTGCTCCTTGTGTTGCTGCCTCACTGTTGGTTTTCATATATCAACCTGTCACAGGGTAGGGGAGGGGGGAAATAAATGTAAAGAAAATATGGAAAGCAGTCACGGCTGAGGAAGCAGGCGTCTGATATTGAACTGCTCTGCAAGCAGCAAATATCTACAAGAATGTCCATTCTTGGCTCCTTTCCCTCCGGCCACCCAGTTGGCATATTAGCTTGGGGAGGGAAATGGAATAACTTAAAGAATTTGTCAGCATATCAAAATTCAAGTATTGTGTGTGTGGTATTCTGGAAAAAAGAAAAACAAGGCTAACAGTATTTCAGCTGACTGCTCAGACTGCATAATAGGATATGGTTATCCCAGAGATCAGCTTAACTTACAGGTTGTTGTTTTTAAAATGTAAATAGGGCCAGGGTGGGGGAGAGGGGAGGGCTGGTAAATATTGGGATCACTGCAGACATGAAGAGGGAGTTTCCTGCTGTGGTCCTGAGGAAAACCTGTCTTTCAAAGATGTTGTCCCGCCCGTTTCAGCACCCATGGGAGATTCTCTCCGCCCCCATGGCCCCCAAAGGGAATACCATCTTCAGAGGTTTTTCTGAGGACCAAAGGAACCAAAGCTCAATTTCTTCCTCCATACCTACTGTGATCCTGATCATTGTCACTCCACCCACCTTCAACAGCCCAGCAACCACTTGGAGATACTGTATATAGAAATGTTGAAAGGACACAGTCTTCTGCTGCCATGAGACAGGCAACCTGATAAATAAGCACACCTAAGAAAGAAAATTGAGAAGAGAGATGATGCTATCAAGTCTATGCTCACTATGTACAGGCATTTGCTTAAAAGCAGGTCTGGTGACACAGGGTGTGCGTATAAGCCCCCAGAAGTATTGGAGGGTTTTATTTGTGTTCAAGTAAATGCGAGTAAAACATTAGGAGTGGGGCTGAGCACTGCTAATGCTTTCTTAAGTCAAATAGGCATTGAGGAATTTATTGAATGGTGCAGTGGGATTAAATGAACCAGATTTCAGGGGGGAAACTCATTCCAAATATAAGGAGCCAACCCCAATAAAATGTACATGATCAAGATAAAAGGTTAGAAATATGTAGTTTGGAGAGCCAGAACTTGAAGAATAAAGAGATCAAGGAAGGAAGAAGAAAGATATAAAGCGGATGCTAATAGCAGAACTTCAAATTGAATGCAAGAACGGATGAGGTAACTAACGAAGAGAAAACAGTAATGGAGTTATGTGATCAAATTCATAGACTGAAAGAAATAAGATAAAAGAAAGACCTAAGGTGAGATAAAGGGAAGCCCGCAAGGGACAAATCAGAATAACGCAGCCTTGATAAGATCAAAGAATTCATTGAGAAGTAAGTGGGGTCAGTGGGAAAAGTATAAGATGTAGTCCTAACCATGTTTAACTTGTAAGTTCTTTTAAAATCGGTGGGGCTCACTTCTGAGTAGATGCACACAGGATTGTGCTGTTAGGGAGATTTAAGAAGCCCAATTTGACATGTCTTCACCATGGGAGGAAGGTGAGATGAAAAGGAGAATAATAAAAAAAGCACAGGCAAATTTTGAGCAGAAAAGACCAAGTCAGAAATGCCAGAAATAGACAATAGCTCTGACTGAGCATGATGATGTTGGGGTCATGTGTATTCTCCCGCCGCTACAAAAGTTCCCATGTATGCTGGCTCTACACTCTCTGTTCTTGACCTTCGTATTTTCAGCAGGGGAGCTCTGAAAGGGTCTGTCCTTCAATATTTATTTATTTATTTATTTATTTACTTACTTACTTACCGATCTTCATCCAAGGATCATAGGGTGATTTACAATATAAAGAAACAAAAATGCACAACAATGCAACAAACAAAAGCAGTACCTCTCCCTCAGTTTAAACATGGATAGAAGCCCTCTTCAAACCTTCCTTGTTGAACATGGGAAGGCCTGGAATGGGCAGGGAAGCTGGTCATGTGGTGGTACATGTGGCCTTGTGCCCCCTACGTGAATGGATATTGAATAATAATAAATAACATGTAAGGTTATTTTTATGTATGCAAATGCTTAGCTGTTTTTATGTACAGGTGGCAGCCATTTTGTGTGCATCCAACTGATGTGCAACCACTGACAACATGAGTCCTTTTGGACCTGGAAGAGGTTAGAATAGTGCTTGGATCTGGGTGGGTTTTATGTATGCACCACTGACGCGTGGGGGCCAGGAATGGAACCCACATCCAAAATGGCCACCGCCTGTATGCAGTTGTTCATTGTATGTTTTTATCATATTTTTGTGTGTGAACTTCCTACTAAGTTCAGTGGGGTTTATGCCAAGGTAAGTCTACAGAGCACTGCAGTCTACATTTTTAATAAACACTCAGCAAGAATAAAGCTCCAGTCCTTGGACAGTCCAACTATAATAAGGGATTTTTGTCAAGGCCTTCCCAGAATAAAGTTTTTAAAAATAATGAGTCTTAACAAATTAAACCACAGTGATCTAGGCACTGTCAAGCTTGGAACTGAGCCATATACAACACTATCACCATACTGCTGAATGCTTGTTCCTTGGCTGCATCCTGGACTGTTTTAAAATCTCAAAGAAGTTGGCTTTGCATTTGGAAATGGTGTTAAATGATGAAAGACAATGCTTTAAAAATAATGTTAATATTAAATACATAAGCAGGTTTTCAGACAGCCTGTGTGATTAGTCCTAGAGGAACGGTGCCAAATTTGTCATTAAGGTAGATCTAGGAATACAAAGTGGCTGTTAACAGCATAGAACGCAAGCATGTTTCATTAAGATTCGTTTGATCATCTTAAAATAAGGGCTGTAATGATTTGCCATCACTTTACCAAGAGCTGGAATGTTCTGCAGTATTCTAATTTAGACTATTCTTCATAATACGGAGCCCAAAGGTCAGAATTCAAGAGTCATTTTTGTTTAAAAGCTCTGTCTTAGAGACTGCAAGTCAGTCTTATATATTCTCCAAACCTCTAAGCCCCCACCCTTCCACTACTTGCAGCAAGTCACGGCAAATATACTTAAAGTAATTAAACTATAAAGCTTCAGCTTGTTTTAATATTCACACTAATTTGGTGTTTGGGAGACATGAAACACAATGGAATGATATTGCAATTATAATATTACTTGATTTGAAAAGAGATTAAGTAAAGGCACAATATGTAATGTAATTCAAAATTAGCCGATACCTTCAAGCTCTCATTTCCAACCATTTTTTTGGTTTTGTGGGTTAGATGCTGTCTTAAGTTAAGGTGTACTTGTACAAAGTGCTCAAAAAAATCTGAATATATTAAAGCTTTTTATGCAGTATCCTAGCAGACTTGGTTGGCAAAAATGGGGAGAAGCTGGTCACCAGAGAAATTGGGGTGTGTGTACAGTGGTAAAGAGGATAGCTGAACCATGGATATCACTTGTATATATTTCTAGAGTGGGTCTGCCATATTTTGGCTTGCTAAATAGAAATGCAGGCCTACTGTTTGTCAACCCCAGTCATTTGCACCCATTCCATATACAGTTTACCAAATCCTGCCAACACCATTATTATTATTATTATTATTATTATTATTATTATTATTATTATTATTATTATTGAAATGATGTTCCTCCCTGTACCTGTAGATCTCAGGGCAGTTCACAACATGGCATTTTAAAAGCTCCCACTCCTATTTTTAAAAGTCACACAATTCACACAACTGACCAAGTTCATCACTGAATGGGGAGGAGGAAATTGCAGTGTGTGTGGCAAAGTGGGGCCCAGAGCTTGGGGGGCAGCAACAGAGTGTGGGGCAGCTTTTGTTTGTCCACTTCAGGCAGCACATGTGTTAGGGCAGCTTGGTGACAGAGGGGGCAGAGTGATGAGGTGTTGGGTTTAATATTTGTATTTACAAGACAGTCCTTTTGTGCTTTCATGCTGTGAAGTATTTTCTGAAGTTTCAGGTACTCTTATATGATGACATTTGATAGGTGAACTTTTGGACAAATTCCAGGTGGAATGCTGTTAAAGGATTTGCCACACACACACACACACACACACACACACACACATATATATCCATCACCCTCTCCCACTTACAGCAGATAATGAAAGATGGCAGGTTATTGCTGGGTGGTCTCTAGTCCAAATAATACAGCATGTGTGTTTACACCAGGTGAAAGGATTACGACTAAAGTGCAGAAAGTGAGGAGGAATAGGAATGTTGATTTACATGCTTAGCCTTTCGGTTCAGCCATCTGTGAGGCAAGTAAAGGGTGCTTGATTGTCCATCGTTTATCCATTTTGTGTTTTGATGAGAACAGCTCTGAAGCCCCGGAGTGTCTGTTTGATAGGTACCAGCTCAAAGCATAATGCATTAGTAAAAGGCTGAAAGTTAAACCTCATCACTCTGTGCCCTCCTCCCCCTGTCTTTTTATTTATTTGTTTTAGGATACTGAAACAGGCAGTATTCAAGTGAGTGTATTGATAAAAGAAATGTCTTTCTGCCATTTTACTTGCACCACAGGAAAGAGGGAAGGGAAGGAACGGTTATTTCAAATCGAGGTTAGCCGAGGTTATCTATTTTTTGCCTCAAGCTATGGACTGTTGGCAGTTACAGGTTACTAATCTCTCCAAATCCTACAAAATCAGCACATGTGTGAGCTCTTGGAGTATATGAGCAATCCTCCAGAATGCAGCTAGCAGTTGGCAAGTACAGTGATTCTGCCGAGCCTGTAAAAAGCTGGAGGAACACCTCAGCAATGTTACGTGTTCCCCTTAATCAGTCCTTCCCTCTAGAGACTGAAACGGGCGACTTGGAAGGGGTGTTGCCCGGATATTACTTTTCCACCCCACCCCCCTTCTGTAAAGACTGAGATTGAGAGTGGAGGGAGGAAAGAAGAACCTAAAGCCATGCACAAGTTTCTAAATCATCCGGAGGCTTGCCTTAGGTAATTGATTTCGTGCTGGGGAAAGGAGGAATGCCAAGGAAGGCCGGAGCCAAGCTCTGAACCCAGAGAAGATGCCACATCAATGCAGTTCGTCAGGCTGGCATTCTGGCTTTTATAATTTATCCTGGTGCCTTGTGTCTGTGTGTTTCCACCACTGTATTTAAAGAAAACACACCTAACAACTGGATGCCCGTAGAAGGCAAACCACTTTTGGCGCTTCTTGTTTTCTTTCTCCCCCTGTGGAATTTTTGGCGAGTGTCTGCTCGATAGCTGTGTTTGCTGACTCCACCAGTCCTCTTGGCACAGCTGCTTGGTCTCCACCTACTCAGTGACCTCAAAGAGGACTTGTGAGGACAGACCCTGCTAGAAAACAGACTCTCCATATCTACATTTTTTTAAAAAAAGGCTTTGCTCTCTGTCCGTAATGGTCTTTGGAGCAGAACTGCCAGAGTTTGAGGGAAAATTCTGCAGCAGCTTAGGAATGAGGTTTCATCATGCTTTTCCTATGAAACAGCCTACTTCAGCAGACGGTTTACCAGAGTTTGCTGAAATACTTTCATTCCATTGAGGTGAGCAGAAAAACCTCCACACATGCAGACTCACACACCATACGTACTTTATTTTCCCCACCCACTCTTATCTATTTCCCACCTTAGTGGATCTATGTAGGATTGTAGATCAGTAGTAGGGTATCTGATTTGCATGCAGAAGGTTCCGGGTTCAATTCCTTTCTCTGAAATGCTGGAGAGCTGCTGTCACTCAGTGTAACAATAGTGTAAAGATAATGCACTAGATGGACCTGCGGTGTGCCTAAGATTGAGACAGCTTCCTCATGCAGAAAGTGGAATGCATAAACTAGCATTCAGTATGATTAGTCCCCCTCCCTTCCACACCAATACACAACTAGGATACATGTTGCTACCTCCTCTACCTGATTTCTTCTGCAGGTATAAAGGGAGCCATCTTTTAAAATACAGATGATTGCAAAGAGATTTTTTTTGCCCTTGCACAAATAACTCTTATCCTGTTTTGCATCAAAACATCTTTTCTTGTCTTTTTATGGATAATGATAATGAGCAATGAGAGAACAGCTTCATAGATGATAAAGGACATTACAGAAGCCATGCTGCGAGTTAACTGTAAACTAAATTGTGTTCAAATCATCAGCCTAAGGGAATGGTCCCCTGCTGTGCTTTCTCCTTTCTCTGATTTCCAATAAGATTTAAAAGTTTTGTCGCTGCCAATAAAATGTGCGGCATTGGAAGAAAAACACTGAAATTGTTCCACTAATTGTGAAGAGGCAGTGCTTAAAATGCTAAAATAGCTGAGCCGCTTTTCTTATGCCTTAACGGGTGTCTACATGTTTTGGTTTGCTTTTCATGTGCCACTGACTCTCTGTCTTCATCTGAGTTTTCTCCATGTCCTGGACTGGGAGTGAGGGGGTTGTCATGCTGGGCTTTATCTGAAAGTCAGAAGCACTGTGAGTCTCTTGTTTCTTCTGGACAGTCTTTCCTCACAAATCCTTTGGCTTTTGATGTGCAGAGGTCTTGTGGGGAGTATAGTATTACAATATAATAAAAGCTTGTATAGAACAGCTGCATATGTAAAAACAATTTTTAAAATGGCATGTATAGAAAGAATTAGAAATTGCACATGCAGAGTGATTAAGATTAAAAATAGCAATTGCACAGTTTAAGCTCAATGCAAAGTGCTGGTTTTGACCCATATGTGGCTCAGGACCCCAATACCTGAAGGGCCACCTGTCCCCACATGAACCGACCCACACCCTGCATTTGGCATTCAACACCCTTTCTGTGTGCCTCCTCCTAGGAAAATGCAGAGGAAGGTGACATAAGAACAGGCCTTTTCAGTGGTGGCTCCCCACTTGTTATGATGATGATGATTTATTAAATTAATATACTGCTTTTCATCCAAAGATCATAGGATGGTTTGCACTATAAAGTTGCTGGACTCTTATCTCCCAGAAGCCCCAGCCAGGATGGCCAGTGGTCAAAGATGATGGGAGTTGATTCCAGTAACATCTGGAGTGCTCTCCCCAGGGAGATATGCCTGATACCACCACTATCTACTTTTAAGTGCCAGACAAAAACATTTCTCTTTACCATGGTTCTCTCCCCTCCCCTCCTTAATTTGGAGGCTTTTCAATGTGTCTTGCATTTATACGTGTTTAGGTTTTTATTCGGCTTTGGTTTTAATCATTGTTCTATTTTGTAAATCACTTTGGGTTGTTTTTGCAGAAGAAAAGCAACTAATAAGTGCAATAAACAACAACAACAACAACAACAACAACAACAACAACAACAACAACAACAACGGTAATGCATGGAATAAATTCAAATGCAATTCAAATACCTTTATGCCCAAGTGACTTCCATACAACTTAAAAAAATTATGTATAGTAAAACAAAGATACCATGGTTGGTGGCAAGGAAGGTGAAAAACATGAATTCCATATAATTAACTGCAGACTGTCTTGCTGCTGGTACCTATGCAGTTGGACACCAGAAGAAGAGCAGTCTGTTTTGTGTATCTTTTGAGATACAGCAGTTGAAGGAAATGGAACAAATCCCTTGAGAGTGAAGGTTTCGCAAAATATATGGCAGAAAAAGCATGCATGTGGAAAGCAGTGATAGAGGCACACATTCATGCAAACAAATGTGGTTGCACAGACACTGTACTATAGAGGACGCATTGGTCTTCAATCCCAGCAGCTGCAGCCAGCATTTCCAGAGTCTGGGATGGTTTTAATCCAGCAAAATCGGGAGGGACACGTGTTTCCTATCTGTGTTCCTAAGAATGAGATTGCAAAAGGTTATGTTGAAACCTATATCACATCAGGAGTTCTGGCCGTGCACCTTCTATGGTGTTGCGTGTAACCCTGGTACTGATGGGATCTGAGGGTTCAGAGCAATCTCATGTTTTGCAGAACCAACTATCACATGGTGTGGAAGCTCTGTGATCAGATCTCTTGATTTTATTTTATTTTATTTAACTTCAAAGCAGGAGTGGCTGTTCAGCATGGTAGCTTACATATGTTACTTTCTCTCTCTGTGTATTATTTTAAATCAATACATTTTGTAGGATTCTGCAGATCATATAACACAGTGCCTTCCTACTTCTAAAAGTCTCCTTTAGTGCTGCTTTGGAAATATCCTGAAAATGTAATGTGTGCTCACCCAAGTAGGAAAATTCATATTTTTTATTTTATTTAGCATTTGGCTGCCTCTACCTTCTGTGGAATCCCTTGGCGATTTTAAAGGGTCAGGATGTGTCCCCATTCTCATATCTCTCTTGTGGGGCTTTCTTTCCAGAACCCTTGTAATGCAGAGAAACTGGCAATTAGTGACCTTCTGCATCAGTAGTTCCTTCTTCTGGGCATTAGACTTGATGTTATGCATCTTGGCATGTGAAGATTTAGAGCATGGCCCCCTGACCCCATCACCAGAGCAGTGGCTCCAGCTGCCAAAGATGTAGGGGAAGAGTAATGGGAAAATGGCAACCTATGATCTTCTATATATGGATGAAAGCAAGCTTAGGTACTTCTAGTTCTCTTATTTACTTAACTAACAAGAAGCATGTTGATGCAGACCAAAAGTACAGCAATGTCAGACTTGTTTAATATGCCGATATGTATGCAAGAGTGTTTTAAGTAGGGAGAGGTATACCAAGAAAGGGGGAATTCCATATGGTACATGTGTTATCTGTGCCCAATTATGCGGTCAACCCAATTATGCGGTCAGCCAAACTCAGCCCAGATGCTGGTATGCATTTATCAGATGCTTTTCTTTTGCTGAAGTCCATGAATTCATCTCCCACTCTCTCATGTGTATGTTCATGTGAGAGAGAATTTCACATAGGCAAAGTTAATACTTTTGGACTAAAGCTATAGATAGACAAAGTCTTTTTGGGCTTCAAAGTAATTGGAAATAAGAGTTGACATGTCAAAAAAGCACTCACTTCAATTAGCAACAGTGATGTTTCAACATTAACACTGAAAGACTCAGGAAGCAAGATAACTAGGTTTGACACACTAAGAAAGCATTGTAGGCAGCTGTGTGACAGTGTTGAGAATTTATCGCCAAGGATTAGTAGCTTAATTAAAAAAACAAAACTCAAGAGAACATTTAGAAATAAATATCTTTGTGAATTTTAACACACCTGTTGCTTAATTATACTTAGTAGACTATTCCACATTTCTACTACAGTGGAAAAAAAATAATTTGGGTGGCTATTGAACTAATGTTTTTTGTTGTATACAGAGAATAGAATTTGGCAGATAAAGTGTGTTCTTTAATTTTAGGGGGGCTGACAATATTTGAAACATGTATTTTGCAATCATAAAGCCTATAAACTTGCTTATTTTAAGCTAAAAGTGGAGGTGCTAAGAAGCGGAATTCTGTGGTCTTCAATATTGTCTAAGGCTTTTCTGTACTTCCTTAGAATACTGCTAATATCCAGTGATGTTGGATCAGAATGGTTGAATATGGGGTTTTCACCCCTGCCAACAGGCAGACTCTCCTGTTGTCCACCAACTGTAGCTCTTCAAAAGTAGCTCTGTGTAGAAGACAATGTTGCAGTTGTTTCCTTGGCATTGCTAAGCTGTGGGTGGTGATAAGTAGGCCTCTAATTCTTCAGGTGGTTAGAAAATAATCTCCTGTTCTCCAGGATTAGCTTTTGTTTATTGATGAACTGTAGTTGATAAAATGCACTCATGGCAGTAGCTGTCACTTAAGCTTTCCAAAGCAGTCCTAGATCCAGGGCAGAATTCTTCAACCTTGGGTCCCCAGAAGTTGTTGGACTACAACTCCTATCATCCCTGACTATTGTGCTAAGCCAGCTGGGGATGATGGGAGTTGCAGTCTTGAAGAAGACTATTCTAAGGACTCCCTAAAATCCATACATAATCCATTAGGAGCAGGAATGCCCCCTTTAATCATATGCTGATGCCAGATCAAAAATATTCCTCTCAGGTAATCAATTCCATCTTATCTGGATTCAGTTTTAGTTCATGATCCACTTGGTCATAGTCAGGACTGGCCCAAAATATTTTGTTGCTTGAGTTGCAGCAGTGTAGCCAAGACTAGCCAGTATATTTTTGTATCTGAAGTTAAAAACCCCACAAGTGTTTCTCTTACCCCCAGCAACAGTGAATTAAATAGGTAACCATTTGCTGGCTTTTCAGTATACCTCAAATCATTCTGCCTAATAGTCTTGGTCAGCCCTTGCCATAGTTTTCAATACTCTGGTTCAGGACAGAGACTACTGCTACCAGGTTGGGAATGAAAAGCAAAGGTAAATGTCTCAGCCTATTGAAGTCACCTCCATCCAGTATCATTATGCACGATTTGCTATTAGCACAACAGGCCCACAAATCTTTCGGTGTTTTTGTATTTGCATGCAATTAAATAAGCATAAATTTACAGAACTGCTTGTAACTGTTTCAGGTGCAACAGTGAGCATTGGCACAACACACCTACACAAATTGTCTTAACATGATTCGAGCATGGGGAATTGCTGAACTGTATATAACCTAGGCATTTACAAAACCACAAACTGCTAGACTGTTACAATAGTGACCTTGTCTTTAGCCTTCCACTCTTGCACTGCCTGTAGGATGGAAATTTCTCAACCACAGTGGGAACAAATTTAAGGTTGGGCTTCCAGTGCTGTTGCTTAATTTAGGGTCTTGCTTCCACTTTGGATAAGTTGTCTAAATTGCTTACTTGTACATGTGTCCTCTTATTTTCCCAGCCCATGTTTCCTTTTCTAGCACTCTTAATACTGCAGCTAGTAATTCACCACTTCCCAACCTCTTAGCTTTGGACAGAAGCCACAGCATTGCATTATAGTCGGTCCAGGGAAAAGGTTCTGACCTTCAGATTTTATTCAGATTACATTCTCCTCACTTAAACAAGTGAAGGCTATCTTCTAGAAGAAAACAGCCTTTCCCCCTTGAATGTCCAAAAATATCTGTGCAAATTCCATAGATTTGCTATCTGTAGGTTATAAATGCTTTGTATGGGATGGCTAAGCAAAATCCTATGATCTCTCTGGAAATGTTTAGTGACATCTAGGCAAAGGGGCATATCTCAATGGGAGAGCAACTGCTTTGCATGCAGAAGGCCCCAGATTCAATCCTTAGCATCTTGAGCTAGGGCCAGGAGAAACCCCCGCCTGAAAACCTGGAGGACAATTTCAATGCACTGTAGACAGTAGCGAGTGAGATGGACCAGTGGTTTTACTCTGTATAAGGCAGCTTTATACGTTAGTCTGTTAGAAATGTTGTTTGCTTGGAAATTGCTGAAGTCAATGGTGTTTTCTTCCCAGTTTAGCATTTAGCAAATGTAAGATGAGAAAATATTTTTACATGCCCAGGAACTTCTCAGATGTTTATGACTTGGTATCAGAAATTTGCCTTGCTGATAAAGCAGTTTAGTTCATCGCAACCGGGGTCAAAGGTTTAGATCAGGGTTTCCAGCTTTTTGGACTACAGTTCCCATCATCCCTGGCCACTGGTCCTGCTAGTTAGGGATGATGGGAGTTGTAGTCTAAAACAGATGGAGACCTAAGTTTGGAAAACCTGGCTTAGATAATGGTTAGACAATGTGTTACCTTCCAGATGTTATGAGAATACAGCTCCCATCATCCCTGATCATTGGCTTTGCTGGTTGGGCTGATGGAAGTGTAGTCCACAACATCTGGAGCACGCCATGTTGGCTATCCCTGGTTTAGTCACCCATTTAACATCACCTATTAATTGTTATATTGAGCAAGGAGTCAAAAGGGCGTCCATTTTAGTGCAGGGCTATAGAAACATATGATGGATGCTTGTAGCGGAAGACATGAAGAGTGACTTGTCATTTCTCCTTACTGCATTTTTGGAATGAATAAAGATGCATGATTTTAAAAACTCTTTATCTGTATGATTTCAGTGTAGCTCACAAATGAGACCCTAAAAGTATAAATTTAGCCTAATCTTCTAAAACTGTTTATGGGCTCATCAACCCTGTTACAGCCTGACCTGCAAAAATATTTATATATTTATCTGAACAAGTCACAGTCACTGTTACATAAAACAACTATATGAGGATATTTAGGCAAGACTGAAACATCACAATCAAATTCCCTCTAAATTCCCTTAAAAAGACAACAGACTCATACATATTCATGCGTTTCAAATTATAAAATGCTAGAACACTTTTCCAGATTCCATTCTGAGGGATTGGACACAAACAGTGAGGATTGGGCCTGTTACATCTACCTCCCTGAAGCTCAGCACTGGCACCCCACAGTGTGTGCTGAGTTCCTACTTGTACTCATTGTATACATATGACTGTATTTCATCTGATCCATCTACTGCAATTATTAAGTTTGCAGATGATACTACTATAATGGGTCTAATTACAGGTGAAGATCAATCAGTGTACAAGGGGGGGGGGAGGTTCAAAAAGTATCTACATGGTGCCTAGATAATAACTTGCACCTAAATATTAGCAAGACAGAGGAGATGGTGTTGGACTTTTGGAGGAGGAAGAGTGTGGAACTAGCCCCGTTGTATATCTGGGGGGGGGGGGGGTTTGTTTGGAGAGAGTCTCTTCCTTTAAATTCCTGGGAGTTTACCTTAGTGAAGACCTCACTTGGAAAAACAATATAACTCAGATGGTTATGAAGGCCCAACAGAGACTCCATTTCCTCGGGGTCTTGAGAAAGTACAATGTTAAACAACAATTGATGACCTCCTTCTACTGGTCCACAATAGAAAGTGTCCTCTCATATTGTATCACAGTGTGGTACGTTGGCTTGACAGCCACGGGCAGAAAGTCTTTACAGAGGGTGGTAAACACAGTACATGATATCATGGGCTGTCCCCTGAGCCCGCTAGATGACATCACAAGGGATTGATGCCTTAGGAGAGTGAGAAAAATTATCGGGGACAATTCACACCCCGGCCAGCACCTCTTTAATCTTCTACCCTTGGGCAGGAGATATAGAAGTATAATCAGTTGTATCAACAGGCTAAAAAACAGTTTCTACTTGTGGGCTGTTAGGCTGCTAAAGGGAAAATAATATAGTGCAACTGACTTTCGGGGTTGGTGTGTTGTGCGACAAGAACACAGAGTGCAATGAGATTGAGTGTTTGGTGGTGGTGGTGGGGGCTCAGTTAATTTCATTGTACACAGGTTGTACATTGACAATAAAGGCATTGTTGTTGTTGTTGTTGTTGTTGTTGTTGTTGTTATTATTATTATTATTATATCTCTCTATACTGTCCTTTATCCTAAATGGAACACATTCTTATGAGACCAGTGGTACCATTCTAGAGACCCAACCATTTTAATTAACAGTGCCGTCCTATGCATATTTACTTGAAAGGAGCCTTACATCCCTGTAGGTATCTTTTAGGACTACAGTACAGCTATTGTCTAATCTTAAAGTTTGCAAGAGATAAAAGGTAATTGTGTTATTCCTTCTAGTGGTTTCATAATTGATTGGAACACTCACATTTCTTTGCTCATGAGTGAATCTTCACCTGCTATAAAGCTCCTAGCTCATGGAGGAAAGGGTATTTCTCTACGTGCTTAATCACCAAACCTTTAAAATGTTTTTAAAAGGTTTATTATGTGCTGGTTTTAGAGTTCCTGTGAGAAAATATATAACTGCCATATATAGTACAGGGTCTACTATTAATTGTCTTCTCCATTTAAAAAACAGAACCAGACTTTCTTTTTGACATAAACTGACTCAAGCTCTTTCTGTGGTGATTTCCCTCTCTTTCAGGTAGAACTTGTGTCAGTGCAGTGAATGATGATTTATCTTTGAGAGAGTCAGTAATTAAAGGATTTACTTGTGGGACTGTGAGTTCCTTCCTGTTGCAGGACAGATAACTCAGGTAAGTGAGTTATGGGATTCTATGTAATACCACAAGCTTTCTTTTAGCAGACCTACAGTTAAAAACAGGGATATTACCTAGATGTTTTCAGATTGGAATAGAAACCCACTGTGATACTGTAGGGACACCCTTTAATTAAAAGTCAAACTACTGACTTCTGTCTTCCTGTTTGGTATTCTTGAGGGTTTCCATAAGAAACAGTAAAGAGGTTACTATGAATCAGAGAATTACAGAATTGTAGAGTTGGGAGGGAGCCCTGAAGGTCCACACTCGAACCAACTTTCATACACTTTCTATCTAGTAACTGCCAATACTGGATTTCCCCCCCAATGAGTTCTTGTGGACAGTGCGTTCTGTTTGACAACTAGCTCTTTCTTTAAGAAACTTTATGTTAACCATTCATTCAAGAGTAGAAAGTGTGGAGTCCAGTCTAATTTGCTCATTTGCCTAGATATTGTCCTTTTAAAATGGGTCTATTGACATAGAAAGGCTCCTCTGTATTATTTATTTTCTTACACTTATATGCCAACTTTTTCTGTCTTGGAAAGGAAATCAGAAACAGTTTAACTTTTGAAAAAAAAAATTTTTTTTTAATCTTCTTTTCAGAAAGGTTGTTTGTCCTTTCGAGGCATCACTGCAGAACCAAAACAGGCCTTTCCCCCCTCTTTTTGTGTAGCGAGACTTGCGTTTTTTTCAGTCAACCAGACTATAATTCTCTAAGTCAAGCTGATCTGCATATGGCTTCTGTTATTGGCTGTGTTTAATTGCTGTACTTAGTTTTTAGTTCCCTATGTCCGCCCCCCCCCCTTTAAAACCCACATGATGCTGATTCCCATGAGTCTGTGAAGATTCTGAATTGGCATCATATGCGACAGTCTGATGAAGTGATAAGTATTTCACACTCTGGTTCTTCATCTTTTATGGCGTGCAAGTTAAAGATCCCTTTCATACTCAAGTAAATGAATAAAAAGAACCCCTTTTCACATCTGGAAGACCTTGTGTATCTTTGGCCAATGAGACTGTATGACATCATGTGATGTTATATTGGCTTAATGTCTAGCCAATATAGCAAAGCAGAATGTGTTAGAATCCCCATCCTATGGATTAATGTTATTATTCCCATCAGTACTGTTTGTAATAGGTTCCATATTCAGGATCAAGCTGTTGGGTTTTTCTGTTATCGTAGCCAATACATGTATGTATGTGCATGTGAAGATAGATTTTTGGTATCTTGTGTTATGATACAAGACATGCAATAAGCAACGCATGTCTTAGAGACAAATTACACGTGGTGCTGAGTTTGCGGACACTGCCAAAATCAGCAATAGAGTGAGCATTCTGTGATCTCACTGCCTCCTGCCACTCTGTGTGCATGATTGCTTACTTTTGCAGGATTGTTTTTTAGGATTACTTTCCCAAGTAGTTTGGCTCTGGTTACATGGGTGATAGTTTGCTATTCTTCCTTTTACACTGGGTAAAATATTCCCATGGAAATATATTGTGAAATCTATCTTAAACCTGCAACTCACCCCCCCCCCCCGCCGCATAACGGTGCAACCTTCATTCTCATCTGCATCTGTGTGTCTCACTCAGTACTTTTCATTCTGCTTTGCAAAAAACGGAGGAGGGCCAAGGGAGCTGATGGCAAGCATGCCTTCTTTCCCTTTCTTGCATGGTTCTGAAGGAATGCGACCACTTTTGCAGAACGGATTTTGCCACCCACTCCATCAATGCTGCTGAAAGCTTTGCCAATAATTACTATTAACTGTTGTACTGTTTTTTATACAAACAGAGAAATTTAAGTTCTAGACTAAAACCAATCAAGGGGGGGGGAATCTTTCATTTAAAAGGTTTTGAGAACGTGTTTTGATTTGGTTTTCCTATTTTCTCCCCTCTCCACCAATCAGATGGCTGTTGCACTTGTTTATTTATTTAATGAGAATCTCTGACGTCTTAATGAAAGACACACAACCTTTAAACCTCATGCTCCATCAAGTGCAGTGCCTAAAGCATGGGTAATTAATGTACACATGTAGTGACAGGAATACACATGTGATTTTCGTATTGGAAAACTAAGATACAGTACTTTGATTTTGGTAACCTGGCCAGCACTTGGCTCAGACTTAGATGTGCAGTCAGCATAATGTCTGAGAGAGAGGGGTGTGATTCACTAGTAGAGCTCTATTAACGGCTCTATGAACCCTTTGAATTTATTTACACTAAAGCAAGGATGGGGAACCTCTGGCCCTCCAGTTGTTGTTGGATCCCAAACTGGCATTCCCAGCTCAATGGCAAGGGATGATGGGAGTTAAGGTCCAATAGTCTTGGGAGGTCCATACTCGCCACACCTGACACACCTATCCCTGCACTTGCAAGGTTTGTCTGGAGTGCATCATTAACATGGAAGTGTGTCTTTTTAAAAATAGAAAGTTATTATTTAATATGTTGCTTGCTATTGCATTTAAAGCCCATTTTTTTATTAGGGCAGCTAAACTGCACTATTTAGGTTTAGAGTGCTAGAAATGTGCATGGACAGAAATCATCCATTAATAAATTGCAGTATAAATTAGGCATAGCTGTGTCCTTGTCACTTCTTGCCAATGCCCGCCATGCCATATGTTTTTTTTTTGTGTGTGGGAAACGGAGCTTAGTCTTCATATAGCTGCTTTTCTTTCTCTTAACCAACAGTTTGGGTCACATTTTCTGGCAGCACTGAGACAGCATTAATGCAACTCCTATGAGATGTAACTATGTTAAAAAAAGTCTGACTGAAGAGAATAATGGGCAAGTAGACACCTCCCATGAATTTTAAAGACAAGCCAGTCTCCTTGGCATTAGGAGGGAAGCACAGTTGCCAGTGATATTTTTAGATACGGTTGCTATCCAGACATATAATACATGTAAATCCCTTAAATTCTGTTGGCTTTGGGTCCTAAAATCATCAAAACATTTACAGAACTTTGGGGTGTGGGGGGAAGCAGTAAGTATATAAGCATTGTAAAAAAACAGACCTTTGTTGCTCTATAATATTGGTAAGTATGTTGAAAATGATAAAGTGTAGAAAACTTCCTTCCTTTTTTATTGAAGTGATTTATTGCCCGAATAAAAGACTGCTGGAATATTGTTGCAGACTACATCCTTCTCAGTTTTTTATATATGTAAAAAAGAAAAAGAAAGGATGAATCCTGATTCCAGCCAAAGTGACTCAAATTACCTACCTCTTTTCTTTTGCACTCCCTTCTCCCAATGTGTTTCACCTCTGATTTTGATGTTGTGTGAGAAAGTTGAAGGCAGGTCACAAGTTTTAGAGAGGAGACTTCAGAAAACTGTTTTAAAAACAACAGTGCAGTCTTACTAAAATAGAAGAAGTTGAAAGTTTGAAAATGAGTAGTTTTGAAAACAGGTCACCACTTTCTTCCTTTCAAGTCACTAAATTCAGATGTTTGGATGTCCTGATTACTTCTAAATATAATACCCAGTTTCCAGCTACTGTTATGGCATGGCAGGCTAAATTAGGATGGCTGAGGATGGTTTCCTGCTTGTAAAGCTGATCTTTGACATTCTACACCAGATCGAGAGGTGATTTGGTTCCCTAATTCATTTGGGAATTGCTAAAATGCTGTTGTAGAGGAACTGTCAGGAGGGCTTTGTGCCATTATTTTTAGATCTTTTTAAGGTTGTGTTTAGTCTCACTCGTGATCCTGTGAGACGTTAACTGTGGCAGTATAATTATTTTTAGAGAAAGCCTGGCCTGCATTTCCTAGCTACCACATAGAAGCTACTTTAAATCACTGTAGCTTATAGTTTTATTACATAGTTAGCTACAGGGGTAGAGCTGCTCACCACACAGAATAGGTGCAGTTTTTGCCATGTCACTACATACTTAACAGAGAAGTTTTTTTGCAATCTTCTTGTGCAGTGCTGGTTTTCATTAGAGTCTAGCCATGCGGTGAGGCAAGTGTTAGTTCTCTGACATTGTTTAAAAATATGGAGTAGTCAGGATAACACTCTTCATGGTAACGTAAAGGTAATGAAAGCCCATAAGAAGCACCCCCAATCTTTATTAGGGCATTCCACTTGCCCATCCCATCTTAAGTCTATGACCAGTTGCAAACTTCATCACTTAAACATCAGCCCATCACAAAACCCCATTGCCTTGCTTACTACTTAGCCTGCTGAAGAATTTTGAAGATCTCAAAAGTTTGCATAGTATTTTGTGATATTTTGGTTGGTCTAATAAAAGTATCACTCTAATAAGGATTTTAGAATCTCTCTTCAATGTGGATGGATGAGACACATGACCCTGTGTCTTATACTGCTGAATGTGTAAGGTTACTGGTAATTGCCACAGGTGATAAATGGCCACATCTGTATCCATGGTCTTTTTTTTTGGGGGGGGAGTTCATATAGTAGTGTGGTGAAAAATGCTTGATTGATGTGATGAAAAAATTGCATGTTATGTGATATGTGCCACCATTTGGAGCAATGTGATCCAGCATGTGACTGCAGCAATGTATAGACCAGCCCTGAGAGGCTTGGGGTGAGCTTTGAAACATCTTGCACTTCTAAGAACCGTGATGTGTTGATGGTGGCATGCACATACAGTATTAAAGTCCTTTCCAGCTATTCTGCCTATGACCTCTGTTAAGTAGCTGATAATGGCATCACCTGGCTTGTGACCAGATCGCCTCCTTCCCTTTCCCCACAATGTAATATACTTTCTTTTACAAGGCTGTGGGTCGGGGGAAAGATATTTTGGCTTGCTATGTTTGCCCTATGATGTATTTGATGAGTGAGACATTGTTCTGCTTTTTACATCCCTCAAAGGAAGTGTCTGTTGACACAGCCTCTGCTTCAGTCATCTTTTATTATACAACACTCTGGGAAGCCTTTAGGGCAATCCAATGGCCCTAAAAGCAGCTTCTTTCACACAAGGAGAGAGACAAGCCTAACCAGACACCAGCAGTTCATATTTCTTTATTTACAGAGATCTTTGTAATGATGTCAGGCCTCATAGAAGACTAGGATTGCTGATTTGGAGTTGTCTACGAGGTGGGGGAGTTAGGCCTCCCAGCTGTTGCTTTACCTGCCATATTAGAAGGAACACCTTCTCATTTTTAAGAATGAGCAGTGAAGCAGAACAGGCTTGTTTAGCATTTTAGGCATAACTGTTGAGGAATCTTTTGATAAAGCTGAATAGGACTTTCTGGGCAACCTGGATGAGGGTGTTACTGGTATAGAACTAGCATGTAGATTGAATGTGGGAAACGTACATCTTCAGGCAGCTTCAGGATACAACTGAAAAGAGATCCAAATTGTCGTTGCTGTTGTTAGACCACTTCTTGAAATAAAGCTATTGAAGCAGTGCACACAGTAAAAACATAATTAAACACTGAAAGGCAACTTTTAAGAACAATAAAGGTAAAGGGACCCCTGACCATTAGGTCCAGTTGTGGCCGACTCTGGGGTTGCGGCACTCATCTCGCTTTATTGGCCGAAAGAACCAGCGTACAGCTTCAGGGTCATGTGGCCAGCATGATTAAGCTGCTTCGGGTGACCCAGAACAGCGCACGGTAACGCCGTTTACCTTCCCGCGGAGCGGTACCTATTTATCTACTTGCACTTGGACGTGCTTTCGAACTGCTAGGTTGGCAGGAGCAGGGACTGAGCAATGGGAGCTCACCCCGTCGCGGGGATTCAAACCGCTGACCTTCTGATCAGCAAGTCTAGGCTCTGTGGTTTAACCCACAGCGCCACCCACGTCCCAATAAAATAAAATCCATTAAACAAACTCTAGGACATTAACACTGTCCATACAAATTCTAAAAAAACCAAGGAAATCATTTCATCAAATATGAAATGTATCTTCCATAAATGACTGGAAAACACTTCAGAGAAACCCTTAGAAAAAAGATAAATAAATAAATAAATAAATAAATAAATAAATAAATAAATAAATTCTTTGGTAGGCACCAAAACATCTCCACAGTAGATTCCTGTCTGGTTTCATCTGGTAATAGATACTACACATAGGATGTCGTTAACCCTGATACTGTGTAGAAAAACTGTAGAATCATGAATTGGAAGCAATATTGGAAGTGATAGTCCAAGCTAGTACTCAGTGCAGGATCTGCAAAGCTGGCTACAACTATAGCATCTCTGACAGATGGCCACCCAGACTGCGTAAATAACTCTTGCAAAAGAGAGTTCACTACATCCTGAGGCAGTCTGCTCCACGGTCAAATAATATGTACCAGTAGGAAATGTATTCCACTGCTTAGCTGAAACCTGCTTCCTTGAAATTTCTACCTGTCTGTTCTCTTCTTGCCCACCCGAGAAACAGAAAAGAAGTCTGCTCCATCTTCTGAATCATATCTGAAGACTGCTATCATGTTTCCCCTTGCTTGTTTTTAAAATATCTTTTCTCTGAAATTAGCCACAACTGGTGGTTGTCAGATGGGTCAAACACAGGAGGAGGTGACAGCAGTAGCTCAATAGCTATTCAAGGCAAAACTTCTGGCATGACAACATTTCAAGCAGGGCTTGACAGAGTTTGGGAAAGGCGAGGCAAGACAGAGCTTCAGGCTAATAAGGATAAGGTGAGGCTTTGGGTGAGGTGAGCCAAACCGAAACAGAGCTTCAGGGGAGTTAAGGTGAGGTGTCAGATGAGGTCATGGAAGATGGTGCTTCAGGCAAGGCAAGATTCCAGGACTCTGCAGAGCAAGAGTGGGGAACCAGATGTTGTTAGGCTGAAACAACTATCAGCCCCAACCATCATGGGCAGTAATGATGGGAGCTGCAGCCCAGTAACACCTGGAGAGCCACAGGTTGCTCAGATGGAGGAGCCAAAGCCTGGGGCATCAGTTGTGTGAGGCTTGCAAGGCCTCTGTTGGCTCCCCAGATCACTTGACTTGGCTGGACCCGACAGTGCAGCTTTCAGCCATATCATTTTTGGAGCCGTGGAGTGAGAAAAAGCATACGATCACCTCTTCCTGTCCCAGTGGCAGAGAAAGAGGGGCGGCAGTGGGAAACCTGGAACCTGCTGCCAGATTTTTCAGTTGGAATTCACTGATCCTTGTGTCTTGATGCTAGACCTTGGAAGATCCAGCCAGCTGGCTCTAATAGAACCAATGAATATTGAATGCATTCAAGGGAGAATCACAGAACAGTAGAATTGTAGAGTTGGAAGGGACCCCAAGGGTCATTTAGTCCAACTCAGATGTATCTTTGTATGCTGTGAATATATCAAGCCACCCAGCTCTGTTTTGGCAGAAGAGATTTTGTAATTGTCACTTTTTTCTTTCTAAGTGACTCTTGGTGTATACTTCAATTTAGCCACCCATTAACCTCTGTTCAGCCTGTCATAGTGGTTACTAATAAGGAGAAAAAGACTGGCTGCTTCTCTGTCTGTTCTCTGTTATGTTTTGGCCAGATAGTTAAAAAGCTTCTCTTCTGCTAGAGCATTTTAACCTTGCTAGCTCTGGTCTTGTTTTAATTGTTTTACTCCAGCTTTTAATGCTGTCTGTACGTAACAGTACTGAGATTTTACAGTTCTAAACCACCCTGGGAGCCCCTGGTACAGCTGAAAAGTGGCATAAAAAGCATTTGTATAAATAAAAATACATTTTAAAAGATTGATTCTGCTATCCAGTCTTTTAGCCTTTAGGTAGAGCATGGATTCTGATCCATAAAAGTGATTGTGAATGCAAAACTATTTAGCTTGGATATATCTTGAGTTTGAAAGTTGTGGTTTGTGTCTAAGCTAGCCTTCATATTCCAATGCAAAGCTTTTATAGTTGGCTCACTCTTGCTATATCTTTAATTTAAGGCTAATTCCAGCAGCACTTCTATGTCATAAATGTAAAGGAAATACAGAAAATGTTAAGGTTCTCTCAGTCCTCCTGCTAATTAAGGTCAAGGAGTAAGCTCTATTAGTTTTCATTATAATTGTAGTGCTATAAAGGTGAACAGAATTATATAGCTACATTACTTTACTTTGTTTAATGGGATCTACATCACCAAAAGAGTCTTGTATGTCTAGCAGGAGATCTGGACCTTGTGGCTCACTTAAAGTCCAGTGACACTTTAAAGACTTGGCTAGCTGTCATCTCTCCCCCTCTTTTAAAATAAAGAGTGAAGCTGATTTTAAATCAAAGCCTCAGTCTTGCTTAAATTTATTTATAGTGTGTTGTAGCCAACTAAGTGTTACTCAGAGTAGACCCACTTAAATCAATCAACCCAAGTTGCTCATGTTCATTAATTTTAATGGGTCTCTTCTGAGTAGGATGAGCGTTGGATATAACCCAGTGTTCAAAGACGGGATCTCTATGACTGTTTGGTTAGTCCACAGAATTATATTTTACAGCTAATTTCTAAAGGTGGGTAGGTCAAAATCAGTGTAGCTTTGGAAGGTTCAGTCTGCCATCTTGATTCAAAATGGCGTCCGATTGTATCAAAACATAGAGGAAAAACATGGTCCTTGATCTCAGGAACTCTCATGCAAAATTAGGTTGCGATATGTTAAGAGGTGTGCGTAGTGAACCAACTTTCCAAAATACATAACAGATAGGTTAAGGTCAACCTGGGGTTGCATTTATTTACTTTTAGTAGTTGAACTGTTGTTTCATGGTGCTATGACAAATGTAAAAACCATGCCTTGCCATATTCTGGTTCAACATTTTCTGGGAAAATTGGAATTGAGTACACAGAGAGAACCAATTGACATGCTCAAGTACTCAATGGAAGGAATAATAATATCAGGGCTAGTTCAGATATTACGGATGAGTGTACATACAGCCCACATATGAGTGCCACTGAAAAACAATTCCATCTGGTGGGCTTTGTGTGTAAACTGGAATGTTTGTAAACAATGAATGTAGCACATGGTTGGAGTGGTTCCGATTTGCTTCACATTATTTAGCTGTTGAAAACAATAGCCCAAAATTTCTGTCTTTGGAAAACTACTTAGGCTGCAGTTTCCGATCCTTACATAAAAGTGCCCTTGAAATAATCTGTTTAGAATTACAGTGTCAGGAATTAATAGAAGTGGACAGGGTTGGAAAACTGATCATCTGCAGTAAATCAGACATTGTTCTTTTCCAGAATCCCTAGTACCAGCTCCAACTACATTAGGTTCATTCACACTGACTCATCTTGCAGGCTTCCAGCACTGCATGTTTTGTAATAGGAGGAGACAACTAGAAACCTGGCTTTGCCAAAATGGCTATTTTCCCAACTCTGCATATTTAGGTAGGCTTAAGACATCTCTCCTTCCCCCAGCCCCTTAAAAAGGCTGCTCTCCCTAAATTGCAAGGAATTACTTCTTGAGAACCATAGGTGGCTCAGGGAATAAGAGATAACTTGGTTCTCAAATGTCCATCATCTATTGCTTTGCTTAGGCAGGTGCTAAATAAGCTAGTTGTTGTTTGTAAGTGATAACAGATAAAAGCAGCCAGAGCCTTAAAAATTGCTAACAACAGGCAACACATGTCTGGATTTAGACATGGATGTTAAAGGAGTAAAATCTGCTGTTTTGTGGATATGGGCAGATGATAAAACAGCGTATTATTTCTTGGTGCAGTTACGATATGATTTCTGCTTTTTCTTACATTGGCCTTACCTCTGTTGTGCTGCTGTAGCTTTGGCTTGCATGTGCTTTTGTGGAGAAGGGTACACAATGACCTGACTGCAGATCCTACAGATTGTTGTGCTAGCATTGCCATAAACAACTATAAATTGTAAGTTTCTGGGAGGTGGAAACCTCAAGCGCAAGAGAAGCACAGAAAAGGGAAAGTGTGTACAATATCAAACGCTGTCAGTCTTTGCATAAACCTATCTTCTTGGTAATACCATGGATTTCATTTGTCAAGGAGTAGATCTTAAAGGCATGTGGGGCCCGAACTCTATTACTGAAAGCCCACATTTGTGCTTAATGCAATCTGTTGACTTTCTTCCCCTTTCCACCTTCTGTACTGATTTGTGGTGTTAACAGCAGGAGTAAGGCAAGAAGGGAGTGCAGGATGGAGTATCAATCAGGACAGACACCTTAGTTATACTCTGTGCTTTCTGTGCCTGAGTATTTTCAGTCTGTCTTACTGCCCTGTGGGCTTTATGTCTCCTTAAGTAAACATTCATGTTCTTCTCTTGGTCTTTTGTGGGTAAGAGAAGGTGAATTTTGCCAGTGATGGGAACTGCCACATATAGTTAATACTTTGTTTGTGTGTGACAGTATTGTTGGCAGAATTAAAGCAAACTAAGTAAGCCTCAGACACATTCTTTGAACCAAGGCTTCATCTGGCTCAACTGTGAGCTAGTTTGCAGTATGTGTTCCCTGCACATTTTTGTTAAAGGTTAACAAAACTGTTTAGACAACTTTAATGGCTGTGCATCAATCTGCTGCATCAAGTTGATTAATGGAGCTCATTTCTGTAGTGAATTCTTTAATTGCTCCTTATTTACCGCAGGGAGGGGGCGTGGTGTACTTTTGATTAAGGCAGCTGTCTGGAGTGTTCATTCACCTTGTAAATTCAATTCGTGTCAGGGTTCATTTCTGAAATACATTTCTACCTGCTCTTCTGAACCTTCTCCAAAACGAGGCATCATCCTGGAAGCACGTTATTATAATTTGCGTGAGATGTATGTGCTTTAGTGATAGCAGCATCTTAACAGAAATCAATCTGAATGCATTTTAAAAGGATGCTTGCCAGATTGTGAAGTTGTCTTTCAATATCATTTGTTATTACTTTTCAGGAGAAGTAACTTTAAATACACGGTCATTAGCAGTCAACTCTCCCACATTTCTTGTCATTTCCCCTGCTGTCTACAGGGGCTTCAGCAGAGCTCCGTTACCTGTAAGCTGCTACCTCTGTCTTGAAGAGAAACTGAAAGCAACACAGAATCATAGTTCATCCTCCAAAACCTGCAGCAGGGGATGATAAAGGGATTGTTGCCTGTGATGTCTTCACCTATCCTTTAGTCACACACAAAAAACTGTTTTATAGTGTTTCCAGAACCTGTTTAGATAGCGGAATAGGTAAAAAAAACAGATGTATATGCGTATGTATGTATGTATGTATGTATGTATGTGTATATGTATGTATGTATGTACTAAGGGAAATGATGCCTCTTATCATATCAAAAATTGTTTGCAGCTAACAAGGATGAAGCCATTCTGAATGTGGCCTTGCTAGTGCAAATAATGCATGGTTGTTTTGGGGCATTGAGACCAGACTAAATTTGTATGCCATTATATATAGGTGTGTGTGCATGTGTACACATTGAGCTTTTTGTCACTAGGTCACACCACAACTATATATATCCATGTTCAGCTAGGAAGCTTATGTATGTGTTTACTCTTTTACAGCGTCTGGGTATAAACAGGCAAATTGTGAGAGCTGAATTTTAGGATTAATCACTGCACATCAAACATTCTGATAGGTGTTTAGAAGAAGAGCGAATCTGTTTCCTGTTGGATACAAAAGCAAGGGGGAAATGATGGCTTTGAAAATCGGCCAGAGAAGCTGAGATCTTAAATTAAAAGGCATTTGATGGCAGGATTTTTTTAAAAAATCGGTCGCCGGCATTGTTAAATACTCATTGTGAAACAGTAATCCGGTAGCTGAAGGGCAAGGTTTGAAGGCCTGCAAAAATGATGGAAAACTATTTGAATGCAACTAAAAAAGTAAGTTGTAGAAAAGGAAAAAACAAACAAACAAAAACATGCAGCTCCAAAACTGCACCTTAAAACCAATGCAGTAGAAATATATAAAATGTAACCTAAAGTTCTTGGCCAATAAAGCGAGATGAGCGCCGCAACCCCAGAGTCATTCGCGACTGGACTGAACTGTCAGGGGTCCTTTACCTTTTTAACCTAAAGTTACTGGCCACCAAAAAACAATGGAGGTGTTGGAGAATGGAGATGGAATAAAAGCCTCCCTATTGTAGATAAATAATGAGAAGTTTGGCAAAACCATTTGGTGAGATGTGTTTCTTTCAAAATGGAAGATGGAATGAGAACATTTGAGTTGTGTATGGAAGTAGCATTGGTCTTTGAGCCATAGAGTGAACTGTTAGCCGATACCTGTCTGACCCACTTATCTTTGTGTCTCTAAGAGAGTCACATTTGCTTATGCCCAACCTTCTGGGAGCAAGAAGTGGGCAAGGCTAGAAGAGAGGTGAGTAGAGCCTAATTGAACTGGACCAGAATTGGAGGATATGCACATTCCCCCTTCCAAATGCACACATACAGGGCACACACAAGGACACACATGACTCACTGTAGATGCATCACACACAACCACACACACACACACACTGTATTCTCATCTTGCCCCCCACTGAGCTCTGCAGTTAGGCTTGTGGGAGGAGCCTCCTTTCAGCTCTGATAGAAAGGTTTTTTCCTAATTGCTGCAAGCTGAATGGAGAAGCCAGTGGGCCACCAGTTTCCCACCCCTGCTTCTGTGTGCAAGTGGAGTGGAGTGACACACACATACACAGATGCAGTCTACTTGTTCCATGGCTGAATTTTTTCACAGCGTGGAAGCTGCGGCAGTTCTGCACTATCTTGCCGAGTAGTAAGCTATTAGTAATTTAAACTCCAGAATAGGAAGACAACTACTGTGTGAAGAAGCGGGTAATGGTTGTGTTCCGAGCTGTTTTGCATTGTAAAGGGTCACAGCACAGGAAATGCTCTTGCTGCTGTTGATTATTAATAATATTTTTATAAGATTTATTACCTGTCGTTCACCATAAGGTCCCAGGGCAGGTAATTAATAATAATAATAATAATAATAATAATAATAATAATAATTCATTATTTGTACCCCGCCCATCTGGCTGGGTTTCCCCAGCCACTCTGGGCAGCTTCCAACAAAGATTAAAAATACATTACATTACAAACTATGTAAAAATTATAGTGTTAAAATTGGTCCAAACATTCAGAATAGGATGGATCTTAAAAACATCTTGGTTGTCCAAGGCCAAGGTCAAATGGTACATCTTCAGCATATGTAATAAACAGCTGCGGACTGGTTCCTTCCAGGTGGCACAGCCTGTGTGGAACAGGTGACCACCCCATCTCTCAGAACTGGGAGCTCAGAATGCATAACACCTGTTTTTATCATGATTCAGCTGTGATTAATTGGTCCATATCCAGCCCATTGGCCACTTCCAAACACCAGTCTGTTTTGGCCAAGTGATGCCCATTTAATTTATTGGCCCACATGTAGCCCTGAGGATTGTGTGGTGCTTTGAAAGGGGCTTCTGAAGATACCTCCATTGTGGGTGGGTGGGTGGTTACCAGACATCTTTGTGATGTCAGGTAAACGACATTGGGCCATATCCAGTTCCACACCCCTGTTTTGTAGTTTACTCACTAGGTGGCAGTAGACCTAGATCTTTCTGGGTGGAGTCATAGAATCATAGAATTGTAGAGTTGGGAGGGACCCCCAGTCCACCCTCCTACAATGCAGGAATCTCTTGCCCAATGTAGGGTTCATACCCACGACCCTGAGTTTTAAGAGTCTCGTGTTGAATTGACCTAGCTATCCCTGGAGTACTTTGGAAAACCATAAAGTTCTTGTCTAGCTGTAAGACTGGCGTGGCCTCTTAACCTTCTTTGAAAGTGTTTTGGAGCTTATTATTGTTGTTAAAGGGATGCAGGTGTGAGCGAAACAGGGGTGGAAAAGGGACGCAGGTGGCGCTGTGGGTTAAAGCCTCAGCGCCTAGGGCTTGCCGATCGAAAGGTCGGCGGTTCGAATCCCTGCGGCGGGGTGCGCTCCCGCTGCTCGGTCCCAGCGCCTGCCAACCTAGCAGTTCGAAAGCACCTCCGGGTGCAAGTAGATAAATAGGGACCGCTTACCAGCGGGAAGGTAAACGGCGTTTCCGTGTGCAGCTCTGGCTCTGGCTCTGGCTCTGGCCAGAGCAGCGATGTCACGCTGGCCACGTGACCCGGAAGTGTCTCCGGACAGCGCTGGCCCCTGGCCTCTTAAGTGAGATGGGCGCACAACCCCAGAGTCTGTCAAGACTGGCCCGTACGGGCAGGGGTACCTTTACCTTTTTATTGTTGTTATCATTTCCACCCCTGTTTCGCTCACACCTGCTGCAGCCAACAGAAAAAAGAGCATTCAGACTTCTGTTCAAAGTTCAGTGTGTCTGAGAAAAGCAGCAGACACATGCAGACTTCAGAAGCAGCTCTACCTTAATTATTTGTCCTGATTGTAGCTGCGGATTGCCCCAATAAATGCTAATGATCCTGGATTCCTGCAGTCCTGTTAGCTTCCTTTTCCTCTTACTTTCTCCACTGAAAGTCTTGAAACCCAAGGGCTGGTTTCAACAAAGGGCACAAGAGGGTGGGAGGGAGATGAAGGGAAAGGCAAGCAGATAACAGCCACATGTAATCAGCATTTTATTGCCATCCTCAGGAAGTGGGAATAGTTGAGAAAGAAGAAGAAAAAGAAAGTAGATTGGAGCAAGGAAAGTTAATTACGGCGAGGTATTTGACAGGAAATTACAAAATACAGGCAGACAGAAGAAACACACTTTTAAAACAGGCTAGGAAGTCTCCAGTTACTCCATGCTGTGTATTAAAAAAAAAGTAAAAATAAAAAATCTCAAAAGCAAGTGCTGAAAATAGTAGTTTAAACAAAAGCTACCTTATCTGATAAAGACATTTTGAGCACAAAGGGAAATTTATATATTAGCCGGCAGTCTTCAAATAAACTGATGGTTTTGATAATAGCGTGGATTTAATTGTGGGGGTAGGGGGTGGGAAAGAATGAGTTTTCATTTGAATGACGTGCAGATGCAGCAAATCCTTGCGTAAACCGTCTGGGTTTATCTTGCACATACAAACATACGCACACTCTTCTATTCTTGTAAACATTGTTTATCGCTGTTTTGCAGAAATTGTAAAGGTAGACTTATGGATGTAGGCTGAAGCCGATAAATATGTGCATATTTTAAATGCTGCTCTGCAGAGCTAATATGATTCATTTCATCTGCTAGGGTATGTAGATGGAGTCGCGGTTTATCCATGTTGGGGAATGAACGACAAAGCAACATTTTAAGGGAGGGTTCAGAATTCCCATGGCTTGACAGAGTTCCGGAAGATTTATCATGCTATTATCATTTCATTGTTGGCTTAAGAGTGCCCTGTTCTTTACCATTCACCATGCCTGTCTTGCTATCCTTCTGTAAAGCAGGGAAACTCCCTTTTCCATGTTACCCATTTATGCAGGAAAGAGCTTGTGGACTTTGTTCCCTCCTGCCTTGTTCCTCTGAATTGCCATCAGTTTTGAAGCTGGAAAGAAACCACCACCAAGAGACTAACACCACAGTTTTTCTCTCTCAGACTTAATGAAAACTGCATTCTATGTACTGGTAGATATGATGAAATGAGGATCCTGTGTTTAAATCCATTCTTGGGTCCTGCCTGTATTTTATGCATCTTCCTTTGCCTTTGCAGACAACCTGAAGTAGTGGCACAATCACCAAAAAAAGGTGCCTTTGCCCAATCCTACTAACAATCTGCCTGTTGGCATGCTTTTTGTCTTACTTTTGCTAGCATGAATTTATATTGCCCCAAGATGAGAATAGTGCCTTCACTTGCAAACAGTTAACATACTCTGAGCAGTGGAGAAGTGCTCATTGAGGCTGTGGGGATAGGAAGAGTCCTCTCGGATCATTATAGTACAGAAGGGAGACCTAGTTTTGACAGGTCACCTTTCCATATCGCACTCACCCATAATTGGATCATTTGTCTTTGGCCATCCTTCTCCCCCATATAAAAATTTACTTTCTTTCAGGGTTGCGATGATATAAGTTGTTTTAGTCTATTAATTATATGAGTATTAGTTCATCAGTCAATTGATTTATTAAATCTGCAAGAGTGTTCATATGGAGAAAATCATCATGCCATGCCGACTTAGTTTTTTAGCCAATGGTCACGTTTTGCACCAAGGGCATTCCTCTGCCCTCCCCCTGTCACTTGGGAGAGAGTGCCGCTCCTAAAGATGACGCTTGCCACCTTCAATTTGTATAAGTATTTGTATCAAAATATATTGTTAAAAAAACGACTGCATGATTTAGGTCAGCCTTTTGCTTTGCCAAAATGTTTAATTCAATGAATTTAACATTAATTAGATCTTGATGAACCCTACTTAACTTTAAATAGATGTAGCTGGCTCTGTTTCGGTGATCTTCACAGTCTCCTTCTGAAGCCCGTGCTGAAAAACATAAGCTTACAGAAGCATGCCTTAAGACCACCTGGCACAGGAGATAGAGGGCATCATAGCTCAATGTCAGAGGGCATGCTTTGTATGCAGAATGTCCCAGATCCAATCTCAGACAGTTCCAGTTGGAAGTCGATGGGGAAGAACTCTATGTGCCCAAAATAGTGGAGAAGCTGTTACCTGTCAGAGCAGAGAAATAGGTTGGCTGGTAGAAGGCTGTTTTCCATGCACCAAAGTGTACACTAGAGCTGCATTCCCTGATGCCCTCCAGGTGTTTCAGACTACAACTCCCATCATCCCCAGCAAGCATGGTCAACAGTGAGAGATGATGGGAGTTGTAGTCCTAAACATCTGGAGGGTGTTGGGTTGGAATGGCTGCACTAGAGCATAGGAGTCTCTTACATTTTGGACTTGATCTGTGGCACACTTGACAAAAAGGTTGGTCACCACTGCTATAGGCCACAGTACATATGACACTGCTGTCATAGCGTATTTCTACAAGAATCTCAACACCACTAGTTTAGCCTTTAAAAAAAGAGAGAATAAATTGAGGCTAGGCAAGCATGCAACCATTACTCGCAACAGTGTGACTTCATAGGTCAGGCTTCTCTTCCTTCCTCACTGTCTCCAAAACCTGCCTGTCTTACTGTAGTGCATGTTACGTTATACCCGATGACAATTTTATAGCACAGGCGGAAGAGATATAAAACCAAAGGGCGGGGAGTGGGGGACAGAGGCCAGTGGAAAGAGTTCTGCTGGCACAGCAGAAATGGCTTTGTCTAATGTGACATACTTCCCTTGCTCTGAGTGGGATTTAGAGGCACGAGGGATTTTGAAATGAATGCTACCAAAGTTAATATTATAAATGCCCCAGTCATAGTTATGAATCAGCAATGCATCATTGTGCTGCCTTGCTCTTCTTGGAAATGTCATGTGGTTCTCTTCTCTCTCTCTCCCCCCCCCTTCCCTGGATTACTAACCTGACTAGAGATGTAGTTGACCAAGTACTGCTTCTGCTTCTGCATACTCAGGTTTCCAAGCCCTCTTTATTAAGCCAAAAACAATACCCCCTGCAAACCTCCCCCAATACCCCTGCCTAAGATTCTTAGTCCAACCTGAATGTGCACAAGCTTAAAATTCAGATCTCAAACCTTTGTGCTCTGGGAACATGTTCTAACTAAGTTCAAGGCCTCGGATTTTTGTTAGGTATGGGAATGATGAGCACACATCTGCTTGCATCTATAAACATAACAGGAGGAGGCCTGGTTTTAAATTACCATCCTACTGCTGTGAAACCTTCCTAGTAATCCTATAAAACTGTCAGAGGCTGATGGGTCCTTGAGGGTTATGGCAATTTTCAACACCCTGCTATCAAATGTCAAAAGAATGTGAGGATTTGGTTACTACATAAATATTCCAAACTTGATTTTATTGCATTTTTAAAAAACTCACACAGAGTTTTTAGATACCTGCACAAGAAACAACTATGAAACACAGTTCTGTTTACCCCCCATTCTGTGTATATTTTTCATTCATACACACAATCTTATCTGTGTGAAAGTAAGCATGTGTTTAGGTATGCAGGTCCCTGGCTGTGTAGGTCATATATATTAAATCATTGTATGTCTGAAGGGCCTTGCATGGCACAGAGGAAGTCCCGTGTCCAATACCTGATGTTTCCAGGTATTGCTGGGAAGAACTCCAGTCTGATTCCCCGAGAGCTGCTGCCAGCCAGTGCATAGCGTTTATAGACATTAATGAGCTACATAGCTGTCAACTTACAGATTTGAAAATAAGGGACCAGCAGCCTTGAAAATAAGGGACCAGCAGCCAAAATAAGGGACCTGCAGCCTCACCTGTTCCAGGCACTCCAGTCTTCCTGTCCTCCTGCAGTCTGGTCAAACTCATGCTGGTAGCTCCGAGAACACTGGCCAACCAACTTTGTAACCAGAGGTTCAACTGAATAGAACCTGAATCACATGCACCACAAGGCCTATGCAGCCTCAACTTAAGATGGCTCCCCGGCCTGGCTTTGCACTGCAAAGTTTGCAGCAGCACGTGCAACAAAATGGCGCCCAGCATTCAAAAAACCCCTCAGCTTGCATTAACTAGCCACACACAAGGCATGCAAGCTCCACCCCCCAGTCGTTCTTAGACTTCTTATTGGGTGAGCAACACAGCCAAGCAACACAGTTGGAGCCTCCCTCCTCCCTGGCCGGCAGGGCAGGAGGGAGAGGAGCTGCTTCCTTTGAAATTTAAGGGACATTTAAGGGACATTTAAGGGACATCCATCAATAAGGAACAGCAGCGGGAAATGGCACTGGAATAAGGGACTGTCCCTTCAAATAAGGGACACTTGACAGCTATGATGAGCTATGTGAACCAGTCACTTGCCTTGCTATAAGGCAGCATCCTCTGTTTCACACTGGAAAATAATTCAAACTAGCAAGGTAATGAGAGTAGAAAAATAACTCATCTGTGGAATGCTAAATATATCCTGAATGCAAACCAAATAGGAGAAAGTTGTTATTTATTGAGTAAAGAAATTGTCCCATGTTCTTATTCAAACCTAATGCAAAGCGGGCTCTTAATTTTGTAGCCTCATCTTGAACATTGTTTTGCTCAGGAGGAACAGGAAGCGCTTCTTCTCCAATTGTTTCTGTTCTGGGAGTTTCTGCAGTGAAGATCTGGATAGCTCAGTTGGTTAGAGCTCAGTGCCGATAATGCCAAGGTTGCAGGTTCGATTGCTGCATCTGACAGCTGCATCGTACTGGATTGCGGGGGGTTGGGTCAGATGATCCTCAAGGTCCCTTCCGACTCTGCAATTCTACGATTTTATGATCTCTGTAATGGGTAGGGGTGGAGACCATTTTGGGTAGATGCAAGGGGCGGGTTTTGACCTAGGAAAGGAGGGTCATCAAAGTTTCAGGAAACAGGAGTGAAGCAGGGCAGGGATATTGGCGATGAGCAGAGGAAAGGGAGGGGCAGTTCCTGTGCCAGGCAAAAGGCTGAGACATGAGTGGGCCCATTTGGATCTTGTGCACAGAAAGGTGCAGAAATGTTTTACATACATTTAAAAGAATTCAGAACAAAGTCCTGGAGAGAGAGAGAGAGAGAGAGAGAGAGAGAGAGAGAAAGGTCTGCACAGTGTGTTTCATTAAGTATAGTAGCTTTGAAAGGGTTGCTAATAAAGAAATGAAAACTGGTCCAAACAGGCTTTGTAAGAGAGCCATTAAGTGAAGCTGCATGTCATGCATTAGCTTAGTAAGTGTGCTTGTGTTTCAGCTACTCTGGTGCTGGTATTCGCCAGCATTCTTTCTTCTCTCCCCCCCCCCCCCTTTGGTTTCCCCCCTGATTTGTTCCAGCTAAAACTAGCTCTTGGCAGCCTATTTTATCAGCTGGCCTGTTGTATTTAGAGCTGCACCTCACTCCTTATCTCCTGCACTGTGGCAGGGCCTCAGCCTTCAGGAGTCCAGGGCTCTGCTCTTTTGTTGTTTATACTTGTGATCCTTTTCTTATTTTGCTCTTTCGGTTTCTGCGCTGCTTTCCTGGAGGCAGTGCCTAGTATTTGGGTTTTTATGCATGCCATGGATGGAAAGTGCGGCTGGGTTAATGTGGCTTCTCCAGTTTTTGCATTGACGCAGTGTGTTTGCGAATGATGTAATTTTCCTAAAGGCCTTTTTCCTTTAAACGTTGTGCCAAAGATACCAACCTATTTGATTTTTCGTTGTGCGTACACCAGGAGAAACAAGGTGGAGGGAATCAGGGTGCGGGGGAGATACAGTGATAAGTAGAACTCATAGGGGAAAAGTTTGGACAAAGGAGTCCATGGACAATTTTTTTTATTGAGAAAAAACACACGCAAGTGTTTCTACCTTCCAAGAAGCAGTAATCAAGCAAGCTTTGTTTATTTTCACTCTTCTCAGTAGGACATAATATAATTAAGGGCATCTTTGTTATACAAACAAAAACACATGATTTCTCCTCTCAGCTCTGTGTGGCTGACCATACGGTTCTGGCCTCAGCACATGTAAGTCTGTGCGCCTATCCAGTTAGCTAAACTCATACCCAACCCATATTTTCATGTAAACCAGCATACAACTTTATTGACTTGAAAAGAAACTTGAAGCAATCAACTTCCAAATGCAGAGGATAAAAAACTTTGCTGTAGAAGAAGGATTAATGGTGGTTTGAATCTGACTGAGATAAGAGAGGTGGCATGTATGGACGAGGTGAAAAGAGAGTGCAATATTTGGCTTTCCAAGCTGCTACTTAGAGGAGCAGATGACAAGGCCAGAGAGACTTTTCTTCTTCTGGGGAGAACTGGCCTCAACAGGGTGACATAGCCTACATAGCTGCAAACAACTGATGCCTGGTAATTGATCATTGTTGATCAGTTGTTAACAGATCAACAAACGTAAAAATTAAGTTGCAGAAACAAATAACACAATGTTTATTTGAGACGGAACACACCCTTATCTTCGTAGAGTCTCTTATCTTCTTTTAGCAATAGCACCAGTAATTGATTTTAAATAGCTGTGGTCATCTTCATAAAGTGCTGTACAATGAACCTCTGTATTCTTAACCATGCTTACCATCTATTTTCCTGAATCTCCTGAGAGATTAAAGTGTTCATCATGCCTTAAGACTAATGGCACACAGGTGTTTATCCACATACGGAGAAACAGTGAGGTCAAGGGTTATGCCCTTGACTTTATACTTTGATTTCCCCATGGTTTTAGAAGATGCTAGAAAAGCTGGAGGTTCAAGGCGACAACACTAAAGGTAAATCCACCAAGTTGATGGTGGCAAAAAAGATTCTAGCGATTGCTTGTGAACTTTCCATGGATAATATATAATAATGTAGGCAAATATATGTGGCAGTATGGTGAACTTCCTTGGATTTCTGATTGGTTCCAGATTTGTGGTTAAAAATTGCCTAGTGGTCAGGCACAACTTATGTCTAGCTTTCCATGTGGTCATAGGTGCAGCAGCATACATTTCCAAATGTGTAATAAATTGTTATCTGCATCCAACAGTATTGCTGCCTTTTTTCTCTTATAAATGCATAGTGCAAGCTTCATCAACCTCGGTCCTCCAGATGTTTTGAGACTACAATTCCCATCATCCCTGACCACTGGTCCTGCTAGCTAGGGATCATGGGAGTTGTAGGCCAAAAACATCTGGAGGGCCGAGGTTGAGGAAGCCTGGCATAGTGTCTCTAAATACACAGGGTGGGATTTACCTAACGAGTCCCATCAGCAGAAGCCCTGCACAAGGACTTCTACTTGTGCAAGGGGTTCCCCCGTCTTCTTCCTCTGTGCACACCCTGTGCCCCCTGAAATACAGAACAACTGGAAAAGCATGGCACTGGGCTTCCATTAACACACCTGATTTACAAAAAGGGTTCCATCCCTCCGTTTGTGTGTGTGTGTGTGTGTGTGTGTGTGAGAGAGAGAGAGAGAGAGAGAGAGAGAGAATGACTGGTTTGTACATAGTTGTGCTCATTCTATAAGGAATTTTAAAGTTCGGCTGTTTATTTCCCTTGCATGCTCATTAGGGAAGGCCACATAAATTTAACTGTCAGCACTTCTAATTGTGGAAGGTAAAAAGCTTTTCCAGAGTCCCATGTTCTGGAAAGCTGAGTGAGTGAGTGAGACAGTCAGACAGTCTGTGTGTATGTAAACTTTTACGTCATTTTCTGATTTCTGGTAGTGATTACTGAGAGGGAGTCAGAGAGAGGAAATCTCAGCAGAAAAAAGAGAAGGAAATATTTAAATATGTAGATCTGGTCTATATAATTAAAGGGACACATTTTGCTACATTATATGATACTGAGATTTGAAACAACAAAAACGAACCTCAAAACAATATATGGGAAAGTATGCCTCAAAAGTGTGTTCAATTAGGAATTGGACTGTAACTAAGAGGAAAACTTTTAACTAAGATAAAGGTTCCGTTTCACCAAAGATAAAGATAGAAAATACCCCAAGGCTTTATGCAAAGAAACTACAGTGAGAGAGCAGCTTTCTGTTGAGCCTAGTTCAGGAAAAAATGTGAAGGGAGACTTATTCAGTCAGCAAAACATTCATGGTAGACTCCTGAGAACAGACTGATATGAGAAGCTCTTGTTCAGAAATGGTTGCGTAAAGTCCTTCAAAGCCCCGACAGCTTTGATCAAAATCTCTGATGGTAGAGAGAATATTTGAGGGCCTCAAGGTTGCTAGAAGATTGGGAATGAATCTGTAAGCAGTTAATTTTTCAGGGGTGATGTGACCTGGAGACCATTGCATATCTTTTCATTGTTGAAAGAATCACAGTGCTTCCTCTAAACTTTCTGTTCCAAACAGCAGATGGCCTTACCTCTTCCTCTTCAAGAAACTTCAACTTGCAGATTCAATGTAAACCATCTATTTTTTGTGGGTGTGAAGTGTTACCACTTGGAAGGTCATCTGCATTATCTGGGTCCTTACTATTTGTTTTGGTTTCTTACACTTTCTTACAATTCCTCCTCCCACAATAGCATTATTTTACATCAAATAGTTTCTGTGCCTTTGGAATTAATTACAACATTCAAAATACAGTGCATTACAGCTTTAAAGTCACATACTTTACTACAAGAAGTTGTGTGTATGCATAAACACACAGGTTTTTGTTGTTGTTTCTAGATGCAATTTGTTTCATAATGTAATGCCCACAGTAAAGCAAAGGAGATGTTTGCACTTTCATATATGCAAGCCGTTGGATAAAATTTCAAAATGGAAATGGAAGCAAATATTTTGGGTTATTGATATTTAGCCATAACAGGACTACTTTGACACATAAACATACACCTTGAAAATTGTGGTTCTGTCTAACAACACACCCTGTCTCAAATATTCATAATGATGCGTCCTGATCAGCTTATACTGAAAAGGACATATTTGTGATCCTAAATGGTTGACTCAGATTTGTGTATATCACTTGATGGCTTCTAGGTGTGAAAGTCATGACAGATAAAGCACCACATATAGAGCTTTCATATTGCCATTGTCATTGGCGAAGCTGGGCTCTTGGACCTGTGGTCCTGCCCCAATTTCTTGGGAAGTGTTTGGAGAAGGACCTTGTGGTGGCGGCATTGCAGGCCTGGAATTCTACTGAGTCGTTCCATCTCTTTCCAGTTTCATACGCATCTGTCCTGCAAGCCTTCAAATTGTTTAATCAAGAGAGCCTTTTCCTGGTGTTTTTCTAGGATATTCATACACTGCATGACTCAAACTGAAATTCACAGATTCAGGATGGTTTTGGCTAGGCCTTTTCTTTTTCACTGAGTGTCTGTTTTATGTTTCTTGTCTGTAGGTGCATGCTTCACTCCTTGACCATATTCCTTGTATACTGATATGTAGACCATGCCTTGGCTTCTTCATTTATCTGAATACATTTTTTCTTCTCTGCTCTGTATGTGTTTGATTTACTGCAAAACCACCCATTCCAAAGTAAATGCCATTGATCTAAATGAGATTTGCTCCAGGCAAGCATGCATAGGATTGCAGTCTTCTCATTTTCTGAGTTGGGTTTTGATCAGTGGGAGGTCTGGTTAGGTCTGAAAAACACTGTTTGGTTTCTGGGGACCTGGAAGCAACAAATGGCCCCTTTAAAATCTAACAAATTTACTGCAGCGTAAGCTTTCATAGAGGAAAGAATGGGGGACATAGTTAGTGAACAAATGAGAGAGTACTAAATGACAGGTGAAAGGAGAACACTCCCATAAGCATCTTGAGGGCCCACAAAAACCTGAAACTAAACCGTATACTTACCTTGTTTGTTCATTCGTATGTATCACACCTGTGGCAGGGAAGCCTTTGACTCCACTAGTCTTGAGTGAGTATGATATAAGGAATTTTTTGCCAGCATTTCAGGACAGTATCCAGCAACAGTCTATATGTCACCAGGGAGTAGATCATCACATTGCAATGATGGGAGGAAAAGTCAGGTTGAAGTCAAGAACGCTGAGTAGGAAGAGATCACAGTAGGATGGAAAGTGAAGTTCGGGGGAGACTACAGGCAGAGTGACTATAGGAAGCCGTATTTACAGGGGGGCTAGCCAGGTATTTTGCCCCAGGTGAAGCCTCCAGAGGAGCGCCATTGAGGTGTGTGTGGGGGTGTGTGTGTGTGCGCGCCAAACTGCGAGTAGGGTGGGTGTGCCAAACTGGGTCTTTGACTTGAGTGAAATAAAGCCTAGTTTCGCCTCTGAGGAAGGGAACAGTGAGTGGAGAAACTGAAGTCTTGAGAGGGTTGGTTGAAAGAATGTACGTAGGTGAAGTCTTCCTCAGTCTATCCCTGTGCCAGGAAAAGCCTCATCATTGGACGATGAGAATCCTAGTACCCAAGAGTCAGTTGAGTGAGGGGTTGGAGGCTGAATTTCACCTGCTGATTTGAGCTAACAAGCCAGTTCTTTTGGCTACAAGCTTCTAGTTGTGTTTGAAATAACACGAGGCCGTTTTGAAGAACAAAGGAGGAAAGAGCTAAAATATGGAAAATATCAGTGACATGTAATTACTGGCTACTCTTTCCCTATTGATTTTCTCATTGATATACTTGCTGTTTGCTTGCATGTGTGATGTGTCACAATGACATTTAAGCCTGTGTTGTAGGCAACATTCATTCATCCAACAAATGAGGTGGGAAGATAAGCATTTTGAAAGCCCCGTTTCCCGAGAAGGCATCTGTGCACCACCAACCTGTGCTTGCTTTCTCATTGCAGCAGTAAATTGTTTCAAGCCTGTCGTCATGATGATGAGTTATCATTAGCCTCTTATCTCCGACAGAAGAGCCTGTAGTTGATCAACTTTCCCAGAACTGGAATGATGACGATCAGTCTGACAGAGCATGTCAAGCAGATGAAAAGGGGAGCTTGGAACGGCTGAAACATTAATGAAAAATAGTTTATTAAAACCCAGCTCCTTTCGAAGTTGATAGGAATTTGACTGAGAAAATTGTATAAATTTGGTTTATCAGACAGAAACAATCCTTTCTTAAGTTACCTTCTGATATGTACTGAAAGTATTCTTTTTTGTTACCGAAGTGATGTAAATATTGATGGCAAAATTATGGCATTAGAAGGAGAACAAGCACCACCATTTGTCATATGAGTAAAGCAGATGTTAGGGCAAAGAGGGGATAAAAATGGAAAAGGACATGTGTTCTATCTAGTTCCCATGAAATCTCCATGGCAGCTTTTCTTTGATCTGGGTTTTCATGGATGTCCTAAGATATTTTGCTGTCTGAGATGGAATAGCAAATGTTCCCTCTCCATCAAGATGCAGCCTCCAAGACTGGTCATTTTATTTTGGCACCTGAGGCAGAAAATCCCGCAAGCACTTCTTCCTTTCCCTGGTGGTAAAAATCCAATAATTTTAAATCAAATAACATTTTTTCGGCCCTTTCATTGCTCCCGAAACCAACTGCCCAAGACGGCTGCCTTTTCACCTTTAAAATGTGTGTGTAGTTTTGTTAGTGTGTCCCCTAAGGATTTTGACAAAATCTTACAACATTATGCATATTTCTAAATGTTTTAGGCAGAATGATTTGAGGTATACTGAACAGCCAGCAAATGGTTACCTATTTAATTCACTGTTGCTGGGGGTAAGAGAAACACTTGTGGGGTTTTTAACTTCAGATACAAAAATATACTGGCTAGTCTTGGCTACACTGCTGCAACTCAAGCAACAAAATATTTTGGGCCAGTCCTGACTATGACCAAGTGGATCATGAACTAAAACTGAATCCAGATAAGATGGAATTGATTACCTGAGAGGAATATTTTTGATCTGGCATCAGCATATGATTAAAGGGGGCATTCCTGCTCCTAATGGATTATGTATGGATTTTAGGGAGTCCTTAGAATAGTCTTCTTCAAGACTGCAACTCCCATCATCCCCAGCTGGCTTAGCACAATAGTCAGGGATGATAGGAGTTGTAGTCCAACAACTTCTGGGGACCCAAGGTTGAAGAATTCTGCCCTGGATCTAGGACTGCTTTGGAAAGCTTAAGTGACAGCTACTGCCATGAGCCCCTTCATGGATCACTGCCTTGCCGTGGCGAAGGGGCTTGAAGAACTCAGAGAAGCTATGAACTATGCTGAGCAGGGCACCCAAGATGAACAGGTCATAGTGGAGAGTTTTGACCAAACGTGATCCACCTGGAGGAGGAACCGGCAAGCCACTCCAGTATCCCTGCCAAGAAAACTCCATGGACAAAGACAACAGGCATATAAAAGTTATGACGCTGGAAGATGAGCCCCTCAGGTCGGAAGGCGTCCAACATGCTACTGGGGAAGAGCGGAGGGCAAGTACAAGTAGATCCAGAGCTGATGAAGCGGCTGGGCCAAAGCCGAAAGGACGCTCAGTTGCGGATATGCCTGGAAGCGAAAGGAAAGTCCAATGCTGTAAAGAAAAATATTGCATAGGAACCTGGAATGTAAGAACCATGAACATGGGTAAGTTGGAGGTGGTCAAAAATGAGATGGCAAGAATAAATATTGACATCCTGGGCATCAGTGAACTAAAATGGACGGGAATGGGTGAATTCAGTTCGGATGACCATCATATCTACTACTGTGGGCAAGAAACCCGTGAAAGAAATGGAGTGGCCCTCATAGTCAACAAAAGAGTGGCAAAAGCTGTACTGGGATGCAATCTCAAAAATGATAGAATGATCTCGATACGAATCCAAGGCAGACCTTTTAACATCACAGTAATCCAAGTTTATGCACCAACTACTGGTGCTGAAGAAACTGAAATTGACCAATTCTATGAAGACTTACAACACCTTATAGAAGTGACACCAAAGAAGGATGTTCTTCTCATTATAGGGGATTGGAATGCTAAAGTAGGAAGTCAAGAGATAAAAGGAACAACTGGCAAGTTTGGCCTTGGAGATCAAAACGAAGCAGGGCAAAGGCTAATAGAGTTCTGTCAAGAGAACAAGTTGGTCATCACAAACACGCTTTTCCAACAACACAAGAGACGACTCTACACATGGACATCACCAGATGGGCAGCATCGAAATCAGATTGATTATATTCTCTGCAGCCAAAGATGGAGAAGCTCTATACAGTCAGCAAAAACAAGACCTGGAGCTGACTGTGGCTCAGATCATCAGCTTCTTATAGCAAAATTCAAGCTTAAACTGAAGAAAGTAGGAAAAACCACTGGGCCGGTAAGATACAATCTAAGTCAAATCCCTTATGAATACACAGTGGAAGTGAGGAACAGGTTTAAGGATTTAGATTTGGTGGACAGAGTGCCTGAAGAACTATGGATGGAGGCTCGTAACATTATACAGGAGGCAGCAACGAAAACCATCCCAATGAAAAGGAAATGCAAGAAAGCAAAGTGGCTGTCCAATGAGGCCTTACAAATAGCGGGGGAGAGAAGGCAAGCAAATGCAAGGGAGATCGTGAAACATACAGGAAATTGAATGCAGATTTACAAAGAATAGCAAGGAAAGACAAGAAGACCTTCTTAAACAAGCAATGCAAAGAAATAGAGGAAAGCAATAGAATGGGAAGAACCAGAGATCTGTTCAAGAAAATTGGAGATATGAAAGGAACATTTCGTACAAAGATTTCCATAATAAAGGACAAAAGTGGAAAGGACCTAACAGAAGCAGAAGACATCAAGAAGAGGTGGCAAGAATACACAGAGGAATTATACCAGAAAGAAACGGATGTCTCATATACCCCAGGTAGTGTGGTTGCTGACCTTGAGCCAGACATCCTGGAGAGTGAAGTCAAATGGGCCTTAGAAAGCACTGCAAATAACAAGGCCAGTGGAAGTGATGATATTCCAGCTGAACTATTTAAAATTTTAAAAGATGATGCTGTTAAGGTGCTACACTCAATATGCCAGCAAGTTTGGAAAACTCAGCAGTGGCCAGAAGATTGGAGAAGATCAGTCTACATCCCAATCCCAAAGAAGGGCAGTGCCAAAGAATGCTCCAACTATCGCACAATTGCACTAATTTCTCACGCTAGCAAGGTTATGCTTAAAATTCTACAAGGAAGGCTCAAGCAGTATGTGGACCGAGAACTCCCAGAAGTGCAAGCTGGATTTAGAAGAGGCAGAGGAACCAGAGACCAAATTGCAAACATGGGCTGGATTATGGAGAAAGCTAGAGAGTTCCAGAAAGACATCTACTTCTGCTTCATTGACTATGCAAAAGCCTTTGACTGTGTCGACCATGGCAAACTATGGCAAGTTCTTAAAGAAATGGGAGTGCCTGATCATCTCATCTGTCTCCTGAGAAATCTCTATGTGGGACAAGAAGCTACAGTTAGAACTGGATATGGAACAACTGACTGGTTCAAAATTGGGAAAGGAGTACGACAAGGCTGCATTTTGTCTCCCTGCTTATTTAACTTATATGCAGAATTCATCATGCGAAAGGCTGGGCTGGATGAATCCCTAGCCGGAATTAAGATTGCCGGAAGAAATATCAACAACCTCAGATATGCAGATGACACAACCTTGATGGCAGAAAGTGAGGAGGAATTAAAGAACCTTTTATTGAGGGTGAAAGAGGAGAGTGCAAAATATGGTCTGAAGCTCAACATCAAAAAAACGAAGATCATGGCTACTGGTCCCATCACCTCCTGGCAAATAGAAGGGGAAGAAATGGAGGCAGTGAGAGATTTTACTTTCTTGGGCTCCATGATCACTGCAGATGGTGACAGCAGCCACGAAATTAAAAGACGCCTGCTTCTTGGGAGAAGGGCAATGATAGGCCTAGACAGCATCTTGAGAAGTAGAGACATCACCTTGCCAACAAAGGTCCGTATAGTTAAAGCTATGGTTTTCCCAGTAGTGATGTATGGAAGTGAGAGCTGGACCATAAAGAAGGCTGATCGCCGAAGAATTGATGCTTTTGAATTATGGTGCTGGAGGAGACTCTTGAGAGTCCCATGGACTGCAAGAAGATCAAACCTCTCCATTCTGAAGGAAATCAGCCCTGAGTGCTCACTGGAAGGACAGATTGTGAAGCTGAGGCTCCAGTACTTTGGCCACCTCATGAGAAGAGAAGACTCCCTGGAGAAGACCCTGATGTTGGGAAAGATGGAGGGCACAAGGAGAAGGGGGCGACAGAGGACGAGATGGTTGGATAGTGTTTTCGAGGTTACCAGCATGAGTCTGACCAAGCTGCGGGGGGCAGTGGAGGACAGGAGTGCCTGGCGTTCTCTGGTCCATGGGGTCACGAAGAGTCGGACACGACTAAACGACTAAACAACAACAACAACATACTTCCTTATTTCCAATATGGAATATATGTGACTTTATTCTTTTCAGTCATGTGTAGCATTTTTTAAAAATATGAAGTGAGGACCCAGTAATTAGAAAGACTCGTTTTATTATGCCACTTGCAAATTAGTTCACATTTTGTTATTCTTCATGGTAGACCACACACACATGCCTTGGATTAAAATTAGAGCAAAGCCACATACTCAACAGAATTTTGTCACATAGTTGCACTTGACTAGACTGTTTCACAGCACAGTTTTTTGTTTTTTTGTTTTCCTGAAGGAGGGCGGGTGTTGCATGTTTAAACTTTTTAAAAATATTCTCAGGGAAACTTGCATGGCACAGAGATCAGATTTGCTTTTCTGTGTTCCAGAAGATTTTATATGGGAGGATTCATTGAGCATCCCCACTTGTATTCTGAAGTAGCATAGCTCAGCAGTAGGTGCATGTTGTGATTTTGCTGATTGTGTAGCTAAGCTAAAGACAAGAGTTGAAGTTAACTGGCGTCCTTGCATTCAGAGGAGAACTTTTGATCCAATAGAGATGTCAACTAACAGCAGAGAAGAGTAGATTGCTTTTACTGATGCCCCCTTCTATCTGTAGCATACACACTGTTCTATCCCAAATCTCTGGAGCTGCTTTCCAGTGTGTGTTAGTTTAGTTTGAACAATCGTTTGAGGAGGAACTAGGATCATTACAACATGGTTTGATCCTGTCCTTGCTTGAACAAACCATAGTTTATACTAACCAGAGCTCTCTGGATTTTTGAAAGATTGTAAGGTGAGGAAAGAGTGATTTTTGGGATTTTTTTGGGGTGGGGGATGAAATAAATCTATGAGTAGAAAGGTACAGTCATACCTTGGGTTACGAACGCTGTGGGTTGCATGTTTTCGGGTTGTGGACCGTGCCGAACCCGGAAGTACCGGAATGACAAAATGACATCACACCCATGCGCAGAAGCACTGAATTGTGTCATGCTCGGGTGCAGATGCTGCGCTTCAGGCTGCGAATGCTGCTGGTTGCGAATGTGCCTCTTGTACAGATCATGTTTGCAACCCGAGGTATGACTGTACAATAGCAAAGGCAGGTAATCATACATCTGTTCTGAGTGGCTTTTTATCTCTATACCTAGCACATGATGGCTTAGCTGATATTTTTACTGAAGATGATTAACTTAATGCTTTCTAGATAGCAGGTGGAGCTGCACCTCAGTGGATGACATGTAGAGATTTGCCACCTGCTTAGGGGGAGAGGGCAAGAATGGGAATGTTTCTGCTGATTTGACTCTATATAGACAGCCCTCTCAACTACCCCTATCTCCATTTGTTTCAGTTCTGCTTCCCCTTGCCCACATTAACTTGACATTAATCTGCTCTGAGCCTTCAGACAACAGGAAAACATGTGCAATCTTAAGTGCAGCTTAATATTTTACCAGCAGCTGTAGTTGATCTTAACTGTAGTTTAGGGGAACAAGCTAACTTCAAACTGTGGCTGATCCTGGCTTGTTTTCCTAAACCATCGTTAAGATTAACCATAGTTTCAGATTTGGACATAATGATAAATCATGACATATTGAAAACAGAAGGGAATGCTCCTGATCTCCTTGGGTTTGCACTGGAGAAGGAGGAGAAGCACATCAGCCCAAAGTTTCTGCATTCAACACTAACCATAGTTTTGTGTTATGATGCTCTAAGCAGATTGCTAAGACCCAGTGGCTGAGAAGCAACAGTGAGAATGAGCTTTGGCCTCTGTAGGAAGCATGATGTTAGACCAGACAGACATCTGCTCTGAGGTAGCAGTTAAAAGTGCACATCACTACCAGCTGCTTTAATTTTTTGGTGGTATAATTAAATTTATGCCCTAGCCCTATGGCCAGGTATGCCCTCTGGGTGGCTCACAGCAATAAAACCAGCACAATATTAAGCAAGAACCCAACACTTGATTATAGTTAATGTTAATATAAGACAGCTACAACAAGGCACAATTAGCTATAAGCAGATGAGAAATCTGCACAATTTTGGGCACAAGTGAATTAGTTTTGTCTTGACTTGTCTCTACCACTAAACTGATGACTCAGCTCGAGATATATGAGATCAATGCATTCAGTTTAGTTCAATAAATATTAAAACCTGTACAACAATGGGTTGTTTTTCTTTGCTTTTTAGACTGGGGCTCGTTCTCTGTGCTAAACTGTTCTGTTTATTATTTTGTGAAAGTCAAATTAAGTGTTCACTATCAGCTGTTTTTATACCCAGAGTGCTGGAGTTCTTTGATCCTGAGGCTTAAGAGACTTAAGGGTGGACAGGATAAATAAATTCAGTTAGGCCAGAACAAGTCATAAGAGTCTGGGCAAAACTGTGTGTGTATATGTGCAAGGCATGCCTGCATTGGAACAGAAGGGGTGTTGAAAGGCCTTTTGGGTGAACAGGCTGTGACTTTTACCTCACTCATTACCATCAACTGGGCAACACACTAACTCTGACTGTAGCTGCTGGGACCGTGACTTTTTAGCCATACAGTGGTACCTCAGGTTACATATGCTTCAGGTTACATATGCTTCAGGCTACAGACTCCGCTAACCCAGAAATAGTACCTCGGGTTAAGAACTTTGCTTCATGATGAGAACAGAAATCACACGGCGGTGGCGTGGCAGCAGCGGGAGGCCCCATTAGCTAAAGTGATGCTTCAGGTTAAGAACAGTTTCAGGTTAAGAATGTACCTCTAGAACGAATTAAGTACGTAACCAGAGGTACCACCGCACCTTCCATGGGGAGATGAGCAGCATCCATACTCTTTTCAGCAGCGAGGTAATAAATGCGGTGTGTTTCCTTTCAGTAACAGTATGTATAAAAAGGCATGCTTCTTAATTTCCTTCCCTTTGTATGTACACTGATACAATTTTGAATGATTGTCTCAGTATCTTTTTATCTAGTACTGCTGAACCAGAGATGTGAAAAGTTCTCCTAGGTGACTTAAATACCCCAAATACTTTTCAAGACCACGTTGATAATTTATCATGGCATGCCAAGGATCAGGTTTTTTTATAACTGATAATGTAGACCAATCCCACTGTGGAAACGCAGGCTCCTCTTTTTTGGCAACTGGTGACACGACATCCAGAAAATAATTAATCATACAATGAAATCGTGTGAACTGTTTTTGACAGCCAGGAAGTCTATGTGGCAAAATCTAATTGTGATTGCTTCATCTAACGTAGCTTGGGGAGGATGTTCTCAGGACGCAATGTTAGTTTATTTGATTAATCAAATGCATATTATGAGCTCTCATTTCAGTGGGTTAAATTTTCAGACAGTATTAGTGACAGTGTCTCTAGGAGGGTCTGATATGAACCACAGTTGCATAGTGGTTAGAGTGTTGGACTGAGACATGGGAGACTAGGATTCAAACTCAGCCATGAAACTTGTGAGGTGACCTTGACCCTCTCTTAGTCTAACAGTTTCTCAGCCTAATCTACCTCACAAGGTTGTTGTGAGGATTCAGTACACAGCATATAGCACAGCAGTACTTTCTCCTTGTTTATATCATAACACCCCCAAAAGCACCAGCTGCAATTGCAGTTCTATCCATGAATGAATATATATATAAAGGTAAAGGGACCCCTGACCATTAGGTCCAGTCACGGACAACTCTGGGGTTGTGGCGCTTATCTCGCTTTACTGGCTGAGGGAGCCGGCGTACAGCTTCCGGGTCATGTGGCCAGCATGACTGCGCTGCTTCTGGCAAACCAGATCAGCGCACGGAAACACCGTTTACCTTCCCACTGGAGCAATACATTTTATCTACTTGTACTGCATGCTTTCAAACTGCTAGGTTGGCAGGAGCAGGGACCGAGCAACGGGAGCACCCCGTTGTGGGGATTCGAACTGCCCACCTTCTGATTGGCAAGCCCCAGGCTCTGTGGTTTAACCCACAGCACCACCCACATCCCTATGCATATATACACATATCCTTTAATTGAGGTGTACAAATGATTTTATGTACATACACCATCTCCTTAGACCTTGACATACCTGATGATAACTGATGGCATTTAATGTGACTAAGACTATGGGCAGTGCTTAGACTGTTTTACCAATATTAAATGAAATGGTGTTGGAGAGTGGCCTTTTTAACAGGCGGGGGAGGCCTATAGAAGGCCTGTTTGTTTGTTTTTATAAATAATTTTTATTAAGTTTTCATTTTAATATCTCAAAATAAACATTCACATAACACCATGTATTCAGTGACTTCCCTTCTTCCCCTTCCCTGGTTCATTTTGTTTATCTATTATTCCTGCATATTTTACTACGTCCATTTTTGATGGTTCTCCAGTTTTACATCATTCAATTATTAATTAAACTGTTGAATTTATCTTAATGCTAGCGTTTTCAGATATGTACAGTTATTTTCCATATAGTCAGAAAAAGTGTTCCATTCCTCTTTAAATAAATATTCTTCTTGCTCTCTTAGTCTATTCATTAAAACTTCTAGTTCCACATATTCTATCATCTTAAGTTGCCAATCCTCCTTACCCGGGACCTCTCTCACTTTTCATTTTTGGGCTAACAAAATGCGAGGAGCTGTTGTTGCGTACATAAATAAGTTTCTCTGACACCTGGGGATTTCTGTCTGCACCATTCCTAACAAAAATGCCTCCGGACCTTTTGGGAAGGCTGTTTTAAACATTTTTTTCTATCTCATTATAAATCATTTCCCAGTATTCTTTAACCTTTTTGCATGCCCACAACATGTGGAAAAAGTTCCCTCCGTTTCTTTACATTTCCAACACAGATCCGATTCTGCTTTATACATCTTAGCCAATCTACTTGGAGTTAGGTACCATCTATGAATCATTTTCATATTATTCTCTTTCAGTGTATAGCATGCAATAAATTTCAAATCATTCTTCCAAAGTTTCTCCCAAAGATTTAGGTCAGTGTTATGCCTTATTTCCATTGCCCAGTGTGTCATTGAAGCTCTTACCAACTCATCCTTTGTTTCCTCTTCTGTTGGAGTCCTGTTTGGAGTAGGCAAACTCCAGTAACACTAGAAACTCCCAACCCAAACAATCAGTTATCGTTGCAGATAGCTTGCCTCTCTCCTTCTGCCAAAACACACACACAGGCCATTTTCCCCCCTTTACCTTGGTTAGAGGCAAAAGGTCAATCCTAGTCCTCACAAACAAATCCATTTGAGGTTTGAAGGGTCTGTTGAGGGTCTGTTGATGCACAACTGCAGATGGGACAAGATTATTCTCTGCCTCCAGCAATGATCAGCAAAGACCCATCAGAGCCAGCTGCATACCAACCCCTGCTGCCTGTTGCACAGCTCCTGTTTTCTCATCTCTTCTCCCCACACCTAACAAAGGACCATTCATGCAACATATCACCCCTACTTCTGCACAGCTCGCACACTCTCCCCACCCCAGCTCCTCCCTTAGGAAATAATAAACCTAAGATTCCCATTCAAATGATTACTTAATCCATATTATTTTTCTAAGTATTGTTTTGCTCTCACCTATTGCTTTATGTTTCTGTGTTTTGCTTCAAAGTTCAGAATATCCATAGGAAAATAATGATACGCTCTGAATGAAGCATTGTACATTGGTAAACAGATTGATTTCTTTCCATTGCAGTCTTGATGCTGTAGTCTTTATTATTGTTTATGCTTTACTCCCTGACCCACTGGGGTTGCTAATGTGCAAACTCGAACGTTGATTAGATCGCCAATTAAAAGGAACACAAGCACCATGTCGTACACATATAATAAAACTGGTAATTTTATGTCTTGTCTGCTGATGAAGATAAAAGATGAGCTACCATGCTGTCAAAGAAAAGCAAAACAAAACACCCAAGCAAACCTGAACCAGGAAAAGAACAAAATACAGCCTTGGTTTAAATACACCTATATTTGCTGAAATAAAATATCTCATAGATCCAGTTACAGAAGTCCTAACCATCATAACTGTCTTCCTGTGGGTCAGTGGGTCTGACTGTTAACGAGAAGCTTGGTGTTTTGAGTTCACTGAGGGATGGCTGTGGACAGGATTCCTGCATTGTAGGACTAGATGGCCTACTGATTCTATGTACTTTGTAGCACCCATACACACAGCTATCGCTAGCAGCAATAGATTACAATTCACAGGGGAGTCAGTGAAGGTCAGAACACTGTATCAAAGTACCACTTCACTTCTCAAGTATGACTTCATTAAATCCATGCGCCAGCCAATCTAATCCAGAATGCAAGCAAAGCCAGCAAGAGAAGGGCCCCACAAGATTGTATCTCCGGCATCTGCATTCCCGAGACATTTTGCAGAGCATTTGGTTTTATTTAGATGCTGTTTATATTTCTGCTGCTTTTGGTGTTTTGAGTAGCATGGAATTTCTGAATGCTCCAAACCCCGTATTCTTTGGAGAGCAGGCAAGACTGTCAGGAAGGAAAGCCATTGATTACTGATCAGCAGCTGTTGATGTGCATGCTTTTCTCCAGTCAAGCTCTTGGTCACCAAGCTCTGGCAGAACATGGTTCCAGCATGCTTATAAAGACGCTCTTGAAATGCTATGAAATATCTTAGCCACATCTCTTTTCCTTGAGGCTATATGTTTGCTATACTAATGGGAGGGAAGGAAGGGAATGACATCAGTGATGCATGAATAGGAGATTGTTCATGTACCAGGTTACATCATCTTTTGATGTGCAGCATATGTCAGCAGTGCTGAAAGGCAGGTAACCCAAACCCTAGAGGCAGCTGTGGCAAAGGTACCTAGATGATATGACAGCAAATCTAATGCTGATAAGATTCTAAAGTTGGGATGTGTGGGTAGATACACTATGCAAGTATTCTAAATACAAGACTATAGTAATAGTGCAGTGGTACCTTGGGTTACATACGCTTCAGGTTACATACGCTTCAGGTTACAGACTCTGCTAACCCAGAAATATTACCTCGGTTTAAGAACTTTGCTTCAGGATGAGAACAGAAATCGCACAGCGGCAGCAGGAGGCCCCATTAGCTAAAGTGGTGCTTCAGGTTAAGAACAGTTTCAGGTTAAGAGCAGACCTCCAAAATGTTCTTAAGCCGAGGTACCACTGTAAATGGTTTCCGCAGAAAGCTGACCTGTTTCTATTTTCCCTCATATATCTTAAGCAGAATTGAGGACGACTTGTAAGGCAACATATAGTTGGCTCAGTGTTATTTCAAAGTAGATTTGCTTCTGCACTAGCCCTTTTTCTCTGGAATTGACAATTCCCCCCTCATTTAGTTATCATAGAGATTCTGCACAATGTTGTTTTTAATGCAGGGCAATGGTCTCCAGATGTTGTGCTGTTGCACTGCATCTTCCGTCATTCCTAGTCATGCAGCTAACCGTTGCATTTCAATCTTCTCCATATTATTGTCTTGTCTTGAGCAGCGCTGGCTTCAAACATTTAATATCTCATTAAAGGTGCTCTTTAAAAAAAATAAAATTGCAACCTCATTTGAAATATAAATGCTGGCAGTGAAATCAGCATTTTGGGTAAAGATACGGTGATTTCTGGTACAAATGTGGATTGTTTATTTATTTAGGAGAATTATATCCTCTCCTTTGATTGATTGATACACAAAGTGGCTTTCAGTAGATTGGAACAGGATATATACATGCATACGCACAAACTCAAATCCGCACAGTCCAGTAACCCTTAGCTTCCTTCCTAGTGTTTTGTGCCAGAATTAATTAGATCACAAACTTGGAGATAATGTTCTCATTTCCCTTCCCTTCCTCTTTTTTCTCCTCCTTTTCCTTTCCTGTGTTTGACAACTTTTTAAAAAGAGGTGAAAAGAAAACCTTATTAAACAAACAAACAAACAAACAAACAACGGCAGTGCCAAAGTTGGAAATAAAACTTGGGCTTGTATTCTGACTTGGGTATATATTAAATTATTTGGCTGTCGCAGTAACAAATGTAATCGGCTAATTAGAAATAGAAGTAGCTAATACTCTGAGTTATTTTTACAGAATCTGTGAAGATTAAAAGCTGAGAACGAAGGGCAGAAATCATTTTGTTGAACTTATGTTTCCCATGAAGACTTTTGATTAAAAAAAAGTTCAACGGAAAATGGGGAGGAGATGCTTGGGTGCACTAGCAAGATTGCCTGGCCTGCTAATCCTTCATATTTGGCTGGCTCCAGATTTTTTTTTTTTAAAGTATCGAACACATGTTCTGGTACTGTTCAAAGGCCTGTGAGAGTTGGGAGTTGATCGAAAGCTCTCAATTCCACTGAAGTGGGTGGCCAAAGTGCAGGCGTTCAACAGCTGCACCGAGCCCACTGATCTTTGTCATTTATGAATTATTTTGCATGCCGTCTGGAACCAAAATGGTGCCGTAGTTTTTAATAGAGGCAGTTGTTTAGGTACATAGCCAAAGAAGCACATTTTCTGCGTGTTATAAAATGATCAGCTCTTCAAAGGCTATTTTTTTTCTCCTCCCCCCCTTTTTTTGCTTCAGTGCCTTCCAGCTAGAATTCAGATGCAGATGTCTAAACTTTTAAGTGTTTTATTTGAATTGTTTTTCCTAAGTTGCTACTTTATGCACTTTTGGATGAATGTAGTGAAAAATGTGCTGAGCAGGAGAATTCGTTCACTGGCAAGAACACCTCCTTCCATATCGAGCTGCCTGTGCTTTCATATCAGCCCATGGGGCCTCCTCATATTCACTACGTGGGATAAGGTACATAGTGGGTGGGAGCCCAGGAAAGGGCTTTTTCAGTGGTGTCTCCTTCAATCCGAGACTGAGCCTTATTTGTTTACAGCTTTAGGGGATGGGTGAAGACTTTTTCGAAGAATGTTTGGAGGAGTTTGCTGTTCTGGTTGTTGCTGTTGGTGCTACTAGTAACTTTTATTTGGTTGTTGTGTGTATCTAACAAATTGTGTTTTTATGGCTTAGTTGTTGGAACAAATTGGCTCCTGAACACTGCAAACCTGGAAGTGAGTGTTCCGGTTTGCAAACATGTTTTGGAAGTCAAATGTCCAACGCAGCTTCCGATTGAGTGCAGGAAGCTCCTGCAGCCAATCGGAAGCTGCACCTTGGTTTTCGAACAGTTTCGAGAGTTGAATGGACTCCTGGAATGGATTAAGATCGAGAACCAAGGTACCACTGTACTTTTATGTACTTATTTTGTTATAAAACAGCTTTTGCAAAGGGTGGTGTGTAAATATTCTAAAGTTAGATAAAAACTGCTAATAGACCACCCTCTGTATTTTGTAACTGAAGCTCCCAAGGAGTCTTGCAAGGGCCTCCACATTTACATAGCATCACAGAAGTCCAAGCAGGTCATACTTGTACAGGATGTATTGCACAGGGTAGTGTGCAGCAGAGGTTGTGAACCTTTCTAGGCTCGAGGGCCCATTTCAAGCAAGAAAAACTGTTGTAGGCAGCGCACGCTGCAACTGAGCACACACTGAAACCCACCCCACTGACTACTGTAGGATGCTTCTTTTAAGCCTAATTTCAGTGGAGGGAGAAAACCCTGTGAGTTACAGGAACCATATTGGTGACTCTTGCTGTGCAGAATGTTCAATAATCAAAGCACGATGCATTATAGTAATTCAAGCAGGAGCTAACCCAAATACAGTCATACCTCGAGATGAATGTGCTTTGGGTTAAGCGCATTCGAGTTGTGCTCTGTGGCAACCCGGAAGTAATGAAGCACGTTACATCCGGGTTTCGCCGCTCGCGCATGCGCAGAAGCAGTGAAACACGACCCGCGCACGCACAGTCGTGCCATCACATGTTGCATTCTGTTCGGGATGCGAACAGGGCTCCGGAACGGATCCCATTCGCATCCCGAGGTACCACTGTAGGCCAGTGGTCAAGTTTCATTGAAGAAGTGATGTAGCTGTTGCACTAGCCAGAGGTTGTGAAAAGGGTCAAGGCCCCTATAATCCATTTGGACTTCCAGAGACAGATCTGGCATCGCCCCCAAACTGCAGTCCTAATCCTTAGTGCAATGCTGTTCAGCCAAGGCTGAACACAACCTCCAAAGTCAGAAAAAACACCCAGTAACAGTACCTCTTCTTGTGTAGATTAAGCTTAAGCTTATTAGACCTCATTCAGCCCATTCATGCCTTCTGACACTGCCCCCAGCTGCAGCACTCCCTGATTCTGATGAAAAAGAGAAACAGTGCTGGATGTTCTACATATTTATGATATATCACCCAACTTCTCCAGACTGTCGCCGGGGGTTTCATGTACATATTTCATAGCATGGGGGACAAGATGTAGCCCTGCTCCACACCATGCCGTAGCTACCAAGAGCCACCATTGGCACTGCCTTCTCAAGACTGCCATCGAAATGAGAACTGGACAGCTGGGAGTCAGTTGCCATCCCAGATAGTCCATCAGAACTATCTAGTATTGAAAGCCACTGAAAGTTTGAGGAGAATTAGCAAGGTCAGATTCCTCCTGTTCTTTTTCCAGGATAGGTTATGCATCAGAGTGATCAAGCCTGTTCCATGCCAAAGCTAAATTTAAAAGGGTCCACCCAATAATTTCCCAGCAGCCACTGCCATGAGCATCTTACCTGAGAAGGTGAAATTCGTGGTGAGCATTTGTTACATTTCTTTGGGTTTACTGAATATTTATTTTAGGGCAGCATATCAATGATTTCCTGCAAGGAGGCATTGCATTTTGTGTTAAAAATAAAATATCTTCTGCATCCAGTTGGTCGGTCCTCTCCTGATAGATGCTTTATATAAGCCAGGAATGGCAAGGGTCAAGCAAATATAGATGGAAAGCTGAACTCCTTCAAATACCTTTTCATTGTCCTTAGGCCTCAACCACTGGAATACATCACAAAAATAAATAAAAAAATGGCTATAAGGTGCTCTTGTTGTAGCTGCTGGTTGTACTGTAGACAAGATGGCACCCCAGGATTAAGAGTGTGTCACATTTGTCAGCCTCTGATAATTCAGTGTATATGTTAGGATAAATACAATACAAAATAAAATAAAACTAATGGAACACCCTCATGGCCAATTAGCATGCAAATGTATTTCATGTTGCAGGGATTCCAGGATCTGGGGTGGTGGGGTGGGAAACCGCATGGTACATTCACAGCTGTTAAAATAGGAGAGCTGGTGGTCAGTAGCGACAGAGGTGGAATATAGATGGGGGGGGGGATCATACACTCACCATAAAGCAAATTATTTCATTGTTGACATAGGCAATATGTTGTTAAAAGCGAATGGCTGTCATCTGTTAGAACCTGTAAGGGACAGTAGAGGGTAATAAATTGCCAAAGAGGCAGCTCTCAGGTGGCCTGCCATACCTCTCTTACTTAGCAGGAAGGAGAAGAAATTAACTGCAAGCTCTTATACGTTGTCTTAAGATGCATATTCAGTGTGTGCCACAGTGGCCCTTTGTGGTATATAATGGAATATCTGCTGTGGCTAGGTTTCCATTGTTGCAGGCAGAGTAAAGGTTCTGTGGAATTACAGCACATCCATTGAAGCAATTTCTGTCTTAACAATAGCCTTCCTCCGTCTTACGATTCAACATCAGCAGCAATGTGGAATACTAACAAAGCACACTTCAGTATAGCAGTGGAGTGGCTAACCCTTGTAAATATTACTTGAGGAGAATTTTGTACGCTGCATGTCGGGGAGAAGGTAAACTAGGATTTTCTCCTCTGACATGTGCGTTTTGTATCTGCAGGGAGATACATAAAATCTCCCATTTACAGGCTGAAATGGGCTCATGTGATTCTTCTGATTGTGTGCTTCAGTTCTTAAACATACATGACTTTGCGGCAGAGTACATTGCATTTGCTAGGAGAATATTGCCCTAAACGGGTTTTCTGCACTAACTGGTCCCAGATTTTGCCCAATATATTTTGTTGCTTTCGGTGGAGCACAAGATGGTGACCCCCATTCAAAGTATGGAAGCTGACTGAACTCTTAGATGAATCTTGATTCAGCGTTGGTGATGTGATAGTGCTCTCCTTCATGAGTCTGAGGCAAAAGCATAGCTTTCGTGTGCAAAGAGATGCCGTGAAGCACCCATAGCTCTGTTCTCCAAAGGAAGGGAAAGACCAGGGGACCTTAGAAGGAACAGCCAGGGGCTGCTGCCATTGTGCCTAAGCATCTGTTGCCTGAGATACGGACTTAATGTTGTCCAATGGTAGGGCTGGCCCTGAAAGATATGCAACTCATTTCATTATTCAGTGCTGTCATTTTGAGTCTCCGCACTCATACTCTGTTTTCCTGATGGCACCAAGTTGCAAGGTGGAAGTGTGGTTTCATAATGTGATGAGGAATCTTGTGGAAAGTAGTTCTACACATTATTGCAGGAATGGGATCACATTTCTGTAAGGGGATGCAACTTTTACCTTGTCTATAAGTGGAAAAGAGTGAGTATTGCAGGAATATTCAAACAGGAAAATAGTGGTTTCGCACTGAACCCAGTGCTGCTATTTGCTCTGGTCAATCAAAGATTACTTGCAAAGAGTTCCCTCATTTTCAGAGTTATTCTCTCTCTCTCCTCCCCCCCCCCCTTGGGTGTTCTGAATGTTTAGGCTGTCTCTTCAGTCAGTGAGCCCAAGATAGCATCACCAGCATCACCAGCACAAGATCCTATGTTGTAGATGATGGAGACCTAAAGGAAGAAGCTTATGCAATCTGAAACAAAAATGAAATTAAAGGGAAATAGAACATGAAATATGTGCAGGTAAGCAATTTATTCACTGTTGTTTTATATGATGTATATTTCTATTTGTTAAGAATATGTATTATTCCGGCAAGCACTATTATGCTATGTTTCTTGAGAATGATTTAATTCCTAAATCCACTGTGTGACATTGGGCAAGTTTCTGTCTCTCAACATCACTTACCCCATCTGTTAACTGGAATACTAAAAAGTTTTCATATTGTAGGTTTTGAGTATAGTGGGCCTGTTTGGGAGGAGAACCACCACATTACAATATAAGGATTTTTATAAGGATTTTAGCTGTGCAATCCATAGATTTACTTCAATGGGTGAAGGGCTAGTGCATGTGCAGAGTTGACAGTGCTGCGCTAGATGGACTTAATAGTCTGACTTATAAAGCAACTTCCTATGTACTCAGAAACGCATCCCATTGAATTCAATAAATGAACACAAATTATCAGCCTAAATAACTTTGCATAGTATTTGTTAACAACACAAAACAGCTCAGTGGTTTGCAATGTAGACCCTATGTCATTAATTTATTTACTTTCTTATAAACTTATATCGCACCCTTCTAGTGAGTTTGCATCAGTTAATAAAATTCAGCAATTAAAAACAATACAGTCAAATAACTTTAATAATAACGGTATGAAATATGAATTGCTTCTGCACAGACATCTGAAACTAGACATGCTGTCTTAATATGTGACAAACTTGTCTTAGGTAAGAAGGAATGTTCTCGAGGTTCTAATGCATGTTTCCATGATAGATTTGCTCCTGCGACATCACACAGGCAATTTAAAATGCCGCCTTCTAATCAGCTCTATTAGCTATTCCCTCTGAAGTGTGAGTCCCTTGCAAGTCTGTCAGAGCTCAGGTCTCTGTGAGCTCTCATGGCTCATCTTTGACATTAAGAACTTATCATTGCTCTGGGTTCCTCATTCCACTAAAACAGGTCTGCTGGTGCGCTGAGATTTGATGGGCCAAGATTTGCCACCGACTGCGGATTTTAGATCCTGACATTTGGTAACCTGGAAGGCAAGCTGACTGAGAAATTAATTTAGGTGCTTTTATGAAAATGCATGTGTTTTAAAAAGGCACGTAAAGTCAGAGCTTTAGGTTATAAAATGGATAACATAATAAAAGGCTTGTGTGATCAAAGATGACCGAGACACATTTTGTGTTATGTTGGTCAAAAACAAGGTCAAAATAATGAGTCACTCTCCAATAATTTATATAACAGTTTACAAAAGTGCATCCTGCTCCGCATTCATGAGAGCATTAATTTTTTCATTAACCTAGCTGTGCCAATTGCTTCCTATCAGCTCTCATAGAGTGAGTAGCAACTGCTGTGGGATGATTAGCCAAATGGCAGGCTGCCTCCTATTTGCCTCACTTCCCTTCAACCCTCTCCAGTTGTAACCACAGTACTTGCTTCCCATCAGCTACTGCTGTGGCGACTCTGCTGTTGTCTTTAGTCCGAGGAATGGTGTGTTGCCCCTTTACCAGCTATATGTGGTCAGAGGGCAACTCACCTGGAGACTGAGCAAAGGTAGCCTGGGCTTCCCTGCATTTCTGATCTTTTTCTCTGCTGCATCTCATCACAATAAAAGAAAGGGTAGATTGGAAAGCTTTGGGGCTTGGGAAGAGTAGGTTGTCTTGCACTCTTTCCCCTGCTCTCCTGATTATGTGTGTGCTCTGGAGAGCATGTGAAGTGCTTGCCCAATCTGGGGCCACACACACCAGTTGTATGGTTCCCAGGGAGAGATTGCAAGATGCAGTACAGTGGTACCTCAGGTTACTGACTCTGCTAACCCAGAAATAGTACCTCAGGTTAAGAACTTTGCTTCAGGATGAAAACAGAAATTGTGCTCTGGCGGCGCGATGGCAGCGGGAGGCCCCATTAGCTAAAGTGGTGCTTCAGGTTAAGAACAGTTTCAGGTTAAGAATGGACTTCTGGAATGAATTAAGTTCTTAACCCGAGGTACCACTGTACAGCCCATGGACATCTTATGTGATGTGGTACTTAGGCTCATCAAATTTACTTGTATTCCTGTTTTCTGGACCAGAAGGGGTAGAAATGTGACCTAGAAATTCTTATAACATTTTTTCTTTCTTTCCCTTGGAAATTCAGCAAGCCTTAAAGCTTTTTGTGGCATCTGCTGGCTCCAAAATTCCAATAGTAGGCCAGAGCTATACTGAAGTGGATCTAATAGAGGCTTATTATATTCTATGAACAGACACGAGGCGGAGGATCTTGCTTCCTTGCCAATTGAGCAGCATGTGTTGTATTATTGTGGAACCATCACCTGTAGCCCCTCGTTCTCCCTGTCCCCCAAATATTTCATTCAGAAACATGGTCTACTTCTAGTTTATATGTTTGAAATGACATTGCAGGATTCTACGGTGAATAAAGGTGCTGCAATGTTTCTGAGCAGATAGTAAAGCAGGTTGTCCCGGTATCATTAACAATCTCTTTCCTAAACTACTATGGTTTGCTTATTTTTGAGATGACTTCCTTCAAAGCAGCTGCGTGCATTAGCCAGTTTTACTTGCTATGCAAGATGTTTTTGGACAGCAGTTCAACATTTAGACACTTCTGTAGTCCTCAAATCCCTTCTGTTTCAGAAGGAGCTTACCATCTATGTTCATGCATGGTTGGGGGGCAGGGGGAGAACTATTTAGCTATTTTCCCCTTCCTTACGTTACCTAAGGAAAAACGCTTTGTGTGTATGTTGGAGGATGTTGAAATATGTCTATGTATGTAAAACTAAAATGTTTAGAAAATATCTGAGAAGGGGATTCCTTTTTGCTATCCAGTGGATCTTACAGCATGTGGCCAGATATTATCATGCTTATACAGCCCAGTTCTCCTCTTTTATTAACAGTCTTCAGCGAGTTGCACAGAGTAGCTCTAGTCATGTGGAACCGTTTAGAAATGCAAGCAGTGACAATAGGAAATGTCAAGCTGTAATGGAATAAGTGCAGTAGAATTACAGGCAGCAAATGTTCATTAATAAATTAGAACCATGTTTTCTTTTTCTTCTAATTGCATTGGTCTCTGGCGGACAAGTGATTGTATTTTTCAAGTAACTTTTATCATTTACCTTTCATTTGTCTGGGGGTGTGAGGGGCAATGGAAGCACAAACCTATACCAAAACCCATTCTTTTAATAATGTGTTGCACATTTAATACTATTCTTGCTCAAATGTAGATGGTTGGAATTGCTTCAGGAAATGATAGCAGACATGAGACGCTTGTATAGCTACTTAAGGTGTGAACTCTGGGAACATCAGTGAAAAATGAGAAGTAGTTGTAGGAAATCATGACTGCAAGTAAACGCCACAACACATGCATCTTGAATATTAAAGTTTGCATGCACTCTGCAACAACCTTTATGCTGTGCAAGGCTATTCAGCTAAAAGGACAGATTTTGATACAGTATTGTGTTAGGAAGACTTAAGTCAGCATGGACAAATCTGTCTGTTTGGTTTCTCTCACCTTCTAATTCTTTCCCATTTTAAGTTTGCCACATTTGTGCATTGGCTTGCTTTTTTAAAAAAGTCCTTATGGAAATTCATCAGCAGTATAAATTCCAAATTCTCTTAATATACACCTGTTTGGATGCATTTTTTTTGGGGGGGGGCAAATATACATAATTTGGCCACCTTTTCCCTTTAATATAATACATTTTGGTATGTTACCTTCCCACTATATATGCATTTTGATGCACACCTTTCCCTAGTACACATACGTATTTTTTGGCTGGAGAACTGCATCACAGAATTTGATGAAGCACAAATTTTGAAAGGTAGCTGTGTTTCAGTTTGCATATAGTTTCAGAATATGCCAGTTAGGTAGCTTCATATTAAAACGCAAACTAAGCAGAACTCCTTCCCCAGCGCTTAAGACACTTCTACACATTACAGTTGCTATATGAAACATCAGAGTTTCCTGAAAGTATGGACCTCATATGTGAATCTTTCAAGACCTTTGTATCTGGATCTGGGCACTCAGAGAATATTGGCAGTTTTTCCACAACAATTGTAATGTGTAAATCTGCCCCTACTTACATTCTGCGTAAGTGTAAAGTTCTGTGGCGTAAGCTTCCCTAATAAAATTAGCTTGAACTTTGCAGAGGGTTTTCCTAGCACCACATAGAATGTTTGGCAACAGATGAGCCACCCTCCTTGTTAAATCTGCTTGTTTTTATTCAAAAGGAGTGCAAGCCCAGTTCTCTCTGCGGTAATATCTTTCGATTTTAACACTCTGCTGAGCTGCTGAAAAGGAACGGGCCACCCAGTTCTTCGAAGAAGCAGCTGTAGCCCTTCGACAGACCTCTCAATGGCCGGAGTGAAGCAGCACACGTTCTCATTTGTCTGCATAAAACATGGGTGGCCAAATATCTCTTGTTTTCTGGAGGTGGCAGCTATTGTCCCCTGCTCCAGCTTTGCAATCTGAAATGGTTTTGTTTGGCTTCCCGTTTCTGCTGATTCAAATACATTTGGATAACAACAAGGATTTGCAAAGCAGCCCACAGGATAGTGACCTCTTACACAACCCCCTCCTTTCTGAGGCTGTTGTTATGGCTTGCATTGTCCCAACAGGGTCTGAAAGAGCTGGTCGCTGGATGCTTTCCTTCTTGTTCTTCGGCAAAGAATCGCCATTTCATACCATATATTTATTGATGGAGCACAGTTGCCTGCTCCAGGGGTGTGTGTGTGTGTGAGAGAGAGAGAGAGAGAGAGAGAATATTAACACATGATTCTTAGACATATTGCATTTGCTTTAAGGAAACACGCTTTTGAAGAGTTTTAAAGAGAACCTTTTTTTATTTAAGGGAGCTTTGCAGGTACCAGGTGTTGCCTCTGCATGTAAAGATCCAGAAATGAGTTCTGCAATCTTTCATTTCACTCAGCATCATGTTACCCACTCCCCTCCTCCATATAAATATCAATATCCAATATCCACCTGCCTTCCTAAATGTGTACAGATCGATTGGCTTATCGTACTTCCTAATTGACAGGAATGTGAAGCAGGTTCACACCCTGGAGATTCCTCTGTAACCATTGCTGCTTCTGGATACCCAGAGGCTGAAGGCAGATATGGCTGGTTCGCTAGCAGTACCCATACCTTATGAATGCCCAGAATGCATTGCTGTAATGCACTCTGTGGTGGGACTGCCTTTTGACAAGTACTTGGAAACCGTAGGTGGTTCAGAAGGCAGCTGCCCAAGAACTACTTGGAGCTTGCATAATTCAGAAATAACTTCAATATTAGCCCAGTATCATTGGCTGCCAGTTGGCTTCCAGGTTTAATTCATGGTTACATCATGTTGCACGATCCCATTGGCATTTCAGGAAGTGCTGCTAGGTTCTGAAGTCTTTTTGCGTAAAGAGCCTTGCACTTCACACAATTGTGACTGCACAGGGGGTGTTTAAAAACGTTTACAGGGCAAAAAAGATTCCTTGGCCACTCGTTCCATTGGGGAGGTCAGCACAGCCCCCCACCCCACCCCACAGAACATCACATAAATTATTCCACTACCTGCAAAAGAGTCAGGAATGAGCCATCTCTTGTGGGGAGGGACAAAGTGTTTCACAAAATAGTGGACTAGGCTCACTGCAGCATTAATACACACCTTCTTGAACACTCAGATCAACTACTGAAGCCCTGTTCCATGTCATCCTGCTTTTTGAGGTGTAATGGCAGGCAACACAGATCAGTTTGGGAATGGCACCATGGCTATGGAATTCTCTCTGGGTATGTGTAGATTTTGTTTAATTTAACAGGATTTATATACTGCTTGATCAAAAGCTCTAAGCAGTTAATATAAAACATACATTCACCTTGATTGCCTTCTGGAAACTACTGTGGTATCTCGGGTTAAGTACTTAATTCGTTCTGGAGGTCTGTTCTTAACCTGAAACTGTTCTTAACCTGAAGCACCACTTTAGCTAATGGGGCCTCCTGCTGCCGCTGTGCCGCCAGAGCACGATTTCTGTTCTCATCCTGAAGCAAAGTTCTTAACCCGAGGTACTATTCCTGGGTTAGCGGAGCCTGTAACCTGAAGCGTATGTAACCCGAGGTACCACTGTGCTGCAAAGTTATTTATATTAGATGGACTGGGTATCTCATTTGCTGTTGCCCAAAGTGCTGTGTTGTTTATGGTGTGTTGCGTTTCCTATTGTTTTTATCATTCTTTTTAGGTGTCTTGGTGGCTTTTCCAGCAAGAATTAGGGATGCAAATTATTTTACTAGCAAAATAATTAAAATGAGATCTCTGTGCTGTTTGTTGGCATGTTTAGCTGTCATCATAGGCCATATCCTCTTTCCCTAGTGGCCAGCTTTCTCTTTCTCTCATGAAACCCTTCTTATAAGTCTGAAGGGTGTTGAGAGATTGTTATCTCAGGCTAACTGAATATGTAAACATTTCTTCCCAGGTGCAACTGAAGTGACTTGTAGAGGTGAGGTTATGAGGAAGCATTTGATTGACTGGTCAGTTTGTATTTCTGCGTTTATGCTCCTGTTTTCCTTTGCAGCTGTATTTCATGTGGTCATATTGATAGTGTCAATATTTAGAAGGACCCGATAAATCTTTGGAACATAATCAATAAGGTGCAAAGCAGATGCACCCACAGACCTTGAAACTGCTGAGTTGTTCTGAGGTGTAAGAGAACCAGATTATTGCAGGTTTGAAATGTATGTTTACCTTGCCAAAATTATGCTTTGCTGATAATGTTCAACTTTCTGCCTTGAATGTTTGTTGTTGAAGGTACAGGTGTTTTGATATTTTGCAAACTTTTAGGCACATCAGCATATTTTACACATTAGTTCATTTGTGTTCAGTGTAATATGTGAAACATGCAGGAGAAAATAGAAGGCTGCAGATAATTTTGTGTCTGTGTTGGTCACTCATGGATTCATTGATTATTTAATGGAGGATTTATGCTCTGAGAACACAAGAATAGTCTGTTGAATCAGGACAGTGGCATGTCTAGTCCAGCATCCTGTTCTCACAGTGGCCACCCAGATGCCTGTGAAATCTAAAGGCCGAATAAAGCTTTAGTCATCAATACAGTGTGTCACGATTTTCAAAATCACAAGAGATGTCTTGCATGAAAGGGCAGAAGTATTATAAAACCTAGATATTTTGGTCTGAAAGGTTTAAAATGCCACGGGAATGCACTTGTGTAAATATACCATGGCTGTTGATGCAAGTGCAGTAACATAAGTTTTAAAGATGAGCAGGCAGCAAATATATTGAAAGAAATGGCAGATTTAGGGGTGGCCCACATTTTTAAAAATCAAATCTTGACCTTAAATTCTGTTTCTTGTGAGTGTGTAAACTGCAGTGACAAGGCTGTACGCAATTACAAAGAAAGTAGGCAGCGAAAACATTATTTAGAATTATTTCTGTTGTGGGTACCATACATTTACAAGAGGCAGGTCCTGCCTATATATGCCACTTTGTGTTTAGAGCATTAAGACATGGAATGAGGTTGATTGCAAGCAAGACTGCAGATCACTATTACCTCAACCTACCTTGCGTTTGAGCAAATGAAATTTCCAGTTGTTTGGGATGGTGTGATAGCATAGAAGCTTGTCCATGAGCATTCTTGTTACTCAGTAAACAAATATTGTAATGTTTGCAACTTCTGTAAGACAAGGGCTCCCCCCTCCCTTTTGTCTGGAATTAAAGCCTTTTAAGTGGTTTGTGGATTAGGCAGTGCATTTGCACCAAACTCTGACCTGGTCTGCATCAGAACAAGGTGAGAACAAAGTAGAATGTTCTGTGCCACTTTAGTCTGCAGGTGAAAGATTACATTTCTAAATGGTCCCCTAGCTTAAAATAAAAAATAGCCTTCCTGCAACCAGGAACCAGCAAGGAACAGCCTGGGGTAGAACTTGCTGATGGACTAGTTTTATTTTGTTTTTACTTGCAAGATTGTTCAAAATGGTATATCCCACTTGCAGCATGTAGTGGTACAATGTACTCCACCAACTTTTCCTAATGCATGCACGGATCAGGGTCCTGTGTCTGCTGCTGAGATGGCACGGTGGTGTTTTGTTTTGAATCCTCTTCTGGTGCAAATATGCTGAATAGTGCCTTTCTGCTTGGTTGGAAATAGAAATGGCTTCATAGCCTTAAACCTCGTGTTTCTCTGTGCCCTTAGAATTTAATTCTGATGCAACACCTCCCCACCCTCTTCTTGTAGGCTCATGCGACAACTTGCTTAAAACCAATTACTGTTGATTATTTTGTTGCTATTGTTTTTCCTCCCACTGTTTTTGTGAGTCATTTCCATGTACATGTATAACTCTGCAGTGAAGCCACATGGGATGTTTTTTCAGGAACTGGGTGTATTTACTGAGCACATGTGCACCAAGCTCAGCTCATTCAGGCCTTTGTTTTCTCACACAAAGGTGAACACAGAGCATGTAATAGTAGCATAAACTTTTTGCATTATCACTGGGGTTGTCCTCTGCAACATTCTCCTCATCCCTTGGGATCACGGTAAGTTCTTGTAAAGGTATAACCTGTGTATCACCACTCATATGGTCCTGAGTTTATTAACCCCATAGCAAAAGGAATCTTTAGACTCTGTTGTATTCTGGCTTACTGAGTAAGCTACCTTCCCCATGTCTTGTGACACAACTTTACTGCGTAGTTGTACTTTACTACGTAACTATGTTTCGTTCATTAACTTAGTTCTAGGCAGTGTTAGAAACTCAGATATATAAGCTAGGCGCCAAATGGCTCCTTAAACCAGGGCTACATTTGCCAAAATGGAATGCCTAGTTGGCCATTTCGGGGCCAGACAGTTTGAAAATCGTATTTGATCCGTGATCCGTTCGGGAGGCATGTTTGCAACCCGCAACGTTCGCAGCCTGAAGCGCCGCGTTAGGGCATGCATGTGATGTCATTTTGCGATTCTGCACATGCACATGCACCGAAACCAGGAACTAACACGTTTCAGTACTTCGGGGTTCGGCACGGTCCGCAACCCAAAAACGTGCAGCCCGCAGTGTTCGTAACCCAAGGTACGACTGTATGAATTTTTGGTTGCTGAAATTCATTGGATGGAATTCTACAGAATGTGTTGCTACTCTGTGAAAACAGTCAATATCCAAGGAATGCACCTCCAGATAGTGGAGACATCAGATGCTACCTTGGTGCCCAGGTGAATTTTGAACGCTGGTGCTAGGACACTACCCATCAAAATCTGGGAATTCAATCACTCTGTATCTGTTTAATACAGCCCTCCAGACCTTTCTTTCCAACCCTTGTGACTGTCCCAGACCATGTACCCCTCTCTCTTCAGGCCATACCCCTCACCTTTTTTTGAGTGTTTTTATCTATCTAGTTTGTATCTTTTAACTATGATGATTTCTCCTGCTTGACTTCATGCATGCTGGGGAGGGGTGTTTGTGTGTTTGTGTAGAAACCTCTGAGTGGTTGGATGTAGCTTATGGTACAAAATGTACGAGTCTCACATCCATTGCCTCTGGTCCTGCCCACCATTCCACTTCTGACATCATGGGGATGTGGGTGGCGCTGTGGTCTAAACCACTGAGCCTCTTGGGCCTGCCAATCAGAAGGTTGGCGGTTCAAATCCCTGTGACGAGGTGAGCTCCCATTGCTCTGTCTCAGCTTCTGCCAACCTAGCAGTTCGAAAGCATGCCAGTTCAAGTAGATAAATAGGTACCTGTGATGGCCTGGGAATCCAATTCAGAGGCTGAACTGGAGGAATCCCAGCCTGCACAGGAGTCCCCGCCTCCAGGGCCGGTTGAACTGGGGCAGGGCCTTGATTCTGAAGCGCCTGCACCTGTGCCGATCCTCAGGAGCAGGCACCAGGTGAATCCACTCTGGCTCCGGAGGTTGTTGAGGACTCAGTGCCTACAGGTGAGTCTCCCCCTGGGTCCAGTAACCCTTCAGCCTCTCCTGAACTGCAGAGGCTCAGGGCAGAGAGGCGAAGGGAACTGGTTTCTCCCAGGAGGAGTGCTCGCCTTAAGGCCAGGAGAGGCGGGTCTCCTGGGAGCCGGGGCCGCCCCTGGCCTCAGAGAAGATAAAGGCCAGTCAGCCCGGTCCCAGGTTGTGGGAGCAACGTTGATGAAGAGCTGTTTCGGCCAGCATCCAGTCCTGTTCCCCCAGAATTCCTGTCCTTGCCTGGCTTCTCGCTGTGGACCCCGCTTCGCCTGAGGAGGACTGCCTGCCGACCCTCAACTCAGGTCCTGGACCTCGCCCCACGGTAACCTCCCCCCTGGACCAGCACAGTACCGCTGTGGCGGAAAGGTAAATGGTGTTTCCATGCACTCTGGCCACATGACCTGGAAAGCTGTCTGTGGACAAACACCGGCTCCCTCAGCCTGAAAGCGAGATGAGCGCCACTCCCATAGTCGCCTTTGACTGGACTTAACCATTCAGGGGTCCTTTTCTTTTGCCTTTTTTTACCACCGTGGGCATGCAGTCCCCAGAAGGTTGCTCACAGGGGAATGTAGCTCTCAAGCTACCCTAGATCTGAACCAACTGGGACTGATCTCTTTCAAGAGAGAGGGAGAGATATGGGCTGTCTTAGTGTCAGACCTAATCTTAAAGAAACAAAGATGGTATCTGATTAAGAACACCGGGACTAAGACTACGTACCCTTTAGCAATGGGTTAGTAATATCAAGGAGAGCCATCTCATATGAATTGTTGTCCTTAATTACACTGATACTAAATGAAAGGCGCCTTGCTAGTGCAGTTTTATTAGGACACATGATTGCATAACTTTTTGCTTCATTTATCCAGCACGAGTTTAGATGGTAGAAATTTTGCTTAAGGAAATTGAGGGTGGTTTTGTTGTTGTTTTTTACAATGAAGTATAGTAGGAGCCTGCTCAGGATATCTTAACTTATTTTGGAGATAATATTTGTCTAGGCTGCTTTTCTTTTTATAACATCAAAATAATGTCCAGTGTAAGCAAAACGCAAAACCAAAACCAGCTCATAAATTCACAGGATTATCTCAAAAATGGAGAGGGATGCTATTTATGAAACATGTTTTTTTGTTTTACTTATTTGCTTATTGGGATGATGGGCCTATTTTTGGCAGATAGGAGGAAACCTTGGGGTCTGGGAAGACTTTGGCATATATTCTTTTTTCAAAATGCGTGAGAAAAGTGTGGGAAAGTTGCTCACCACCTCACATATTGTCACAAACTACACTGAGTCGTTCTAAGCTTACCTGGTATTTTAGGAGTAGCAATTTCCACAGAGCTTTCAATCCTCCTTTCTCACTGAACATCAAACCCCCTCTCACCTGCCCCAACTCTCCCCCCCCCCGACATTTTGTACCACCAAAAAGGGCTTTTTGACCTGATTCTAAACTTTCTCCTTAGGTAAACAGATAACCATATCCGGGTGTTTTACAGTAACTGCTGATGTGTTTTTGAAATGTGCTATGTGACTGACCTTGATACCACACAGTCTATCCTGGGCCAGTGTGTTTACTGAATAGGATGACTAATGCAAAAAGTTACATCATAAGTGATGACAAAACAAATGCAATGGAAAGACTTGCATTTTTCTGAGATGTTTTGCTCGCATCATTAAAAATCAGCAGGTAAATGTTGGTGGCCATGTGTATAGATGGATGCACATTCCTAGTTGACACCAGGGCAGCCACATGCACACAAACTCCCTTTTGTGCAGCTGCCTCTTTATTCCCTTCAAGATCTTTGACCAGTGGCTTTATAGAAAATGCTCTCCCAGTTTTCAGAATGAAACAGGCTTGGAAATAACAAAAAGGGTAAAATACCTGGGGGTAAACTTAACATCCAAGAATGTGAACTTATTTAAGGATAACTATGAAAAATGTTGGTCAGAAGTTAAAAAGGATTTGGAAATATGGTCAAGGTTGAAACTTTCCTTGTTAGGCCGAATTGCTATTATTAAGATGAATGTATTGCCTAGAATGTTGTTTTTATTCCAGACGTTGCAGATTGTGGATAAGATGGACTGTTTCAAGAAGTGGCAGAAAGACATATCAAAATTTGTCTGGCAGGGCAAAAAGCCCAGAATTAAATTTAAGATTTTAACTGATGCAAAGGATAGAGGGGGGTTTGCCCTGCCGGACTTAAGACTTTATTATGAATCAGCAGCTTTCTGCTGGTTGAAACACTGGCTACTTCTTGAGAATACTGACATTTTGGATCTGGAAGGGTATGATAATAGTTTTGGTTGGCATGCATACTTATGGTACGACAAGGCAAAGGTGTATAAAAGTTTTAAAAACCATATTGTAAGGAAAGCATTGTATAACGTTTGGATTAGATACAAAGATTTGCTGGAAAGTAAAACCCCTAGGTGGGTGTCACCAATGGAAGCTAGGGAAGTAAAAAAGCTTAATATGGATTCTAAATGGCCAAAATATTATGAGATTTTAGAATACGATGGCGAAAGGGTGAAACTTCAGAGTTATGAGAAACTAAAGCCTAAGGTTCGAGATTGGTTGCACTACTATCAGATAAATGAGACGTTCAAACAGGACAGGAAAATAGGATTTCAGAAAGAGAAGTCAAAATTAGAAACAGAATTATTGGAACCCAATACTAAGAACTTATCAAAAATGTATAACTTGCTGTTAAAATGGAATACACAGGATGAAATGGTGAAATCAGCTATGATTAAATGGGCACAAGATATCGGTCATGATATTATGTTTGCTGACTGGGAACAGTTATGGACCACCGGTATTAAATTTACTGCATGTAATGCCTTAAAGGAAAATATTATGAAAATGATTTACCGGTGGTACATGACCCCAGTCAAGCTTGCAAAAATATACCATCTGCCTAGTAATAAGTGTTGGAAATGTAATGAGACTGAAGGCACTTTCTACCACCTTTGGTGGACCTGCCCAAGGGTTAAAGCTTTCTGGGAAATGATCTATAATGAAATTAAGAAGGTCCTTAAGTGGACTTTTCCTAAGAAACCAGAGGCTTTCCTTTTGGGCATGGTGGGCCAAGGGGTGTCAAGGAAGGATAGGATTTTTTTTATGTATGCCACTACAGCAGCAAGAATTCTACTGGCAAAGTATTGGAAGACGCAAGAACTACCTACTCTGGAAGAATGGCAAACAAAGGTGATTGACTTTATGGGACTGGCCGAGATGACGGGCAGAATCCGGGACCAGGGGAAAGAGACAATGGAAGAGGACTGGAAGAAATTCAAAATATATCTTAAAAATAATTGCAAAATTGAGGAGTGCTAAGATGTCAGGGGGTAAGAAGTAAAGAATTGCAGCAGTAAACAAAAAAACTTAAGAAATTTTTATGAAAGGGAATTAAGATAATGGACCTAAGGGTTGCTAAAGAATTATTAAACAAGGATGCAGGGACGGGGAGGTATGGGGAAGTCAAAGAAAGAAGGGAATGAACTGACGAGCTTGAAGTTGTACTGTTTTATACTGTTCTTTATTATTTGTGTGGAAAATTAATAAAAATTATTATAAAAAAAATATATATAGAAAATGCTCTCCCCTCTCTGTCTACCAGGTTGCCTCTGCCACAACCAGAAGAGCCGGCAGCTGCTGATGGAGGCCTCCTCCTTCTTATCCTGAGGGCCACCCTGTTTACATCTTAAAAGGCTTTGCTGTATCCCAGCCATCTGCTCCCCAATGACAGTGTGCCTGAGTTTTGTTCTCCTTCACTTCTCTCATCCTTTTGGGTGGCAGCTGACAATGGGCAATGTTCCCGTTCTCCTCTCTTTTTTTAACTAAGAAGGCAATCCTGCCTCACCTCCTGGTTTTTAGAAGAGCTGTGCAGTGAGGTGATTTAAGGCAGTGAGGATAGGCATAGTGCACGCCTGATTTATAACCATTTCTGCATGATGCCACACCTGCCTGGTGTTTAAAAAACTGGCTTGGTCACATTGTGCTAAGTTAACACTTTTGCCTATATAGAGAAATCATGAAGATTATCTTATGACATGAAATGACACCATGTGTGCGCATTTGGGCAGGCCTGCCTCCAGATGTGTTTTTAAGCTTATTGGGGAATGGCTAAAGGTTGGTGATGAAGCAAACTGGTTTGCTTGCAAAAGGTCCCAGGGTCACCCCCCAGCATTTCTAGGTAGGGCTGTGAGAAATCCCTTCCCAAAACCCTGGAGAGCTGTTGTAAGTCAGGGTCAATGATACTGGGCTAGATGATCTAGCTCTGCATAAGACAGATTTCTGTGCCTCATTTCCTGGGTTTTACCCATATTCTAGCCTTGTTCCTTAGAATCCCCCAGATTCCCACCTTTTCATTTTCTGGCCAAAGTCTCCAGCCCTTACAGAAGCGGAAACAGGCAAAATGTGCAGCCTGTATCCTTTCCAGTGCTTTTGTGAGAATTGAGCCTTCTATCAACTATCAGGGTTCTTAGCCACTGAGTATAGTCACAACAGTGGTAGATGTTTGTAATCCACAGAGATAAAAACAAGAGCGTGACACACCCATTGTCTGAAGAATAGGCTTCCTGGTTTATCTCCCCCCCCCCCCCGCCCGGTTGTCCTTGCTGGCAAAGCGATTGCTGTTCCTAGAAAACAATTCAGAAATCCAGAAGTTTTGTGTAGCTGTTATGGGGTAGGAACATTTCTACCCTAATGCAAAAGATAGCAGCAAAGTTGGAAGTTTCCTATTCAAGTCTTGACACTTGTGAGTTTTATATATTTAGAAAATCACCTGGCCAATACAAATACAAATCCAGTTGTTTTTCCTGTAAGGAAACATGAGAACATTGGTTAAGCCCATTCTGCAAAGTAGCCCAGTTTTGTTACACCCACATTGCTGGTGGGAGAGCTAATTCATGGCAACCCTGTAGTGTAATCCAATAGTTGTTATCATGTTCCCTGGGACGTTGGGATTTTTTAGGGGAATTCAGTCGGAGGGGACTGACTCAACTCCTCTTTCCCCCTCATTCCTAATCCCAGTTCATATTCTCCTCTGACCTTACTTCCTCCTGTCCCCAGAGAACAAATAATAGTTTGTGTTAAAAAAGAACTAGCAGAAAGTTTTAATAGTTTCATAACTTAATGGCACAATCCTGTGCATATCTACTTAGAAGTAAGTCCTACTGAGTTCGATAGGACTTGCTAACTGGAAGTTAGTAAATTCTGCAGTTTAAGACTATAGTCCTTTACCCATTGGCCTGCAGTAAATTCAACTGAACTCAGTGAAACTAACTTCCAGCCGTGGCAGGGGTGGGACTGCAGTGCTTGATCAGGCTTCTCAAGGTCGTGTGTTGCTGCAGGTTACCAAGAGGGAGAGGTGGAGGGGCAAGGCAGCAGGGAGCTCAGCATGGTGCAACGTAGTGGCAGAATAATCTGACTGGAAACGTGAGACCAAGCAAGTGAAAATGCCTGGACTGTGGGCATTTCCATAATCCTACAATGTCAAAAGCAACCAAGGCAAGCTTCTATGTGTATGATTTCTAGGCATCTGTTGCCAGGGCACATTTGGAAGCAGAAGACCTAGATACAGAATTAAGAGAGGAAGTGTGTGTGTGTGTGTTTAATAGTTTGACACCCCAAGAGGGAAATAATTTGGAGATTATTTTCATAAAGATCCCCATCATGCTCTAAGTACTTCAGTGAGAACTGAAGTGCCTATGATAAACTTTGGCATATATGCCTATGTGGCATATTTTACGTGCCTACAATGTGGTACTCTCTTCTTCCTCTCAAAATTGATGTTACAGGCAGAGAAGTCTTGGATAAAGCAGGGTTGCAGCTGCAGAACATTTCCCACACCAGGCAGGATATGCAAAAGTATTTTGGGTGTAGGGAAGGAGAGAGTGAGGTTTGCATATTCACTGCTGGCAAAACAAACCTCCTGCATCTTTTTCTTTCCTGTTGCTAAAATCTTTCAGGCTTGTTTTCTATACACCATGATTCAGGGCAACAGGAAAAGTCATTTGGTTAAAAAAAAAAAAGGAAAATAATGGTGAAAAGGTTGGTTATGACTTCCCTGAATAATCGTTACTGAAATTTGCCTGCTGCTTGTTTACAGTAAATATTTGTTGTACTTCTGGAAAATGTAGCATGATGTGCCATGGAAATTGGTCTCATTATTTCTTAGTTTGGAAAACCTAGGGAAAGTACTTTTCAAAAAATAAAATTGTTTTCAGGTTTTTGACTTACTGTAATAGCGCAGAATTGCACTGTGCTGTTCTTTTCCATTCAACAAAAGAAAGGGTATCAAATCAGACACAGGCTAATGGCTTTCCATACTCTCATTTTCTTGCCAATACCTGTCAGCTCCAATAGTACAATGATAACATTGACATGAGTCAAGGGAACTGCTGGAGATTGGGAAAACAATAGGTTTCTTTCCACTTGTTGAACATTTTCAACCGCTTTACAATTTGGAAATAGTAAGTCACAGCACCCTGTGGTGCATGAAGCTGTGTGTGCAGTGCTTATTCATTTGGGATAAAATAAAAATGGTTCAGGTGATGCCATTTGTAGTGGACCAGCTGCGTTGGTAGATCATCAGTGTGCACAGGACTCTTCTATGCAACTTGAATCCTTGCTGCTCTATTCATTTAGAAGTGTGTCACAATTTCATCCCCTGTTTTCCCCACCAAACTCAAGGCAGTGTACATGGCCTTTCTCCCATGCTACCCTTTCAGCAACCCTGTGAGGAAGATTAGACTGAGAGTATGTAGTCCAATGTAATCCAGTGACTTCATGGCTGAAGTCCACTTGAAGGCATAAAAGAGGACTTCTAGTTAGCAACTTTTTCCAACAAGGGTTGAAAGTGAACTTGGGCCTGGTCTGTCTTTGTTGGCCTGAAGTTGGGCCCTTCTGTGTTCTATGATCCCCCACCTGGTGCACTTCCTGTTGTTGCAAGGTGACATGCAAGGCATTTGGTTCACCACCCACGAGGGACCTGTCTGTACTTCTATAGTCCCTCATGCTGTGAGCTCTGGTTTAGTGGTTCTTGCCTGCCAGCATTGGTTTCAGTGGTCCGCTGACCATCAGCATCAGGTTCAGAGCCAGGACCAAGTCCTTAGCCAGTAATTCCTTAGCCTTCACTCCTTGTATTGGCCTAATGGACTCTAAGATTTTGACAAGTATTGGGGGACACATACACATTGCCAAAAAAGAGAACAAACAAGGAAAGCAGCTTCCCATAAAATCAACATGTACTAATATATATCTGTAGATGCAATTTTGGTAATAATTGCTGTAATGCAAGAATAATAATAATACAATGCATGCCACTGTAGTAGGGAAGACTGTGACTGATTTTTTATCTGTGTGCCTGCTCAGTCTGGTGTCCTAGTATTGTTGATGGGTGACTTCAAGACTCCTGTTCTCCTTTCTTACGATTATTATTTTTTTCCCTTGGACTGAAAAGCTTCAAACCAAGCTCTGCTTCTAGAGGAGGAGTGTCCTCTGATAGCCTTTCAAGTAAGGACTGTCCTTTGAAAAGAAGGTTACATGGGACATAGGATGGGGCCATTCTCACAGCCACTGTTGGGATCCTGTACTTACAAGGCTTAGGTTGGGGAGCTGGAAGACTGGAAGGAGCAGCTTGGTCCTGACAGTTGGAATGAGGGTAAATGGAGCCATTGTAATGCAACTAATGTGATATTGATGGCTTCTTCTCCTCAGATTCATAGCCCTGGCTTGGTATGAAGAGGAGTTGCAGCAGGGGCTTTGCCCCAACTTCGCTTGGTGTGCCCCTAGTTTCGAAATTGGCCGTGCATCAGGATGGTGCCTGACGTCTCCACCATCTAGAGGTGCATGCCTGGGGATCCTTGGATCTTGACTGTTTTCACAGTCTAGCCACACATCCTGTAGAATTCTATTGGTTATATTTTATCTGCATAATCAGAATGAATTTCAGAAACCAAAAAGTTGTGTTGAAAAAATGGCAACTAGGCATTTTGTTTTGGCGACTGTATCCCTGCTTTAAAGAGCCACTTGGCACCTAGCTTATATATCTCACGCAGTGTCTATCCCCTACTGGGTTGATCTAGCAAGGAGGCTGACACACAGGTAAATGTGTGCTGTGCTGCTGTCCTTTTCAGTTGCCTTAATTCCTACTCCCCTTTTCACGTTACCGATCTTCTCTTGTTTTGGCTAGCAAGCTTTCTTTGGGGAAGGGGTTGGGGCAATAAAAGGGTGCTTACAGATAGGTAGGGGGGCCAGCAGAGGAGAGAGTAGCTGACAGTGCCTTTCAGTTGCTCATACTGTTGCAATGCAAAGATCCTTCCAAGTCATTGTTTGTTGTGCCGCTGTGAAAACTATTGTCCACTGCATTGTTGTATCACCTAGGAAATCTTCCAGAAACAAAGTTGATTCATGTATGTCATGCTCAAAAGGCCTGATATTTGCCCTGAAGTTACCCTTGTATATTTCCCAGGTATATGCAATCCTGAACAGATGATAGGCAGCTACAGAAATGGATGGTGGTTGCATGGAAGGGGTGGGGGAGAGAGACTTCAGCTATTGAGAATTGAATACCATTGTAATGTCAAGCATTTCACATGAAAAGGGTAACCTCCTCTTTAACCTCTGCAGTATTGACGCTGTAAATTGCTCCTGGATAAAAAGTCTCTCTTCGTCAGGTTTTGGAAAACAAATTGGACTTTAAAAAAAAATTTCCTTCCAGTAGCACCTTAGAGACCAACTAAGTTTGTTATTGGTATGAGCTTTTGTGTGCATGCACACTTAAGATACACAGAAGGATACACTGAAGAATACTTTCATGCATGCACACGAAAGCTCATACCAATAACAAACTTAGTTGGTCTCTAAGGTGCTACTGGAAGGAATTTTTTTATTTTGTTTCGACTACAGCAGACCAACACGGCTACCTACCTTGAACTAGAAAACTTCAGTACTCCTTCAACCATATGCTTCCCAAATTTCTGAATTAAGCTGCAGCAGTACGAAGTGGAGCACACCAGCCCCTGCAATGGAAGGCCTGAGGCGGAGAATTAGTTAGGTGTGAGAAACTGAGGGTATTTCCCCCCCCCACTCTTGCCTTGAAACCAATTTTCACTATTCATAGGCTGAAGATAATTAGCAGCCCAAATGAAGTCACAATGAGCTCATTGTTGTTCAGCGAGTTTTTATATAGAGTCCCAGATCAGATCTTGAAACTTTGTGTTTTAACGGCACTCACATGATTGGCTCAGAGACCCTTAGGGGGAGGCTTCTCATCACGGTAGTTAGAATGTGCGGGTCAAATGGTTCCTTTAAAGGCTGAGACATCTCCTTTTTGTTTACATTTGTTGTTCTATTCTGCCCCCTTGCCCACCGTGTGACCAAGCAGTGATAATGTTGGGGGGAGCTGTCAGCTCTGCAAAACCACTTACATGAATGCAGCAGAGCTGATCACATTCTCGTGATCTCATTCTGCAAGATGAGATCATTTACATGAGGTCAACAAGCTATCGCGGTGTAGGCCGTTCTCTAGAGTATCTAAACCATACAAACAGTGATGTAAGCTCAGTGCCAAGTATATATGTAATCACTCATTGTGTTTTGATGTGGTGAAGCTGTGGAATTTAGAATTTTCCCTTCCCCTCTCTTTTAATTCTCTTTTAAACTAACTGAAAGCGATCAGCACAATTGCCCTTGAAAAGGGTTTTGCTTCGTTCAGTTTCTGACTTCACGTGTGCTGCAAAAACAAGATATCCAATTCTTTCTGGATTGCAAAGGCTGGCAGTAGTAAGAATTGGATCTTCCATTTATTATTTGTTGGTTAATACTAATACTAATAATTTAAATTCTGTTATGCTTCCCCATCTTAAATAATTCAAAACGTCACTAGGAAGGCCAATAGGGGGGAGACAGCGAACACCTGTATGAGAAGTGCCTAATAATATGCCTACTGCCTAAAAAGCTCTCCTATCTGTCTGCTGGAAGAATTGGGTCTGATTGGACGTCTACGTAACAAGCATTCTCATGTATTTTATAATTTAAAAAGAAGTACATGTGGTTAACCACCCAGTCTTCTGGCCTCCCTAGTAGGAGTTCCTCTGGCTTTTAAAGAAATCCTTTTCTCCCTTATGCTATTCTTGGTGGTTGCTTTTCATGCAAGGCAGCTGGAGGATTCAGCACAATGGCAGGCCCCCGCCCCCGCCCGGACGGTCTTTCGTATTCTGCTGCAATCAATCTGCACGTACTGCTTGCACCATCCTTGCAGGTCAGGGATACTGGAATAGGGACTAGTGAATCTATCAGTTTCAGTTTCTCTCACGCTTCTAATTTTTCTGTATCTTGTTCTCAGTTCTGCATCAGTTTTATCTTTTTATAAAAGTCCTCATGAAAATACATCAGTGTGAATTTCTCCTAATATACATATTTTTGTACAGTGGTACCTCGAGTTACAGACGCTTCAGGTTACATATGCTTCAGGTTACAGACTCCGCTAATCCAGAAATAGTACCTCGGGTTAAGAACTTTGCTTCAGGATGAGAACAGAAATCGAGAGGCGGCGCGGCAGCAGCGGGAGGCCCCATTAGCTAAAGTGGTGCTTCAGGTTAAGAACAGTTTCAGGTTAAGAACGGACCTCCAGAACGAATTAAGTACTTAACCCGAGATACCACTGTAATATAATTTGCATACAGTGTTAGTCTCTACAGCCCCAACCAATGTAGCCAATAGACAGGCATAATGGTGTTTTAGCACCTGACTGGAGGTAGTGCCTGCAGCTTCAAACAGCTAAAGAGAGATTTCTATGCCATAGCAATAATGATAAAATGGAGGTAATACTCTCAGATTGCTTGGGGATCTATTTTGCACAATGTTTGAAATGGATTTAATACATTAGCAACAACCTGAAATACTTTGCAACCTACTAACACACTATCGCATTGATATTTTCCTTTCTCCCTGGATATCATTCAGGCAGCAGTCCTATGTATGCTTTCCTGATAGTATTGAGTTTAGTAGTCCTAGTTCAGGATTGCACAGTTTTAAATAGATTATGTTCAAAGAAACCTGGTGCTTGTGGACTCTGCACTGCAGAATACCCAAGATCTCAAGGCAACAATTAGTTGAGATAAATTCCTTAAAAAGTACATCATATATTGCTTTTTTATAAAACAAAACAAAACAAAAATCAACTGTTATAGCTGTGAAATGCAATTTGCCTCAGAAATGTTTCACACCTTGCACAGAAGCTGCAGAGAGAGAGAGAGAGAACACAAATGTGTGGGACACACAGATTTCAACCTGCACTGCTATCTTTGTGCTTCGGAAGTCAACTGGAAAGGTAGTAAGGGGAATCAAGTGTTTCTTGCTTCCCATGTTAAGGCAGAAGCAGAGAAAGAAGGGAGCATGAGTTCATTGTCATGACCTCCATAGAGTCGCACACTGGGGGAAACGTGTGCAACTCCCTAATGAGGGTGTAGTGGATCCCCTGGTTCCCTTAGCAAAGGGTTTAACATGACATTTGTCATGGTGGCAGAAAGGTAGTGATACTCCCTCTACACTTTGCTGCCATGAAGATGGGAATGTTTCAGAGTGTATTTTTGTTCCAGCATTTCCTCCCCTCTTTCTGGTTTTAAGTATTTGTGGTGCTGATTTAAGCTGTGGAATATTAGTTACGCAAACCACCACTGCTAAGGAAATAACGTCGAATTTCTGGTTGTTTTTTTCCCCTTTTCTGTTCACATTACACTGCTGTGGGCCTGAGAAAGAGTTGTGCAACATTACTGGTTTTAAAACTGATTCCTTGTAGTGTTTAACTCCTCTTGTTTTGAAGAGCATCGGAAGAGCTGTTTGAAGAAAGTCAACTGAAACGGGGTTAACAAACAAACAAACACCAAACAAAACCCTAATTAAGTCTTCTAGAAATTTTCACATGGCTTTAAAGTTATAGTCTGTGGTTCTCAAATTGCTCCATGAAATAGATGGGGCATCTGGTCACTTAGAGAACCTCTGCTAACCTCTCTGGGTGGGCTGTAGATATCTGCTTGTGAGAGCCACTGTGTGGTGTTAGGGATTTGCATGCATGGAGATGTGATGACACCTGCTTAAGAGGTTAGGGGACATGCTTTGTTATAGTGGCTTGACTGCCAAGATCTGTACCTGTGATGGTTTTCTACTGCTGTAGTAAATAGGAAGTGGGGAAAGAAGTCCTGGGCAACAAAAGAGGTATTTTGACTCGACAGTCCCTCATTTTAACTGGACTACTCTCATGGATCCTGTTAGTCCATTTGGGCTAGCAAAGATTAATGTGGGACTTGTCCTTTGTGCAGGCCAAGTCTACACATGTCTCCATCTGAATGCAAGTACAAAATTGCTTGGGCCAGCCTTTTGAAATCTCACTGGTTGCTTTCAAAGAGAGAGAAATAAACAGCACTACAGTATTCTTTAATGTTGTTTCAGTTTTATCTAGTTGCTTTTACTTTGAGGTTCTTGTGTAAAAACTAAACAGAGATTACATGTTCAGGGTAGAATTCAGTGTCACGCTATTATAAATGTTCTGTCCGTGCAAGAATTTGCCAGGCAGAATTACTGCCCCTCTGCTACCCCTGCACACTGTCCTGGGGATTATATCTACCCCCGAGTCAGATTGGGGGAGCTCACAGGGGAAGTCCTTGTGCAGGACTTCTGCTGATGGGGCACCTTAGGTGAATCCTGCCCACAACATTTTAGTATTCAGATGTCAATACTTTTCCCCACCCTGCTCTTGAAACATTGCAGGAGAGACATGCTAGCCAATTACCGTATTTTTCGCTCTATAACAAGAAAAAAAATATTCTGAATCCTTCTTGCTGTTCTGGCTTCTGGGATAGCTGTGCAGCCTGCATTCACTCCATAAGACGCACACACATTTCCCCTTACTTTTTAGGAGGGAAAAAGTGAGTCTTATAGAGCAAAAAATACGGTACTCAGCAGAAGAATGGAGTGTTATCCAGAATAGCTGCATTAATATTTCTGTCTGTTTTATTAGAGATTTTTCCCCCCGATGAGAGAACCTTAAGATTGCATTCCACAATATGACATTAATTACTGTTTTGCAAGCGCAAAAATGGGAAGGTAGAGTTTTCAGGGCTAAGTTAGACTCCTGTTTGGAGAACCCTTGTTCTCTGAATAAATTTGTCTGCACTCAGGACTCCCTTCTGTTCAGTGATTCATTTGTTCACTTGACCTCATGCAAACCTAGCTGTGTTTAATTAATTGCGCAAGCTACAAATCCTCTGTAATCAAATCAGCATAGGAAAACTGAGGAATATGATGCTTTCAAATGTGTATGGCATTAAAGGGTAAAGTAACAACGGAGGAGCAATCAGGTTCTCTGGTGTCTTGCAGTGTAAGAACTCTCATATGACAGAGTGTTCTCCTTGGCTACTGCAGTTGCAGTTACTCAATGCCTCATTCTGTTTCAGCATTTAACCAGCTGTAAAGACATTTATTGAATTATTTGTTCCTTGGCCATGGGTAAATCATTGCTTGTGTGACCCTATAATATAAGGGATTTGATTTTTTTATATATTTTTTAGAGTAATGGCCAGGCGCATGCAGCTGATAAACCTCATGAATTTGGAGAATACCCAGAGATTTTTATATATATCAACAAATATTTCAGCATTTTCACTGTGAAAGAGCAGATGCCTTCCTCAAGCTGTCAGAGCTGCTTGCGAGGTGGCCTAACCTCTCATAAACCTTGACGTGGGGCTTAAGGTGTTTTTTTTTTGTGTCAACAAGAATCTGAGCCTCCTTCTAGGAATTTGGTCTTTAGAGTGACCTTTGGATTCAGCCAAGCAATTGCTTGAACATGTATTGAATGCTTTACTCAATCATAACCAGGTCTGATTTTTTCCCTCTGAGTTCAAAATTTTTCCATGACCTACGAAATTTTCTGTGGCTGTTGTGGTTCAAAAATACACATTTCCTGCCCTTTTCCAGTTAAGAGCATAACCTGGAAAATTATTGAAAACATCGTGCCATTTGTTTGTTTCTTTTAAAAATGGCTTACTCCTGGCTTGTAATAAAAGACCACTGGCCACAAATTTGTCTTCTGTCCATACGTCTTTTCCACTTTTCTTTGCATACAACCAGGTTAAACATACACACCTACTTCTGTTTCTAATATTGGCCTAATTGTGCAAGTTCAGAAGTATGCATTATGTGTAGCTGCTTGCTTGTATGAGACAGATTTATTTTCCTTTTATTACACAATGCAGCCTCTGTGGTTGTCATTTGAAGTGGAAAATGACAAACCCACCTCCAGGAGTACCTGTATCTTTTTTCTAGAAGGGGCAATGCATTGGTGGGGAGGGAAGCTATAGTAATATGGCGCATCTCCCCACCCCTGCCAGCATACTGGCCTTCAACTCAGATTTCAGCCTCATTGATTGCATTTTGTAATAAAACTTTTCAAAAGTCCCTCACAAAGAACTCAGCTTCAGCTTCTGTATTTGTTCATATACATGTGATGTTGTGCTTTTGACCTGACAGGAAGACTTAATGGTGGCATAAACTGAATTTGTTTAAGCCTTTTCTTCAGAAGACGGTTCAGTTAAATAGCTATTTCTATTTAATAGCCTATCAACTGAGAGAGAGTGAGCGGGTGCCATTTACCCAGATGCTGATTACTGCGGTTGGACAGCTTTGTTGCAATTTGCTAACCTTGTTTACCAAACAAAAATTGACCTCCTAAACCTCATTGACTTAGTTGTGTGCCATTTTTAAACATTTCATATTAAAAAAAATTATTGGCACAGTATTGTCAGGCACACGGGCAGAGGATTTGTCTCTGCCCTTTCCTAGTATAGAATTAATTGAAGAAGCCCCAGATTTGAAACAGCCTCATAGCATTTAATAATGGCAGTACAAGACAGAATGCTCAGTGTTGCAGTGGTACCATGAAGTTCAGCCCTTGGTTTATTTGGAACCAGAAGACAAAGGGCAATTGGGGATAGAGTCAGCAGTTAGCTTAATGGGTCTGTAATATGTATAAACATGCCTGCATGTTTTGGCCTGCTAATGTGGCTAGACTAGTGTGTAACAGAAACCATGTTTTCCCCACTCTGTTTTACAACTTCCACGAAACCACCACATTGGCAGCATATTTTAAGGGCATTTGTTTGAACACATGAAGATAAGACACATGCAAACCAGAACAGTATTTCAAAGCAGTTCTAAAGCATTGCTTACTTAGAGCGAATATTTTAGGTGTTTGGTTGAGATCTGCCACTAAACGAAATGCATGTTGCAATAGTATGATATTGTCTCATAAAGTACCCGATTCCAGTGCCTGTTTCTGGGAAGCTAATCTGGGGCATTAGAAATGACTGTAATGCTATGAGCCAATAGAATAGTATGTTAAGTTTTCTCTGCTCACATGTTCCTGAAAGAATTAACAAGATGACAAAAACAACTGTTGAAGTCTCTCTCTCTCTCTCTCTCTCTCTCTCTCTCTCTCTCTCTCTCTCTCTCTCTCTTCAGTACAGTTAATAGCTGAATTGCTTATTCTCCTTTTAGGTCTGAAACTCATGTGTGACTATATAGGTCTTCCAAGGTCTTTTGCCTTGTGAGAACATTTACTTGCCATCCTCTTTGAGATTCTGTCTAGAAGATACTTTGGCCTTTCTGTTCTTTTCTCCTGAGCATCTCTCAACCACTTGGGGCTCAACACAAGAAGGAGCAGGATATAAGCGATTAAATAAACAACAACAATGACAACAACAACAACAACAACAACAACAACAACAACAACAACAACAACTTTCTTCTGGCCTTCAAGTGTCCCTTTCTGCCTTGTGTTCTCCTCACCCTGGATTTTTCATAAACTCTGCTAAATCCATTTTATTGATCTGCTATTCTCTGCCCCTGCCTGGCAACATCAAGCATCCTTTCTTTGCTGCAATTGGATTTGAAAGTTGATAGAGCACAGTGAGAAAAGGGTGTGTACCCTGACTGTAATTCACTACAGTAAAGAATTCTCTTCCTGGCCCAAGACGAACTGTTATTTCCTTGTTTCCCAGCTGCACTAATGAGGACCAACCTTACAGGGTTGTTGTGTTGCTTACTGAGATAATGTATGTGAAAGTTATCTGGATGCAGTAAAGAGCTATGTAAGTGCAGGATATTATTGTATTTACTCTCCTTGTCAGTGATCACTGGTAATGTTTGTTCTTCACTAAGAGAATTTATAATTTCTTCATTCGCATGGGTTTCCCACCCACATTAGCCTGCACTATCCCATAAGGCTGATTTTAGCCTTGTTTTGTTTATTGTGCTGTGAATACAAACCAACTTGCTGTTACGTTACTTTAGTTGCAAGCTAGCTGCTTCCTGTTTTGCTTCCTGACTTGGTTTCTTCCCTTTGATGTCTTTGGTTTGATTCTTTGCCATTTGATTTCACACAATTCTGTTCGTTAAGTTCCATTCATTCCAGACCTCGTTCCTTAATTCTCCTGACTCGCCTCCTCTTTCCCTTCTTCATGCTTCAGCTGCACCTGAGTTGCAGTGGCATCAAACAGCTTTGCCTCTTGATGACAAGTGGAGGCAGAAAGGGTCTTGCACTATCTCAATTTCTCTCTCTGTCTCCCCCATCCTTTATAGGAATAAATGAAAACACCCTGGAGGAGGAGAGGCTGGGAGGGGAAGGGGACAGTCTAGACTTCCAAACAGTTTCCCTTTCCTGACACAGTCAGATCATATTTCCTTCCTAAGGAACACGGCTGTTTGTTTTCAATCCCAGTCTTCCAGAAAACACTTGAATCAAAATCTGACTGTAAAGAATGACTCAAGAGTGGATGTGCTGAAGTTTGCCTCCTCTTCCTTGGCCTTCATTAACTAGAGAGGTTTGCTTGGCTGGAGGAGAGAAGAACAGGATGCCAACAGCAGCCCAAGCTTCAAAAGGCAGCAGCCAAACAAAGGGCTTCATCATACGTCATATACAGTCATACCTCGGGTTACAGATGCTTCAGGTTGTGCTTTTTTGGGTTACAGATCCGCCGAAACCCGGAAGTACCGGAACGGGTTACTTCTGGGTTTTGACGCATGCACAAAAGTGCAAATCACCGATTCGCAACCCACACATGCGCAGATGTGGCGCTGCAGGTTGTGAATGCTGCAGGTTACAAATGTGTCTCCCGCATGGATCACGTTCGCAACCCGAGCGTCCACTGTAGACAGATCATGCTTTTTTTATCCTGGTGTACCTTTGGTAATCACTTATCCTCTGAAGTAAATAGAATCCACATAATGACATTGTAAAAGGTAAAGGTAAAGGACCCCTGACAGTTACGTCCAGTCACAGACAACTCTGGGGTTGCGGCGCTCATCTTGCTTTATAGGTCGAGGGAGCTGGCGTTTGTCCACAGACCGTTTTTCCGAGTTATGTGGCCAGCATGACTAAGCCGCTTCTGGCACAACGGAACACCAAAACCAGAGCAGCGCACAGAAACGCCATTTACCTTCCCGCAGGAGCAGTACCTATTTATCTACTTGCACTTTTTTGTCGTGTTTTTGAACTGCTAGGTTGGCAGGAGCTGGGACTGAGCAAAGAGAGCTCACCCCGCCCCGTCACAAGGATTCAAACTGCTGACCTTCTGATTGGCAAGCCCAAGAGGCTCAGTGGTTTAGACCACAGCGCCACCCTTGTCTCAGTGACATTGTAGGCCTTGATTATAATTGCCGTGGTAGGTGGAAAGAAACTATTGAACATCATATTGTAGGTTGTGGTATGAGATTGGGCAAGGTGAGCAGTAGGCAGCCAAAAGCTCTGTTGCTGAAGATGTCTCCTGGGCATCAGGCATCAGTGCCAGATCCAGGGAAACTATCAGGCTGTGAGCCCAGTTCCCCAGGAAAGGACACCCCCATCAAAAGCAGTCTTCACACCTAATTCCAGCTCAGTAGAACACCCAAGCAACAATATTTTCATGTTATACGGTACAAGTTTCATATTTGTTTGCCCACATCCATTCCATCAGTGATGTGAGATGCCGGCTTACAGGTTCCACCACCTCATTAGAATCTGGTGGAAATGGGAGAAAGAATTTATAGAGTTGTCACAACCCAAATCTCTGAATGTAGTCAGCAGTTTGGTGTAGATCATTGATGGGGAACTTGTGGACCATTAGATGTTGTTGCAGGCCATCTTTCATTGGTGCTCTCCAGCGTGCCTCATGATTAGGAATGATAGGAATTATAGCCCAGTAACACCTGGAGGGCCACAGGCTCCCCAGCCCAGCTGAAGATGTTGAAAAGCAGAGCAGGTGAGTTGGAACCCAAAAGCCACATTTTGGAGCAGCAAATTTCATTGCCCCGCATCCTAGGATTTGATCTCAAGGAATCAACACCTGCCACAGATTGCACCACTAGGGCTACTGAGGCAGGTTTGGTCCTGAAACCATGGTGGGATTCAAATCATTTAGAGAATTACTTCTCTTGTAGAAAATATGGTCTGAATCGGGGAATTTGCAGTGTCTATGAAGTGCAGCACTGTTAAATAGTAACGGTTGCACTATTCTCTTGAAAGATCAGTTCAGGTGAATCATCTTGGGCAAAATTCTAGAATCCTTATTTTGCTATGGAACTTAACAATTTCCACCACCACCTTTTATATTTCTTTGTTGACACAGAATCCTCATATCCTGTACTAATGCAGAGTTTTTGTCACAGCAGGGTCTTTTGAGGACATAGTAGTTCACCAGGAATTAAGTGTAATAGCTTCCCAGTAACAATCAACAAATAAAATTTATTGCTAGAGAAGGGAGCCAGCATTTGCTCTTTGAACTTCTGTCAGGGTTTGTAAGGGATTTTTGTAAGGGTCTGGATTTAGTGTAACTTCCCTGTCTGAAGATCAGTACAACTTAATGTTCATCTGAGGTCAATGTGAGAAAATAGAGCTACATTGCTTAAACCTCAGCATTGCAACAGTAGTAAGAAGCAACTCATTTGCCCTAGAATGCTCGTTAAATATTATTCTTAGAAGGTTCTTTTTTTTTTTAGTGAGGGTGCAAAACAGTGCATTTAAGTGTCTTTCAAACAGATAAGCAAACTTTCCTCACGGATTAAAAAGATTAAAACAATTGACAAGCCTAGAGCTTGAAAACCTATGAGTTTTCTGTGGGCCTTCCTTAAAACTCAAGCATAGTCTTCATGAAATCCTAACCTATTCCTTTCTATCTAAGAGCACTGGTTGGTCTAGAATCTAGAGGCAGCAGGGTGGAGAACTGACACCTTGAAGAAAAGGCAAGGAGATGTGTGAAAAGCAGTGGAGCACCTCCTTGTCCTGACCATTGAATGCACTGCCTGCTTACACCCTCTTGTGTCTGAAACTGCAAATTTAAGCATCAGAAAGTCAACCCCATTGAACTTTTGTGAATTTGAACAAACAGGATATGTTCTATCGCCATTTTGGTCAGTTGTAATTTGGCATTCTTCAATGACTGTTACACTTTCTCTTTGGGGAAGTTGGATTATAATTTGGGGCTTCTACATCTTTTATGCTTTTTGTGAGTTTTAATATAATCTTAAATGAGTGTTTTAATATTCTGTCCTAGCTTGTTTAAGAGCATCTGAAAGGAGTATTTTAATAATCTATTACTATCTGTCCCAGCTTGTTTAATAGCATCTGAAAGGAGTATTTTTATAATCTGTTATGATCTGTCCCAACTTGCTTAACATAATATATTATATTACTATATGTCCTAGCCTCTCCAGCCTGATGTCCTCCACATGTTTTGGGTTGTAAACTGGTGATCTTTGACCAATTGGCCATGCTCCCTGGATCGGATGCGAGTTGTAGTCCAAAATATAGAGGGCACCAGATTGGGGAAGGCTGATCTGTCCCATAGATTTCAGAATAGACAGGGCTGAGAGTCTGTTCTAAAAAGCTGAGAGTCAAGTGTTATCACTGGAGCTGTGTGTGATGATTCTGCAGAAGAGCAGCAACAGAACAACATGAAAACCATAGAGCGAGAAGGAGAAAGTAAATTATATTGGATGAAAAGCTCAGTTTCCTCAGAATTTCTGTGCTTTTATTCTGAAGTCAGCTTTTTTATTTTGAGTTGATTTGATATTTGTATTCTGCTTTTCCAACAACAAATGTTGCACTCAAAGCTTCTCACAGTAATCACAATGGCATTAAAAAAAGCACCAAACATTGAATTTGTTGCGTATAAACAACAGCAACAAATTCATCAAAGTAAATCGGTTGCTTTATTTCTATGCTATTGTATTCTGCCTGCTCAGCATACATACTTTTACACTATGTACAAGCAATACTTTTTTTAAAAAAAGCTAAACTATTATTGTTGTTTTCTTTACAACCATCCTCTTTTTTTTAAAAAAAAGAGCTCTACACTATCTGTGGTTGTCATTTTAAGACCGCCCCCCCTTCCCCATTGTACCCACTAGTGAGAAACTGCTTCCCATCCTTTTCTTCTTCCTGTGTGCTGACATTTAAGGTCAAGTATTTATAGACTTGCGTCTGTTTGTGTGGGCGCATATCTGCCTTTTGCCTCCTTATGTCAGGTGTGCATTAGAGCAGCACACACTGCTTGCAGCCAGCCCACATCCTTTAACCAAAGAGCTCGTGGAGCAGGTGCAGCAACACCAGCCAGGGGGAAACCCTCAGATTGTACGCCGTTGGAGCAGGTGCACGAGGGTTCCTCGTTTTGTCACGTGACGACCTTACTGCAGTGCATCAACTACTGATGTTTGTTACCATTTTCTCTTATTGAGTCAAGATCCCCACTTGACCTTATAATGAGTGCAGTGCGGCGCGCACACTCTCTGTAGGTCGTTCTGCAACTCTTTCTCTCATTTTGGGTGATGTGGAGGCAGGGGCAAGAGGAAGCAACTGAAAGCAGGGTACAATAATTCGGAGTGTTTTCACCATAATTAAGGGTGCCCTGGTGTAATTACACTGAAATAACTAAATCATCTTGTGTGTTTTATAGTGGGAAGGCAGAGTGGCAGAGGAAAACGGTTATCTATTCTGAGGTCATCACCTGCCTGTGCTGTTTTGCTGTCGCTAGGGATCTTTGAGGAGTTTGATCTTTGTGGATCCCGATGCAGGCAGACCTGAGCCTTACAACTTGGCCTCATATGTACACAAGTATCCATTAGGTTTTGCACCCCTCTGCACTTTTGCACTGTGTTTCTTTGCTCAAATTATGTACCGAAATGCATTAAAGATGGACATAAAGATACATTCAGAAAGTATGCATATTGTGATTAAATATGGTATAATTACGTATTTTAAAATTTTTAATGAGAATTTTCTTGTGGATTTAAACAACCCCCCCCCCCAAAAAAAAACACAGATTAAGGTAGAAGCAGGAGGGAACGGATATATTGGGGGGGGGGAACCATAGACTGAGAATAGACTGATCTACTCATCTCTAGCTGTGGCCAAACATGTTTAGTTGTGAATGTGTACAGGAATACCAAGACTTCAAAGGGCTTATGACATGAAAGGGCCATAGTTCTTTCATCCTGAAAGCATTTGATGGTTCGGTGTTTTAATGTCCCTTCCCCACACCCATATGTCCTCTGAGTCTTGTAGAGGTAAGGAAGTAGACAACTTCTATATTTTTCTATGATAGCACCTTTCCTTTCCCTACTAGATTAGGGACCTGCTAGATTATGGGGACCTAATGCCACCTTTTCCTTTCTCACACTCTTGCTCTTTTTCCTGAGCCACAGCATGGCTCCACCCAGCCCAATAAGATTTACTCTGGGCAGCAGTAGGCATCCATATTATTGAGATCCTGCTTGAGGTCCTATAGTTGGAATGGTCAGAAATTGATGTGTCTCTGCACCTTCCATTGCATATATTAAGTGTTGTGAAAACATCCCCAGCTGCATCAGGTTTTATCTTGCATAGCTTCGCATATCTTTAACTTTTGCAGCTTTCTGGTTTAGTGTTATTGCAGGCATAGGCAAACTCCGGCCCTCCAGATGTTTTGGGACTACAATTCCCATCATCCCTAGCTAACAGGACCAGTGGCCAGGGATGATGGGAATTGTAGTCTCAAAACATCTGGAGGGCCGGAGTTTGCCTATGCCTGCGTTATTGTTTGCCTGCTTATGAATTCAGGCAGTCTCTCCTTTTGGACTTTCAATAAGACATCATTGGACATTAACATTTAAGAGGGCTGATGTCTAGGTTGCTCTCCATGGGAGGGGCTCCTATACAACAAACCACTTTTCTGCAGCAGCCCATCATGGAGGTGATTTCTGTCCCTACAAGCAGCATAACTCAGTATAACCTGCCCCAAAGATTTGGATTGTCCTTAGGGATAGATTATTGATGATTGTACCAGTAGGACGTACCCTGACGTTTTGTTTTAGCGACATCATCAGTCTTTCCAAATAATCCTTTTTAAAAAATACTACTTTAATAATGTTTTGTTTCTATCTTAAAGCTGACCTCTTGGACTTGGATTGTATGATGTGTTGGGGTTGAAAAAATCAGCCTTCATTCCCTGCTGCGTAGAACATGAAAGAGAATGAGATCATGCTCTCGTGAATAGTTTTTGAATGCGTGATGAGAACATCAATAATTACATTTGATGATTTAAAAAATAAATTTAAATCCTTAATGTTTAGGGCATGAACCTATCTGCCAGCTAAAGGCATATTGGCATGATGTGTCTGACATCAGGCCAGAGGTTGCTTTAAGCGGTGTTTACATTGAAATCATTTGGACGTCAGTGTAGATGCCACTGGAAGTTGTGCCTTTCAGAAGCTAATTTGTGAAGAGGGATAGAAATTCCCTGAAAACTAAGGCAGCTTCCCACAGCAACTATAATGCTCAACTGGAAGTGGGGGAGATGGTACATTTGAAGAGAAGCTGCCAACAAGAACAAGGGTTTAGCTCAGGCATAGGCAAACTCTGGCCCTCCAGATGTTTGGGACTACAATTCCCATCATCCCTGACCACAGGTCCTGTTGGCTAAGCATGATGGGAGTTGTAGTCCCAAACATCTGGAGGGCCGGAGTTTGCCTATTCCTGGTTTAGCTCCACAGGGAAGGACTGTACCCCAGTGGCAGATCATTTGTTTTGCATGAGGAAGACTCCAGAATGAATCCCTGCCATCACCTGCTATAAGAACCAGATCGCAGGTGATGTGAAAGACCTCTGCCTCTGAAACCCTAGAGACATGGACAAATAGTTTGACATGGTATGGGTGATCTTCCTAAGTTTCCACAGTTGCTTATTTGTTCTGTGCTATCCATGCAAGTCCTGCTTGCCTATGTAGTTGTGACCATCAAATAATAACTAGTTGTCTTGGGAGAAGTAAGAGCTCTGATTCTAAATTTTTACTGCTTACCAAACCTTCCACCTGGGAAGTAGGTGCTAATTATACAATAATTTAGAAAACTGGACTAATGCTTGGATGCAATTGCATGAATTTGTGTGTTGTTTCTTTATGAGTTGCGATACGTTCATGGTTTTCTTAAGTTGCATAGGGCGGAAAAGGGGAGAATGGATTTTCAATGGCAGGAGTAGGGAACCATTTGCCTGTGGGCCAAATGTGTCCCTCCAAGCCACGTAATCCAGTCCTCATGACCCCTGGGACTCTCCTAGGCTATGCTCCCTCTCCCCAGGCCAGGCCATCAGCATATCCTTGCACTACAATGATGCATCTTGCTTGCCTAAATGGAGAGATGGGTGTGTAGAAACCTCTGATTTTACATGGCTGGAATGTAGCCCAAAGGAAACAGCCACATCCATTGCACCATCCAATTTTTCTTCTAGCCGGATCCACCATATGCAGGCATCCTCCCACTGAAAGTTTGCCAATGAGAATACAGCACTAAGGCTGAAATAAATTCCATTTCCCTGATCCATGAGGTTGGTAGGCAAACACAACCCATATCTTATGGGCTGGGAAAACATGCTAACCAAGGAGATCATTTTTTTGCAGAGACTGCTTCTCTGATTTTTACCTCTGATGCTTTCCGACGTTAAATTTTAGACTGCAAGTTCTTGGGGGGCAAGAACATACTCTGGAATGTGCAATGCACACTGATAATGTTTAATAAATAAATAATCCTGCTGAGATTTACTATTTTGCCAATCCTGGATAGATTTCTTATGCCCTTACCATTCCTAACACTACTTGAGCAAAAATATTTGGAATTACTAATTGAAGACAGTAGGATTTACTTCTAAATGAATGTGTTCAGCACTCAGGGATCAAATTGCCTATCAACAGTTTTATTGCATTTCCTTAAGTATTGGCCATTTTGGGAGGCAGGAAGCTCAATCAGCTGAATTATTGCTCTGGACTCTGAACTTGGTGCTCTGTTTCTGAACTTGGAAGTATAGATTTGTGTCTGCATCTACATATTTATTACATAGCAACATTTGTGATGGGAAAATGGATTCTGGTTTCACTAACTCAGCAGCAACTTCTGGTGACCATATGGTTCTAGTAACTTCATGTATGTGTGTTGATGTCTGGAATTAAGTAGTTCTTGGCCTAGGACAGAAAATACGTCGATGGTCATTCAGGGGTCACTGAATGATTGGCCTGTTTTGCTGCTTCATCGAACAACTTACTTATCTCAGTTACTCAAGTTCTCTATATTGGGGGGCAGGGGAAGGCAGAACAGACTGGCTCATACATCAGGAAAGACTCGGAAGGGAAGACAAATATTTTCCAGAATTAATAATGTTAGTCAAAACATGAAAGAAAAGAAAAAAAGAATTGTGTTTGGAGAGGAAGAAGTGCTCTGACAAGTGTGACCTCTGCTTTTCTCCTGAGTCCCTGTCTTTGAAACCCAAAGCCGCCTTTAATGTTCACCAGGTGTCACCAGGGCTCTCCACTTCCTTTCATGATAGGAAATTTAGCTTTGCCGTTTCAAACTCTCTGATTCTCTGCAAGTGAGTATATTCATATTCCTTTCAGTTGTACCCTGTGAGTTCAAAGGGCTCAAAGAGGTTGGAAAATGGTTTGACTTTCTTTTCTTGCCACCCTTAAAAGTATGGGATCCCAGAATGTTTGTTCACTTTGCTAGGCAAAAGGGCCCCTGCATCTAGGTCTGTGAGGTTACCCAATGTACATTCTTACCTGGTGCACCAGTTGCCTCTTGCTGAACCTCCATTTTTCTCTTGGCTGCTACAGCTTGCCTCAAGCTGCTGCCATTTTGAACATAATGTATATGCATCCTTTGAGCTCACCTTGATGCTAAATATGGTGGCAATTGTTTAAGCTAGAGGTTGGGGGTTGCAAAAGAATAGTTATGGGCCAGAGGAGTGGTAGAAAAGGGGAGAAATTTCACTAAAAGGCATTAATCTTCTTTCCAGATTGACTTACTGTTTTTTAAAAATTTATTATTACCATCCTTGTTAATTATAGAGATCATTTAACTGATTTGATAAGCTTCATGCTACCAAGCTATGTTTGGAATCCCAAGTCCACTCTTTTTCTTACATTCTTTTGTCGTTTAAACTAGATCTTTTCCCTCGAGAGAGAAAAAAAGGTTGAATTGCTTTTGCCATGTTTTCGATTTGCCTTTGGGTAGTTCTGTGTGCAGTAAATAAAAATAAAAGTTTGGTTTGAAACTTGGTTTCATTACTGCATTACTGCTTTTCTGCTTGGTCATGTTAATTCAATAGTTTCCCAGTTTTCTAGAGCCTTTTTAATTTTCTTCATATGTGGGATAGAAATGAAGTTTTTAAAGAAGTTTGGTTAGTTTTTAAAGGTATGTTTACCCCCCCCATATATTCTTATTTTGTTATTTACTACTTACTTTTTGTTGTTTACTGGTAATTCTCATGGAGGAAGCACATGAAAAAGGGCTTCAGATGATGATCACAGGGTCCGAGTTGGTTCATAGCGGGAGAAGCGGCCCTTGAGGTATTGTGGCTCTTAAGCCGTTTAAGGTCAAAACCAGCACGTTGAATTGGGCCCAGAAACTAGTTGGCAGCCAGTGCAGTCAGCCCAGGATTGGCATTATATGCTCAAAGCATCTTGTCCTGGTGGTCAGCCTTGCCACTGAATTCTTCACCAGCTGAAGTTTCTGAACCGTCTTCAGAGGTAGCCCCACGTATAATGTGTTTCAGTAACCTAACCTCTTCCACTTTTGCAAACCTTGGGGTTCCTGTAAGCCTGTTGATACCTGCATCTTGTCTGCAAAAGCAACAGATCAGTCATAGAGGGAATGGTAAGATGATAATGATCTCTCCTATTAATTAAGCACCTTAAATACTGCCCTGTGATACATAAATATTGTTGGTGCCAGTTGGAGATCTCATCTGTATTGCAACTTACTTTCTAATTCCTCCTCCCTATTGTTGGAAAGATTGTTCTGTTTGATAGCTCATGCTAAACAGAGGACAATTTCAGCAGTGGATTAATTTAGCTGTATTTTATATTTTAGATACTGTACGTTTTGCCAAATACATAGGACAGTATAGAGAAGAGCCCCATTTCTGTTGCACCACAATTGTGCATTAGGCGTTGGCAAATGAATCCCTTGTGCGCACAGGATCCATTCAAAAGGTGCAACCCTTGTGGGCACTTGCCATGTTATTTTCTCGAATTGTGCAGAGAGCACTGGTGCTGCTGTAAGCATCTCTAAATGGTACATGCGACTTAGAGCTATCATTGTAGCAAAATGCTTCCTACAAACTTCCAAGCTGCTGGGGTACTATTTAAATGTAAAATAATAAAAAAATAATCCCAGAGACTTGCTGCTTTCATTGTTTGCCTTTGATATAACTCAAAAATTATTACTTCTCAACAGTGATAAACACAATGTGTACAAGCAATACATTTGTGCTGGAAAATTATTCTTACACTATATCAATTGTTACAGATCATCATTCTTTTTAAGTTACTAATCAGTTTCCTTGCCTCTCCCCTCACCCTTGATTATATGCCCCCCTCCCCGTCCCCCCAGGCTGTTTTGTTCCTTAGCTATATGAAAAGAATCTCATCTGGGGTCTTTTTTTCCACCCATTTGGAATGCATGAGTCACTTAAGATGCATTCAAAAGGAAATATGCATCTCTATTCAGTTTTTAAAACCAACACAATGTTTACCTTCATTGTACTTGGCGGAGGTCTTAGGTCGGGGTGGGGGGGTGGGGAACCTTTTTCAGGTCGTGTTCCCTCGGAGCTAACTTTCCAAGAGATGCATGCTAGTGGTGAGTGCGGCAAGTGCAAAAAGTGTGGCTAGGGGCACCCCATAAATATTTCTCATAAACAGACATACACTCATTCACATCCCCAGCAGTTTAGGCATCAGCAGGCACTGCAACCTTCCAACAGCTTGACTTCATCCCCAAAGGCACACTCCTCCATTGTGTCCCGAGACAGACGGATGCCAACCCAGTTTAAACATCTTCTTACCTTTCTTCAAGCCTATTTGGGGGCGGGGCTTGTGGAAATTTCATTTGGTTAATCTTTCCCTCCCCACCTGCATTCTCCACAAAGATCACCCACTTGCCTCACACCCTGTGCAACAATTAGGCTTAAAAACAATTTTCCATTTGCACCAAGAGAAAGCTTCCTTCAAGCCTAATTGTCACACAGAGGAGAGTAGGTCTGGTGAAGAGGGTCAGACCGCAATGGGAAAATAATCAACCCCTTTTTCCTCAGCAGTGCCCTTCCTTGTGACATCTCCTCGTCTCTGCAGTGCTTGTGCTCCCTCAGAAACTACTCCAGAAGGTTGGAGAACCCTTGGAACAGATTTTGGAGCATGTGGGGAGAGGGAAGGAAGTGAAGGTCTTATTTTCATGAGCAATGTTTAGCTCGTCTTCAGGTTACAAGTATAACCAGCTTTCCTGTTCCCAAGTAAAATAGTCTTGGTTTCCCAGATAGGGAACCAGCTTTTGAGACCTCATTGGATGTGTATAAATAAGATGAGACCTACCATTTGTCAAAATAATACATTGGGATGAAGGTGGAGTAGACAGGGAGACATCCTGTTGAGGTATACATACAGTTTGCTTTTTGGCTGCTTGTGGAAGAGTCCATAGCTTAGTGGTAGAGCACATGCTTTGCATGTAATTAGACTTAGGTTCAATCCCTAGTGTTTCCAGATAGGGTTGGGAGACTTCCCAGCTTGAAACCCTGGAGAGCAGATGCCAGTCGGTGACACAATACTAAGCTAGGATGAATCAGTGGTCTGACTTAGTGTAAGGCAAGCTCCTATGTTCCCTGGGTGAAAAGTGGTAAGGGGTTGATTGAAAAATAATACAGATGGGATGATGAAGACCAAAGTTGCCTCCAGACTGCCAGTATCTTACAGGAGGGACCCAAGTGCATACTGGAAATTCCGGTTTGCAAAATTAAAGTAGGTTAAAGTGGTTTAGAGCAACAATCCACTTTAAATAAATAAAGACTTACTGCAGTAAGGAAGGTGACTGGGAAACACTGAAAAGGGTGGTACGAACAAATGATTAATGGGAAGACATAAACACCACATAAGCAAATCAGGCTGAATGCCCTGAGCTGTAAAACTCCCCTCCCGCAACAAAACAGATTGAATGCTCAATAAAAACAGGACATAGTCTAACCTCTGCGTAAGCAAATCAGGAAGCATGATCAATAAACAGATTGTCTAGAGGAGCCCTAAAACACACTTAATGAAGTTTGTCTGAATTACTCAGAACAGCTGGTCTATCCTAGAAGTATTAACTGAGAAGATTATACAACCCTCCATTAAAAGTAAAAGTTAGTAATAACCCAATAAAGTTAAAAAGCTTGCCTCTGTTATCTTTGGCTGTAGTTCACGGCTATGCTTCATGATTGTGAGGGTAACAAGAGAAGAAAGAGGATGTTTCTGTATCTGAAAGGCTAAAAGGTCCTACGTAACTATTCTTTGTTTTGTGTCTTTAGCTTAATTTCTCAGTAACATACTGTTTGGAATGTTTTGTTTAAAGAACAGGATTTAACTTGATGTTCTCATCTTTTGCTCTGAACAGTGTTTTTGGAGAAGCAATGCCCATAATTTAAATGGATAAGAAAATAACGTTCCCAAAAGCCACTTTCAAGCTAAGGAAACACTGAAGCTCAGTTAAGTGAAAAATCTAGAGGAAAACAACAGATGTTTAGTAGCTACCTAATACAATGGGAATAATCCAGCCCCTTTGGGGCCCAGAGCCGGAAACAGAGGGGTCTTCATAGAGAGAGACCTTTGCTTATTGCACCAGTCCTGTGCCATCGCTCTGGCATTCATTCATGCCCACTCTCTGCAGCATGCAGACTTCCTACAGTATCTGTTCATCACGTGACATGTTCCACCACTGGCTGGTGGTGATGATGCAATGAAGTGGGCTACTGGATGCCTATAGATGAAGTGTTGCTGTGACTTACCATGAATGGCCCAGGTGTGTTGGTGGTATGTCTAGCACTGCAATGGAGCAGCACAATGGAGCCAGTTTGGTGGAGCAAATGATACATTATTACGTGGCATCCTTCTTTCACAACTAAACATAAAAGTTTTTTTTAAAAAAATATTTCTTGATCCACATCTGCTAGATGAAGTGATCCCCAAGTGAGAAGCGTCTTTATATTTGAACAAACTCATGAATATGTGCTTTTATTTGAGAATCTGGTTACTGGAATTCTGAGCATTTGTTAGATATTTGATGTAACTCATTTGGAAAATTGCAGTAGGTTTCCAGATTGATCATGAAGAAGAGGTGTTAATTTATAGTACATGCAGGTTAACTTCAAGTGCCTTAAAAGAGATTTATTGGTAGGTTGCCCTCTTTGCCAAAGTGGGTATCCAGCTTCCTCATCGAATGGCATTTGTTTCACAATAAACACAAATAAACTCTTCAGTGTCACAGACGGTCTTTTCATGTTAGAAATCTGGCTCCAAATTAGCAGTGAAGAATTCAGAGCACAGAAAGAGTTGTGGTTTGACGGTTAATTTATGCGGTAAAATATTAATCAAAAATAAAACGTCTTGGTCTCATGCCACGTAGTAACTATGAGTGTGGGCTTCATTTCTTCATTATTTATTCAGTCAAGAATGCCTGGCTTTGTTCATGTCTCCTTTGGGTTGGGGGGTTCAAGTGGACCATTTGTTAGTTTGTTTCAGAAAAGATAACCTAATTTCTACCATTGGTTCTCAAAGCAGGTTAGCACAAATAAAAACAACCACTTATAAGAAATATAAGAAATAAAACAGGGGTGGCTCCTGTTCTAATGTGTCCTTTGCTAAAAGGTACCCCATTTTTCAATATTTACTGACCAGTCTCACAGTTTCCCAGCTATGATGTGGAAATGTTTTTGTGACCTCTCTCCAAAGAGCTCCCCTGCAGTGTGTCCTTTAAAAATAAAATTATACCCACAGTTACACTTTGACCATGCCCACTTTGCAATGAACCCGTCAGAGGCTTCACCACAGGTCATTGGGACTCCAAGCCCTGTAAGCCAGTATTAAATACAGTCTTTAAAAAGTAATGTTTGTGATAATCTGTGCATTTCCACACAGCCATGACTTAAGAACATTTATGGATGCCCTTTTCCAAGTGTCTGAGGTATGGAAAAAGGTTACTTGGGAGTGAATCCACTCATTCAGAACTGATATCTGAAAGCTTTGGTTCTGTTCTGACGCTGGCTATTTTTGAAGCAAACAGAGAATATTTGGCACAGCCCTAATTCAGCACCTCTATTCCTTTGTCAGAGTTTTGCTCACTACAAATCAGTGACCATCTTGCTTTCCCCAGAATTCCAGACTATTGCTTCCATGCTTCTCATGTGTGAACAAGCCAGTATTCTAGCCAGAGCTAACTGGGCTTACTTCATAGCAATTTTGCAATGGACGAAAGAACTATTAGGCATTCCTGAAAGCTTACAGGTTCACCCCAGAGTGAATTATTACAATTTAGTTGTCAGCTTTAGTATGCTCTTATACTGAAATGCTAATACGCTTTTGACTGTAGCTGCTCAGCTATGAACATCTGTAACACTGTTGTAGCGTATACGGTGAAAAACAAAATAAGTGGTGGCTGAGTACATCTATTGACAATTTTTCTTTTCAGTCTGAAGCCACCTGAAGACTCTAACTAGATGAATAATAGCCTAACCTCCATATGGTTTCCGTTCTTTTAGGTTGATAGCATACAGAAAGAAAAATCTACTTTTAGCTCTGGCTTCTGTTTGCCTCTTTGTGAGTGCGTCTGAGAAGGCTTCCTGTCTGCTTGCTGATAGGAAATGTTAGTAAAACAGACGGGTTGAGTGACATTTCTCATGCGCTGCTAACATTTGCAAACTGGCACAGAGAACTTATTTTGATGCAGTCGTTAGCATGAAGGAATTCTTTATGACAGAGCTAAAATCACAATCCTTCACTTTTAAAAAAATGAGGAAAGGCACAAAACAATAATTTCTGTCTTGTTCATGGCCTTATACTATACATGCAGTGCTGTCTAGACTTTTTCCTATTTACAATTTACATTAAGTACCAACCAGTCAGAGTAGATGGGCTGCAACCCTGGACCCAAATGAACGGGCGAAAGCTTGACCTTACAGTCACTAGGGTTTAACTAGGGCAGATTCTGTCCACATCTCTGTGTTGCACTTGGGTGCTGAACCCATTTCATTTCTGCCTTATAAATGGATGTCTATCATTCACTCTTGTGGGGGAAAAGTAAAGTGTTGCATTCATGGACAGTGTTGCAGGAGGGGCAAACCCCCCACACCATTCAGGTTGGTGCTAACCTAGTCTCCTCTGAGAAGGATTCCATGAAAAATATGTCCACAGAGTGTTTCTCTGTCTTCTATCTCCACCAGCCTATCTTAGTGGCATTTTGCTAGTTGCTCTTAAGATGCGGAGACCTTAATTTATCCTTGCAAATAATTCCACGAACAATGGATTTAGTAACAAATGTTAGTCATTTGTGGTCTAAAAGGTCTATTGTGGTTTTGTAAGGTTCTAGTGCCTGGTCACCTAGAGGCAAGTCTTGCTCACCTTAATGCATGGCTCATTACAAGCCTGAAAGTAAGAATTTGGTATTCTGGAACCTGGTGAGAAAAGCAACGTGTGGCAAGCAGGATAACTCATGCACAATTTGCCAAATGTTCGCTTAGCAGATTTTTTGATATTCGCCACAAACTCTTCTGCATCAGTAGACGAAGTGGCAGCTGTATAGCTAAGGTTATGCTCCCCTTCATTAGGATAAACTCCCATCTGAGGGACATTGCCCTTTTTCAGAGGCATAATTCAGCTTCTTACAAAATCACAGCATTGTAACACCTGCCTTTGCTCCATTCTTCATTTCTGCAGTAGTAGGAATAATAACATCTCTGCTTGCTCCTGCTTTCATCAGCTGGGCTGGGTCCCTTCCTTCCCCTCGCAGAGGCCATCAGAAACAACTGCCCCGTGAGGAAGAGCAACAGGACCATCTGCTCTTGGAGAGGGTATCATTTGAGCCTCCCTGAGCCTTTCCTGTAGCAGCTGGAGTGATGAGTCACTGGCAGATTCTGACAAGGGCCCACCCTGTAAGGCCAGCAGCTTCTGACTGTATTATACTCACTTCCAGGAACGCTAGGATACCAGGATATTTCTTGGAGGCCTGTCAAAACCTGTTTGGAAATGTGACCCACCTGTGGCATCAGACCCTTCTGCTCTAGGGAGAGGGTGGCATCAACTAGATACCTCAACACACGAGTTACTTTCCATGGAGGGATTGGCAAGATGCTGGAATATTTCTGCTAGGTGTGAGAAGATTGAAGTCCTGCCGTGTAAGTTCAACACCCAACATTTCAGTTGTGGGAGCTGATCAGATCTGTAGCTGAGGCTAGTTCCTGTGTTTGTCTTTTTCCTCCTCTCTCCAAAACCATCTTCCTTCTGTGTCATGTCATTTGATCTTAGCATCATAGAACTGTAGAGTTGGAAGGGACCTGAGGGTTGTCTAGTCCAACTCCCTGAAATGCAGGAATCTCAACTTGATAATACATGACAGATGACCATCCAACCCCCTCCACAACCTCTTGTGGGAGTTTGTTCTACAGTCAAACAGCTTTTGCTTGTCAGAAAGTTCTTCCTGATATTTAGTGAGAATCTCCTTTCTTGTAACTTGAACCCATTGGTTTGGGTCCCAGAGCAGGAGAAAACAAGCTTGCTCCATCCTCTGCATGACAGCCCTCTGCACACGGTTCAGCTTGTCAATATCCTTCTTAATCCACAGGCGGCTCAGTGAGTCAGTGCATCTGGCTGTTAACCAAAAGGTTGGTGGTTCAAGTCCACCCAGGGACGGCTGTGAGTAGCATTCCTGCATTGCAGGGGATTGGACTAGAAGATTCATCGGGTCCCTCCCCACTCTACATTTCTATGATTCTTGAATTGTGGTGCCCAGAGCTGGACACAGTACTCCAGGTATGGTCTGACCAAGGCAGATTAGAACGGGACTATGATTCTCCTTGATTGGAACACTATATTTCTGATGATACAGCATTTGACTGACTTTTGGTTTTATTAAGCTGTTCGGCAAGACCTTTTCAACTGAAGCAGGATTTAAAAAACCCCCATCTTTGAATAAATAAATAAAATGTCTGCTATAAGTTAATTTATATTTTCCTTCCAGCTGCTTTCATGTCCATAGCTCCATCCAAGTGAAGGGTAAGTTTGCAGTCTAAAAGTGTGACCTGCCCAGAATGAACAGATACAATGGTACGCTGAGTGCAGTGCAGTCCAGGTGTATGAATTAGCTGGGAAGCCACTAGATTTGAGCTTCTACTCACAATTCCTTTGGCCCTAGACTCAGCATTCCTGGTGCCTTACTCTTCTCAGACACCAAAACTCCAGGAACTTACTAACCCTACCACACTATTACCTCATGTTTACATAGCGAAAAATTGAATAACTGCTACAGATAGCACAATCTGTTCTGGACATTGCTCAAGTCTGAATCATGGTGAGCGATCGTTAGATTTTGCTGGCATTCCGAAGACCCTGGCAGACTCAGCCCATTGCTGTGCTGCAAACTAACCTGGCTATGTGTTGTACAGTTTGGTGGATGTTGCTTTGAATCATTTGCCTTTTCCTATGCACTCTGCCTGATGCCTTTCTTGTTTCCTGTGTTGCGTTTCTGCAAAGGCTTTATAGTTCTACTGCATGGGTGGAGTTAGCCTTCTTGGTAGTTCCACCTCCCTCAGTAGTTTGAGGGGGGATCCAGCAGAGGGCATTCTCTATGGTAGCCCCTGTGTTATGGAATTCCCTTTCCACAGATACACTGAGATTCTTCACTATACAGATTTTGGTGAATACTGAACGTGCACTTCTTTACCTTGATCTCGTGACACCTGAGATGTGCATTTTCTGTGCATACCCAGAATCTGTTCTAGCTGTTTTTTTTTTTTTTAATTATGCATTTTAAATTGTATTAAATTGTAACTCACCCTGGGATCTGCTGGTGAAAGGTGGGCCTCAAATTTATTATTATGAAGAATAATAAATAAAAAAAAAAATTAAAACTAAAATAAATTATGTCAAGCCTTTGAAGAATATTAGGGCTTCAGGAATAAGCAAGGGCACTATTATAGGGTTTTTCTTGTCTGGCATTCTTAAAAAAATGTTTTTTGTTTTATGACTACGTTATGAGTTCTGCAACTGATGGGCTTATTGAATGCGAATTGCTTGAGTGCATGATAGACCAACAAAGACGAGAAGCAAACCTATGGACTTTCATATAAAAATTGACTCAACGGAGTGCATTCACCCCGTTTTGGAAGTGATGAGAGAGCTTTGAAGAGTGACAGAAAGCTAGTGGGGTAGAAAAGGGAAGGACTGAGAGTGTGACCAGCCCCACTCACAATTGAACCTTTGGAACCAAAGGTTGCCTTGCTGAGAATCAAGGGGATTTTGAGGAACACCACTATCTATGACTGTAAGACCACTGCTGATTATTTACGCTGGATTTGCCAAGTGAGAAAAGAGAGCAGAGAGCTTAACCACAATCCTGGTTTGGACATCACACTAAAGCAAACCTTGTCTTAGCTTGGTGTGGCAGTAAAAGGACTTGGGAGGAGCAGTGAGGCTGCTCTCTGGTGGAATCTTTGTAAGCCATAGCTTGACAAAGCCAGTACTTCTCTTTTGTGTGTGGGCTATGCAGTTTTGCCTGAGAATACACAAACTGGTGGGGACGCAGGTGGCGCTGTGGGTTAAAGCCTCAGCGCCTAGGGCTTGCCGATCGAAAGGTCGGCGGTTCGAATCCCTGCGGCGGGGTGCGCTCCTGCTGCTCGGTCCCAGCGCCTGCCAACCTAGCAGTTCGAAAGCACCTCCGGGTGCAAGTAGATAAATAGGGACCGCTTACCAGCGGGAAGGTAAACGGCGTTTCCGTGTGCGGCTCTGGCTCTGGCTCTGGCCAGAGCAGCGATGTCACGCTGGCCACGTGACCCGGAAGTGTCTCCGGACAGCACTGGCCCCTGGCCTCTTAAGTGAGATGGGCGCACAACCCCAGAGTCTGTCAAGACTGGCCCGTACGGGCAGGGGTACCTTTACCTTTACCTTTACACAAACTGGTATTTTGATGTACCTTAAACTCAGTCTCGGAACACACAGCACCCCACTCTGCTTTAAATGCTCCTTAGTTTCCATGAAAACAGCACCCGCTACTTAACCATTTGGGATTATATGTTTCCAAATGAGTTTAGGCAAATAGGATTATGAGCAGCTTTCTTGTCTTTGTATTATATAACTTTGTGGGCAGGTACATTTCTTTCCAGAACAGTGTTTGCACCAGCAAGTTTCTTACTTCTTACAACAGGTTTGCTGTTGGCCACTTTTAACATCAATGCAATCTTGCATTCATTCCTTTTGGCCATCCTTTATGGTAGGATCTTAGGCACAAAAATGTGGTTTGGTTTAACCCACATGGTTTCTTGCCTTCATTGTCTTATCACCCTGTGGTTGGCATGGCGGACACGGCATAGCTGCATTTCTTTACAATGTCTACAGGTAATACTGCATGGCGTTAATGAGACGTGTGTGAAATGCTTGTGCATTGTGGATGCATATAAAGTGTCCACTCTCCTGGCATCAGTATTTTCCTGTGGATTGTGTTAAGTGATATTGACAGGTCATGTGGTCATTAGGGGCTTGACACAGCAGGAGGTAGCAGATATGCGTCTTCTGCATTAACACAATCAACATCCGTTCAACAGAAGGCCAGCCAGGCCTTTCCCTAGGAAACATATGCCAAAACTATTATCAATGGCTACATTATGGCCTGCAGCAAACTGGACAGGATGCTAATGGGGAGGGACTTGTGCAAGGAAGGCCCTGAGAGCATCACAGTCTTTCCAAGAAGAGCATTGAATGAAAATTATACTTCCACGGCTGGAACAATATATTGGTGTTGTCAGCAACATTAGAATTGTGATCTTTGTGCTGCATTAGGATTCTGTAGGTTTGCTTTGTTTGCTTTGGCTGCTGTTTAACAGAGAGCGTGCCAGAAGCACAGGAAAAAACATTGAAGATGTTTATAAAAAGCACCGAAGGCCCTGGACAGCTCATTATTTCTCTTTGACGGAGAAATCTGTGATGCACATTAGGGTAGCTGTCACTATGTGTAATGAGGCTCTCTGCCATGTCATACTCAGGAGCTGTAATTCCATCCTACTTCATGTGATTATTATTATTATTATATTAATATGAAGCAGTGGTATTATTGGTAGATGTTATAGGTGTAAAGGGAAATAAGTTGTGGTTTGCCACCCATGCAATATAATGAGAACCAGAAGAAGGAAAGGCGTTATTATTATTATTATTATTATTATTATTCGTGTAATCGTTGTTAAATGAGACAGGTACAGTATTTCAAACTTTTTCAAGTAGGCATAACAAAAGATGTAACCTTGGAACTAGCTGACAATCTAAAAATTGGTTACCAGATCAGATGGGCATTCCCCTTTAGAATTCTTTAAAAGGATTCAAACGTAAAATTGTTACTATTTTGACAAACTGATGCAACTAAGCACAGAATTAAATCTTTTTACTTAAGGTTTGGGTCACTTCTGTGCTTTTTTAAAAAAAGAATCTATGGAAGATTCTCTGTGCTACACCGTTGTCAACCTTACTTCTGCCCTGGTAAGCTTGTGGAAAGCACAATTAAAGCTATAAATATTAGGCATATGAAAGAACAAACCATGCTGAGAGAGAATCAGTATGACTTCTGCAAAAGGGTGTTTTTCCTCGCTGATGATTCTTTTGATGTGTCAGCAACCATGTAGATAAGACATATTTGGACTTTCAAATAACTTTTGACAAAAGCATTGCTACCGATCCTTATTAAGTGACATTGTCAACCACTTTACTATTTCTGTTCTGCCTTACTGTGTCCACTGGCTGATTTTTGACCTAACAGCAACATGTATCCATCATTTTGGACACCAGCCTGCTTTTGGCATGTCTGGGAATGGGACCTGGACCAGCTGCTTCAGAGGCCAGCATTGTCCCCTTCCTTCGTCACGCCACCAGAACCTTTCCTGACTTTGCCTGTGGCTACTGCCCAGTTCCATGAGTTCCCTAGCATGCTGGAGGTGTGTTGAGAAGACAGGCATGGCCCAGTTCAGCCGGCATGGGTTGGCTTCTTCTGTGATATGTGTGGCATATGAGTGTCAGTTCTGACATTGTCCCTGATCAGTGGCCTGTGGCTGTGTTTCGAGGGACTCTGCGGGAGTGTTTGGCATTTTCACACCATTTTTCTATTTTTATGTTGTATGTCTCCCCCACCCCACCCCACCCCCCGGCTCCATATGCATTGAATTCATTCCAATAGTATGGCGGCCATTCCAAGGGTCCTGTCAGGGAACTGCCATCGGGGCCGGAGGGAGAGAGCGGGCTCCAGAGGGATTCCGATGGGGAGAGGCAGCCCATCTTCTGGGGAAGGGAATCAGCGTAGCACCAGTGGAGAAGGGGGGCAGATGGGGGAATCAGCGAGGCGGTCCCATGACTCCTTGCCGGGGACCAGCGGGGAGAGTAAGGGTCCTCCGCTGCCCACACCCTCATTGCGCAGAAGGCTTCCGCGCAGGGAGAGTAGGCGGAGACTAGGCGTTAAAGAGCTTCTTTGCTGGAAGAAGTTCAAGAAACGCCCACTGATGGATTCTGCCACGGGCGAGTGGCTGTCCGGACAGAAAAGGTTCACTCAGGCAACCCAGCCAGGTGTGGCACCGGTTTACGCACGAGCAACCCCTAGAACCATTACACATACCAAGGGTCCTGGCATAATGTTGAATTGCTTTGTCCATATGCATTGGGACCAGTTCACATTTCTAAAGTGACTAAAAGGCTGAAGGCTATTTGTAGAAAGGAAGTAAGCTTTCAGCATCATTTTCTTGCTTTAATTCTAGCACAGTCCTACTGCAGGCAGTTGGCTGACTTGTGTCAAAGAAACCCTGTAATAAGTAGGCCCGGAAATAATATGGGAAAATGTATGCTTAGCCCGTCGATGTGTCAGCTCTTTCTCTCTCCTCCTCCTTCTCTTTCTTTGTGCCATCAATGTAAGTGAATTCCACATTCAATCACAGATTGAATATATGCCTTGTAGCATTGATTTTTCTTTCCTGGTCAACACCTATCATCCTGTGTAAATTTCATTTTGAAAAAATAAGTATGACCCACCTTTTCTGCAGCCGCATCATAATCTTTTCCCTGACTTCAGAATGTGGCAGATTGTGTTTGTGAGTTCACCGTGCGAAAGCTTACAAAAACATACCGTATTTTTTCGTGTATAACACCATATTTTTTCCTTAGAAATAATAGGCAAAAATTGTGGGTTGTCTTATACACGGATAGCAGAGGGGGGACGGGTTATTGGTGGCAGCAGCCAGCAGATTGGCAGCGGTGATTGGGCATGTGATTGGTTGCTGTGGCAAGGCCTGCTGACGATTGGCTGCGGCTGTGGTAATTGGGCGGGTGATTTATGGCAACGGCGAGGCGTGCGTGAAATCAGCTGTGGTTGCGTCGAGTGGGCAGGTAGGCTTTTGGCAGTGAGTGTGACGATTGGTGGCCGCGGCGATGCGTGTGATTTGTATTGGTGGGCAGGCTGTAGAGCGATTGGCAGCAGTGCCCCCCCAAAAGCCCAACAACTCTGTGCAATCTCCCCCCAAAAGAAGCTCAACAACTTTGGGCAATTGTTGTGGTCCAAAAAAATAGGTGTCATCTTATACATGGGGCATGTTATACACGGAAAAATATGGTACCTATTTCTCATCCCTTTGTCTTCACCCATTAAAAAATACATAAATCACAGCATTAAATCACAGGCATAAAATAGGGAACATGCATTATTTCCTTGGACCCTTCAGGGGGACAGAAAGAATTTCTTGGTACCCGTGTAAATTATATATGCATATATACATTCCAAATGTGCCCACAGGCTGGGGATCCCTGGTATGTGTTGTAATTTTTGAATTTTTTCCCCACTCATTCTCAGGCATTTCAACTTGTGAGAATGCATGTCTGCATTTATTGAAATGGTTCTCTCTCTCTCTCTCTCTCTCTCTCTCTCTCTCTCTCTCTGTGTGTGTGTGTGTGTGTGTATGTCTTGAGAAGGAGAGCTCTGTCAACTGAATTGATTAAAGCTGGAGTAGAATATTCTCTTTCCTCACTTGCTTACTTCCAATATTTTTCTAAGTGTTGTTTAGAATCGGGACAAATAATACTGTCCCTGAGCCTTGCAAGGAACCCTGTAGCCTTATTTTTACCCACCATGAAGGAATTATCATGCAGTATACGTGTTTAGGCTTGTAATTACCATGCAGATTGTGCGAAGTACAAATTACTTTTTCATCAAGGCAGAAGAAAGTGTTTCTCAAAATTATATGCCTTAACAGAAGCAAAAGCATATGACCATTAAATATATGTTGGTTCATCAAAGCTAATAATGTTGAGTGGACTCTAAAACTGTTCCAGGAATGAAGATCGTTGAAGATTGGAAAGTACATTTGAACTGATGAAAAACTGATCCCAGAATAACATTTCTTTTTTACAGTCTGGAATGTGTTTCACAAATCCACAGTGAACTGTGGCCAACTATTCCCATGAAAGAGAGATCCTAGAGGGATAACTCCCAAAGTGATATGTGCAAACGAAACAGCATATGGTTATACATATGTGTGAGATAGCCTCTTGACCTTGGATGAAATACTGTACTTTAAAGAGCCCCCACCATTAAGTAGCTTTTAATGACTTTTTAAAAAGTATCTAGTTACTACTTTCAGAGCACCAGCAAATCTGTTTGAAGTGCAAGGCGAAAGTAACGCAGTGTGGCAGTGGGGATAATTGTAAATGTATTGAACATTCAGGAAAGCTTAGCTCAAAAGGCTCATTTCATTTACAGGGAAGGATTGGATTGTAATCCGCCTTGTCACGAATTGAATGATTCTGGGTGCACAATTTGGGTTTGGGACAATCATATCTCAATAAGCCAAGATATATACTAGTCTTTTAGACACGCATGCAGTTCCTTTCTCTTTGGTGAGAGCAAAAGAAAAAACAGTATTGCTTTAATTACAGTTTCTTGTTTTGTCTGAACCAAGAAACTATAGTTAGTGGAAAACCTCCTAGTTGGTTTGCTCCTCCTTTTTTGCAAGTGAGCGAAGGGGCTATACAGCCTATTTAGTGTTAGTAATATAATCAGTTCAGCCACTCGGTCAGTGAGAAATGAGTAAAGTTACAGGAAAAAACTTAGTGCTGAGTTGTTCTGCAATCCATCCATTAGTTGTTCATATTTCTGGTGCATCTGTATCATCAATCAGCTTTTGAAAATGTGATCGTAATTATTAAATAATAGTTTAGGATGAGAAGGAAGTGACTAGGCAACAACACCAAATGTCAGTGGAAAACTTGACTGATCTATGTATGTAATTTCTGGAGGCTGGAGGAATCATTATCAAAACCACCTTGTTGGCATCCATCTGTCTTGAGAGACAATGGAGTGTGCCTCCGAGGGTGAAGTCAAACCATTGGAGAATCACAGCACTTGCTGCGACTGCAGAAACTGGTAACACTTAACTGCTGCTTCCAGCGTTGTTTTTGCTGTGTTAGCACCAAAGTGACCTCTCTAGGGCGCAAGCCTTGACAGTGTAATGGAGGTCTTGGACTGCCCAGATGACAAGACCCCTTGTTGGCCTTTGCTGATGTGGTCTGAAGGAAAGCAGAGTAATACATTTGACACCAGCTTGGTTGCAGGAGTTGCCAGGAGGAGGCATAAAATACACCACCCAACTGTCTTAGGTTTGCTACTTAAGATGTCCCACAAGGCAGCAGGCACAGATTTTTCCTCTGAGTATGAATGCAAGGCTGTGGAGGTTTAGGGTCAGCATTTTCTTCTTCTAGACCCACTACTGGCATCCTAATTTAGGCATAGAAAGTCTGCTTCTGGGTGAACAGAGCTTTCTTTTATTAAATTTTTGTTAATATGCATGCAAACCTTCCCCACCCCATGTTTTTTTGTTTTTTGCTTAGTGGGGAAACTGAGTTTCTATAGCTCTCTTTTTAAAAGGCGGCTGTTATCTCTCTTTATACTGAGGTTACATATTCTGCTATAGCTCACCTCTGATAGAGGAGCTTGTTCATGTTAACTGCCCATTTTCCCTACCCCACACCTATCAAAACAGTACTGGGCCATATAAGAGGTTCAGTTCCTTCAAAGGCAAGATCATTCTGAGAATGGCCAGTGCAAGTTGCCGCTTTCATTTCACAAACCACCTTCTCCTCCATATCTGTACAATAATTATCTGCAGGATGCTTTTATTCTCAGGATCGCTTGGACCTATGCTGACCCCTTCTGTTTCATTCCCTTTCAGCTCTTTAAGTATATTTAAATATTAGAAAACAGAGCAACCATGGTTATACAATGAAAATCAGATTCTTTGGAGGTGTACAGCCCAGTACACTTTGCGTTATGAGGTACACGTAGTTGGCTCTCATTAGATCTCTTTTGGTTCTTCTCAAATACGTGTTCAGATTTGTCAGGTTTTTATAGTTTTATAGATTTGTCAGGTAAGCAAATGGGGGGGGGGAAGAGACAGAAGTTTCCTTATTTAAAATCCACTTTTCAACCATGCAGTCCTCTGTTGGCTTTCAAGAATCCTTGAGAAAGTGTGCAACTCTGTTGCCAAACTGTGCCTTTTTATTCGGGAGTTTGTTACAAACTCCCAAACAGCTATTTTAAGCTTTTGTCAGCTGTATTGGAAATCTGCATTTCATGACTTTGTTCATGAGAGGGGTTTTCAGAGAAAGGGATTGCATTCCAGCTGGAATAGAGTTATGTTTATACATCTTCTGTTTATACACCTTCCATTCATTCCCACTGTATTCTGAATATGCTTGGAGGCAGTGAGATATTACCACTGCATGCTAATCAGATTTCATATTCCTATTTATATGTGGCTTTGATGCCAGCACCAGGAAAAAGGAAAAAGAAAATAATAAATATAGTTTGGATTCTAGCATTTTGTCATAAAGGCATGCCTAACTCTATGCAGATCTGTCCCTCTGCTCACCTTACCATTCCATTCAGTTTGATTATTTAGAGCAGAAGACCTTTTTCAGCCCACGGACTAAGATTTCTTTCTTTGTGACTGAGCCAAAGGAAAAAGCAAAATTCACCTTTGTACCGTACTCTGTTTTCTACACGCATTCACCTGCTTCACACACATTCACATCTTGCATATTGACAAGCAAGAGACATTAAAAGCTGAGGGATATTTTCAGCCAGGCAAAAAAACATTGGGTGCAAAGTAGGGCAAGTGAGGACTGTGATCAGAGTGTGTTTGTTGGTGTGTGGCTTAGGGAGAGTTCCAGAGGTCCTGTAGAGAGAGAGCTGGGAGGACCACGTTCCATCCCCAGGCCTGAGGTTGGAAATGGCAACATAAAAATATGTGTGTGTTTGTGAATGTTCCTGTAGGATCCCTACCTCTATGTTGGCAGGACTGACATGTGAATCTGAATTTGTAAAAAGGATTGTATGGGTTGATTTGTGTGGAATGGTGGGCTGATGGCCCCATTTTGAGCAGAGGTGGCTTTCTAACTCAGATAAACATTTGTTTTACATGTTGGCAAAACAATTCACCCATTTCTCCAAGTGTCCAGCAGCTATCTTTACATTTACTACCTGTTTAGAAGATGGGGCCAGTCTCCTGGATTTTAACAACAACAACAAAACCCCACCCATCTGAGTGGCTTACAACATATCTAAAAACATCAAGTGTTAAAATCCTCCTGATACTTCTAAAAAATCCTCCAGATGTCTTCTAAAAGTTGTGTAATTCTTTATCTCCTTGACATCTGAAGGGAGGGCGTTCCACAGGGAGGGCACCACTACTGAGAAGGCCCCGTGTCCTCTTTTATCCAGAGACCAATTTCCCCTGAATTCAAAGATCGTGAATTCTCTTGCACCACCTGCTGAATAGTTTCCAGCATCAATATATAACTGAAAAGTTTCCAACCAATAAGCTTAGAGAGAGAGAAAAAAAATACATATTTTAAGACAAGTGAGGAATATCCATGGGGAGCTATGTTGGTTTCTCCCACATAAGTGTGGACCAGCCTGAGCACTCACTCCTAGTTGGATAAGCTCTCCTCTAGATTCCTAGAAGAATAGGATGTTATAGTAAGTGTAGTCTTAACTTCCTTATAGGATAGTGCCCACATCTGAATTGAAAAAAAAATGCTGAAACAGTGTAACATGGCTTAGGGCCATACTTCAGAACACCAGAACCCATTTCTCAAAGGCTGCCTTAGCTGAGGACAAAAGGCTGTAGTCACCAGTAAAGCTCTGTGATGCTGACACCATAACATTTCTTGAAGAGTCCATTTGCCCAGAGGCTGCTGTAGTCAATAGTCCCCTCACCAAGCGTCTAATGAGATATCCTTTAGAATAGAGGTGGATAACCTGTGGCTCCTCAGATGTGTATTCTCCATGCTTCCTGGGGCTAATGGGAATCCAACAGGTTAGCCACCCCTGATTTAAAAAACAAGGGATATTAGAAGAATGGGAATATAGAAGAATTCCCCTTTGAAACTAGAATGAGATTAGACTTTTCTAATGTGATTCATATGACAGGAACATGCACATAATTCTCTCCTTATACAAACTGCCCCTTTTTTGTATCAATTAATTGTGTAGCTCAATACAAAACGAAATATTAGCTTAAGTGATACATCTGCAGTGTCTGCTGCCAAGTGTATATTGATCGTACCTAATGGAATCTTTGTCAGATTGTTGTCTGTCTGGCATAGTGTGTGTTCATGACATTAAAGGAACATAACACATCAGCCAGTCAGAAGCTATTTTACTCTAAAACGTTATCTGCTGGCCAGAGTGTTCAGATTTTATGAGCTTCTAAGCAGGAATATAGAGGCACAACCTTGGGTATGTGCAGATTTTATGCAATGCCTAATTGAGCCTTTGCATCCAGTACTCCATTCAGCTGTGTATTTGTTTGGCTGGGCTCATTCAGAGGAGTTGAACCCAGTCGACTGAGGCCTTCCCTGTACAGTGGTACCTCAGGTTACAGACGCTTCAGGTTACAGACTCCGCTAACCCAGAAATAGTACCTCAGGTTAAGAACTTTGCTTCAGGATGAGAACAGAAATTGTGCTCTGGCGCCGCAGCAGCAGGAAGAGGCCCCATTAGCTAAAGTGGTGCTTCAGGTTAAGAACAGTTTCAGGTTAAGAACGGACCTCTGGAATGAATTAAGTACTTAACCCGAGGTACCACTGTACATTCATTTGTAGATGGATGGAGCTTCTATTACTCCAAGGATAGCCAAAATGGTGCCCTCCAGGTGTTGTTGGATTCCAGCTTCCTTCAGCCTTAGTCAGCAAGGCCCATGATCAGCGGTGCTTGGACTTGTAGTTTAGCAACATCCGGATGACATCATGTTGGTGGCCCCTGCATTACTGCACGAGAGCAAGCCAGTGTTGCATTGGAAAGGGTTTCTTGGCTTTCCACACCATTTCAGGCTAAGGGATGTGGCATCTAGTGTACAGAACTGTATTGGATGTAAGATAATAGATCTTATAGATATATTATTTGTTTGTTGTTTGTTTGCTTATTAGCTTGCCTTTTAAAACTATTATTATTATTATTACTATTACTACTACTATTATTATTAATTAGTTGTGATTGTGGATTTAGTCAGGTGAGCAGTTAATTCTTAGTCTTGATGCACGAAAAACGCTTCCTTGCTAACCATGGTAAGAGGATGGAAATGCCACAACAGTTCTGATGCTGTTTTCTGCTTTTCTTTCATGCTCATAAGAAGACTTGGTTATCATTGAGCCTTCTTTGTGGTTTTACCAACCATGGGTAGCTCAAATCACAGTTTGCAAACCTGCTTCAATTACAACCAAGCAAACAACAGTTTGAGGCTAAGAATGGTTAGTAAAACACCAGTGGGTTAATATCTCATATTGAGACCCACCACTTTGAACAGGGAAAACTGCTGCAATTCCTGCCCCACCCCCCCATCAGCATTATATTGATCCCAACAGGATGTTACTGTTACATTTCGAACACTAAAATTAAAGTCCTTGAATGGTGTGCTTCAAGAGGATAGCCAATGAGAAAGACCTTTGGAATGTGACAGTTTTGCGCCATTGAAGCTGAATTTGTTTATTTCTTGAAAATCCGAAAACAAAATCATGTGGTACCCTACAACTGGTTAACTCTTTGGGCAACAGCTGACTTCATCAGGTGTGTCAAGTGCACAGAGGAGGTGATGGGTCACACACACACACACACAAACACACACACGTGTGTTTGTGTCTCAAGTCCAATACATTTCTTACCCCAACAGCTCTTCAGAGGAGACTATACCAGAACTGTGTATTTTATACCTTGTAATTTAGGATGTTTTATAAGCAACTTTGAAGAGTTTTTATTGGATTATAAATGAAACATAATTTAAATCAATGACAACAAACAGTGGCTTCAAGAAGCTGTGTTTTCAGCCAGGAGTATGTTTTTGCAGACAGAACGCTTTCTTTCCCAGCTGTGGTTGCTGTCAGAAAAGCCATAGCAAGACATGCCCTGTGTGGGTAAGGCAGGGTTATATATTTTATCCATGTGTACACATAAAACCAACCTCTCAGTGCTGGGATAAGGGTAAGCAGGAGCTATTCCTGATCTCTTCCTTGTGTTCGGCTGTTATTTCAACAGCTTGTACTCCCGGTTGTTTCTTTACTTTTCTGCTGATTTCCAGAGTTTTTGAGGGACTCTTCTGTTTCTCTTCTTCAAGGAAGCATGCTATTATCTCCCCTGTAATAGACTTTTCATTATGTGTAACATAATTTGTGACATTGCTGCCTTTAACGTTTCTGCTGTACTGAAACGTAAGAGAGAAAAATACTGATTGAGATAAGCATGTTTATTAACATGCTTCCTGCTGTGCCAAAACTCAAGGATGGAAGAGGGTATGTGCTTTTCTTTCCCAAGACAATCTGCATATTTTGTCATTATGATGCATGGTGGTTGTGATTGCTGTCTCTTAGCTGTGATTTTAAAGTCTTGGCTGATGATTAATTCCATGGCTCAGACAATTGCAAATGGCCTTTGCTCCAGTCACATAAATTTTGCACATCTCTAATAAGAATGGCATTCATTATAATATGGTACATAGAAGGGGGCTGGTTTGCAGTGGCACAGGGGAAAGAAAAATCGAGGGTTCAGGAAAAGAAGGTGGCTCCTTTTTATCATCAATCACTTCTGTGATTCAGAGAATTTTAGTTACAAACTGCATTATAATAATGTATTATGTTCACATTCTACTTGTAGTTTGTGGTTCTAGGGGTGAATCATATCGAAGGCACAGTAGCAATGTGGAGTGCATTTCTAAAGTTGCAGCCTAGGACACTTACTTGGAATTAAGTACTACAGAGCATAGTGGGACTTTCTTCTGAAGCTGCATGTATAGGATTATGCTGTAAGTCTTTTGTGAATGGAGCACCCACCTCAAAAAGTTTCCAAGCCTTTTCAAGCTTGCAGTGGCTTCAGGTAGTTGCACGGGTCATGCCACATTAAGGCTGCATTCAGACATGGAGAATATTGCATTAGATTCCCTTATTATAATGCTAGTTCTTGTGTCCTATTTCCTAACATTCCTTTCATACTGCAGTATCTGTTGTGTTATGAAACTGCCTTTTTAACTGATATGCCAGGATGTAGTGCTAAATTTCATTCACACCAGTGGGTCATTGGACACTGTCACTACTCGCCCATGCTTTCTGGCGACAAATGCTTCTGTTCCCAAATGAAAACGGCAGGAAAGAACTGTATGCTGGCATTCTGCCCCAAATTTTGTCATTTTTGTGATTATCCAGGTTTAGGGGACTGCAAATGGTCCCCCCCCCCCCCCCCGGAATCAAATAACACAGAAATGAGCACTAAACATGCACTGTATTCCATTCGTTTCCCAAAAGGGACTTTTACGTCATGTGTAAGTTCAGTTATAATGAGAAATTAGCATTTAGGGAAATGGAATAAACTACTGTGTGAATGCAGCCCTAGTTTGGCTCATAGTCTGCTGGGAACTGAATTCTTTATGAATTCTTCTGTTATGGACTTTGGCACCTTCTATGCCAGCACTTGGATGAGTTATTAAACTTTCTGTCAACTTTTTGGTCCTTTCTTGGCACAAGGATCTTGACGCACATTTGGGCTGCTTTATATAATATGTGGCAGTGAACCGGTTTGTTGCTATGTGTACATATGAGTGGAAATGGCTGCTAATTCCAAGCTGCCCTGCAGGTGTGTCTGTATACTGCAGACATTTGCAAATGTTCATCAGTAGCATTTGTTCTATGCAAAGTGTATGATATGTAACGAGGCCCCTGGTGCAAGGTGTCTTGTCTATACAAGTGTGATGCAGCAACAACACATTCCTTCCCAGGGTGGATGCTTGCTTTAATTTGCTTGCCATTTACTCTCGCTTCCAGTGTCTGGCAGTGGTGATGAATGTAGTCAAGATGGGGCCAGAGCTTTTGTGTGAGTATGCCCCGTGATTTGCAGAGCTTAAATCTCTCCTCTTTTCCCTTATGCCCCAGCTTCATGAACAGAGGCGCCTCTGTGTCCAATCTGACAACCACTTCTTTCATTGCATTTCTTTATATTTCCTTAAGCTTCATCGTCTACACACCAAAATAGAATGGAATCCAGTGCTTAACTTCTACATAGTCCCCCCCCCCACAGAAAAGAACAATATGACCATTCCCCCCACTGTCTTCTCACATTAGAAATGTTATTGCAATATACGTAGCCCCTTTATCTGCTTTGGCAGGACACAGCCAGAGAGAAGATGATGGGTTTCTGTGAACAGTCATATCCTCTACCCCAAGCTTCTCATAAAAGGATGCTCATCAAATCCAGAGGACTGACTATTGCTTTTATTGTCTTCCTTTTTTATTGGAGGTGTGGGAGGGCAGAAGGTTGGGTTTTGGTAAAAACGGGAGTATTCAGACCAGGAAGTGACTGTCTTCTGACGTGTGTCGTTCATTTTCCCTTTTGTGCAAGCCTTGTTTACTGTCATCTGTTCTGTCAGAGACGGAGCAACGTTGACTCTGCAGAGCCAGTTCCTGACTCATCTGTAGTAAAGTTGCTGTGTCTGTCTGCCGTTGTTTTTGTTTTCAACTAGATGATAAGGTCATTGCAGGAAGTATTTCATGGGAGCTTTCACAATCGTCTTTAGGGAGGCTACTGTACAGCATGTTCTCTGTATTGACTTCAGCAAGAAAAGAATGATGACAATGAAACCCTCAAGCAGCCTGAAGTTGGACAGTTAGTCCTGGATACAAAGCAGTCATAGTCATCGTGTTGCACCACTGATGTTATCTCAGAACATGAGCAAAGTTGAATAGTAGCCAGGTTGAGTATGTGGTGCAAGTTTAAAAACAAGAGCATTTATTATGAAAACGGGGGCCTTTCTTTCTTTCTTTCTTTCTTTCTTTCTTTCTTTCTTTCTTTCTTTCTTTCTTTTTAATTATGTTTGAGTTCTCCCTTTTCCTGACTTGTTCAAATCTTCAGTTTCATTCATTCTCAGGCATAACTGGAAAAGTTTTAATATATCTGAGTAGCCGTTTGACTACAGAAGGAGAGTGCACTTTGATGAACTATTTGTTATTCTAAAGCAGCAATGCTGCAGCAAGCAAAGGCTCTAGCAGCTCAGTCAGCTGCTTGTGGCTGCAAAGCCAGACAGGATGTATGTGACTGTTGCCATGGAAACAAAGGGGCAGTCCATTCTCCTTATTGAGCGCAGGATGTGAGCTCAGTGTGTGTCATATGACCTGTACAGGATGTACATGGGTGGAGTTTGGGGTTTCTCTCAGTTTGTTGAAGAGAGCAGACATCTTTTACTGTATGACTGCTTAAGACAGGAATAAAGACATGTAGATACATTTCTGTCTGAGTCTGATTCCCCTCCCTGGGGATATGCAGGGAGCAGGGAGGAGGAGAAGCAGTTGGTGTGTTTTTCTCACAGCCTGAGGAAAATCGCCGGAACGGACCTCGTGTGTTTTTCCTGCCGGGAGTCGCCGGAGGGAGGTCAAAAGAATTCAGCCGGTGCCTGGAGAGATAGGCACATACCTCTGACCCTGGCAGAATTCCAAAAGTGGTAGCAGTTGACGGTTGCTACGATCCATCGACCTCTGCAGAAATAGGAGCAGAGCTGCTATTTTCATCCCTCTCCATGGAAACCTGAGATGGAGGATGATTCTCTGCAGCCAGGAGCTCACCAGAAGAAGCTGAAAGCCAAGCTACGGAGCCCAGGTATGAGATTTTCGGGCTTAAGAGTGTGAATGCAGATGGATTAATTCTCTGCTTCATGGGAGCAACGTTTGGGAAAAACAGCTCCGAGAGAGAAGAGTCTGCATTCCAAACATTCCTGTGGTTTTTCCTGTCCAAGGAAAGGAATGTGGTTGCTTAGCAACGCAGGCCAGTTTCAAGATAAGGGCTGGAAGTCAGGCTGTGCCCAGAGAGGCAAAAAAACAGCTCGTGTTTAGACTAGGCCCTTACAAAGGAACTGTTGAAAGGGGACTTTCCAAGCGGCCAGTGTTAGAGCTGCCAGGTGCACAGAGTGTAAACAAGCCAGCTATTGGATTTTAGAGGCTTGTGTTTGAGAGTCAATGCAAGGACTCAAAATGGATGCCAAGAAAGGGGGGGCCTGCCTTCTCCACCCCTCTTGACCAGTGACAATTATGCATCTTGGTCTATTAAGATGAAGGCCTTGCTGCAGAATCAGAGACTGTTTGGGGTGATTGAGAACCCCATCCCTGCAGCACCAACGCGTGCTTGGGAGTCACAGGATGTGAAAGCCAGAACCGCTATAATTCTGTGCGTGTCAGACTCTCAGCTTATTCATATACAAGATTTACAGCACGCGAAAGATGTTTGGGACACGCTGAGATGGACACATCAGAGAGATGCAGGTTCTTCAGCGTTGCTGTATTTTGAAAAGCTGACTAACCTGAGGCTTGCGCCTGATGGAGATGTTCAAGCGCACCTGACGGAAATGAAATTTCTGCGTCAGCAGATGGTGGAACGCAATTTCCGTCTGCAGGAGGAAGTGTTTTGCTTCATGGTGATCAACAGCCTGAATCGGACTTACAAAACGGTTGCCAGTCAGCTGGGGTCTCTCCCAGCGGCTGATCTAACGTCGGACAGGGTCTTTGCCGTCGTGCTGAACGAACATGACAGACTTGCCGCCCTGGAAGTGAAGGACAGGGGGAGACAAGAACGGAGTTCAGACACCCCCACTGCTGTAGCTACTGGAGGAGACGCTGTAGCTTTGAACGTTGTCCGATGTTTCAATTGTGGGCAGACTGGGCATCTTCAGCGGTACTGCAAGAAGCCACGTCAGAACAAAGGAGCCAAGGGAAGCTCCACGAAGTCTGAGGCGTCAGGCAGAGGTCATGCCAAGTC